>NC_064626.1:453376082-454001082 GCF_023864275.1 Schistocerca cancellata | reverse complement strand
GTTTTGGAGGAGAGGTAATGAGTATGTCCCAATCATCAGGTACTTCAATGACCCGATTCTGTTTCTTATGTGAAATTAAGGAGAAATCTTGATCACTGGGCAAAAAAGAATAACCTCTCATGGGAAAGGTGGAAGTGATTCTGTTGAACATTTTCAGGCTGTGCACTAATATGTATAGAAAATACATCATGACAAAACTTTCATTCTGACTACCACTTCTCTTTTAAATCAAAACTAAATCTATCTCCATGTGTTGCCTACTTTTCAAGTAATGAAACAGTAGAGTGGTCACTTCGTTATGCCGCTTGGTGGGAACGCTTCTACCGACGTAATTCATATGTTCCACACCCATCAACTTCTCTTTCTTTATTACATTTTCTTTTCTTTCTTGATGTTTCTTCTTGTTAGGTCACTGAACACCGTCTTCAGAATTCATCACAGAACCACCGTCTCTTGCCACAGGGGTAGACTGAAGTAATCCAGGAAGCACTACGAAGGGGACAATGAAATCGAGGTTGCATTGTCGCCTGCTTTCACACAAAAATACCCCTTGTCAAATTACAAAAGCTGTTTCAGTCACAAATTACTTGACAAAGGCTGTTATTATAGAACCATAATACTTTTGAGCTGCAATAACTCAAGACAAGGATCGTTTCTGATTAGAACAAATTGTGAGTCTCGGGAATGGCTACAGAATTGTAGTGAAATCGTGAAAACGAAAAAAATTAACAAGGGTTGTTCTTGTTTCATAATTCTACTAAGTCACGCTGTATCGTAAAATACAGTGTACGTCCGTCATTTAAATACGTGATTGCTGGCGTACGTTGTATACAACACCACAGGGTGACTTTGTAGAATTACGAGAATAGAAGTAAACGTTTATGTGGCACGCCGTCAAAATCAGCTGGTCGTGCGAAATTAATGATTGCAATCATAATACAGCCAAGATGGCAAACGAAATTGTCTTTCAATAAATTTGTGCCTGTGGCGCCCGATACGAACAATCTTATTCTGGTGTTTAAGGAAACTGCAGAAACTTGTATTGAGGTAGTAGGATGAAAATCAATTCTCCGGAACTCATTTCCAGTGTCTTAGCCAAAATGCCACACCCACCGAGTGTTTCAGACTGATGAGGCACCTAAGAAACCTATTTCGATAATCTGATAAGGCAAGAATACGAGGATGGCCGTTACTGGCAGTTTACTAGCAGTAACGTTTCCCACAGGCCGGCGAAAGGGCGTGTTTATTGCTGGAAGCGGCTACTGAATCAGCAAAGATTGCGCGGCCATTCTGAAATGACTGAATTGGTATCGAGTAGTAGTGCGTGGAAGAGCAGTTGAACGGAATGGACAGTGTCTTGAAAGGAGGATATACGACGAACATCAACAGAAGCAAAACGAGGATAACGAAAAGTAGTCGAATTAAATCAGGTGATGCTGTGGGAATTAGATTAGGAAAAGAGACACTTAAAGTAGTAAATGAGTTTTGCTATTTGGGGAGCAAAATATCTGATGACGGTCGAAGTAGAGAGGATATAAAATGTAGACTGGCAATGGAAAGAAAAGCATTTCTGAAGAAGAGAAATTTCTTAACATCGAGAATAGATTTAAGTGTCAGGAAGTCGTTTCTGAAAGTATTTGTATGGAGTGTAGCCATGTATGGAAGTGAAACATGGACGATAAATAGTTTAGACAAGAAGAGAATAGAAGCTTTCGAAATGTGGTGCTTCAAAAGAATGCTGAAGATTAGATGGGTAGATCACGTAACTAATGAGGAGGTACTGAATAGAATGGGGAGAAGAGAAATTTGTGGCACAACTCGACTAAAAGAAGGGATCGGTTGATAGGACATGTTCTGAGGCATCAAGGGATCACCAATGTAGTATTGGAGGGCAGCGTGGAGGGTAAAAATCATAGAGGGATACCAAGAGATGAATAAACTAAGAAGATTCAGTAGGATGTAGGTTGCAGTAGGTACTTGGAGATGAAAAAGCTTGCACAGGATAGAGTAGCATGGAGAGCTGCATGAAACCAGTCTCTGGACTGAAGACCACAACAACAGTAGAGCAAGACCTTTTCTCTTCTCACCAATACTTATTCTTTTGCCAGGCTGACTTTCTCTGTGGAAAACAGCCCGAAAAATTCCCCCCCCCCCCCCGCCCTCCCCCCCTGTAAAGTTGCTTCACGAGAAATTTTGTATTGCAAGCGTGCGCAACAGATACCTATTCTTTGACCTTTCAGTTGCCTCATATGCCCACCGGCAAGTGTTCACGTTGATTTCAAGGTGCGACGCCAGTATGAAGGTTGTTACCACTATCAGCACCGGCCATCAGCTAGGTGGGCCTATTCGTGTTGCTAAAGGCTATGCTACACGGTGCAACAGGAAGATGCGGCAAAAATTTCATTCCTTACACATCATCATCATCATATCCAGTTTTGGTTTAGGCATCCTTGCCTGTTCCAATTTCAACTAGAATGCACCTGAACTTTTCACCTCTTATTAGGGCGACCAACATATTTGTATATTAATATAGGTACTGGTTTTTCTGACATCCTTTGAATTTGTGCATATCATTTCTATTTGTACTCTTCTATTTTCTAAAGTATGCTTTTGACACCCAGTTCATTCGTTATTTCAGTATTTTTATCGATCTATGAGTTTACAACGAGCTGGTGGTCATAGAAGTCTCATCTGTGCTGCCTCAATCCTCCTTCTTTGACTGGCGGCTAGAGTTCAAATCTCTGACCCACACAGAGATTCGGACTCCTCACACGTAGAAGCATAATGTATACTGATGGGCCAATAGTTTACGACCACTGTCCTCCGTAAGTTTAAATGCCGTCAGATAGCCGTACGGGCATGTGGAACTGCAAGAAAAGTATATAAGCAAAGAAGAGACTAATGGGGAATCATTCTAGGGACGATACAGGACGCAAATACTGAAATACTCGTACTCTGACATAAGAGCAGATTGTTATGGACCGGCGCCTGGGGAGAGCATCTCGGTGAAGCTGGTCTGCTGTTCGCCTACTACTGTCGTATCAATGGAAAGCGGATGACTGATGAAATCACGAGTGGCCGACAAGGTGCTTGAAATCCAGGCATCAACACAGACGTCGCACACCTGGCCGCTCTGTAGATCAGGAAAGGCGGTGATCTGTGACAGAGCTGACGAGGGAGTGCAATGCTGGTGCAGACCTAAGTGTATCGGAACACACCGTTCAGCTCACATACACTACTGGCCATTAAAATTGCTACACCAAGAAGAAATGCACATGATAAACGGGTATTCATTGGACAAATACATTATACTAGAACTGACATATGATTACATTTTCACGCAATTTGGGTGCATAGATCCTGAGAAATCAGTACCCAGAACAGCCACCTCGGGCCGTAAAAACAGCCTTGATACACCCGGGCATTGAGTCAAACAGAGCTTGGATGGCGTCTACAGGTACAGCTGCCCATGCAGCTTCAGCACGATACCACAGTTCATCAAGAGTAGTGACTGGCGTATTGTGACGAGCCAGTTGCTCGGCCACCATTGAACAGACGTTTTCAATTGGGGAGAGATCTGGAGAAAGTGCTGGCCAAAGCAGCAGTCGAACATTTTCTGTATCCAGAAAGGCCCTTACAGGAACTGCAACATGCAGTCGTGCATTATCCTGCTGAAATGTAGGGTTTCGCAGGGATCGAATGAGGGGCAGAGCCACGGATCGTAACACATCTGAAATGTAACGTCCACTGTTCAAAGTGCCGTCAATACGAACAAGAGGTGACCGAGACGTGTAACCAATGGCACCTCATACCATCACGCCGGGTCATACGCCAGTATGGCGATGACGAATACACGCTTCCAATGTACGTTCACCGCGATGTCGCCAAACACGGATGCGACCATCATGATGGTGTAAACAGAACCTGGATTCATCCGAAAAAATTACGTTTTGCCATTCGTCCACCCAGGTTCGTCATTGAGTACGCCATCGTAGGAGCTCCTGTCTGTGATGCAGCGTCAAGGGTAACCGCAGCCATGGTCTCCGAGCTGATAGTCCATGCTGCTGCAAACGTCATCGAACTGTTCGTGCAGATGGTTGTTGTCTTGCAAACGTCCCCATCTGTTGGCTCAGGGATCGAGACGTGGCTGCACGATCCGTTACTGCCATGTAGATAAGATGCCTGTCATCTCGATTGCTAGTGATACGAGGCCGTTGGGATCCAGCACGGCGTTCCGTATTACCCTCCTGAACCCACCGATTCCATATTCTGCTGACAGTCATTGGATCTCGACCAACGCGAGCAGCATTGTCGCGATACGGTAAACCGCAATCGCGATAGGCTACAATCCGACCTTTATCAAAGTCGGAAACGTGATGGTACGCATGTCTCCTCCTTACACGTGGCATCACAACTACCTTTCACCAGTCAACGCCGGTCAACTGCTGTTTGTGTATGAGAACTCGGTTGGAAACTTTCCTCATGTCAGCACGTTGTAGGTGTCGCCACCGGCGCCAACCTTGTGTGAATGCTCTGAAAAGCTAATCATTTGCTTATCACAGCATCTTCTTCCCGCCGTTTAAATTTCCCATCTGTAGCACATCATCTTCTTGGTGTAGCAATATTAATGGCCAGTAGTGTAGTTGAACTAGGTGCTCCGGAGAAGACGACCTCCACCTGTTCCCATCCTGAGCCAATGACATCATCAATTAACATTGCATTGGATAGGGGAGCATCGAGTTTGCGCCGTGGGTCAATGGGAACTTGCCGTGTTGTCTGATGAATCCGTTTCTTGTCGGATGAGGTCGATGACGGTGTCCGGTTACGCCATCATCGGTGCATACGGATGCTGCAAAAGTGCACTACGTCACAGACGCAGGACGGTAGGTAAGGATTACTCTATGCGGCACTTCACCTAACCTTCTTTAGGACCTGTGGCAGTACTCGAAGACACATGACAGCTGTAGACTATGTGAACAGTATTGCGGACCAACTGCATCCCTTCATGCTTCATGTCATCCCCAACGGCGTTGGCGTCTTCCAGTAGGATAATTGATCGCTTCACAAAGCCAGAATCATGCCACAGCGCTTTGAGAAACAAAATAGTGAATGATGTGTTGATCGTCTTGGTTATATCTTTTTAAGTTATAATTCTCAAGTTAACGACTGGTGTTTTGTGTTCCATTTCACACAGACTACCCCGGTCTCTCTTTAAATGAATAAATCGTTTCCTTTTTTTAACTCAAGCTCGGCGGGAAAACTTAAAATAGCGTTTTTTGGAGAATAATACACTACATGTGGTAGAAGATATGTCTCAATTCGTACAACGGAATATGTACTATTGGACTATGGAACTGCTCCTCATTTCAGTGGTAATGGCTATCAGCTTGTAAATAAAAGATTCCAGAAGAGAGGATTTGGAAGAAGTGGAGTAACTCTATAGCCTACATATTCTCCGGTCAAAAACCAACTAATCTTTTTTTTATATATATATGTAGTGACAACCGATACTCTCGTACCTCCGTGTCTCGTGTCTCCAATACAAGATGCAGATAGTCTTCGTGGTCATGTTGTGGAAGGCTTAAAAATGATATGAAATACTCCAGGGATGCATCAGCATATCCGCGATTCAACGCAACGACGACGTGATGCATATATCAATGCAGGACATTTTTGATATTTCATGTAAGAAAGATACGCCGCAGTTAATTTTGCCATGGTTATGGGCGACAAAACTTAGAGATGCCTACAAATAAGTAAACAGACAGAATAATAATAAGCTAATATACCGCTGGTAAGCTGACTTCTTTATAAACATGTCTTGCATCTTGAACTAAAGCTACGGCAGTAGACCTGCTTTTTTCTTTTATTAAAAAATAACCACTATGCAGGGTGACCAGAAACAGTCTCAAAGCTGTATAAGGATGCTGCAGGTGAAGTTGTGCCGCGAAATAACTGTTAAGAAAAAATTGGATACTCTGCGCCGTTTCTGAGTTATTTAACGTTGAAGTCAGCCAATCAGGTCGTCACGAACACAAATTCAAGCTCTCTGCCAGAGGCGGTGTCGCCAAACATATTCTTCTTTTGGTTTCCTCAAACCGAACAAACGTAGCTTTTGCGCACCTAGCTTAAATTTATCACTTCCGGAAAAGGCACAGTTTAACTGGTAATGAGCGTTCAACAAGTGATAACTCACGGACCCACATATGGCTAACTTCGATGCTAAATAACTCAGAAACGGTGCAACATATCGAATATTTTCTCAACAATTATTTCTCAGCATACCCTCCCCGTAACGCCGTTGTGAGGTTTTTCAGTTTCTCACCACCCTGTATTTGATGAGGATGCTCGCTTCTTTGGTGAAACTCGCTGTTAAAATCTCGGGTTATCAGACGAACGACAGCGTTGCCTTGAAGCAACGTCTCAATGAGTTTCCCATTCCTCACCTTCAGATGGACCAGTAGGTAACTCTTTGAACATTGCTTCAGTATGGCGCTGTCACTCGTCTGACATCCAGAAAAAATTTCATCAATAATTATTTTATTGCTATGACAGAAAAAAGAAGTAGCGTAATCGTAAATGGAAGAAGGATGTAAATGTCATGTGAACGAATACCACCGCTGCACGTTAGTGACTGGAAGCCGGATTTGGTGCTCAGATGGGCATTATGTCATGTCGACCTGTAGGTCACTATTGTCCGGCGACTGGATAAAGTAAGGAGTAGACTCGGCCAAGGCTGTTGCTGACGAATTATCCCGAGATTCACACGGAAGAGACGCGGATAACGGCTAGGACGCGTTCCGCCGGCGAGGAAAGTGGTGGGGCAGGTGGGTTATTTTGAGTCACGTTGCGACTGCGTGATTCCCATGTCCTCGCGAGGCTCGACGGCGGGACCTGCACCTCGCCCTCGCCTGCTGACCCTCGTCCCTGACATTCTGCGGCGCATCTCCCACTGTGTTGCGTGCCGGTGAAAGGAGCCCGCCGCCACATACCGGACGCGACTCCTGTCCCACGCACGACTCCTCATCGGACACGACCGACCATATTGTCATCAACGGTCGGGTACCCGGAGCTAGATGCCTTTCTGGAGCGGTCTGGTACTGTCAAAGCTTCTGGAACTATACTACTCTTAAATTACATTGTGTATGTTCCTTTAATTTTCTTCAGTTACTCTTGCAAGGTGCATACTACGAGAGGCAATAAGAAATGCAAAATATTTTTTTTTTAAATTCAACCTGGCTGGTTTTATTCGGGGTTCCAACTGAGGCCCATGAGAAAGACAGGCCGTGCCGCGTACGTCACAGCACGTGACACTGCATCTCTTACGAGTGCCAGCAATTGTGTCCGGCGGGGAGCGAGTAACTATTTCAGATGAATTTAGTAATTCTTGGCCGCGTGCTTAAATGCCTACAACTTCTCGATAGCGCACAGAAAAATTAATAACTTCAGTGGGTACGCTGACAGTTAAAAATTTATTTCCCATGGACCCTGCACAGAGCCGAGCGTTCGCGAAGTGTGACGGACACGCCGACTAGAGTGACGTCACAAATTCGTTGCAGGGCCCGTATATCTCGCTGACCTTGATTCCAGTACACCAACCGTTTGGCTACAAAACCCTATTTTTCAAGATAATCTCCGTTCAATGTGATGGCCTTACTCCAGATTACTGGGAAGATCTGTATGCCCTCATGTTATCACTCTACAGGTCGACGTTGGAATCAACGATTTGCTGCATCAATAACCTCCCCATCATCGCCGTACTGCTTCCCGCGGAGTGCGTCCTTCATGGGACCAAACAGATGGAAGTCGGAAGGTAGGGTAGTTGAGGAAGAACAGTTCAAAAATGGCTCTGAGAACTATGGGACTTAACATCTATGGTCATCAGTTCCCTAGAACTTAGAACTACTTAAACCTAACTAACCTAAGGACAGCACACAACACCCAGTCATCACGAGGCAGAGAAAATCCCTGATCCCGCCGGGAATCGGACCCGGGAACCCGGGCGTGGGAAGCGAGAACGCTACCGCACGACCACGAGCTGCGGACGAGGAAGAACAGTCCAATGAAGTTTTGTGTCCTTCTCTCGGGTGCGCAAACTCGTGTGAGTCATCGAGAAGGAGAAGCTGTTTGAATTTTTATGAGGACGAGCACGAGCAAGGCACATTTCAGAGTTGATCGTCGCAGCATGAGGAAGGACATAAAACAGAATAACCCCTTCAAAGTTCCAGAAGACTGTCGCCATGACACTACGGGTTAGGGGTGCGGCTTTGGACATTTTCTACGGAAGAGAGGTGGTGTGGCCCCACTCAATGGATTGCAGTTTTGTTTCGGATCGAAGTAATGAACTCATGTTTCATTGCCTGTCACGATGTTAGACAAAAAATTGTCACATTCAGCTTCGCCACGCGTAAGCAATTTCGCAATTCGTCGTTGCTCTTTATGGTCTTCTGCTAGGTGGCGGGGAATCCAGCGGGTTGAGTACCCTAACTTGTGGACGAACATGTCAGCACTACCAACAGAGACGTCCAGTTCTGCTGTGAGGTGGTTGATTGTGATCCGTCGATCAGCTCGAATGAGAGTGCCCGCACGTTCCAACATTGCAGGAGTCACAGCTGGGTGCAGCTGGCCGGCACGCGAGAGAGATCGAACGAGTTTGCTTGACGTAGTTGCGATGATGACAGACGCTTCACCCAACGACTCACCGTGCTTTTGTTCACTGCGAAATCTCCATGGACATTCTGCAAGTGCCTGTGAACATCTGCGTTGCCCTGGTTTTCTACCGACAGAAACTCAGTGACAGCTTTCTGCTTGAAACGCACCTCCATTTTGAACTACCGAAACTGGTAGTCTGAGGACCTAACATTTTGTAATCATCGACGGAAATAAAGAAATTTATTCTACACTTTCTGGATCACTGCTCATTTCGCGACCATGGTGCAGCTTGTGAAAATTTTTCCACAAGTCTGGCGAAATAATCGTGTTTACTGCTGGAAGCGGCTGCAGAATCAGCAACGATTGCTGCTCCACTCTTTAATGACTGATTACCGAGAAAGTAGAGAGCGAGACCTGTTCTCTTCACGACAACACTTATTATTTTGCCAGACTGACTTCGTCTACCAAATTACAAGTTGTTCTGTGGGTGTTTTGCGACGGTCTCATGTGGCTGTCAACCGACCGATTATCCGCGGAGGATCAGTTGGTGTGACATCAATCAGTTGTTAGACTAATATAACTTGTCATAGCGAAATTCATAACTGTGATCTTTATTTCGTGAATATAACAAAATGTTTGTGAACAGTTGTCGTTATACAGGCAAACGATCAGGTATTATTTGAGTACACAATCACTTACCAATCACTGGAAAGGAAAAGACAGGGACTGAAAATGATAGTATGAGATATCGTTAGTGTCCATTTTAAAAGGAACGCAGCGCCAGAAGACTGGATCGAAATGTGGGAACATCTACAGACTGGTGCAGAGATTGTCAGTTGATCCTGAAGGAAAATAAATGTAACCTACTGCGCATAAATAGGCGGACAGATCCACTACTGGCGTCAAATCATTGAAAACTGTAACTACCGTAAAATACGTAGTAGTCACCATCCGCAGCGACCTAGAGTGGAATGACCACGTGAAACAAATTGTAGCAAAAGCAGGTACCACACTGAGATTCACTGGAAGGATCTTTAAGAAAATGTAATTCATTTACGAAAGAAATGTCTTACAAAACATTTGTCAAACCGATGCTGCTCATTAGTCTGGGCGCCCTTACCAAGTTCGACTGATGCGAGAGATAGACAAGATCCAACGAAGAACGCAACGTTTCGTACCGGGATCGTTCAGCCCGCGGGAGAGCGTTAGGGTGATACTTAACAAGCTCTAGTTTATTACTGTAATTCCTAAATTATTCTTTCCAAGAAGCGCAAAGGTACATATTACTTCCTCCCACATAACTGTCAAAAAATGCTCTCGATGAAAAAATCCGAAAAAATTAGAACTCAAACGGAGCTTGACCGACGATATTTCTTCCCACGCACGACCCGTAAGGGGAACAGGATGGGGGAAGGGGCGGACGATGATACCAGAAGTACCTTCCGCCAGACGTTGTAAGGTGCCTTTTGAGCAGATACAGAACAATCCCGGCAATTGCCTTTTTCCACGGTAGTCGTTTACAAAACTCTCCTCCGAAAGGATGAGTATCTTTCGCCTCTCTTTGACTCTAAACAAGTTTGACTAACGAAAGGAGGAAGAAAATACTGAGGACAGCACAAGGTTTCACTAGACATTTTTGGTCAGGCGAAGGCCCCATAATATAGTTAAAAACGTTAGTGGGTAACAGAGCACTCTCTTATTACCGCTTTAGATCGATGATTACGGGGAATCCGCTTGTTGTTAAAGCTTGTTTATTGACGCATTTCGGGCCTGCCCAATCATTATTATATCAGTGCCATGTCAAGTGGTGTCTATCGTAACACCGACTTTCTACAACCAGTGTTACGATAATCTGTATTCTGATGATAGACCATCTCAGATGTGTGTAAATAAAAAAGTTTTAGCAACGAGTGGATTCTTGTTATCGGCGACTTAAAGCGGTAGTAAGGACGTACTCAGTTATCCATATAGTGGTCGCACACCTAATTGCTTGATTCTGTGTTGCAAATTAAACTCTAAGGGGTGACTCTACGAGAATAAAGACATTATTTCACTTCGCATATATCTCGTGTAGTGACAATTACACCTGTTTTCGGCTTACACGGAGACGTATCTACAACACTTCTTCCCGTGCACCATCCAGAGATAAAACTGAGGAGGGAAGCGTGATATTGGTGCTCTATGTACACTAGGACACACATCTTTACCCTAAGTAGATAACACATGTCCGTGCGGTGGTGCTCGACTCGGAGGTATGCCGATTCGAAACTTTGTGGTAGATAATCTGCCGGTATTTGGCCGGCAAGGGGCAAAAAAAGGTGGTGTTACAAAGTTCCTGATCACGCCTTGGCGCCGATGTGCTGGATTCAATTCCAAGTGTCTCCGCAGGGTCTCATTAAGTTAAGGCATGTGACACTCTCGGGGACGTTAAGCTCGGTGGTCCCTTTGCTGTTATTCAAGAGCAGGAGGCTATGTGCAAGCACTGTGTTTCGCCCTCTCCCTTCCCTTCATCGATGACAATAGAAACTCAACATTACCCCGTACATGAACTTATCACAGTCATTCATTCGACACAGATACAAAGTTGGCACTTTATAACAGGTCAGATGAAGGCAACGGCAAAGCACCTCCACTAGGACCTTCCCAGGAGCGGCGATGTAGGATTCCTACATCTGCTCCCCTGCGCTCATTTCCTGAGCGAGGAACCGTTTTGATTTTTCATAGAAACCGGACAGTAGCTTTCAGAGTATAGGCTTGGATGTAGCTACGTCTCTGTGTCCCTGCTCGAAAAATAAAACCAATGAATGAAGAGCAAACAACAAAAGAAAGCCGCACTCAATAATGCCTAATGGGACAAATTTCTCAATGAGACGAATGCAATTCGATAAGTAACCCTCATCTGGCATTCTCCGTTCTTCATAACGATTATTAGTGACCTAATATGATATTCTTTCATCGTCCTTTCTCTGATACTCTAATTACCGTCCAGTTCTCAGGTCATATATATCACATAGTGCCTACGAAAGTTCAAAAAGCAATGTATAGGGCACCAAATGGGTTATTGAAAGCTGAAGGAAACGAATGGGTGTTTCGATGGAGGAAGGAAGGAAAGTTACCGATTCAGTGTGTAGTCGACGCCGTCGTAGATACAATCAGAACTCGATAGCAGGTACACAACAGGCAGAATAAATCTGCACTGACCATATTAAGGGAAGCACCACAGCATTATATAAGTGATGCGAAGGACAGCTGAAAATCTATGGATGATCGTTCCTCCTGAATGACGGTTCAGCGCTTTACAGTGGGCATCTCGTTCTACGTAAAAATGAATAGTCATACACCAGCACCAAGCGCGACAGCACAATGCTTAAGACAGTGGACTCACACTTCCTAAGAGCGGAACTCAAAGCCTCATCGTGATTTTGATTTTATGCCGTTTCCGTGTAGCACTCTATGCGAATGCTGGAATGGTGCACAGAAAATAATACGACAGCTGATTCCATTTTCTAGTGTTTACACTGTGATACCACTTCGTCAGCATAGCGATGTCCAGGTAAGAAGGCGTCTGCGTTGTGTGTTCCGCGTAGAGGAAGATGGAAAATACTTTGTGGCGTCTCCAGTGGGCTCTCTGTCTGCCCCACGCGTCACTTTTCATCCGTTACCTTCGCCGGTAACTGGCAGAGCTGGGTGAACGCCACACTGGGCAACTAGGTCTGCCTCTGACGTCCCCTTCTCTCCAGGGATTCCCATTTGAGTTCCCGAAGCGTTTCCGGAGCACTTGCGTGTGCCTTCGCACGTACCGGTTACAAATCTAGCAGCAGGCCTCTGAATGTCTTCCTTTGATCCGAGCCGGTACGGATCCCAAACAGTACTCAAGAACAGGTCGCCCTAGCGTCCTATATGCGATGTATCTTACAGATGAACCACGCTTTCCCAACATTCTTCCAATATACGAAGTCGACTACTCACCTTTCCTACTACAATACTCACGTACTCCATTTCGTTTCGCTTTGAAAATTTACGCCCAGATATTTAAAGTGCGTGACTGCGTCAAGCAGGACGCAACTAATGCTTTATCCGAACATTACGGTTTTGTTTCTCCTACTCATCCGATTAATTCACACTTTTCTACATTTAGAGCTAGCTGCCATTTATTAAACCAACAAGAAATTTTATCTAAGTCATCTTGTATACTCCTACAATCACTCAACTTTGACACCTTGCCGTACACAACAAATAACCGCAGATTGCTCCGCCAGATCATTTATGTATTAGGTTTTTGCATAAGTTCGTAGCGTTTTTGTTTTGCATGTTGGCATTGCGGTTGCTGTGGGTTTATTTATCATTTGTCATTTTTTAGTTGTAGTTCACCGTTGCTATTGGAGGTTACATATTGTCATTTTGTCACTTGGAGATAATGAGTGGAGCTGTGGACGCTAGAAAATTGAGTACCAAGTGGAAAAATCGGAACATTTCCGACATAGTCGTCTGTCCGAGTTCAGCAGAGAAATGACAGCAGCGGAGGCAGCCAGAAACATTTGTGCCGTGTGTGGGGTTAATGCCATTGGACATAACACGACAAGAAAATGATTTTCTCGTTTTAAGGAGTATAATTTTGACATAGCCACTCTTCAGGTTCAGGAAGACCTTAAGGGTTTGATGAAGATCCTTTAAACGCATTAATCTATAATGATCCACACCAGTGTACTCGAGAACTGGCAACTGTGATTAACTGTCATCATTCCACCGTCGTGCGACATTTGCATGAAAAGGGGAAGGTTCAAAAATCGGATATATGGGTACCGCGTGCTCTAAGCCAAAATCAGAAATCATCGGTGGCCATATGTGCATCTCTGCTCCCTCGTCATCAACTGGCTCATGAACAACACCGACTATTCCTACCCAGTATCGTCACTGGTAACGAGAAATGGTGTCTTTATGCTAACACAAGAAAACAAAGGAATGGTTGAGCCCAAACAAAGTAGCAACTCCCCGTACAAAGACAAGCGCGCATCCCCAATTGATAATGTTATGCATCTGGTCGAATAGCGATGGTGTGGTGTTCTACGAATTGCTTTCCCGCATTGCACCCATCATTGCTGATATTTATTGTCAATAAGTGAGACATCTTGCGGACGCAATCCAAGAACAATGACCAGGAAAATTGTATGAAGTGATGCTACTCTACGATAATGTCCGCCCGCATTCTACAACGCGACAAAAAACACTATAAAGGAGATGGGTTGGGAAGTCATTCCGAATCCACCTAATTGACTTTCTGTGAGCTCCGAATATGGCTCGACGAGTTCTTCGCCTCAAAATTACATGATTTCTATAGCCGTGGAATTGAAAAGTTAACCCAGTTTTGGCAGACTGTTGTAAACAGTAAAGGGAAATATATTATTGATGACTAAAGTCTCTGTTATGTTTTTCTGATGTATTAAATCATGGAAAACGCTACGAACGTATGTACAAACCCAGTATACAAGATGTAACAAATATGGGGTTTACTGAAGAAAGGCATACAGCCAGTCGGCTTTGGCCATTGACGTCAGAAGTTACCAGAGATGATGTATTGCACAGATTTAACGGCAAAGACGAATGTTGAGAAACAATAGAACGCAGGACAGAAAAAACAGATGGTAGACATATATCATACATCCACACTTCGCTTCGCTTCTTTAGTCCTAGTATCCTATTCTTTAGCTGACATATATAGCTCAACCGGAGAATGGGATATTAAAGCAAAAAAGAAAGAAGAAGAAGAAGATACAGAAGTAACGTTAGCATGGAATACCTCAGTTGACATATATGAGTTGTATTCCGAACTTCAGTTTACTTGCATAGGTTAACTGCAACACGGGATATAAATTTAACGTATGTCGACTCCTTCGCCTTCGCTGTCACTAGTATCCTATTTTTCAGTTTACCTATGTATGTCAAATGAAGTACTAGATATAGATTTTACAGGTGTTGCTTTTTTTCGCCTGCACTGCTACTAGCATCTTGTTCTTCAGTTCATAATAGCCCTAGCGAAGGTGAAAAGGCTGACATACGGAAAATTTGTTTCACATACTTCTGTTGACCAATGTAGGTCAACTGAAGAATAAGCTACTAATGCTAGCGAAGACGAAAAAAGATTTGTATCCTGTGCTTAAGTTGACCTGTATAGATCGACTGCAGAACAGAATACTTTTTTCGTCTTCGCGAGCACTAGTATCCTATACTTCAGCTTGACCTGTATCAGTCAACTGAAGTACGGGATGCAAATTTTTCGTATATCGCTCTTTTCACCTTCGATAGTACTAGTATGGACTGAAGAATATCGTAATAATAGTAGAGTTAGCAGAGGCGAAAAAAAGTGACAAATGTAAAATTAATAATCTTTACTGCAGTTGACGAACCCTGCTTAAAGTTTTCTATATTCATAGGAATAGATAAATCCTTACTTACAAACGAAAATCAAAAAGTATAAATTGTCCAGAATGAAAAACAGTTGCTCAAAAATATCTCAAACTCGCTAAGAATGAAAATAAGTACCGAATGAACTGGAACGAACAAATGATTTAAATTAATGCAAGCGACAAAAATCATACACGACGTCTAGCCCTGTATTTTAAAAACACATTCATTTATTTCAATTTACAATGATGACGCCTCGACACAGAAGATAGCCGATTTATTATCTATGGGTCGAAAATAAAGACATTAATATCTATGAGTAAAACTGCGACGTCATTGGTCAAAGCCGACGGGTTTTATGTACCCCCTTCTTCAGTTGACCCTAAAGGTGTATGGCACAAATTTCGGGACACATCCCTACAAGTAGACGAAGAAATTATGTTATATGAAAATGGGTCTGGAAACGATTTGTTGTATGTTACAATTAATTTTCTCCAACTAATTGATCATGGCAAACACACAAGAACAGAAAGTTAGAATTATGGGAGATATCACCCTTGGTGACGTCTGGTTACATTGTGCACCGCCAGTGTTTTGTTTCAAATGTCCCTGTTGCCATGCGACGTACGTAATTGCTTGTTTACAGGTAACATCAAGGGTTCCAGAGATCAGTACGACCTTTACAGGCACACGAGCTACTACGTAGAATTAATCACAGACTTGGATCGTGCAACGGTCGTGTACACAAATAGCAGAGAAGATAGATAGATGCCCATTTGATGTAAAGAGTAGCTGACGGCAATGACATTCGCGCTCAACGTTTGCATCGGGAGAGATTTGCAGGACGAAGGTGCACCAACAGGAAAAGTTTGAAGGAATTGATAGTTGTTTATGGAACATGGGGCATTTAAACCTGGTAACCTGCGACGGCGGAGGTCTGGAAGGACGAGGACACCACAGCAAGAGGCGGCAGCTCTTCAAGCATTTGACGACGACCCTAGTGTCAGTACAAGACATATAGATGCAACACTGAATGTTGACCACATGACTGTCTGGCGAGCGTTACATGAGGACTAGCTGTATCCATACCACTTTCAGCATGTGCAGGCACT
Source organism: Schistocerca cancellata (assembly GCF_023864275.1). NCBI lineage: Eukaryota > Metazoa > Arthropoda > Insecta > Orthoptera > Acrididae > Schistocerca > Schistocerca cancellata. Next base: position 453,984,916 of record NC_064626.1, on the reverse strand, counting down.
ATCAACAGCTGATTTTCCTGCACTGGTACTCTTCTGCGAATGGTTTATTGAACAAAGCGTCAACTGTAATTTTAGTGCAACTGTCCTGTTCACAGATGAAGCATTGTTTCAGTGAGATCAGCTTGTAAATTTTCACAATCGGGATGTATGGGCAGACAGTTCTCACACAACTGTTGAGGAAAGTCATCATCAAAGATTTTCTGTCAATGTTTGGGCTGGCATTGTTGGTGACTGTTTGGTTGGGCCTCAATTTCGTTCACCCAGGCTCAACGGACAAAATTATAATAATTTCTAGAGAATATTCTACTTGATCTGTTAGAGATGTGCCTTTAGTTGTGCTACAAAACAGCCTTTAGCTTTGCGCGATGGAGCACCTTCTCATTTTAGTGTCAATGTCTGTCGGCTTCTAAATAACAGGTTCGGTGACGGAAGGATAGATAGAGATAGAGCAATTGCCTGGCCTCCACGCTCTCCGGATCTAAACCTACAGTACTCTTATTCGTGGAAGCATTTGAAAGCTCTTGTGTATAGGACCCCAGTACAAGACGTTCAGAGTCTCCATAGCGTTATTACGGAAGGCAGTGAAAACATACGCAATACTCCATGGACACATCAAGGTATCAGAGATTCACTATGACGGCTGGTTGATGCAGAATCAATGCCCACGGAGGTCATCTTGAACATCTTCTGTGTGGAAGAATTGTATATGGTATGCTGGTGCAGTCTCTTCATATGTGTTTCTTATAATGTTTCATATGATTAATGAGTTGAAGAAAATAAGTGGTAACACGGATGCAAAGCGTTTCCAGACATAAGCGTTTCTTCGTCTGCGTGAGAGGGATGTGTCCTGTAATTTGTGACGCATATTTTTGTTACACCCTGTATAGAAAAAAATAGTGGTCCTACCATACTTCCATAGGGAACTCCTGACGATAACCTTGTCCCTGATGAACACTCGCCGTCGAGGACAACAAACATACTGGGTTCTATAACTTAAGAAGTCTTCGAGGCACTCACAATATATGGGAACCTCCTCCATATAATCTTATCTTCGTTAAGAGTCTGCAGTGTTTCACCGTGTCAAATTCTTTCCGAAAATCTAGAAATCTGGAATCTGCCTATTCTCTTTCATCCATAAGTCGCAGTGTATCAGGTGGTACGCTGCTCCTTGTCGCTGCACATTGCCCTAACACTCTACTTGTTCCCAGAATGAGATTTTCACTCTGCAGCGGAGTGTGCGCTGATATGAAACTTCCTGGCAGATTAAAACTATGTGCCGGACCGAGACTCGAACTCGGGACCTTTGCCTTTCGCGGGCAAGTGCTCTGCCAACTGAGCTACCCAAGCGCGACTCACGCCCAAAGGTAGGAGACGAGATACTGGCGGAAGTAAAGCTGTGAGGACGGGGCGTGAGTCGTGCTTGGGTAGCTCAGTTGGCAGAGCACTTGCCGGCGAAAGGCAAAGGTCCCGAGTTCTAGTTTAGGTCCGGCACATAGTTTTAATCTGCCAGGAAGTTTCACTCTACTTGTTACGTGCACGCCACTTGAAGACCGGGACGTTGACGAAAATTTATATGCTGATCTCCTTTCTTCAGTAGTACCAGCTGCTGAATATTATCAGTGTCGTACATCGACGATTACAGTGATTTTATTGCACTCAGGAATTCTGATATCGAGCTTTACCCAGACCTAGATAGCACAATAATTTCGACGTCGACTAAAAGTTATAAGCTGATCTCATTTCTTGCGAGGTGCTAACTGGTGAATATTATCAGTCTCGTATGTCGCCGTTTACATTGTCCTGCGTGTGCGCAGGGAGCTTGAGACCGAACTCTGAAAAGACCTGAGTAGCACAATGAAGTCATAGTTTAAGGAAGAATTATCAGAATTTGACAGACACGACAGGAATACTGCTGTGAAGACAGTGTGTGTTACGGATACTTTCCGTCCTGAGAAAGTAGACCCCTCACTCTAGGTTGTGCAAGGGGCAAGAGGAGGGGGTTGTAGGCAGGCGCATTTTTCCGTTCAGGTAAAAGGCGTGCAGTAGGTCTGTGGCAGACACTGTCGTTTCAATTACGGCTGACAAACACAATAGCGCGCTGAGAGCACGCACCCACGCCCTCGCGGCCCGCGATAAGCGTGTTTTTTCGGCCCACATTTTTCTTGGCTCGCGTCGCGAGCGATCGGGCCGCCTGATCGCCGGCCGGCTGGGCTGAGGTGTTAATCCCGGTCGCGGGCACAATGGGTGGCGCAGGGCGTGTACGTCTGCGTGGCTATCGCCGCGCTCCATCGTCCGCGCCAGTCGGCGGGCGCCATCGGAAACACTTTCCCACAGCCAGGTCGCTATTGGACGCCGGTCCGCTGCTATCCGCCCGCCGGCCTGCGCGCCGACGACTTCCTCAAGGTCCGGCCGGCTCTTAAACGAATATCGTAATATCTGGGATATTTTGTCGGACCCTGCGTGGCGAAACACTTCTGTCCTTCGCGGGCAGTCGGGTCGATTAAGTCCTGCGGCGGTGCCCCGGCGCTGACATTTGAGGCCGAGCGCGCCCGGTGACCCAAACGCCTCTCGCATTCCGGAGCCGACCTCAAATCCTGATGCGGTAACGCAGTTTTCGTCAACCTCCTGAGCCACACACACTCGTGACTCGGCCGGCGCGGGTAATAATAATAGTTTCGAAACTGCGCAGCGGAGGCCGCGTCAGCGTGGGCCACGCCGACTTGACTCGCGACACGGACGACTGCCCTCACCGTTCGCGTGTGTCGTTCCTATCTGACACGTTAACGATGAAGCAACACTGTTCGAACTATGATAACGAGGGACAAGAGACTTCAGAATATTCCGATGTTTACCTCGTTTCGTTAAGGAAGTAGGAACTTAAGATTGCCGTTAATGGCTTCGAGGGGGTCAACGACCACAGACAAACCGATGCAACTGCTTCCAATCTTTATTTACACGAGGGGCTTTACGGTCTGTCGACATTGCGGTTATTAGAAACACGGCACCAGCCCTAAGATTCCAGAATGAGATTTTCACTCTGCAGCGGAGTGTGCGCTGATATGAAACTTCCTGACAGATTAAAATTGTGTGCCGGACCGAGACTCGAACTCGGGACCTTTGCCTACGGCGGGCAAGTGCTCTACCATTCGCAGGCGAGCTTCTGTAAAGTTTGGAAGGTAGGAGACGAGATACTGGCAGAAGTAAGGCTGTGAGGACGGGGCGTAAGTCGTGCTAGGGTAGCTCAGATGGCAGAGCACTTGCCCGCGGAAGGCAAAGGTCCCGAGTTCGAGTCTCGGTCCGGCACACAGTTTTAATCCGTCAGGAAGTTTCAGCCCTAAGATTGTTCACAGATGATTCTGTTGTATACAAAGAAGTCTCATTTAGTTGCAAAATGCAGGAAGGCCTGAGGATGATCAACATTAATGTAATGACTCGGGGTTCACTCTCAGTATAAAGAAATATATTATCAGGCGCGATAATAAATGAAAGGGCCGCATATTTGTGCAATTGCAACTTGGCGTTGGTTTTAAGGACCAGAAACTCTATTATTTATTTAGCTTTCTGTCTCAGTTACATATAATACTAATGATGGTTGGTTTCGAACGAATGTTTTCATTCTCATTGCCTACACGTCTAATGTGTGAGTGTAACATAATTTCAATGAAACATTCGAAAGACTTCTCTAGATTAACATAACCGGATATTATTTGTTTGCATCATCACCAACTAGTCACTGGGATCAGTAACATCGAACAAGTTGTAGATCTAGTGGATGACCTTCTCTAATTAGGCAGTTGTAGACATTTTCTGGACAGGCAAGGAAAAAAATTCACACACGAGTAGAAATGGAGAGTAATACTCTTGGTAAACTAATTAATAAAGAAAACAAATTTCTTGTATGAGCTTGTACCATTGTGCATACATCGTGAAGAAAACGATCTAGATCGCGTAATATATTTTTTATTTCTACGTCGTTTCATTTACAACCATCATCATATGGAAGTTTAGAACTTTTAGAACAGTGTTCAGTGTCAGTATAAATAAAACTTGAGCTGTCATCTTGGTAAACTAAGCTACCGATTTAAAAATTGTAGGATTTTCAGCGTGCAATGAAGAGGTGCATGTTGGGAATTACTATTAGAGACAGGTAGGAAACAAATGGATCAAGGAAAAAACTGCAGTGAAAGAAGTAACTGTGATCATAATAAAACAGAAGTGAGAGAGACTTATAGCAAGGTGAATAGACGGCAGATGGACTAAGAAAGTACTTTGTTGGACTCCAAGACATAAGAAAATATCAGTACTATGACTTAATGGAAGGTGGGTGAATGACATCAGAAAAAAAGCAGTAGTGACGTGAAAACTAAACGTACGGATAAATTTACAGAAGGCCCTTATTTAGCAGTGGATATGGGATAGCTGCTGCTGTTGATGATGATGATCTAGCCAAAGCAATTAAAATGAAGCAAGAACTTTGACCTAGAAGTACACAAGACAGACGCCATACTGCGATTCATTGGAAGACGTATTCTGTTTCATTTAGGAAGTAAATCACAAATACACGTCGGACAGATTCCGTAGCATTGGTCTTTAGCTTTGCCATCCTTAACAAGTCCGACTGACGGAAGAGACAGAGCAGGTCTCATGATACGTCAGGGTTAATTTTTTTAGATAGTGCGAGAGCGTGGATCTTCTGTCGTTTACTCTCTACTGGAAGACGTCACATAAATATGTTCAGCGTCACAGAAAGACTTTCTCTTGCCGACAGAAAAAAAAGTCGAGAGGTAAGTTATTAAACACAATACTCTGTCTCAGTTACAACACGCTTACTATATTGAGAATATTACAGATTGTAGGGCATATATGGAGGCGTGCAAATAGTCGTTCTTCATGGGAACCAAATGTGAATGAAACAATAAGAGGTATATGAACTAATGCTATTGAGAATATTACAGATTATAGGGTATATATGGAGGCGTGCAAATAGTCGTTCTTCATGCGAACCAAATGTGAATGAAACAATAAAAGGTATATGAAATAAAGCTATGAAGCCTTACATGTAACGACAAAGGATAACGCGGCTTTGGCAACTGGAGTTGAGCCGTTGTAGGTTTCCGACAAGAGGGGACGGAGATGCAAATCTAGATAATCCATAGTAACCTTTTGTCTCTCATGTGGTTTGGTCCCATAAGAACTTACCACAAATTTACAATTTCTGTTACATTTTACACGGTCCATTCACGTTAATGTGATCACCGCCCGTGTTCCACGTCGACGTATAATATCCGCTCAGAGACGGTAGGTGGCAGCACTAGCAGTGGACGATATATTAAGCATGTCAGGGCAGAGGGGAGGGGGAGGGGAAAAAGTGTAGTAGTTGTCGTAATGCGGAAACGGAGCTATTTGTCTAACGCCCAAAATGGCATGATCATTGGCTTTTGGGCGATGCATGAAGCATTTCAGAAACAGCTAGGTTTGTTAACTGTTCGCTTGCTGCCGTTGTTGAAGTATACCACGCAAGGCAAAATGGCGCTATCCAAAACCGACGCCGAGGCAATTATGGTGCACCACAGCCCCTAGACGACAGGGGTGAGCGAGGGCTGCGGAGATGTGTAGGGGAGAAGAGACGTGGAACTGCTAAGCAACTGATTGCCCAGATGAACCAGGGGACTACCAGCAGTGTCTCTTAACGACCGTTCAGCGTATGTAGCTGCGCATGGCCTCCGATCAACAGGCGGCTGGTTAACGAAATGAAATCATTGTATGGCACTGACGGCTAGGAATCCTCACCTGAGGATGTTCGGCCGCGTAGTTGCAAGTCTTTTCAGTTGACGCCATATTGGACGGCTTACGTGTCGATGTTGATGAAATGGTGATGAGGACAACACAACACCCAGTCCTCGACAGAAGAAAATATCCGGACCCGGCCACGAATCGAACCCGGGACCGCTGCACGGCAGTGAGGCGCACTGGCCACTCAGCTAAGGGGGCTGACGCCTGGTTCATGCTCCCATGCTGACTGCTGTTCATCGACGACGAAGACTGGAATTTGCTCGCCAAAACCGCAACTGGGCGTCCATTGAGTGACGTGTGGTGGCCTTTTCAGATGAATCACGTTTTATACTCCAACTGACAGACACCCTGCAACAGTCGTCTGAAGAGTCCAAGCCGGAGGGCATTCCCCGGGTTATCTCGTCATTCTGGAAGGCACAATGGACCAACACAAGTGTGTATCTATCCTTGGGCACCATGTCCATCCCTACGTGGAGTCTTTTTTTCCACTGGACGATGGTGCCTGCCAACACGACAATACCACTTGTAGCACAGCTCGCAGTGTATGTGCGTGGCTCGAAGAGCAACAGGACGAGTTTACCGTACTCTGCTGGCCACCAGACACCCGGGATTTAAACCCAATCGAGAACCTGTGAGACGACCTCAATCGCGTTATTTGCGCCAAGGATCCTCAACCGAGAAACCTAGAGTAGCTGGCCAGCCACTGTTCCTGTTACTACCTCAGTGAACCTCTTCCTGCCGGCCGCGGTGGCCGAGCGGTTCTAGGCGCTTCAGTCCAGAACCGCGCGACTGCTACGGTCGCAGGTTCGAATCCTACCTTGGGCATGGATGTGTGTGATGTCCTTAGGTTAGTTAGGATTAAGTAGTTCTAAGTTCTAGGGGACTGATGACCTCAGATGTTAAGTCCCATAGTGCTCAGAGCCATTGGAACCATTTGAACCTCTTCCTGCACGTGTCGCAGCGGTCCGCGCTGTAAAGGGTGGTTATTCAGGCTTTTGACAGATGGCCATTTTAAAGTGACTAAACAGTATATTTTCTGTTATTTGTTATGGCCAGAGAAGAAACGGACATACGTCATATTCAGTTACTGTGTACAAGGAATGAACTAGATCTTCGAAAAACTGTTACAGGGTGCGAATCGGAAGCTTCACCGAAAGTCTGAAATATTTATGTGTATTGCTGTATAAAAATATCGTATATGCAGCAGTACATATATATCAAATAGTCCCATACTCAGGGAATGAGCGTAGGGGAAGCAGACGCAGGATCCTGCACCGCCGCTCATGGCGAAGTCCTAGTGAAAGCTACTTGCCGTTTTCTTCGCTCGACCTGTCCATTGTATACCCTGTGTCGTGTGGATGACTGTGATCAGTGCTTATGCAGTCAGTGTCGGGCTTGTGTTGTCACGGATGAATGGAAGGGAGATAGTGAAACTCGGTGCCAGCACATGGCATATTCCTCTCTAAAAGCGCCAAGGGGCCGCCAAGCTTAACGCCGCCATCAAAATAGTGTCGTACGCCCTCACTTCATGGGACACTGCGGAGAGGTTTGGAAATAAATCCAGGACATCAGCGCAAAGACTGGTGCCAGAATCTTCATTCCACGACCTCTCCTCCCCTTGCCGGCCAAATACTGGTACTGAAATACTGGCAGGATTCGAAACAGGTTACCTACGAATGTAGCGCCACCACACAGGCGTGCTTAGGAACCTCGGCTACGCAGGAAGGTAGCAATACAACCACGCTGTATGATAACGTCACCAGGGCGGAAAAATGCCTGAAATGAAGCAATTCTCGTAATCCGAATTCTTCTCATATACAGTGGACAAGAAATCTATACACTCCCCTTTGCAGATTCCTTCGCTTTTTGCACTACTGTCCATTAAAATTGCTACACCACGAAGATGACGTGCTACAGACGCGAAATTTAACCGACAGGAAGAAGATACTGTGATATGCAAATGATTAGCTTTTCAGAGCATTCACACAAGGTTGGCCCCGGCGGCTACACCTACAACGTGCTGACATGGGGAAAGTTTCCAACCGATTTCTCATACACAAACAGCAGTGGATCGGCGTTGCCTGGTGAAACGTTGTTGTGATGCCTCGTGTAAGGAGAAGAAATGCGTACCATCACGTCTCCGACTTTGATAAAGGTCGGATTGTAGCCTCTCGCGATTGCGGTTTATCGTATCGCAGCATTGCTGCTCGCGTTGGTCGAGATCCAATGACTGTTAGCAGAATATGGAATCGGTGGGTTCAGGAGGGTAATACGGAACGCCGTGCTGGATCCCAACGGCCTCGTATCACTAGCAGTCGAGATGACAGGCATCTTATCCGCATGGCTGTAATGGATCGTGCAGCCACGTCTCGATCCCTGAGTCAACAGATGAGGACGTTTGCAAGTCAACAACCATCTGCACGAACAGTTCGACGACGTTTGCAGCAGCATGGACTATCAGCTCGGAGACCATGGCTGCGGTTATCCTTGAGGCTGCATCACAGACAGGAGCGTCTGCGATGGTGTACTCAACGACGAACCTGGGTGCACGGATGGCAAAACGTCATTTTTTCGGACGAATCCAGGTTCTGTTTATAGCATCGTGATGGTCGCATCCGTGTTTGGCGATATCGCGGTGAACGCACATTGGAAGCGTGTATTCATCATCGCCATACTGGCGTATCACCCAGCGTGATGGTATGGGGTGCCATTGGTTACACGTCTCTGTCACCTCTTGTTCGCATTGACGGCACTTTGTACAGTGGACGTTACATTTCAGATATGTTACGACCCGTGGCTCTACCCTTCATTCGATCCCTGCGAAACCCTACATTTCAGCAGGATAATGGACGACCGCATGTTGCAGGTCCTGTACGGGCCTTTCTGGATACAGAAAATGTTCGACTGCTGCCCTGGCCAGCACATTCTCGAGATCTCTCACCAATTGAAAACGTCTGGTCAAAGGTGGCCGAGCAACTGGCTCGTCACAATACGCCAGTCACCACTCTTGATGAACTGTGGAATCATGTTGAAGCTGCATGGGCAGCTGTACCTGTACACGCCATCCAAGCTCTGTTTGACTCAATGCCCAGGCGTATCAAGGCCGTTATCACGGCCAGAGGTGGTTGTTCTGGGTACTGATTTCTCAGGATCTACGCACCCAAATTGCGTGAAAATGTAATCAGATGTCAGTTCTAGTATAATGTATTTGTCCAATGAATACCCGTTTATCATGTGCATTTCTTCTTGATGTAGCAATTTTAATGGCCAGTAGTGTATTTTAAAGGACATCATATTCGCCGTTGACTGTAGAATTTATTTATTTCACAACTGCAATTTTGCTTTTGGACCATTTTCAAGTGGTACTGCAAAAGATTTTGCTTCAAGACATGTCAGACCTTAAAATCCTCTCACATGTATACGTGTCATCGTCGTAAATAAACCTTTTCACAATGTTAACATTATTTACATAAATCACTACAAATCAATGTTTAAACACACATTGTACATGTGATCTTGTGGTAAGACGGCATTCAGTCTCGCGAGGGACAGTGATCGTAATGCTTTGTGTCAACAGTGTACATCTGAAACGACGTTCTGTCCCTGTGGAGACCAATCAGTTACAGCACATTGCCCCTCTGTAGCCCTTTTTTAATCTTTCTTTTACCGAATACCCCAATCTGGCTGATCTAAGGAGGGGGCTACAGTTGAACTCTCTGTCCCTGTACTATATAGCAGACGATGTAACGCCATCAAGCGAACAACGCGGCTGATGAGAAAAAGCATATTCTACCATAAAATTTAACGACCCTTCACAAAGGTCCCCAACCCCCACATTCTCCCTCAGTCCATCCAACGACGATCGCACTGATATGTGTTAATCTGTTAGCGGTGTAGAGTTTGAATTAATATGCAGTGAGCCCACATTCACCTTCGTGGGGATAAAGTCGAAGGGCAACAGCGGCGGAGGTGAGCAGGAATGCATATCTCTGCTTGGTACATGCTCTATTTTTTTCTTAGTGAAATGCTCTTCTTAACCTCCTACATACCAAGTCTGTTGCTACAAGGGTTGACTGAATAGTAATGGCTCCACCTTCGCAACTCTTCAACAGTTGGCAGCATGGGTACGCGGCAGGTACTGGCTTGTTCCGTAGCCTCTTCTCTACAGCTACAGTTGGCAGGAAGCCTCATCAATGAACGGTTGTGGTGTTACAGTGTAAAGTATGGAACCCTGCGCAGACGGTCGATCAATGCGATCCAAGCAACGTGCAGTCATTGAGTTCTTGCCTGCAGAAGGTGCAACCCAAAGGAGATTCATCAGACAATGAGTGGGAGTAGTTTATGGTGATTGTGCTGATGTGAGTCCTGTGCGTCGTTGGGCGAGTAAGTTTATAGATGTTGACGCGGGAACATCTGGCCTACGTGACAAACAAAGAGTTGCATGTCCTGTGACAGCAACCACCGAGATTCACAAACAAAATGTTGACAGATTGATTCAGGACGATCGTCGTATCATTCAGAGAGATATTGCAAGCACAATTGGCATTTCACAAGAACGTGTGGGTCACATTATTGATTTGCTTGGCTATCGGGAGATCTGTGCACGATGGGTACTACGGATGGTAACTCCTGAAATGAAAGCGCACAGACTTGAAATTTGGCAGGAACTCTTCTCGCGTTACGAGAATGAAGGTGACGCCTTCCTCCATTCATTTGTGACAGAAGACGAAACGTGGGTACACCATTACGACCCGGAGACGAAACGTCAGTCTATGGAATATCGACACAAAGACTCACCCCAGAGAAAGAAATTTAGCTAGAAAAATCGAGGCCACAGTGTCCAGGGACGCAGATGGTGTTATCCATGTTGATTTCTGTTGTGACTTGGCAAGACAGCCAAGCCACTAGGAGAGGAAGCCGAAAGGCACGCGTTTAAGCTCACGCAGGCTGGCGTGAGGTCTGGAACAGTTAAGGGAATTTATAGTAGCAAAGAACGTAAGTAACTACTGGAATACTTAACTTTAATTCATAATTGGTGAACATCGGTCTGACGGTATATGCGTCACTAGATAAATAGCAAATGATAATGGCGCCTTGCTAGGTCGTAGCAAATGACGTAGCTGAAGGCTATGCTAACTATCGTCTCGGCAAATGAGAGCGTAATTTGTCAGTGAACCATCGCTAGCAAAGTCGGCTGTACAACAGGGGCGAGTGCTAGGACGTCTCTAGACCTGCCGTGTGGCGGCGCTCGGTCTGCAATCACTGACAGTGGCGACACGCGGGTCCGTCGTATACTAACGGACCGCGGCCGATTTAAAGGCTACCACCTAGCAAGTGTGGTGTCTGGCGGTGACACCACATTTTCCTTGATCGTGGAACAACAATAAATTCAGAGTGTTGCATCACAACGCTGCGAACTCTGAAACAACGGCTAGCAAGTGTCCGAAAGGAAAAGGGAAATGTTTTCCTGCAGCATTACAATGCCAAACCACACAATTTAGATGCCACCACAGCAGAACTTCAGAGACTGAATCTCACCACCGTACGGCATCCTCCATACAGTCCAGATTTAGCACCGTCTGACTTCCATCTGTTCCCGATAATGAAAGACGATCTCCGGGGACATCTTTATGTTTCTGATGAAGACGTTGAGAGAACTGTGAGACTGTGGTTGCGGAAGCAGTGTGTCGACTTCTTCCGTGACGGCTTCAGAAAACTTGTTCATCGTTGGCAAAAAATGGGTTCAAATGGCTCTGAGCACTATGGGACATAACGTCTGAGGTCATCAGTCCCCTAGAACTTAGAACTACTTAAACCTAACTAACCTAAGGACCTGACACACATCCATGCCCGAGGCAGGATTCGAACCAGCGACCGTAGCGGTCGCGCGGTTCCAGACTGTAGCGCCTAGAACCGCTCGGCCTCCCCGGCCAGCCATCGTTGGCAGAAATGTATCCAATTGCCTGGTGATTATGTGGAAAAGTGAATATTGGTAGTTAAAGATAACATTATTAGGATTATTTCTGCGTTTGATTTACTGAAACATTCTTATCCAAACCCAATTAACGAAGGTGGAGGCATTACTTTTCATTCAACCCTCGTACTAGAACACTATATTGGACACCTGACCGGTTTGTCTCGCACCTGCCTTACTTACCTAATAGACCTCTGACCTAGAGAGTTTTGAGGAATACTAATACCTCACTTTCGCCAATAACAGACCTTTACGAATTGATGACTACCAAAATTAACCGCTTCAAACCGACAATAATCGAAGTCAAGATCCAGTTGCTAACTCGGTATGCCCAAGTACGACAGCTTCAATCCCTCCCAACTTTCAGATGTGGACAAGAGGTGTAAGATGAGCGGCGAGCTTAGGTGGCGTGTCCAGCAATATCTGCCAAAGGTCGCGTCGCGCGCACGGAGGCGCCTTCGGCCGATGACGGACGATGCCGGCCTATTAGTGCTGGACAACGCGGAAGCACGCAGCTGGTGTTGTACGCCTTGCCAGCGCATCGTGGGACAGACGCACTGCAGCGGCTTTCCCTCTGGGCCTCGTCGGGACGGGGCTAACATGCAGCTCCAGCCGGTCTCACGCATCTCCGCGCTGCTTACGTAACGCAGTCTGGGAAACATTCCTCGGCCAGTACCGGGAAGCTGCGACCTATAGCTTCTACCACCGTCTTCGTCATAGCCTCATTAGCGCTTCACAGTCCAGGCTACGCAGTCCATTCTGGATGCCATATTGTACTCGAACGTTTCGTACTTTTACGTACTTTTCGTTCGTACACCTAAATATTCGGTACGGAATCTTTGATGGTGAATTCATGCGCTAGATAAGCAACTAACGTTTCAAAATATGTGTGGCGTTCAATACTGATTTACAATCTATTATTTTATGTATGACAAACAATGTTTCTATTAAAGTACAAAAAAAGACGATTATGCTCTGGGCAGAGCTACGAATGTAAGAAGACGCAACTAGCCTTTCGATTTATATGACAGCTTCAAAGACATTTAAATATAAACATCTTGACATATTCGCACTTTTAACCCACCACTAGAAATTTTATCCTCTCAGAGAAAGCTTTTTTAACTATTACATATATGCTCTTCAGCCATACGATATTATATATTGTTTACTATAGCAGACAAAACTTCTGGATTTTACGCACAGGGCCAGGGATTTTAGCCAGTAGATTGCAAGATGCAGGTGTGCCAACACCTTGCAGCTAAGAGAGCTCATCAAAAACTCAGCATGAGGTAACTTCGCAGGTTTGTAGCTGTGTTGAACCAAGTGCATTCTTCTTGTCTTCTTCTTCCTGCTCTTCTCCTTTTTCTTCCCTTTTTTTAATTTTTGAGTCATCAGTCTTCTGACTCGTTTGATGCGGCCCGCCACAAATTTCTCTCCTGTCTCAGTCTTTTCATCTCCGAGTAGCACTTGCAACCTACGTCCTTAATTATTTGCTGGATGTATTCCAATCTTAACCTTTCTCTACAGTTTCTACTCTCTATAGCTCCCTCTAGTACCATAGAAGTCGTTACTCGATATCTTAGCTCATGTCCTATCATCCCCATCCCTTCTCCTTAACAGTGTTTCCAACATATTCCTTTCCTCTTCGATTCTACCCAGAACCTCCTCATCCCTTGCCTTACCAGTCCACCTAAGTTCAACATTCGTCTATAGCACCACACCACATCTCAAATGCTTCGATTCTCTTCTGTTCCGGTTTTCCCATAGGCCATGTTTCACTACTATACGATGCTGTGCTTCCAACGTACATTCTCAGAAATTTCTTCCTCAAATTAAGGTCTATGTTTGATACTAGTAGACATCTCTTGGCCATAAATGCCCTTTTTGCGAGTGCTAGTCTGCTTTCGATGTCCTCCTTGCTCCGTCCTCATTGTTTATTTTACTGCCTAGGTAGCAGAATTCCTTAACTTAGTGACCATCAATCCTGATGTTAAGTTTCTCGCTGTTCACATTACCGCTACTTCTCATTACTTTCGTCCTTCTTCGATTTACTCTCAATCCATGTTCTGTACTAATTAAACTGTTCATTCCGTTCAGCAGATCATGTAATTCTTCTTCACTTTCACTTAGGGTAGTGCCCGCATCTCGTGGTCGTGCGGTAGCGTTCTCGCTTCCCACGCCCGGGTTCCCGGGTTCGATTCCCGGCGGGGTCAGGGATTTTCTCTGCCTCGTGATGGCTGGGTGTTGTGTGCTGTCCTTAGGTTAGTTAGGTTTAAGTAGTTCTAAGTTCTAGGGGACTTATGACCACAGCAGTTGAGTCCCATAGTGCTCAGCGCCATTTGAACCACTTAGGGTAGCAATGTCATCAGCGAATCGTATTACTGATATCCTTACACCTTGAATTTCAGTTCCACTACTGAACCTTTCTTTTATTTCCACCATTGATTTTTCGATGTATAGAACTGTAGGGGCAAAAGGCGACGTCCCTGTCTTACACCCTTTCTAATCCGAACAATTCGTTCTTGGTCCTCCGCTTTTATTGTTCCCTCTTGGCTCTGGTACGTATTCTATATAACCCGTCTTTCTCTATAGCTTACCACTATATTTATCAGAATTTTGAACATCTTGCACCATTTGACACTTTTGAAAACTTTTACCTGGTCGACAAATCCTATGAACGTGTCTCGATCTTTCTTTAGTCTTCCTTCTACTATCAACCGCAACGTCAGAACTGCATTTCTGATGCCTTTAACTTTCCGATAGCCAAACTGATGGTCATCTAACGCATGTTCAATTTTATTTTCCATTCTTCCGATATCATTCCTGTCAGCAACGTGGATGTTTGAGCATTTAAGTTGATTGTGCGATAATTCTCATACTAATTGGCTCTTTCAGTCTCCGGATTGTGTGGATGATACTTATCCCAAAGTCAGATAATATATCTTTCTATAGAAAGGTCCCAGAACTGCTCTCATTAATAAACGGTCACAACGCCCATATAGTACTACGGACAGAAAGTTGGCTGAAACCAGACGTAAACAGTAATGAAATCCTAAACTCAGATTGGAATGTATACCGCAGAGACAGGCTGGACAGTGAAGGGGGAGGCGTGTTTATAGCGATAAGAAGTGCAATAGTATCGAAGGAAATTGACGGAGATCCGAAATGTGAAATAATTTGGGTGAAGGTCACGGTTAAAGCAGGCCCAGACATGGTAATTAGATGTCTCTATAGGCCCCTGGTTCAGCAGCTGTTGTGACTGAGCACCTGAAGGATAATTTGGAAAATATTTCCAGTAGATTTCCCCACCATGTTACAGTTCTGGGTGGAGATTTTAATTTGCCGGATATAGACTGGGAGACTCAAACGTTCATAACGGGTGGCAGGGACAAAGAATCCAGTGAAATTTTTTTTAAGTGCTTTATCTGAAAACTACCTTGAGCAGTTAAACAGAGAACCGACTCGTGGCGATAACATATTAGACCTTCTGGTGACAAACAGACCCGAACTATTTGAAACAGAACGCAGAACAGGGAATCAGCGATCATAAAGCGGTTACTGCATCGATGATTTCAGCCGTAAATAGAAATATTAAAAAAGGTAGGAAGATTTTTCTGTTTAGCAAAAGTGACAAAAGGCAGATTACAGAGTACCTGACGGCTCAACACAAAAGTTTTGTCTCAAGTACAGATAGTGTTGAGGATCAGTGGACAAAGTTCAAAACCATCGTACAATATGCGTTAGATGAGTATATGCCAAGCAAGATCGTAAGAGAGGGGAAAGAGCCACCGTGGTACAACAACCGAGTTAGGAAACTGCTGCGGAAGCAAAGGGAACTTCACAGCAAACATAAACACAGCCAAAGCCTTGCAGACAAACAAAAATTACGCGAAGCGAAATGTAGTGTGAGGAGGGCTATGCGAGAGGCGTTCAATGAATTCGAAAGTAACGTTCTGTGTACTGACTTGGCAGAAAATCCTAAGAAATTTTGGTCTTATCTCAAAGCGGTAGGTGGCTCAAAACAAAATGTCCAGACACTCTGTGACCAAAATGGTACTGAAACAGAGGGTGACAGACTAAAGGCCGAAATACTAAATGTCTTTTTCCAAAGCTGTTTCACAGAGGAAGACTGCACTGTAGTTCCTTCTCTAGATTGCCGCACAGATGACAAAATGGTAGATATCGAAATAGACGACAGAGGGATAGAAAAACAATTAAAATCGCTCAAAAGAGGAAAGGCCGCTAGACCTGATGGGATACCAGTTCGATTTTACACAGAGTACGCGAAGGAACTTGCCCCTCTTCTTGCAGCGGTGTACCGTAGGTCTCTAGAAGAGCGTAGCGTTCCAAAGGATTGGAAAAGGGGACAGGTCATCCCCGTTTTCAAGAAGGGACGTCGAACTGATGTGCAGAACTATAGACCTATATCTCTAACGTCTATCAGTTGTAGAATTTTGGAACACGTATTATGTTCGAGTATAATGACTTTTCTGGAGACTAGAAATCTACTCTGTAGGAATCAGCATGGGTTTCGAAAAAGACGGTCGTGTGAAACCCAGCTCGCGCTATTCGTCCACGAGACTCAGAGGGCCATAGACACGGGTTCACAGGTAGCTGCCGTGTTTCTTGACTTCCGCAAGGCGTTCGATACAGTTCCCCACAGTCGTTTAATGAACAAAGTAAGAGCATATGGACTATCAGACCAATTGTGTGATTGGATTAAAGAGTTCCTAGATAACAGAACTCAGCATGTCATTCTCAATGGAGAGAAGTCTTCCGAAGTAAGAGTGATTTCAGGTGTGCCGCAGGGGAGTGTCATAGGACCGTTGCTATTCACAATATACATAAATGACCTTGTGGATGACATCGGAAGTTCACTGAGGCTTTTTTCAGATGATGCTGTGGTGTATCGAGAGGTTGTAACAATGGAAAATTGTACTGAAATGCAGGAGGATCTGCAGCGAATTGACGCATGGTGCAGGGAATGGCAATTGAATCTCAATGTAGACAAGTGTAATGTGCTGCGAATACATAGAAAGATAGTTCCCTTATCATTTAACTACAAAATAGCAGGTCAGCAACTGGAAGCAGTTAATTCCATAAATTATCTGGGAGTACGCATTAGGAGTGATTTAAAATGGAATGATCATATAATGTTGATCGTCGGTAAAGCAGATGCCAGACTGAGATTCATTGGAAGAATCCTAAGGAAATGCAATCCGATAACAAAGGAAGTAGGTTACAGTACGCTTGTTCGCCCACTGCTTGAATACTGCTCAACAGTGTGGGATCCGTACCAGATATGATTGATAGAAGAGATAGAGAAGATCCAACGGAGAGCAGCGCGCTTCGTTACAGGATCATTTAATAATCGCGAAAGCGTTACGGAGATGATAAACTCCAGTGGAAGACTCTGCAGGAGAGACGCTCAGTAGCTCTGTACGGGCTTTTGTTACAGTTTCGAGAACATACCTTCACCGAAGAGTCAAACAGTATATTGCTCCCTCCTATGTATATCTCGCGAAGAGACCATGAGGATAAAATCAGAGAGATTAGAGCCCACACAGAAGCATACCGACAATCCTTCTTTCCACGAACAATACGAGACTGGAATAGAAGGGAGAACCGATAGAGGTACTCAGGGTACCCTCCGCCACACACCGTCAGGTGGCTTGCGGAGTATGGATGTAGATCTAGATGTAGATGTAGACACATACATTCTACACACCAACATGAACAGTTGTTTTGTTGCCACTTCCCCCAATGATTTTAGAAATTCTGATGGAATGTTATCTATCCCTTCTGCCTTATTCGGTTTTAAGACTTCCAAAGCTCTTTTAAAATCTGATTCTCGTATTGGATCCCCTATCTCTTGTCTATCGATTCCTGTTTTTTCCCCTAGCACGTCATCAGACAAGTCTTCCGCCTCATGGAGGCCTTCAGTGTACTCTTTCCACCTAACCGCTCTCCCCGCTGCATTTAACAGTGGAGTTTCCATTGCACTATTAATGCTACTACCTTGCTTTTAACTTCACCGAAGGTTTTTTTCTTTTCTGTGTGCTGAGTCAGTCCATACATTTTTCATGCAGCCATTCGCCCTAGCTTCCCTGCAATTCCTATTTATTTCATTCGTCAGTGACACGTATTTATGTATTTCTAAGTTTCCCTGAACATTTCCTTCTTTCATCGATCAACTGAATTATTTCTTGTGCTATTCATGGTTTCTTCGCAGTTGTTTTCTTCGGACCCATGTTTTTCTTTCCAACTTTTGTGATTATCCGTTCTAGAAATCCCCATTTCTCTTCAAATGGTTCAAATGGCTCTGAGCACTATGGGACTTAACTGCTGTGGTCATCAGTCCCCTAGAACTTAGAACTACTTAAACCTAACTAACCTAAGAACATCACACACATCCATGCCCGAGGCAGGATTCGAACCTGCGACCGTAGCAGTCGCGCGGTTCCGGACTGAGCGCCTAGAACCGCTAGACCACCGCGGCCGGCTCCATTTCTCTTCAACTGAACACCCTACTGAGCTATTCCTTATCGCAGTACCTATAGCCTCACTGTACTTCAAGCATTTCTCTTTATTTCTTAGTACTTCCTTATCCCACCTCTTTCCGCATTGATTCTTCCTGACTAGTTTCTTAATCTTCAATCTGCTCTTGATCAGTACTAAACTGTGTCTGTATCTGCTACTGAGCACGCCTTACAATCCATTATCTAACTTCGGAATCTCTTTCTGACCTTGAATTCATCTAACTGAAATCTTCCCGTATCTCACGGCCTTTTGCAAGTACATCTCCTCCTCATGTGATTCTTGAACAGAGTATTCGCTATTACTCGCTGAAATTTACTACAGAACTCAATTAGTCTTTCTCCTCTTGCATTCCTAGTACCAAGCCCTGATTTCCCGTAACCTTTTCTTATACTCCTTCCCTTTCAGTCCCTCAAGACTATTAAATTTTCAGTTCCGTTTACATACTGAATTACCCGTTCAATATCCCCATATACTTTCTCTATCTCTTCATCTTCGGCTTGAGGCATCTATTCCTGAACTATTGTTGTCGGCGTTGGTTTGCTGTCGATTCTGATGAGAACAACCCTTACAGTGAACTGTTCACAGTGACTCATTCTCTGCCCTACGTTTCTATTCAAATCGAATCGCTATTAATAGCTGAAGTTTATTACAGAACTCAATTAGTCTTTCCCCCTCTCATTTCTTGTCCCAAGTCCATATTCTCCTGTAACCTTTTCTTCTACTCCTTCCCCTACAACTGCATTCCAGTCTTTCATGCCTTAGATTTTCGTCTTCCTTTACGTACTCTACTACCCTTTCAATATCCTCATATACTTTCTCTATCTCTTTATCTTTGGCTTGCGACGTCGGCATATATACCTGAACTATCGTTGTCTGTGTTGGTTTGCTGTCGATTCTGATAAGAACAACCCTGTCACTGAACTGTTCACAGTAACACACTCTCTGCCTTACATTCCTGTTCATAACGGATCCTACTCCTGTTATACCATTTTCTGCTGCTGTTGATATTGTCCTATATTCGTCTGACCAGAAATCCTTGTCTTCTTTCCATTTCACTTCACTGACACCCACTGTATTTAGATTGAGCCTTAGTATCTCCCTTTTCAGATTTTATAGCTTCCCTACCACGTTCAGACTTCTGACATTCGACACCCCGACACGTAGGAAGTTAATCTTCCGTTCGTTATTCAGTCTTTTTGTCATCGTCACCTCCCCCTTGGCAGTCCTCTCACGGATATCCGAATGGGGGACTAGTCCGGAATCTTTTGCCAATAGAGAGGCCAAAATGTCTTGTCGACCCAATTGAAAGAAGTTGCAAAAAGGCGACTGAACATCCCTCTTGAGGGGCTTGATGCTGCGGTTTCCATTGCCTTCTGCATTCTCATAGCCGTTGATCGTTGCTGCATTATTTATATATTCTATGAGCAGTTGACATTTAATACGATAGATTTAATTTTGTAAATAAAAGTTCTGTTTCGTATGTTTTACTCAGTCGAGTGTCGGGCTTATAGGTCTAGCGGTAAAGTGCGAGCCCGTAGTCCGTAAGGTCGCAGGATTGAATCACTGTCCGACTTTGGAGTTTTCAGTCTTCTTTTACGTCAGCCTTCATCTCTCAATGATGCGAATATATGGGAACGACAGGGGGTTCGAATTAACAGTATACTATAGGTCCCCTTTCCCCAGCAGGACTATTCTGGTAGATAAAGGGCCCGCAAGTCGCCAAGTGGCACCCAATTGAAAGAAGTTGCAAAAAGGCGACTGAACATTCCTCTTGAGGGGCTTCCAGCCAATCATGCCACATGATTTTTTTTTAAACAGTCACGTCACATTGTTATAACCAACCACTTGTGTTCGGAGAATCCGCTGTTAGCAGCGCGCGCAACCACTAGAGGAAATGGAAGTGACTCATTCAAGAACTGATAAGTCTCCACGTCTATATCGAGCTTTATTCTCTGTGCTGTTTCCATCAGCTGTTAAACACTGCATGTCGGAATATCAATGCAACAATACTACGAGCGAAGTGGCTCCACAGTTGTAACAGATACGAGGAGTTTGGGAGGCCAGAGACATTATTCAAAATACTGAATATTATTCTCCGCCATCAACCATTTAAAAACACTGTGTGTATCTGGAAATGAGTAATAGCACCAGTTGCAGTTTTATCTCGTAACATCTGCGACAGGTTTCTGCTAACAAGGTGATTTTCAAGCGTTTATGAGCTTAGTGTCACACTATCTGTATTCGTCGCTATGCCGTCTGTATGTGTACCTCACCACGCTAGGCTCTTAACCTCTTGAAACCGGTCGTGATTTTGGAATAAAATAGTGCAATTTGTGCTGTTTCCAAGCAATTAATACTGCGGACCCTGCACTATGACGTTCTAGATACTGGACAAACAATGCTTTTAGAGTCAAAAGGCACATCATTTTGCTCAGATACCCCGTCCCACCACCTTCCAGTGACAACAAACATTTAGGCACCTTCCACGTAAATTAATGGTATTAGAGCATTCTACCTAAACTTTTTATTTCTTAAACAAACCTAGGCCACAATTCTCTTTGTGTATGAACACATTGTAGTCCTTTCGGTGTGTCGTGTTGTTTATGGCTGACAAATGGCCGCTTCAATTGGTCGAAATGTGTATTACACACCAATAAGCAATTATGTTACTGGTGAGCGTATAATGTAATATGGGTTGGTTCAGTTCAAGGGAAAATTAATCTGTAAGAGTTGTTCAAATTACAGTAATGAAAGCAAAGCTAAAGTGTCTTTTCCAGTATTTACAAAGGGAGAAGTCAGGAAGCTCACTGGTGTTTCTGCTCCGCACTTGTCGAAGAAGAGTGAAGTCTTATGCTTATCCAGATAAGAAACATGTGCTACACACAATGTGAACATTAAAGCCGTGGAGATGTGCCCTAAGACTCACGTCTCCACGGCCCGCATTAGGAGATCCCTCACATACGAATGTCTTACTACGGTCATTTCAGCACTTAGAAACTCGGAGACTTCGAGCCTAAAATTTACGGTACGTTTATGAGACGCTAAGGAATGTAGCTGCTTTCACTACCAACATCTTTGACCAAGTAATTGCAGAACAACATGAAGCGTACGCTACGAGGCGTAAAAAGCGCAGCGCAGTAGTTACGGTTGCATTGCCTGTTTACGCGCTATTCTCCGCTGTTGACTGTCCTGTAGAGTCTTGAGACATATGTATATAAACTGTAAAAAAACAACGCCATTTTATTCTGGTGCACTATACTCATGTGTCAATTATTTTCATTATGCTTGGGTTTATAGCCATTAAATATCGATTAAAACACGCCATCGTTCCTCTGAGATCTTCCACTGTTTGAATAAAATATTTTAGGTCACTATTGACCAAATTCGATAACATAGTCATTATAGCGTGTCGTGTACATACTATAATATATATTCCAAGGGCTCATCACACATACAGTCATAAAAATGGTAATAAAGCGTTATATTCAAATAACAGAAAGGTGTCGGCGGAAGTATTATATATTTCAACTTATGTGCCAGTCTGTCATCTTATTTAAGAAAATCATTTTTAGTTAAAAACATACCTGTACATAATCTGTAATGTTTCCTCTGAAATCATATTTCTTTTAGAAGTTTGTCTATGTGCCCTATAATTTTGCAGCGTAACGTGTGTCATGGAAAGTGACGTTGGGCTCAATAATATGACCCAACCACAAACATTAGTTCGTAATGAGCAAGATTTGTTATGACGCCGAGCGGTCTAAGGCGCTGCAGTCATGGACTGTGCGGCTGGTTCCGGCGGAGGTTCGAGTCCTCCCTCAGGCATGGGTATGTGTGTTTGTCCTTAGGGTAATTTAGGTTACGTAGTGTGTAAGCTTAGGGACTGATGACCTTAGCAGTTAAGTTCCATAAGATTTCATACACATTTTTTTGTTATGACGCAATGCGACATGTCATCATTACTGGATGCCTCCAGGAGTCTAGGGTATCGCAGACAGAACAATGAAAGATAAACTCATACAAACTGGCAAAACCCACAGCTTTATAGTTTTTCAAGTAGAGCTTAATACTGTCTGTGTAGCAAGCCAAAGCGTTTTTGTACCAGCAGCGCTGTGTTCCAGTTGTATAGACTCATCGTTTTTATTGTCCGCCCCGATAGCTGAATGGTCAGAGTGACGGACATCCTCCTGAGAGGCCCGGATTCGATTCCCGACTGGGTCGGCGATTTTCTCCGCTCAGGGACTGGGTGTTGTGTTGTCTTCATCATCATTTCATCCTCATTCGGCGTGCAGGTCGCCCAATGTGGCGTCTAACGTAACAAGACCTGCACCACGGCGGTCGGACCTTCCCCGTAAGGGGCCTCCCGGGCAATGACGCCAAACGCTCATTTCCATTTCCACTGTTTTCATTGGCGCAGATAATGAATTAAATCAAAATTGCTTTGTCTACGACTCCCTCTGTTTGTTTTTCTCTGAGATACCGTCAATAGTCATGACATAAATATAGATCCTACCTCATTTGCAACTTATATCCAAATGGAATCATATGTAATGCTCTGGGGAAAAGGTACGTGTACGTCTTGAATGGTATGCAACATATGACACCTAAATAGATTTTTTTAACGCAGGAATTTTGTCTTATATTTTATGTTTGTGATGGCAATGTGACTTAGTTCCGTATATTCTCTCTGTGGTCTTATACTGAAAAGCATTTCGGAGAATCAGAAACGTGTTTTAATATATGAAGTAGGATAGTCTGCGTCATTGTTATGAAAACTCGTAATAACCGCCACGCAATGGAATAGACTTGTCCTGTGGCCTACTAAGAGTCGGCAGATGAATGACACAGAAGCGTTGTTTGGTCCGCCACTGAATTCTTTATGGCCAATAATCTTGAAAGAGAATTGCGTCTTGAACGTTTCGTATAATTTTCCGTAACTAGGGTGCCTAATACGATAGGCGCAGTCTTATCACGTCTGACCCCAACGGTTATTTCCAGACTGCTCAGATTTGTTTGTTGTTGTTATTCTTCATTATTCTCATCTATATCTTATTCTCTTGCCGTCTTTCTGTTGCTCTCTCGTTCTTTCCTCGCCCCTTGCCCCCGCTTATCTGTCACCATTGTCCCTTTTATCATGGATGCGTACGTACGCTGAAGAACAAACAAAAATGTGAAACTGAAGTTTTATTCTACTAGTCATAATAATAACTTGCACAACGTAACGAGATTTCTGTCTTCTGTCTTAAAATGCAATAAATATCAGTTGCTGACGTTTTCAAGTGAAGCTATGATGCACCTGAAAACAGTGGATGTTTATTCTAAAAGAGCTGTTCTCTTCTGTGGCTTCAGATGTACGTTTCTAAAACTTCACGAAGAAACTAGCTCTTAATTAAATGTAAGAGGAGCTATACATCGCAGTTCTCTAGTAGCGTCACCATCGCCGACGCCGATACCGAGCACGAAGGGAAAGTTGTTGGTCAGTCCAGAAGTTTAAGGACGTAATACGAAAGAAAAAACGATCACTACACAGTGCCTTAAGAAAGGTGTCGGATAGTATGATCTGGTTATTATAACGAGTCGTATTTTAGTCTTCAATGCATAGTTTTTGCGCTAGGTCATCGGAATAAGAAAAAAAATTCATATCCATATAAAGAGCAATGTCTAAAATTTATTGTACAGATATAAACGGAAAGGATAGTTAACCGGGCAAGGAATTTATAATATCGTACAGCTAGAACTACCTAACATGAAAATTTTAACTAAAGTTTACTCTTCAGCAGCTACAAACGCATTATGGACGGTATTCTGTTCGAGAGTAATTTACATTACATAACATAGTGGAGACATTGTGGTGGCCGAAGACTGGTTTGTTACCACTCTACACGCTATCCTATCCTATTCTATCCTACAAGTCTCATCTCTTCATAACAAATATAAGCAAATACTATCGTTGACTTGCAACGCAGATCATTCTTGCTCAAAGCTGTATTCATGAAAGAAGAGTGTAGCCTCTTGAAAGAGTGTAGCCTCTTGACGGACAAAAACATGTAGCACCGTAAAGGAATCACGGACGAACTTGCAATATGCAGCTATTGCTAATGGTGATGAACTCAGTGGAATGACGTGTATCAACAAAAGAATTACTCTCATCAATAGAATTCTGATCGGCTTCATCTGGGGTTTAACAACAGGAGAAGTGTACAACATATCATCACCTGTAAGGACCATTTTATGGTGTTGGTTGTAAAATATTATTTTTGTATGTCAGTAAGCCATACTTACACTTGGAGAATCTTTGAACTGCTACTTTGTAGACTACGCTTGAAAATGGACTGTAAGGACGACTTTGACCAATCGTGCAAGATGTAATAAACGGAATACTTTTCAAAAACAACCGAGATGGAAAACTTCAAAATGTCTTTTAACAAATATACACTATGTGATCAAAAGTATCCGGACACCCCCAAAAACATACATTTTTCATATTAGGTACATTGTGCTGCCACCTACTGCCAGGTACTCCATATCAGCGGCCTCAGTAGTCATTAGGTATCGTGAGAGAGCAGAATCAGGCGCTACGCGGAACTCACGGACTTGGAACGTGGTCAGGTGATAGGGTGTCACTGGTCTCATGCGTTTGTACGCGAGATTTCCACGCTCCTGAACATCCCTAAGTCCACTGTTTCCGATGTGATAGTGAAGTGGAAACGTGAAAGGATATATACAGCACAAAAGCGTACAGTCCGACCTCGTCTGTAGACTGACGAGACCGTCGACAGTTAAAGAGGGTCGTAATGTGTAATAGGTCGACATCTATCCAGACCACAACACAAGAATTCCACACTGCATCAGGTTCCACGGCAAGTACTATGACAGTTAGGTGGGAGGTGATAAAACTTGGATTTCATGGTCGAGCGGTTGCTCATAAGCCACACATCACGCCAGTAAATGCCAAACGACTCCTCGCTTGGTGCAAGGAGCGTAAGCATTGGACGATTGAACAGTGGAAAAACGTTGTGTGGAGTGGCGAATCATGGTACACAATGTGGCGATCCGATAGCAGGGTGTGGGTATGGCGGATGCCCGGTGAAAGTCATCTGCCAGAGGGTGAAGTGGTGGTGTTATGGTGTGGTCGTCTTTTCCATGGAGGGAGCTTCCACCCCCTATTGTTTAGCGTGGCACTATCTCAGCACAGGCTTACACTGATGTTTTAAGCACCTTCTTGCTTCCCACTGTTGAAGAGCAATTCGGGGATGGCGATTGCATCTTTCAACACGATCGAACACCTGTTCATAATACACGGTCTGTAGCGGAGTGTGTACACGACAATAACATTCCTGTAATGGACTGGCCTGCACAGAATCCTGACCTGAATCCTATAGAACACCTTTGGGATATTTTGGAACGCCGACTTCGTACCAGGCCTCACCGGACGACAGTGATACCTCTCCTCAGCGCAGCACTCCGTGAACAATGGGCTGCCATTCCCCAAGAAACCTTTCAGCACCTGACTGAACGTATGCCTGCGAGAGTGGATGCTGTCATCAAGGCTAAGGGTCGGCCAACATCATATTGAATTCCAGCATTACCGATGGAGTGCTCCACGAACTTTTAAGTCATTTTCAGTCAGGTGCCCGGATACTTTTGATCACATAGTGTATGGCTGTGGCACCCCACAGGAAGACAATGATATAGATGCCAAAAGTTTAAATGAAAATCGGGCCCATGATTTGCGGACGGGAACACTGACTGACGACACAGTGTGTATTTCTTTTGTCTTTAAGACGAGTAGTTTATCAAAAGGTAGATATATTAATTACTATCTATCTTTAAATGTTAGTCTTCTTCCTAATTTTATCCTTATACAAGGAAGTTAATTATAAAGATGGATGCACTAGAACGTTCCCATTCAATCAAGCTGGTGCCCTCAAATTAAAAATTTTAAATTTATTTCAGTTTCTGTTCTTCTGGGCGCGCAGCATGATGTAAGTCTTGTAATGACATTGTGAATATGAATCCAAGTCTGCGGTTTCAATTGAATTTTTTTATTGCGATAGACCTATTTCGACTATAAATGCCATTGTCAACCTATCTGTGAACAATAAACAGAATTTAATCATTAGTTGCTTAAATTTTTTTTGTATTTATATGGTATGGCTATGTTGTGTGTATCCATTGGCACTTACGTCTCGTTATTTATTACTTCCATTTCACATCGGTGTGTACTGTTGCTTATTAAATTGCTGTCTATGATTTTGTGATCAAACTTTACATTTGAAGCTAAACAAAATACTACTAAAATACGTTGGACAGCATCCGCTGATATGAAAAAGGTCTAACAGGGTGCCACAAATACGGTAAAGTCAAAATCACAAAATCATAGACAGCAGTTTAATAAGCGATAGTACCCACCGATGTGAAATGAAAGTCAAAAATAACTAGGCCTAAGTACCAATGTATAAACACACACTATATAGCCATAACAAGTAAATACAAAAAAATTTAAGGAAATAATGATACAGTTCTATTTATTATTCGCAAAAAGCTTGACAACGGTGATTATTCGGCGAAACAGACTTATCGCAATAAAGAAATTTAACTCAAGTAGTGGACACGGATTCATATTTACAATATAATTATCTTAGTTTAATCATTACAAGAGTCGGTAATCTCTACGACACAACGCTTCAAAATAGTTATCTAAAAATCCCAACAAATACAGCTTTGTTTGACGGTGCCATTGTTTCCCTCATTCATACAAGGTTTCAGTCTAGCACCTGAGAATGAAGCAGGCACTCAAATTAAGACGTCGAGTATTAAGATAGAAAACAAGACGGTGGGGAAACAATTAAGTGAATTTTACTTGGATTTACACGTCCCTGAAAATTCGTGGACTTAAATAAATAACATTAAGCTCCGCTTCCAGACAGCCGGACAAAGGAAATAGCCTTTCTTAAGGGCATTACAGTAGATAACAGAAGCCACTGCTTCACGATACATAGATGACAGTAACGACGAAACAGATGTAACTTTTCACAATCCGTGCCCTGTTGGCTAACAACAAGCAAACATTAAGAAGCTAGCCTAGGAGACCGTGAAAGCAAGGCTTGTGTTGCAAGCTTCCATTAACGTGGAAGCCCATCCACCCGAATTAAACTGGTTTCATTTCGAAATAAAACTACTAAGAATTACAGCCTGATGTGCCACCATTCTATTTCGCAACGTAATATACTTCAGTATATTAATAACGTCTTTACAGCGGCAATGGTAGCGTCCTCTTTTCAGTTATTTTGTTCTACTGCTGGAAGCATTTCGTGCGCCTGAGAGCCGTGAATGTTATACAGTATTTCACTTCGTGACCTTGTGATTTCTACATAAAATACCAACAGTAGTTCTTTTATCGACTATATAACACTGTCATCATGTAGACACACGATACGACATAAGAAAAATGTCTGTTATACGGTACTACCACTTTTAATCTATAGGATGTCAGATTTCTTCCGAAAAGTTTCCTTCGCTCGTGAAGTGTGTGTGCAGCATAATATGTGAACGGTAATTGTATTTTTCTTTCACACACGTTGAAGTAATGGAGTAAGTATTAAGCGATACAAGGCACAAACGGTGTCGTATTCGCACACTCATAATGCCACGTTCACTTGTTTGTGTCTTCGTAGTGTATACGCAACGAGGACACGTGTCGTGTAACGATGTTAAGTCAAACGGACTGTCTTTCGAAATCAATCGATTACGTTGCTCACGGCATTTCACCTTGTCCCTCTTACCTACGCTGCTAATAGTACACATACCAAAACATTATTATGATCGAACACATACACACACACACACACACACACACACACACACACACACACACACACACAAGAGAGAGCGCGGGGGAAGGGGGAGGGGAGGACGGAGATTGTTTACCAACGACTGGTGATAACGATTATCATCACAGTTAAACAAGCAGAAAAAATTAGGATTGAACGTCCCGTCGGCAATTAAGCTATGATGGAGTACAAGCCAAGATCGGACAAGTTTGGGGAAGGAAATCAGAGATTTTCTGTTCTAAGGAAATATCTCGTAATTCGCCCTAAACAATTTAGGGAAACCAAACAAAATGAGAATCTCTATGGCTGATAGAGATTTTAACACGGTTCCTTCCGAATGCGAGCATATTGCCTCAACCACGACGCCAACTAGAATCAAATCTACCTTTCCATGAGATCAGCTTTAAACATATTATTCTATTCATGGCGCAATGATTAGGATACAAGACATGTCAATTGATTGAAACTTTAAAAAACAATTCCGTAGACTTGCCAATACTTTTTCCATTACAAGAAATGTCAGCACAAAACACCTGCTGCATATTTGTGTTCATTGTATCCGCCGAGAAATATGGGGTAAAACAAGGCTCCACCGACAAACGCTCAGAGGCGGTAATGTGAACCAAAACAAGAAACAGTATCTAGTAAACATGGACTCTAAATTGCCTACCTTAAGAACTATGAGTACTTGTTCATCTCCGTTATTGTGATCACATCTCTACTACTGCAAGCGCTCTGCCTCCCATATTTTGACTGGATGTAGTATGGACGAAAAAACAAGAAAAAAGCACGTTAGATGTGGACTCTAAAACGCATCCTTAAGAATTAAGAGCAGATCTTCAGTATAAAAGGTGTGTTTCACAGTAGCAAAGATGAAAAAGTGGTTATAGCTGTTAAGGTATACATTTTAGAGTCCACATTCACTAAACTTTTTTCCTTGTTTTGGTCCATAGTACCTGCTCTGAAACTTTGTCGGTGTAGTTCTGGTACACTCTGTATTTGTCTGTAAATTTTGACAGAGACAAACAGTATTCAACTCACAAAAGAAAGTATATAAAACTATTTGTGGGGCTCATACACGTACAAACTGTAGCCATCTGTTCAAGCAGTTTGGAGTATTAACTTACCGCATATACTGGGTTACGAAATTTGCTCTCAGTAATCCATATGAGTTTCAAGAACAGTCTAGAGACTCGCAAACTTGCATTATCCCTTACAGAAAGTAACTTAACGCTTAAAGGAGAAAAATACACGTTTGTGAAATTGTTTGGTAGTACGAGGGCAGTTCAATAAGTAATGCAACACATTTTTTTTCTCGGCCAATTTTGGTTGAAAAAACCGGAAATTTCTTGTGGAATATGTTCAAACATTCCCGCTTCGTCTCTTATAGTTTCATTGACTTCCGACAGGTGGCAGCGCTGTACGGAGCTGTTAAAATGGCGTCTGTAATGGATGTGCGTTGCAAACAATGGGCAGTGATCGAGTTTCTTTTGGCGGAAAACCAGGGTATCTCAGATATTCATAGGCGCTTGCAGAACGTCTACGGTGATCTGGCAGTGGACAAAAGCACGGTGAGTCGTTGGGCAAAGCGTGTGTCATCATCGCCGCAAGGTCAAGCAAGACTGTCTGATCTCCCGCGTGCGGGTCGGCCGTGCACAGCTGTGACTCCTGCAATGGCGGAGCGTGCGAACACACTCGTTCGAGATGATCGACGGATCACCATCAAACAACTCAGTGCTCAACTTGACATCTCTGTTGGTAGTGCTGTCACAATTGTTAACCAGTTGGGATATTCAAAGGTTTGTTCCCGCTGGGTCCCTCGTTGTCTAACCGAACACCATAAAGAGCAAAGGAGAACCATCTGTGCGGAATTGCTTGCTCGTCATGTGGCTGAGGGTGACAATTTCTTGTCAAAGATTGTTACAGGCGATGAAAAATGGGTTCATCACTTCGAACCTGAAACAAAACGGCAATCAATGGAGTGGCGCCACACCCACTCCCCTACCAAGAAAAAGTTTAAAGCCATACCCTCAGCCGATAAAGTCATGGTTACAGTCTTCTGGGACGCTGAAGGGGTTATTCTGTTCGATGTCCTTCCCCATGGTCAAACGGTCAACTGAAGTGTATTGTGCTACTCTTCAGAAATTGAAGAAACGACTTCAGCGTGTTCGTAGGCACAAAAATCTGAACGAACTTCTCCTTCTTCATGACAACGCAAGACCTCACACAAGTCTTCGCACCCGAGAGGAGCTCACAAAACTTCAGTGGACTGTTCTTCCTCATGCACCCACCCTACAGCCCCGATCTCGCACCGTCGGATTTCCATATGTTTGGCCCAATGAAGGACGCAATCCGTGGGAGGCACTACGCGGATGACGAAGAAGTTATTGATGCAGTACGACGTTGGCTCCGACATCGACCAGTGGAATGGTACCGTGCAGGCATACAGGCCCTCATTTCAAGGTGGCGTAAGGCCGTAGCATTGAATGGAGATTACGTTGAAAAATAGTGTTGTGCAGCTAAAAGATTGGGGAATAACCTGGTGTATTTCAATGCTGAATAAAACAACCCCTGTTTCAGAAAAAAAGTGTTGCATTACTTATTGAACTGCCCTCGTATATAGACGAAAATAAAATTCCCAGCAGGCAGGAATACTGCTTTCAAATTTTGACAGAAAATTTAGATCCTCCTGTTCTGGGGAAGAGTTCTAGGACGTATATAGGTTAGTCAGAAACAGTCTGTAAAGCTTGTTGTTGCAGGATGGGATATGCTGAGAATTAATCGTTAGGAAAAACATTCGTTACGTGGCGCCGAGTTCATTAACGCTGAAATTAGCCAATCATGCCGCTGAGCGCGGAAATTCAAGCGGCTCTCCAGAGACGATGTCGCCAAACAAGAAAGCGATACAAAAATTGGTGGTCGATAGTATGTATCGATCCCCTAGACAAAGGCTGCGTGGTCTCGTACGCTGTCATCTACGATGTGCGAACAACTAACATTGTTTATATCTGGCGGGCCCTTGAACCTAAATCAGGATGGCCGGACGTGGGTTTGCACCGTCGTTCTCCCGAGTACGATCCCAGTGAGCTAACCAGTGCGCCATCTCGCTCGGTACATACCCTTTAGCGTAAATGCGATCTGTGCTAAACAAATGAAACTATATTATTCTGGTCACCTAACTTTGTGTTTAGTATCTTGTCTTTCGTCTCTCCTATCGACGATTATCTAGAGAGGTGGCACAGTGGCCAAACACGAGGCTTTAATTGAGGAGGTGTGGTCATTCGGGTTTACGTTTTTCCGTGATTATCTTAAATCACTTAAGATGAATGCTCGAGTAACTGCTTCAGAGTTGTTCTAGGGTCATACATTACTGCGTTCCTGGAGGAAACGAGCTTCTCTCCGACGAACAGCATAGGTGGGTGGGAAACAACTGCTTGAAACTCTGTTCATACACGGCATCTGGCAAACAACAGATGCAGGTGCATCATACTGAGCATCTTCGCATATATACGACCCAATGAGGAATATCTGAGTAACAGAATCCAGTCTCTTACACTAGACAATGAAGGTTCCATTGAAACGAAAGTAGCTTCGGGTGTTCTCCAAGGCAGCGTAATTTTCTCAGTATGCATAAACAATTTATCACACGCCATGACCGACACTATAACGTTGATCACTGTTGTGTACAGGAAAGTATCTCGTTGGAAAATCATAAGGAAATGCAGAAATACTTGGACAAAATTACCAGTTGGTGCAATGAAAGGGATCTACCTATAAATGTTGATAGATTTAGGATAATGCCTATAACAAGGAGAAAGTACCCAACAGTATTCGATCAAACAAATTTAGTACTAAACATCTCGGGCATGTCACGTCGTAGAGGAATTTAGGGTTGATACTGAAGAGCGATATGAAATGGGACGATCACGTCAAATCAGTATAAGGGAAGGCGAAAGGAAGACTTAAATTTGTAAGAAGGGTTCTGAAAAAGCGCAGTGCAGTACATCGGTAAAGAAAATCGGATATAAGACGCCACTGCGTCTAATTCTAGACTGCTTTTTCAGTGTTTGGAGTCTTTATCAAGCAGGCGAGGCAACAGGCATCGAACGAAATCAGAGAAGCGCTGGTAGGATAGTAGTAGGTCGACTCAGCCGATAGGAAAGTGTAATAGAAATGCTCGGAGTACTTGAATCTCACGAAATCCAACTGTGTAAATTTAAAGAATCTATGTTCGAGGATTAAAAAGGTTGTACGACAGGGATGTATTCTTTCCCTCATATTGTTCAATCTGTACATCGCAGAAGCAATGATGGAAATAAAAGAAAGGTTCAGGACTGGAATTAAAATACAAAGTGAAAGGACATCAGTGATACGATTCGCTGATGACTTTGCTATCCTAAGTGAAAGTGAAGAAGAATTACATGATCTGCTGAATGGAATGAACAGTCTAATGAGTATAGAATATAGATTGAGAGTAAATCGAAGAAGAACAAAAGTAATGAGAAGTAGCACAAATGAGAACAACGAGGAACTTAACATCAGGATTGATGGTCATGAAGTAGATGAAACATGGACTGTTTGAAAACCGGAACAGAAGAGAATCGAAGCAGTTGAGAGATGGTGCTACAGGCTAATATTGAAAATTAGGTGGATTGATAAGGTAATAAATGAGGAGGTTTTGCGCAGAATCGGAAAGAAAAGGAATATGTGAAAAACACTGATAAGAAGAAGGGAAGGATGATAGGACATCTGTTACGACATCAGGGAATGACTTCCATGGTACTAGTGGGAGATACAGAGGTCCAAAGCTGTAATGGAAGACAGAGATTGGAATAAATCCAGCAAATAATTGAGGACGTAGGTTGGAAGTGCTACTATGAGATGAAGAGGTTGGCACAGGAGAGGAATTCGTGGCGGTCGCATCAAAACAGTCAGAACACTGATGACAAAAAAAGAGAGAATATGTTCCAGGAAAACTGTGCGAATGTTCTTCTACCACCGTCGTATATCTCGTGTACGGGTTCAAAAATGGCTCTGAGCACTATGGGACTTAACTGCTGAGGTCATCAGTACCGTAGAACTTAGAACTACTTAAACCTAACTAACCTAAGGACATCACACACATCCATGCCCGAGGCAGGACTCGAACCTGCGACCGTAGCGGTCGCGCGGTTCCAGACTGTAGCGCCTAGAACCGCTCGGCCACGCCGGCCGGCTCATGTACGGGCTATGAGAACATAATGCACATTAGATACTTTCAGAGGCATACATCACAGTAATTTTTCCCTCGCTCAATATATGGTTGGAATAGGACAGACAGTCGATATTATTCATACTAGGTATCCTCCACCATGTATTACACAGCGACTTGAAAGTGTTATGTAGATGTATTTATGTAACTGGCCTACTTCCCCTCCTTGTTTCGTCCACCTGAGCTAGCGTTTCTATAGATCACATATTCGATAAACGTTACTATGTTGTACGCGTCAAGTATACAAGTAGTCCCTGGATTAGTTAGTATTCGGGGATATGACAGGAACGTTCTTCTGATGCAAAAAATTTCATATGGAAATATGCTCTGTTCCGAATGATTTCCAAGCCAGTACAGATTTAATGAACATTTGGTTTTGGACTAGTGGTGCAACTGTATGTGTTTTACTCTAATCGTGGTGGCACAATTAACTGGCTACCAACATCGCCAGACATTACGCCATTAGATTTTTGCTTATGGAATTGGATTAAGTTTGAGGTGTACAAAGGAAATGCGAATACACGAGATGAACTACTTGGTTACATCACGGACTTTGCTGCCTCATTAGGGAATGTGCAGACGCTCTCAGGAAAGCAACACAAACATTTTCTCCCAAGAGTGCACAAATGCATTGAACCTGACGGAAGGATATTTGAATAATTATTGTGAACTGTACAACAGTTGTAAGGTGCCGTGTAAGATAAAGATTAGAGCTGAATGTGTTAAAATACATATTTTTCAATTGATACTTTGTAAAATGCATGTTGTAATGTTTAGTGTTTACTAACTGCTGTATATGCGTAAACCTGACAATGCACTGAATAATACAGAAAAGAAATAACAATTTACATTACACGTGGTCAATTTCGGAAACCTTTCAGAGTATATATAGCTACATGCTGGCTATTTACGAGTATTTTGCTGTAAAAATGACTGTTTGTATTCAAGAATTCCTCTGTACTACAGAATGAGCTGTTAAGGAGAAACATCTTTAATTAACATTTGAAAACACGTTTCTGTCAGACAATTTATTTCCGCGGATAGGTTGTCAAAGAGTTTTATAGCTGCATATTTCACTCGTGGGCAAAGCTAGATTCATTCTTCCTTTCGATGTGCTTGTGAATGTCTCTGTTACTCTCAAATTGATTGCTGAGAGGAAATTTCACAAATAATAAACGCACCCTCCGCCTATGGTTAGTATTCCCAGCTGCTTAGAGTGATGCCTGCAAGATGTACGTTTGTGAACCCCACTCATAATTCTAATTACTTTCTTTTGTAGAATGAATAATTTTGCCTAATTGAGGAGTTATCCCGGAATACTATCCCATACAAAATCAATGAATGAAAATATCCTAAATGTTAAATTACTGATTTCTGTATCCGAAAGTTGGCAATCATTCTCATCTCACAAGTAGCCGAACCTAATCGTTTTACCAGGTCTATTTCTTTCACTTTAAGTTTTCGCCAATATGCAGTCTAAGAACTTAGAACTTCTACCATGTTTATTAGTTTGTAGCGTCCCATTATCGACGAAGTCATTTGGTGCGGAGTGCGGCTTTGTCTTGGCCAAGGATGGGGAAGGAAATATGCCATGCGCTTTCCGAAGGAACCATAGCATCATACGCGTCCGTATATTTAGAGAAATAACGGAAAACCTTAGTATGGACAGTCAAATAGCGACACAAAACCCACTCCTCCCGTTTGCGGGTCCAGTGTCTCAACCGCGGAGCCATCAAACAGCTCGACGTCGCTGTAGATTTTGAATACTTATCTTGGTTCCAGATTACATACTCATGAGACAAAGTGTAGTCCACCCCTCTTCTCACTGCCAGCAGAACGAGCGAGATGGCGTAGTGGATAGCACATTTTGTTCGCATTCGGGTTGACGAAAGTTCACCTCCGCTTCCGGTCCTCTAGATTTAAGTTTTTCTTTATTTCCCTACATCGTTCTAGGGCAATGCTGGTATGGTTCCTTTGAAAGGGCGCGGGCGACTTTCTTCCCCACCCACAGTCTGACAAAGGGATCGTACGAACTTCCCCTCACCAATTTCATTATGTTGACAGGTTATGTAGGGCAAGGCTAGGACTTCGACATACGTAAATAGGAAGACGCAGCTATCAAAGGTTTTCGAGAAAACCGAGACTGAATATTTTACGCGTGCTTATGTACTTCGTATAGTCGCTAGTAACCAAGGATTCCGCAGCCGTGCCAGTAAGCGCATAGTTTCATAAGTGCGAGGTCTGCGGATCGAAGCTTGCTGCCGATCCTTTTTTTTTCCATTCCCACGTAACTAACAACAGATATGCGTGATAAGCCGCGAAATTGTGCGATGTCCGAAAACAGTTTACGAATGTAAATCAAGTTTGTATAGCGGTGGACATATTGAGAAAACCACATGCACACGCAAAGATTCAGCGTTCATGACAAGTGTTGTACGCCACAATATTGATTGTTTTCACTGGTTCTATGACGATTGTCATCCTGATTCGTGGTTCTGTAGGCCACACATTATACTTGACACACGTGTAGATACAACAACATAAATAAAATGACTGTACTGATTTGATTGAAAGTTCTTGTGTATCTTATTTATGTCCAACCTCCTTTAAAAAATTTGTTTCTCCTTTATTAAAGATAAATATTGCGAAAATAATACGTGAAACATTGAATAATGATAGTTTGAATTGTCATAATAATTACATGCTAATGAAGAAGAGGAAGTGCACGCAGTGAGATTCGATCCATGGGCCTCGCGCGTCTGGGATTAAGCGCTTCACCCACTCGGCTGCTTCCTCCTATAAAACAAGCTCTCGTAAAATGTTAAAACTCGATATTCTCGAAAACGATTGAGAGTTGCGTCTTGCTATTTATATATGTCGAAGTTGTGGTCGTGCCCTACACATCCTGCCAATATGAATCAAATCGGTGAGGGGAAATTCCTACGATCCCCTTGTGAGCTTGTGCTGCGTCTCTAATGGCCTCTTAGCAACAGGACGATAAACCATAATCTTCCTTCCTTATTAATGACAAGAAATAAATAAGGAAGCTATTCAATATCATCCAAATCTGGAGTGGAACAGAGGGGTGGAATTTTATCACTGCAGGGCAGTTAGTGCTTTCACGGATGTTCCTTACTGTTTTCATTACAGTATGTAAATAACACCTTTTTATGAAAACATCAGGTATGAGTATCGGAGAAATCGTGAAGTCTGAGAGGCAGAGAAAATTCACAGCTTTCACTGAAGGTAGATGTCTCGACAAGTGTCATTCGCAGTGCGCCGTGAACTCTCTCGTACAGTCGTCACGCGCATTAACTGCGTCAGAGAAGCATTACAAACACTGGTGCGTGCAACCGCATTGACGAGGCAAAGGCCTGCAGTAAGTGGCGGTGGTAATTGCAGACAAATAATTTTTCCAGTCAGTTTACGTGGTATTTCGGATGAGTCGGGGGTTTGGGAAATGTCAGCTAGCTTATGCAGTACGTCGTTTAGAGTTTCGGTTCCTTCCGCCCTGTGTGGCCTTACCAGATGAACTTCCAGACTCATGATATTGCGGTTAAAGTATGCAAAGGAACTGATGATGCCCGTAGCTGTAGTGCGTGAGTCGTTTCCTAGTATGTCGTCATGTTACCGGAGATACGGCGTCATTCGATGTACAGCGATGAGTGTAAAGTCAAAGACTAAAGAATCTG
Organism: Schistocerca cancellata; assembly: GCF_023864275.1. Taxonomy (NCBI): domain Eukaryota; kingdom Metazoa; phylum Arthropoda; class Insecta; order Orthoptera; family Acrididae; genus Schistocerca; species Schistocerca cancellata. The sequence goes on along the minus strand of NC_064626.1, from coordinate 453,947,833 downwards.
GCCATACTGTCTTTACATCATCACCTTCAGTATGGAGTAGAACAAGCGTCACTCGTCGAAACTCAGCCCGCTCTTTTCTAGCACTACATGCTACGATTCACGGATGAAAGACAGTTTCCATATTCCTAGATTTCCGGAAAGCCTTTGACACAATGATACACTGACACACTGCAGAGTATTAACAAAGGTCCAAACATACGGAATTAATTCTCAGATATGTGAGCGGCTCGAAGACTTTCTGATTAATAGAATCCAAACCCAGATGTTTTCCTGGATGGCCAGTGTTTGCCATAGGTCAGGATTTCTCCAGAGAAGTTTAGTAGGTTCAAATGGCTCTGAGCACTATGCGACTTAACTTCTGAGGTCATCAGTCGCCTACAGCTTAGAACTAATTAAACCTAACCTAACCTAAGGACATCACACACATCCATGCCCGAGGCAGGATTCGAACCTGCGACCGTAGCGGTCTCAGAGTTTAGTAGGTTCGCTCTTGTTCTCCATATACATAAACGATCAAAGGAATAGAATGAGCAATAATCTGCGACTATTTGTTGATGACGCTGAAGTGTACAGCAAAGACTAGCCTTTGAGTGACCGTCGGATGGTGCAAGATGAGATGAGCAGAATTCACTTCTTTTGTGATACATGGCAGCTTACTATAAATCCAGAAGAATGTAAGTTGATGAAAATGAATAGGGTAAATATTCCTGTAACGTGCGAATTGTCTGTTGCCTAACATAGTCAGTCGACTAAATGTTCAGGTGTAACGCTGCAAAGCGACTTTGTAGGGAAGTCGTATGGTCGACTCGATTTATTAGGAAGATTCTAGGAAATTGTAGCTTATTTAAGGAGATTGCGTACAAAACATTTGTGCGACCTATTCTTGAGTAGCACTCGAATGTTTGGGGTTCCTAGGTCGGATTAGAGTAAGACATCGAAGCGATTCAGAGGTGTGCCGCTTGATTTGTTATTGGAAGGTACGATCCATTCGCGAATATTGTGGAAATGTTCTCTGAAATCGAATGGGAATCTCTGAACGGAAGAAGACATTCTTTTCGCGAAACACCATTCAGAAAGTTTACAGAACCGCCATTTACAACAGACTGCTGAACGATCTTACTACCACCAACATAGATCTTGCTTGTGGCTCACGAAGACAAGATAAAAGAATTACGGCTCGTACGGAAGTACGTAGCCGTTTTCCCCTCGTTTCATTGGCGATTGGAACAGGAAATAAAATGGCTAGCAGCGGTACGAGGTACCGTCCGCTGTGCCCATGTCGGGGCCTGTGGAATATGTGTGCAGATGAACAAATTAATTACACTTGCTGTTGGACGCGCAATAGTTAAGACACTGGAATCATATTCCAATGGAATGGAATTCGTATGGCTACCTGACTAATCGTTGATAGGTTTCCTAAGTTTTGCTTAATCAGAAGAAGCAAGTTCCAGGACGTAAATCCCCGAGAGGTGACATATATTTCAGGAGACTTCCTTAAGCTGTTTAGAGGACATTTTCTTATAAATTCCACGAGGAGCATTTCATATTTCAGTACAAGCTTAAGTAAATGAAAGCATTTTTTTAATGGCGAGTGTAAGGCGAGACGGAAGGCGATCGGAGAGGAGCGGGTTTCAAATCCACGTCCGATAATCCTAATTTTTAATGCCTGTGCTCCACTAAATAACTTCGAGCGAATACAAGGAAGACTCATTTGAAAAGAACATGGGTGATTTCTTCCGTCGTCCCTGCGTCAGTCGTAAGTGACGCTCTCTAATGATCTTAGCGTCGACCGGATGTTAATATCTGTATCTTGTACAATCTTCATTAATTTTCTTAACGAACGCCAATATAGCATCTCATGTAACAGGTATACTGACAAAGACATTCCAGAATATGATGTCTCACACTCGATATTATTTCCACACCCGCACATCACATTGTGTCAGTACATTTGATTCGATGTGAGACAAACGTCATTCGATTGTCGTTGATATCTTTTAGTACAGAAAGTATTAAAGAAATGCCTGAGTCGGTGCTGAGTGGAATACTGTCGCTTCTTCCGGCAACGTTAAAGAAAAGCTGATATTTTACCATCCCTGTTTGGTATCTTTGTTCTGCTTAACTGTTAGACTAGTGGATACCTGAGAAGGCTGTGACTGTTGAACATTGTGTTACATTGCTAGTCACATCCAACTTATGTTTTAAAGCAATACATTGAGGTGGCAAAAGTCATGGGGTAGCGAGATTCGCGTATACAGATGGCAGCGGTATCGCGTATACAGCGTATAACAGAGCAGTGCAGTGGCGGACCTCTCACTTGTACTTAAGTGATTCATCTGACAAGGAGTCCAACATGATTACGGCCACACGACGCGAATTAACAGACTTTGAACGCGGAATTATAGTTGGAGCTAGACGCATGGGACATCCCATTTTGGAAATCTTTGGGGAATTCAATAATCCGAAATCCACAGTAACAAGAGTGAGCTGAGAATACCATATTTCAGGCATTACCTTCTATCACGGACAGTGCAGTGGCCGAAGCCTTCACTTAACCACCGAGAGCAGCTGTGTTTGCGAAGAGTGTCAGTGCTAACAAACAAGCAACACTGTGTGAAATGACCGCAGAAATCAATGTGGGACATACGACTAAAGTATCTGTAAGCACAGCGAGGCAAAATTTAGCGTTAATGGTCTATGGCTGCAGACGATCGGCGGCCTTTGCTAACAGCACGACATAGCCTATAGCGCATCTCCTGGGCTCGTGACCATAACGGATGGACCCTTGACGACTGGAAAACTGTGATCTGGTTAGATGAGTCCCCACTTCTGTTGGTAAGAGCTGATGGTAGGCACAGACCACACGAAGCCATGGACCCAAGTTGTCAAGGCATTGTGCAAGCTGGTGGTGGATCCATTTTGGTGTTGGCTATGTTTAGGGGTGGACTAAGTCCTCTGGTTCAGCTGACTCGATCACTGACTGGAAAGGGTTATGTTCGGCTACTGAGTGATCATTTGTAGCCAAAAAACGATGGAATCTTATGGTCACAGTTATTCGCATTTGGTTTGAAGAGCATTCAGGGCAATCTGAGCGAATGATTTGGCCACCCAGATCGTCTGACTTGAATCCCATGGAACATTTATGGGACATAATAGAGAGATCATTTCGTACACAATGTCCTGCACCGGCAACGCTTTTGCAATTATGGACTACTCTAGGGACAGCATTCTTCAGTGTTTCTACAGGGGACTTCCCTGTTGAGTCCGTGCCACGTCGAGTTGCTGCAATACGCTGGTAAAAAGGAGGTCCGGTACTATATCGAGAGATATCCCATAACTTTTATCCCTTCAGTGTATATGCAACGTGTTCCAGGCATGTTTCGGAACTGCTTGGTCATTCTAAAACCAATTTGAAACAACGGAGTATGAAATATGTCGAATATTTGGTAGATAATGGACGACACTTGGGGGAGAGGGGAGAGTTTGGGAGCGGAAGGCAAGGATGTGAGGCCTTCCGTCGTAAGCTATTGTTGTTATTGTTGTTATTTTTGTTGTTGTTCTTATGTCAGATTTTTTAAAATTAATTACAACTAAGTTTCCTACAGCACAGTCTGTAATTGTCAGATATTTCACTTATATTTTATCTTTCCTAGATGTCATTTGCGCCATAGTCCGTTCATTTACAGGTATGCTACAGCAAAAATTTGCGGATCACTCGACTGAAGTTAGATATGCACAGACTCCAATGGCCTCGTCGTCGACGGAACGTTAGTTAAACTCTAATCTTCACTTTTTTTCGTCAACAATGGCTATTCTTGTCCATTGAAAGATCAAGTTTCGAAACTAACGACGTTGAGGGAATTTTAAACTCATATCTTCCTTTTTATAGTAATTTAATAGCCGTTATCCTGCTTAAGAAGAAGCTACTTTTAAAATTTTGTCTATGATGCGCAACCCGTGACTGCGCTGCTGGCCTGACCGTACAGCTGCGGCACTATACTGGAGGGGGAGGGAGGTGGGCCCACTGCATCGGCCGCTTTTCCCCCGGAAAGATCCTCGGTATTCATTTGATAGCAGGCTGAATAGACCCGGGGCCGTCCTGGAGACACTCGGGCGATTGGAAATTCCCGCCCTATCCGAGACTGAACCTAGGACCTAAAGGACCGGATTGTAGGGATCTAATCGCTAATTAAGGAGACAATTATATTTAGTTCCTGGCAAGTGGCGGTACAACATGTTGTACGTTTTATTAATGTCACAGTACAGTGTGAATGTCAAAGGCGCTATGTCTGTATACAGACTTCAGCGCACCTGTTGTTTTAGTTTATCTATCACCCCCACATCAAAAATCTAGTTGCGTAGTTTTTTTCGACAAGTAGTTTGGGTGATAAATATGAATTCCTCTCACAAGCTTTCGAAGGTGATCGAAAAAGACAGAGGGAAAGTAAGAAGTGGTTTACCTTTCGTTGGCAATTGGATTGCTGTGGGAAGATGAGGAACAGTTCTTGCAGTAACTGTTGCGCAACTATTTCACGCTGGCTCTGGACACTTACCTAGAACGAAAACAGAAATAGTTTATTATCTGGTGGAAGTAACTGAAACAGATGTATATGCATTTACTAAAATAAAGAAATGGATTATAAACTGAAGTATGTTATTCAAGGAATGTAACAAAATTGTGAAGTATTCGACAAAGTCTCTGTCGGCAATAACCGTTTAATTGCCTATAAAAGTCTTCACATTGTGGAAAGGTATTACAGTTTTCTAAGACTGTGTGTTTCTAACACACTAATATTGCTAACGAAACAGGGGCCAAATGCAGGTAATTGAGGGACACCGGGGAAGAGGCTGTTAAAAATTAGATGGGTGAACGAAGTACGAAGTGGTACTGGTAAGAAAAGAAAAAAAAGTAATAATTTTATAAAACTCTTTTCCCGAGGAGTGAACGCGTGCTAAATCGTGAAGGAATAGCTAAATCGGTGGTTGAGAAATGTTGTAGGAGCAGGCAACTACTACAATATGCTCAAACAAATTATTAAGAATGCTTCACATAGTAGGTGAAGAGCGTTTTAAAGATCAGCACAAAATTGGAAAATATAGAGGGCGGTACAGCAATCATTAGAAGAAAAACTAATAATAATAATAATAATAGTAACAGTAATAATAACACTCTTAGTCCTATCATCACTGGCAGCAACAATTTGACATCTATTCCTAGATAGTAGTCTTCTCTAGTAATTTCCATGCATTACTGTTTTCAGCTAGACACAGCCATTTTTCTCCACGGATTCTCCTATCGTCTATCCACACACCATTGGGAAGTCTTCTCGATATTCTCTTATCTCATGAAACGCAGTCAAGAACTTTGCCTAGTTACCTGTGGAGCCCACCGCTACTTCATTTTCGCTACGGCCGCAATACTGTGTTCCATTCCAGTCTACTGTTTGAGCCATTTGCTGTTTTTATACCTCTCTTGGTAATTCACAACGTGTATCTCCCCTTTGTTCACAGAAAAACCCTCCAAACTGAACAGAATTCGCATTAAAAGCCCATGTCCCACTAACATGTCAAAACAGGTAACACGCATTAATCCTAAACTATTCAGACACATCTGGAGCTTAAAAACCTTATTTAATTTCCATAAACTACCCAAGGCCATTTTTTGACAACGGTTTATTTCTTTTGCTGTCCCATAATCGGTACAAAAAAACGTATCAACTTTCAAAGTTGTATTTTAAATTGCCCTTTCATGTTTTACATACTGAAATGCCAAAGAAACTGGTATAGGCATTTGTATTCAAATACAGAGATATGTAAACAGGCAGAATACGGCGCTGCAGTAGGCAATGCCTACATTGTGAGATCAAAAGTATCCGGTCACCCCCAAAAACATACGTTTTTCATATTAGGTGCATTGTGCTGCCACCTACGCCAGGTACTCCATATCAGAAACCTCAGTAGTCATTAGACATCGTTAAAGAGCAGAATGGGGCGCTCTGCGGAACTCACGGACTTGGAACATGGTCAGGTGATTGGGTGTCACTCGTGTCATAAGTCTGTACGTGAGATTTCCACACTCCTAAACATCACTAGGTCCATTGCTTCCGATGTGATAGTAAAGTGGAAACGTGAAGGGACACGTACAGCAAACAAAGCATATAGGCCGACCTCGTCTGTAGACTGACAGAGACCGGCGACAGTTGAAGAAGCTCGTAATGTGTAATAGGCCGACAACTATCCAGACGACCACACAGGAATTCCACACTGCATCAGGATCCACGGCAAGTACTATGACAGTTAGGTGGGAGGTGAGGAAACTTGGATTTCATGGTCGAGCGGCTGCTCATAAACCACAAAACACGCCGGTAAACGCCAAACGACTCCCCGTTTGGTGTAAGGAGCGTAAACATTGGACGATTGAACAGTGGAACAACGCTGTGTGGAGTGGCGAATCTTGGTACACAATGTGGCGATCCGATGGCAGGGTGTGCGTGTGGTGGATGCTCTGTGAACGTTATCTGCCAGCGTGCGAAGTGCCAACAGTAAAATTCGGAGGCGGTGGTGTTATGGTGTGGTCGTCTTCTCCATGGAGGGAGCTTCCACCCCCCGTTGTTTTGCGTGGCACTATTACAGCAAAGACCTACACTGATGTTTTAAGCACCTTCTTGCTTCCCACTGTTGAAGAGCAATTCGGGGATGGCGACTGCATCTTTCAACACGATCAATCACCTGTTCATAATGCACGGCCTGTGGCGGAGTGGTTACACGACAATAACGTCCCTGTAAAGAACTGGCCTGCACAGAGTCCTGACCTGAATCATATAGAACACATTTGGGATGTTTTGGAACGCCGACTTCATGCCAGGCCTCACTGACCAACATCGATACCTCTCCTCAGCGCAGCACTCCGTGAAGAATGGGCTGCCATTCCCCAAGAAACCTTCCAGCACTTGATTGAACATATGCCTGCGAGAGTGGAAGCTATCATCAAGGCTAAGGGTGGGCCAACACCATATTGAATTCCAGCATAACCGATGGAGGACGCCAAGAACTTGCAAGTCGTTTTCAGTCAGGTGTCCGGATACTTTTGATCACGTGGTTTATATAAAACAACAAGTGTCTGGCACAGTTGTTATATCGTTACTGCTGCTACATTGGCAGGTTATCAAGATTTAAGTGAGCCTGAACGTGGTGTTACAGTGACGTACGAGAGATGGGACACAGCATCTCCGAGACAGCGATGACGTGCGGATTTTCCCGTACGACCACCTCAAGAGTGTACCGTGAGTATCAGGAATCCTGGAAAACATCAAATCTCCGACATCGCTGCGGCCGGAGAAAGATCCTGCAAGATCGGACCAACGACGACTGAAGAGAATCGTTCAACGTGACAGAAGTGCAACCCTTCCGAAGTGCAACCCTTCCGCAAATTGCTGCACATTTCAATACTGGGCCATCAACAAGTGTCAGCGTGCGAACCATTCAATGGAATATCATTGATGACTGCATGACAGAAAGCTTTATGCCTCGCCTCGTCCCGTCAACACCGCCACTGGACTGTTGATGACTGGAAACATGTTGCCTGATCGGACGAGTCTCGTTTCATATTGTATCGAGCAGATGGACGTGTACGGGTATGCAGACAACCTCATGAATCCATAGACCCCTGCATGTCGGCAGGGGACTGTTCAAGCTGATGGAGGCTCAGTAATTGTGTGGGGTGTGTGCAGTTGGAGTTACATGGGACCCCTGATACGTCTAGATACGACTCTGATGGGTGACACGTACGTAAGCATCCTGAAAGTCTCTTCGGGTTTGCTGCCGGATCCTAAAATCAACTTGACTCGATATTTCGGCGATCCAACTGGTCGCCATCTTCAGGAAAACGCTGCTTCTGCTGATGAGTCCCGCTGAGAACTGACGCCAGGTTGCAAATCGACGTCCTATATAGGATACCGTTCAGTACACGGCGCATGCGCCGCCCATTACGGTTTCTGCCTTCCAAAACAGGGGGGTAACGCCGCCCTTAGTGAAACACTGCTGGCAACGATACATCGCAATCAAGGCCGCACCGAAGAATGTTCAGTTTTGATGCGAGATAATACAGGAGTCCACGTTTTGCTAAGAGGAAACCCATTGTCTCTGTTGATTAAATTATCAGCCAACCTAATTTCAATCGCCTCTTTATACACACTGTTCCAAAAACCGGAAATGTTGGCAACCACAACAGTTTCCTAAAATTTCATTTTTTGTCCCTCATTTAGGCAGTGTTCTGCTACCGCTGATTTTTTCGGCTGTTGTAGCCTCGTATGACGGCGGTGTTCCACACACCTGTCATGCACTGTGCGAATAGAACGGCCAACGTAAGCTTTCCCACATTGACACGGAATTTTGTACACCCCGGGTTTCCTAAGCCCCAAATCATCCTTCACAGAGCCGAGCAGAGCCCTAATCTTAGAAGGTGGACGGAACACACTCTTAATGTTAAAATTCCTTAAAATTCGTCCAATCTTAAACGATAAGCCTCCAGCATAAGGAAGAAAGGCCACAGATCTATGTTCCTCTTCGTGCACCTCCGGAGATGGTCCAAACTGCATAGCCCGACGAATCTGCTTCTCGGTGTATCCATTTTCCTTAAAAACAGTCATCAAATGCTCAAGTTCTTGGGTTAAGTTGTCTGCGTCGGAAATGGCATATGCTCTCCGTACCAAAGTCATACGATGAGAGTCCCAAAAACACTCATCCTGTCTGATCACCTATATCCATTCATGTCCATTGTTCAACAATTCCGATGGTCTTGGACAATTCCAATAGGACAAAGGACCCCAATAGTCCAGAATTGCTTCAGAGCAACTCCAGGAATACTCTTTTGGGTTTAAATACTTCCGCTGACCACCAGACTTCCCAGACATGAACGTTATTGAGCATATCTGAGGTGCCTTGCAACGTGCTGTTCAGAAGAGATCTGCACCTTCTCGTATTCTTGCGGATTTATGGCTAGACCTGCAGGATTCATGGTGTCAGTTGCCTCCAGCGCTACTTCGAACATTAGTCGAGTCCATGCTACGCCCTGTTGCGGCACTTCTGTGTGCTCGCGTGGGCCCTACACGAAGTTAGCCAGGTGTACCAGTTTCTTTGGCTCTTCAGTGTATGATGTGTCAGACCGTTTGAGATCAGTGTAGTTTCCTTTGTGATGCTATTTTGTCTACACCCGCCCCGCTTTCGTCTTGTCACTGATTAATCAATGTACAAATAAGCAAACAGTTCAATTGTACACAGCTTTTCACTTCACTGATGACGGATATCTTGCTTTGTGCATGGGTAATTTACAGACACAGAAAAATACGTTGGATGTAGAGTCTGGAATGGAGATTGCTGTAACACACTTTGCATTGTGTATATTCATATAATGGGTCATCTTGTGTGACATGGTAGTGATGCCTTTCCCTGTTTCTAACAGCATATGCAGATCCCGTCCTTAGACTATATTACGATTCTGTTGGTTGGGTGACGCATTACAGTGATAAAACTTTTTGAATCCATGTTTTGTACTGACTGTAAAGAGGAACCATCCTCAGTGTACTATGTTTGCCAACGAGCTGAACGCCGGCCGCTGTGGCCGAGCGGTTGTAGGCGCTTTAGTCCGGAGCCGCGCTGCTGCTACGGTCGCAGGTTCGAATCCTGCCTCGGGCATGGATGTGTGTGATGTCCTTAGGTTAGTTAGGTTTAAGTAGTTCTAAGTCTAGGGGACTGATGACCTGAGATGTTAAGTCCCATAGTGCTTAGAGCCTCCAACGACCTGAACGTGTTCACACTATAATTTTAACAGCATTTTGTGACTACCAACTCTCTGATTTTTAATTACATGAGCTGTGCACATTCTTTTTTTCGTTGCGCAGATTTATGTAAGTGTGTGTATTGTGATAAATTAACTTATTTACATGTCACATTTACAAATTTGATATTGGATCATGAGCGTTAATCAAATAGGGCATCGATTCATAATCAGGGCTTGTCTAACTGCTCATGATAGTTGGTCACTTCTTAAGACAGGGACACGACTTACAACTGGATCAATGACTTTAGGTTCAATTTATACAGTTTTCGTTTTTATAGCTTTGTTGATTACGCATTATATTAGTCTTATTGTAAGCGACGTTCTGGCCTATTTGTATCTCACTCCCCAATACGCTTTCCCTAACTTTTCTGTTATATCTCGGAACTGCGGAGAAGGATAATTTCAGTATTTAGAGATTCACAAATAATGTTCTTTATCGGGTATCTACATACCATATGCATCTTCAAAGTATGTCACGTAAAATGTGTATAACAACGTTTGATGATCTTTCCGATGTTCAAATGGCTCTGAGCACTATTCGACTAAACTTCGGAGGTCATCAGTCGCCTAGAACTTAGAACAAATTAAACCTAACTAACCTAAGGACGTCACACACATCCATGACCGAGGCAGGATTCGAACCTGCGACCGTAGCGGTCGCTCGGCTCCAGACTGTAGCGCCTAGAACCGCACGGCCACTCCAGCCGGCTTTTCCAATGTGTGCTGCTTTAAATTTGTATCATCATAATTGGATATCTTTGTCAACCGCTGTCTGATAGCCATAATTTAATCAATGGTAAATATTTGATCTATAATTCAACCTGAAACAATGGTAACAGATAGGTGTAATTTTAGGTGTAATATTATTATGAAATTTGCTAGTTTCGGATCATAAAGCAAACTAATTTCAACTGTTGATAGCAAGAGCATGTAGTGTCGCGACTGTATGGAGTGGCAGTGAAGAATTTGTTTTGCAAAAATAGGTGGCAATGATTCCAAGCACGTGCAAAATAATTGCAGGCGGTAGGTGACTCGTCTTTGGTAGCCGCACCTGGAAGAGATGGCCTGCTGTTTCTCCGTCTAGCGTCTACCGCAGAACATCAGCCGCTTGCTGTTGCGCAAGAGGTGCCTGCTTATCCTACTGGCGGACGACTGGCCCCCGACAGTTCAGCCCATCAGACAGACCCAAGCATTCGTGCCTACGCCGCGCGCCACACGGATAATTCCGATGCGACTAGGAAACAGTTAAAACTTTTTAAATGTTTTGTGGGCAATGTCAGGTTTGACACAAGCACGACATAACCCACCTCACCAAAGGTTAGATTGTTTTGGTCCGGCGTCAAGGAACGTGAATCTTGGAAACAGTGAGGCTGGTCGGCTGTTCACATGTTACTGTCACCAGCATTCCTGGAGAGTGGCGAAGACGGTGAAACCACGAGCCGACGACAAAGTGCTGGACGTCCATGCCTCATCAAAGAATATAGAGGTCGGAAGTTTGACCCGCTGTAAACCAGGTTATATGGCGATCTGTGGCAGTCTGACAACAGAGTACAATGCTGGTCCAAGCACAAGTGTCTCGGACGTTCGGTGTTGATGTTTAGTTTGTGGGGCGCTCAACTGCGCGGTCATCAGCGCCCGTAAAAAGTCCAAATTATTTCACAGTACAGCTTTTTACACAGCCCAGTCTAGCCACTGTCATGAATGATGATGATGATGATGATGATGATGATGATGAAATGATGAGGACAACACAAACACCCAGTCCCCGGGCAGAGAAAATACCCAACCCTAAGTGTTTCCGAGCACACCGTTCAGGGCAAATTGTTGAACAAGGGGCACCATGGCAGACGACTCCTACGTGTTCCCATGTTGACCCAGAGATATCCTCACGATTGCAGTGGATAAGGGTTCATCGAGACTGGGCCGTGGATCAAAGGGAATGTCTAACCTGGTCAGACGCATCATGTTTCTTGTTACATTACGTCGATGATCGTGTCAAGATATGCCATCATCTTGGCAAACAGCTGCTCGATACCATACCGCGCCACAGATGCAAGGCCGTCGGCAGTGTTATGCTACGGGGAACGTTTACCTGGGCTTCCACAGCTTCTGTGACAGTAATCAATGTAACCATGACAGAGTTGGACTACATAGAGCAATATTGCGAAATCTAAAAATGGTTCAAATGGCTCTGAGCACTATGGGACTTAACTTCTGGGATCATCAGTCCCCTAGAACTTAGAACTACTTAAACCTAACTAACCTAAGGACATCACACACATCCACGCCCGAGGCAGGATTCGAACCTGCGACCGTAGCGGTCGCGCGATTCCAGACTGTAGCGCCTTAGAACCGCTAGGCCACCCCGGCCGGCTGCGGACTCTACCAGCAGAACTGACCGTGTCACGAGACCAAAAACGCACTACAGTATTTGGAGGAACATGATGTGACTGAAACTGAACACATCTCATAAGCTATTGCGTACCAGCCTCGCGTCCAAACCAATGGCCCGTGATTTTCGGGAATTGCGTGACTTGCGTGTAGACATCTGGTGCCTCTTACCTAAGGAAAACTACCAAGCACTTGTCGAAGCCATGCCACGCATAGTCGCTGCTGTGTTGCGTTCTAAGGGTGGACCAGCATGCTATAAGCATGATGTATCATTGTATTCATTCACCTGTATTCATTCTTATCTGCGACACATTTATCCCAACAGTAGATAAACTGGTTGCATCTTGCCCGTTCAGGAAACGCTCCACGTCGTCATCCTCGAAGTGCCTGTCACACAATGCTTTCTTCATCTGAGGAAAGGGCAAGAAGTTATAGGATGTCTTATCAGGAAAATATGAGAGTGAAGCAATTTTTTACAGTCCAAAGAAATAGTTTGAGCGAGTGTGTCCTGTTCAGAATGAGCTGTGACGTGTCGGTGGGCCAAAAACACCGTCTTGGACGGCTTCCCATGATGCTTCGTCTGGGCAGCCTCACGTAACTGCATCAGGAGATATCGGTAGTATGTTTCTACTACGGTTGGTCCGTAATGAGCATAATCTGTTAGCGTCATACGATGAGAGTCCCAAAACACACTCATCATCTCCTTGCCTGTCGATGGTTGGGTCTTCACCTCATTCGATGTTGGTGAATCCATATGTTTCTAATGCGTTTTTTTTCCCTTTTTCTCGGAGTCATAGTCAAATACTCAGCACTCATCTATGGTGATTAGTTGGCTAAATTTTCTAGCTTCTTCTGACACAGCCGCAACATTTCCGCTACTGTCTCAGTTCGGCGGGCCTTAGAAATGAAAGAAAGCAATTATGGAACCAAGAGGACGGCGACCTGTGTCATGTCCAAAATATTGAAAACTGATCCATGGCGGATTTATCACTTTTTCCACTGTCGCCTCGGACGTGATTCTCCTGTCTTCGAGCTCCAGTGCCGCCACTTCTCTTTTTGATTTCTGCTTCTTCACAGAGAGATAGAATGCCATATTTTTCTTCGCTATTTGGGCTTGTTTCACCACACTGGAAGGGTCTGTTTCACTTTACCGCTGCGTCATTTGACGGCGTATTGTTGGTGTATACTGTATATCCCTCAGCTCAGCATGGGTTGTGGCAGCCATGTTCCCTATACAAAGCAGAAAAGTAATCACCTCACGATACTCCAGCTTGACTATTGTCTGCGCCATGTTGTTTTGAATTCTCAAGCAGCGTGTTACGATACTTTCGGGCGGGGATCTCTGTCTCTACTGCAAACTTGAACCAACAAACGAAGAATTAATTACGTAAGTTAATTTTTAAAAATGATAATTAAAACTTTACGACAAGCCCTCACATTCCGAGTGTGTGAGCTCCACATGATCGAAAATGTTCCGAACTTTCGGCAACTATTGCACGTTTTCATCATCTACAGAAACTACTGCACGCTGTCATCTACATATGTATTTATATCGTATTCTGCGCGTGTTTGTGGATACATAATGCACACGAATCATTTTCCTGATTTGGAAACCACTCGTGGATTGTACGCGGGAAGTGTGATTGCCACCATCACAGTGTGAAATGGCGCGCAGTTAACGCACTGTACTCGCACTGGGAGGAGCAGCATGCAAATCCCCATCTGGCCATCCAGGTTTCCCGCAGTTTCCATGAACTACTTTATCTGAGTCCGGGATAGCTCCTTTAGAAAGAACATAGCCAATTCCCTTCGTTATCTGTATCCAATCAGAGCTTGTGCCCCGCCACTAATGACATCATCATCGACACTATATTAAACTCTAATCTTCCTTACATGTTTGTGAGTCCTCGTTTGTATAAGCCCGAATTACTCTCTGCGTCATTTCACGAGATTTATGTTGGAGGAAGTGACGAATCAATTGGGTCGTTTTGGAACGTAGGCAAACTCAGTTTTGAACTTAATGCCTTGTATCGTCATCCACTTCAGTTTGTTGGACATTTCTGTGACGCTCTCGCCATGCTTGAATACACTCATGTCGAATAGCGCTGCAATTCTTTAATATTCCATATTCTCTTCCGTTAACGCGAATTGGTATGCGTTCCTGATTGATAAACAATACTTAAGAGAATTTTGTTGGCGGCGAGCTTCGTGCCTAAATTACACGTCCTTGGGATTCTTATGACAAATTTATTTGGCTTTCGACAACTTTATTTACGTGCCAGTTCGACTTAAAATAGTCCCACACAGATACACGTACATGCTCAAATCTTGCGAATGATTCCACTAATCGCCGATCGTGTAATGAAACGATATTGATCCTTATTGTTATTTACACACGTTATATTACATAATTTTACATCTTCAGCGGACAGTCTCTCCAACAAGCAGTGGTCATCCGCAAGTCTTCCTGTATTTTGTAACATTTCCTAACGCCATCGCCTGCCTCATGAGTGAAAAGCCTTAGAGTTAGAAACATCAGTTATCATGTAGATGACTGGTTGTCATGTTCCCTATCGCCCAGTAGCGGCCGTTGCAGCTTTCATGGTGAGCGGTAGACGGAAGGGATTTTGAAAATATGTTCTCATAAAATTTTGATTTAAAATATTCGGTAAGCAATTATTATTAAATGCTTTAACTTGCTGTAACACTGCTTTACAAATTTTACAAAGTAAAGCTACTTCTCTACTTTATGAATCACTATTACTAAGAAACAGGTGGGTGTTTAGAAAGTTTTACTACTAACAGAGATACAAATGTGGGAACTAAGTAAAAAAATTTGACTACTCCTGGTGCACAACTTGCCCCACTGTTTCGGTTACAACTGTAAGGGTTGTTCAACAGACTGGTGATAAGTAACAGTGGCCGAAACGGTAGAATATTTTAAATTGATATCCAGTTCACGCCCGGAAACCTTATTTTATGGGGGAGGAGAGTAAGCACGCGAAATAAAACTTGATTCTGCGCTTTAGCTCTGATAGGTAACGGACTCGCAACTTAAACTATGTTTTTAAAAAAGCACCTAAGTATGATAACAATAATTTAATCGAAAATTAAATATTTTTCTTTGTAGTTTTGTTGAATTGAAAGACTGTCTTTTTAATTACCTAGTTATTACCACTGTACTAAAAGACAACGTGTCTCTTTTTGGAGCTATTTGTAAGATGAAATACTATCTTCAGAGTATATAAATTATCGTTCGGTTAGTTATGTAGCCTTCCATATTTGGGCCTTCATACTCTCCCTTTTAACAGAAGGTGAACCACACAGTCGTTCTGTAACTGGAGTATACTTCCACTTTCACTGAACGTTAATAAACGTGAGTCTTACAAACCACGAATTGAATTGCTTTATATAAACAAAGAGAAAATTACAGAAGGTACACCGTGTATTGTGCCTGCAGCGTCCGAACGAAAAAGCAAACAATTATCTTATGGATGTATTTAGCTATTTAGGACATCGACTTGGGTTGCGGTGCTGGCGAGCTGAAAGGGCCTACGGGGACGGTTGCACAAGTTTAGTTCAATGTCGAGAGTAATGTCTCGTCCACACTCTTGTCGCTACAGAGGGATCGCAAACTCGGAAATCGGTTTTGTGTGATAAACTGCCCCAGTATAAGTCGTTAACTAAATCCATGGAGGACCGAAATCTGTGTGGCTTTACGTGAATTTGAACCAAACCACTCCTGAATAAGAGTGAGTGTCCTAACTAGTGATTCCTATCCTGTTCGCAGGAATCTGCCATGCGGAAACTTTGTGTTTGTAAACAATGCCAACTCATCCTTTGGTTTTGCTACATAAATTTTCGTTTCATAGGTGGCAGGAAGCCAAGGGACCTCCGCTGTCAGTAGCAACATGTCTAGTCACCCAGTTAAGATTGCAGTAAACACAAAAGAAGTATTGGAACATCATCTGAGTTGGTGACAAGCAGTACAACGTGAAGAAACCGCAATGGCAGCCAAGTATCTTATGGAAGTGCGTTCTACGCGCCTGACAACATTTAAAGAAAATCTGTACACGCTAGATTATGACTAAGATCATATTTATTTTATCCCTTTCGATGGAACATCCACACCAAAACTACTCGATTAGGGAACAAGTCACTAAGAACACAGCACACACAATGTAGACATTTGTGATAGTGAGTAGCAGAACACAGCGAAAAATTCTAAACTACGGCGAGAAACTCCTTACAGAGTAAAAATGTTTCATTAGTAACCATTTCATTTTGGATAACACCACCCTGTTTATGTAGCAGGTATACAATTGCAAATCTTTTTTCTATGTGGTGTCCGGGACACGTGGAACGGAAGTAAACACAAAATATGCTGGCAGGTCCCGTAGAGCGCTCGTGTGAAATCACAGGTTTGTACAAAGTACCATAGGACAACAAAATAGCTGTAAAAAAAGAAAAGAAGACAGTTTGCTTTGAAGAAATTCGTCATCTTAGGGCACTAGAAGAAACAGTGGTTGTGAATATTGTAGTGCTACAACGATGAAAATTAATATTACGACGATGTCAGACCTTATTTCGATGATTTATAGAAGTATTCATGATATTAAAAATGTATTTATAATTTTATTATTTTCATTTCTGTGCTCAGTGCATCGAAGACTTTCTAGTGCACGGAATAAATTAGCATTGTTTGTACTACGAAACTATTTATGATTGTTAAGGGTTAAGCATGTAATAATTCGGTGTAAGACATTTTGTTGAGTCTGAATTTTGTTCTCGTACTGGTCGGTAGAAAGGAAAAGTTCCTTAATCGATGTGAAGGTATAAAGGCTGTAAAAAGGAGAGAGAGAGAAGGTAAATAGAAGTTATTCAAAACAAATATCTCCCAAGTGTAACGTCTTGTCATTTCCTATAACTAAAAATTGCAAGGTCTAATCTGAGCCTGTCCCGAATAACAGCGAAGAACATTTATGTTATCATATATTTTCCTCGTTTGATCACGGTTGTGATTCGCATGTTTCTTTTTGTTACGCGACGTGTTATGAATATTTTCATTATACACGCAAAAGTGCACACAGCTTTAATCGAACCTGCGTCTTTCGGAAACGATAACTTTTAATCAGTACAATTACGCGAATACTGTCTAAATCGCAACCGTGATCGCAAAAGTGTTTCCTGGATCAAATAATTCTTATAAAATATGTATTTTCCAAAGCGAGCATCATTGCACTATCGCTGACTCGCAACAATCGAAAGAGTAAAATCAATGCTTAAATAAAATTGCCACTTTTTAATAATTATTATTATCCCATTAAATAAATAAATAGCAATTCAGTGGCTATACAATCAATAAACAGAGGGGGCAATTCAATATCATAGGCGAAGCTTTTGCTTTCCATGTTGGAAAAATGAAGCGCAGTAATGTCATATTTAATTATAGAGAAAGCAATAGCTGCGTATGTATGGGAAGTCAAAATACATACTATGCGTTAAATGTTTTGATAAATAAGGGACATGGAAGAACGTTTTATCAGGAAGGCTACATTACAGTTAGGAAAATAAGGGAACAACGAAGTGCCAGACATGATCGCAAATTAAATCCACGGAAATCTTATACAAATGCTAAGAAAACTTTTGTGTTGGTTACGTCAGAAATGCGATTAGAAAAGAATCAAATGTTCAAATGGCTCTGAGCACTATGGGACTTAACATCTGAGGTCATCAGTCCCGTAGAACTTAGAACTATTTAAACCTAACTAACCTAAGGACATCACACACATCCACGCCCGAGGCAGGATTAGAACCTGCGACCGTAGCGGTCGCGCGGTTCCGGACTGAAGCGCCTAGAACCGCTCGGCCACTTCGGCCGGCAGAAAAGAATCGAGGAGAAATGAAAGTGAGAAGAGAGATTGTAGTACGATGAAAATTAGCTCAGCAGATAGACCTAACCGAGAAAAAATTGTCAGAAACGTGAAATAACCGAGACCAAAAGAACGAGCAAGAAGATGTTCTATGCGATTAATGAGTTAGCTGAACTCGGAGAAGAAACAATGCAGAAAGACAAACTTCCTCGAAACAAGTTAAATAATTTCCTTAATTGTGTAATGCAACATGTCTACCTTTGTGCTGCTTGTGTATGAATGTTTCTCCAGCACTTTTGTGCTCCAACACTATGACGAAGCAATTTCGCCAAGGTCCGCAGCTCGTGGCCGTGCGGTAGCGTTCTCGCTTCCCACGCCCGGGTTCCCGGGTTCGATTCCCGGCGGGGTCAGGGATTTTCTCTGCCTCGTGATGACTGGGTGTTGTGTGCTGTTCTTAGGTTAGTTAGGTTTAAGTAGTTCTAAGTTCTAGGGGACTGATGACCATAGATGCTAAGTCCCATAGTGCTCAGAGCCATTTGAACCAATTTCGCCAAGGGCTGCTGTTAGATTGCATACGGAAAAGTTGCGGTAATTCTCTAATTAAGAAACACATAGCCGGTAATTTGTTGCTTTGACCAAGTGTTTCCGCTTTTCATTAGTGTGAGTGTGGAACGAAGAGGGCTCCTTAACATTTTGTTTATTTAGCCTCTGACGGATGGTTGTAACTGTTTCGTTCCTGGAAGGTCAACAGATATTACACCAGACAGATAGAAATGAGGATTTTACAATCAACATTAGATAGGATTTAACCGTAAGGAATGTTGCCACAACATTTTTAAACAGAGCATTAAAACAGTTTGATGTACTCGAATGAAAGCTCACAGAGATTTTGTTCCTTCTTTGACTAATTTTATGCTCAAGTTGTTCGTTGTACAACGATGCCGTTTCCTGTCTTCCACTGACTTCGAGCTACACGAGCAGTAAACGGGAAATGAATACCCCGAAGCAATGATCATATATGAGTGAAAGTTTATTTACATGTTAGTTCTTGCACGCTGTCTACGGCACATACTCATAATCACAGTGTCATACACCAAGGGCAAACTTATGTACAACTCTTTCATTGATAGCAGAAGTACTATCCGCCACACGCTGTAAGGTGGTACACGGACTGTACAGGTGAATGTAGATTTCATAGCTTCTTATAACTACAATACTCATCTGTAATCGTGCATCTCGGGATACAGTGTTCCGTGCTGTTTCCAACTATTGTCAAAATAGATCAAAGGATGCTGTTAGTAGTGCAGGCTAGACCAGATGCCGTCAAACTACGTCACAATGCTCAATGCTCAATGCTCACAATGTGAGCAGCCCCGGCAATCGTTCTACAGGTAGAAGCATAGAATATTTTAACAGTACATTTTGATTATAGAAGAAATGATTAGGTTAGATGGAGTGTGAATTAGGGAAGTAAAGTGGCACGGGATTCCTATTTAGATGGGTTTGGGGCTACAAACATAAAGTCTAATACGGGTAATACAGGAGTACGTGAGATTTCGAGAAGAACACCTTTGTGAAGAAATTATCGTTGTCAGGATGGAAATAATGCCGCGAGCAACCGCAGTCGCAGAAGTATGAATGTCAGTTAAGTCAGCAGACGATGTCCGCAGAGACTGAAAAAATGTGTGGTGAGATAGAGTATATCATTCACTAGGGAGTCGAACACGTAATTTTGATGGAGGACTCGAATCTAACAGGAAAAAATACTAGGGGAACTTGGAGTAATGAAACGGTAAGCCGCCTGGTAGAAAACTGCACAGAGTACAATTGAACCATTGTTAACAATTTGGGGACCACGAAAGGATGCGGCAAACTTGGAAAAGACCTGGATACACACTAAAGTTCTAGATGGATTATGTAATGGGAAAACAGGTATAGAAACGAGATTTTAAACCACACAGCGTTTTCTGGAGCAGATGTCGATTTTAACCGTAATTTGTTATGAAATGGAGATTAAAGCCGGAAAATTCAAATGGTTCAAACGGCTCTGAGCACTATGGGAATTAACTTCTGAGGTCATCAGTCCCCTAGAACTTAGAACCACTTAAACCTAACTAACCTGAGGACCTAAGCCGAAAAAAACTGCCGAAAGTAAAATAAGGAAATCGAACCCGGATAAAATGAAAGAACCAGAATTTCGTGACAGTTTGCAAATAATCAATTTCGAAAACATTTAGCAGCCACAGTGCCACTATTTTTGTCGACATATTCGCCGAATTTAAGTGATAATAGCTCTATACAAAGATCATATTATTCTATGTTTCCAAATATTGTACAAAGATGTAATTTCTGCGGAGAATTCTAATGTTTTCATTTGGTTCTGCGTTATTTCTTAGCGTCGGGAGGCGCCGAAATTTATTCTTTTTTATTGTAGCAAGTCAGTAAAGTTTTCTAAATATTGCTTGTGCTTTAATTTTGTTTGTTCATTAAGAATTTTGTCTGGATATGCGTCTGTGGTGGTATAAATTTCTAGTTCTTCCAATATAATTATTCATTATAGTTCCGTTGAATACACGATGTAGAATTTTCATTGCATTTTATAATTGTTCTGCTTCGTATTTATGGTTGCTTCAGGGTATATGAAATGGCGATTGATTCCATTCATAATTTCACGTGTGTTCTGTGAATGTAACTGAGATAGTTCCTATCTGTTTGTCCAATGTGAGATTGGTTACAATCATCGCATGAAATTTTATAAATTCTTGGGTTCGAAAAATTTGGGATTTTCGTTTCTCCTCATTATATTTTCGTTCGTAAACTGTTAATGATACGGAGGGAAATTTTACCTTCGTATTTTTTAATATCTTATTGATTTTCCTCAAATCTGACAAACGCATGACGTTATGTCAGTCAATTTTTTGTGATTCTTTCTCTTCTCTTAGCAAAGTTATTTCTGTATGTATGTTTTGTGTTTCTTGTTGCAGCCATTGATCGTATAGTTTGAGTCCTATTTCAGGGTTAAAAGCATTGTGCTGTGCTACGTGTCATAATGTTTCTATTTCCTTCCGTGTTGCGTCAATGTTAAGCGGTAATTTCGTGATTCGGGTGGTCATTCAAGTAAAGAATGCAAGTTTATGTAAATCTGGATAACAGGATTGATTGTTACCAATAATGTCTATCGTGGTAGGTTTCCAACACGCCTTAGATCTATGGTAACTGTTATTATTGCTTATTGTTAGATCTAGAAAGTTTTTTGAGTTACTTTGCTTTTTAACTTTTGGTGTCTCATTCGCATGTTGTTTTCGTTACCGTTTACAGGTAAAAGAAGCTTTCACAGTAGAAGAAAAAAATTGTTCAAATGGCTCTGAGCACTACGGGACTTAACATCTGAGGTCATCATCCCCTAGAACTCAGAACTACTTAAACCTAACTAATCTAAGGACATCACACACATCCATGTCCGAGGCAGCATTCGAACCTGCTACCGTAGCGGTCGTGCGGTTCCAGACTGAAGCGCCTAGAACCGCTCGGCGACACCGGCCGGCTTTTCACAGTAGAGTTCTTGTACTCAATACAAAGAGACGGCTCCGAACTATCGATCCACGTCAAGAAGGAATGGTTGTTTTGCCTGCTTAAGAAGTAACGAGAGTAGAAAGGACGTTAGAGTTTAATGTCCACTTCCATATCATTGGTGACGGAGAATTGAATCAGGTGGACGAGGTTCGGAAAGGAATCGACTGTGGCGTTATTGAAAAAAAAAAAAGAAAAAAAGGCCCCTCGATATCCGTCTAAAGTGGATTGTGGGCAGCCACGAGAAATCTCCACTGAAACAATCCGCATGGGTTATGAATTCTAGTTCTCTCGAACACAACTTTATCTCAGCCTTTTCGCGCCGTGATACTGTAGCGGGAAGGAGAGTCTCGCAAGTGTGATGGTTGTGTAAACCAGCGGCGAAGCGTGTTTCACTATAGCTTAAGTGATGGCGCTGTCAAGCATGCCAGAGAACTATTCGTTAACGACGCGGCACGAAGCGTGTAATGGAACCTAGAGAGCGAAAGCCAAAGGGCACTGCATACGCACGTTACAAAGGTCGCATCGTTTACTTCGCTGCATAAGTAGGACGATGCATTTCCAAGCTGCGACGGATTAGTTAAGTCTAGTTTTCGTAAAGTCAAAAGGATAGCTCTGAAATCAACTTTTACATTTCAAAATGGCAAAATTCAAAGATAAAAAGAAAATCTACTTATTATAACATATATGCCGAATAAATTTTTTATTGTGTCAGTGCGAAGACCTTTTGCGGCTTCTCAATCCCGAAACCCACAGTCTTCCATGCAAGGTGTATCATAATTAATAACGAAAACGGACACGGATGAAAGCATGCTATAAGAGGACGCAAACGTTTCAGTAAACATGAGTCCGAAAAACGAGCCGTTTTCGAGATAAACACATCAAAAAAAAGTTTTGCATCACCTCGGTTCCGAGAGTTCCTGAAACTGTTCAGAAAATTGAAATAGAGATCAACATAAACATCATTTCCGCCCTTTTTGCTGCTCATGAAAACCACACATTGCATGTTATACCATCATACAGCGAAACCTCCGGAGGTGGTGGTCCAGACTGCTGTACACATCGGTACTTCTAGTAGTCAGTAGCACGTACTCTTGCATTGATGCATACCTGTGTTCGTCGTGGCACACTAGCCACAAGTTCATCAAGGCACTGTTGGTCCGGATTGTCCCACTCCTCAACTGCGATTCGGTGTAGATCCCTCAGAGTGGTTGGTGGGTACGTCGTCCATAAACAGCCCTTTTCAATCTATCCCAAGCATGTTCGATTGGGTTCATGTCGGGAGAACACACTGACCACTCTAGTCGAGCGATGTCGTTATCTTGAAGGAATTCATTCACAAGATTTGCACGATGGGGACGCGAATTGTCGTCCATGAAGACGAATGCCTCGCCAATATGCTGCCCATATGG
Organism: Schistocerca cancellata; assembly: GCF_023864275.1. NCBI lineage: Eukaryota > Metazoa > Arthropoda > Insecta > Orthoptera > Acrididae > Schistocerca > Schistocerca cancellata. The sequence continues at coordinate 453,924,749 of NC_064626.1, read as the reverse complement.
TTGCACTATCGGTGGGAGGATGGCGTTCATGTATCGTACAGCCGTTACGGCGCCATTCATGACCACCAGCGGCGTACTTGAGCCCCACATAATGCCACCCCAAAACAGTGTGTCTAAGGCGTTCCTGAGCGTGTTGCCTCCAAACACGTCTCCGACAATTGCCTCGTTGAAGGCATATGCGACACTCATCGGTGAAGAGAACATGATGCCAATCCTGAGTCGTCAATTCGGCATATTGTTGGGCCTATTGCACACAGTATAAGTCGTAACACAACGTCCTGTGGCTGCACGAAAAGCATTATTCAACATGGTGGTGTTGCTGTCAGGGTTCGTCAGAGCCATAATCCGTAGGTAGCGGTCATCCACTGCAGTAGTAGCCCTTGGGCGGCCTGAGCGAGGCATGTCATCGACAGTTCCTGTCTCTCTGTATCACCTCCATGTCCGAACAACATCGCTTTGGTTCACTCAGAGACGCCTGTACACTTACCTTGCTGAGAGCCCTTCCTGAGACAAAGTAACTATGCGCACGCGATCGAACCGCGGTAGCCGGCCGCAGTGGCGGAGCGGTTCTAGGAGCTTCAGTCTGGAACCGTGCGACCGCTACAGTCGCAGGTTCGAATCCTGCCTCGGGCGTGAATGTGTGTGATCTCCTGAGGTTAGTTAGGTTTAAGTAGTTCTAAGTTCTAGGGGACTGATGACCTCAGATGTTAAGTCCCATAGTGCTCAGAGCCATTTGAACAATTTTGAACCATTTTTGTGTTATGTCAGTTACCTAGTAAATATTGACAAGATTGCACAACTCGCTGCTCCAGTTCAACAACCGTATCGAATAGACGGCTGTACACTTCACTCCTGAGACGACCTCACTCAATAATTCTTTCTCTTCAGTATGGAGAGTTGGGCGACGTTGATAAAACTGCCTTCTCCAACGGCGCACCACCTATCTGCTCATGCATTCTGTCCGTACACCTGACACAGCTGACGATGAATTTAAATCGGCACTGTGTTTTGTGCAGCAAGAATCTTTGTCACAGAACGAACCTTGCAGTCGGCGGGAGAAGGAATGAGCCGCCATTTTCAGCCACTACTGCAGCGTCAAGTCTTTAGTAAACATAAAGAACGGCAATAAGCGTTCTGTGCTGCTATTGGCTAACAACACGTCATCACTGTAGAACAGACTTCGCCTCAGGAACAGCGCTATAACATAAGAGTTGCGCATTTACGCGATGTGTTTGCGGCATGTTTTGGTTCCTACTGAAATAAAGAAATGAAAACCGCTGTTCTGTCAGTGTTGGGAGGTGTATCCGCGTCCACACCAGACGCACAGGAGCGCGCAGCGCAGAACGGCGCATAGCAGCGCAGGTCTGCGCAGTGTGTTTGTAGGTGCGCAACAATGTCCCAGTGTCGTATGCGCTCGTCAGTAATAATGGAAAACGAGAAACGCCTCCCAAACAGAGCCAAGCACGAAGTTCCCGTTTTCTATGACGCAGCGTCGAACTTGCTCGTTGTTGTGCGAAGCTGCGCAGTTTGTGATCCACACAGTCCGCGCCGAGGTGCGCCGAATCCTTTTTTCGGTGTTGCGCAGCACGCCGCAGTGCGGCGCTGTCCGTGTGGACGTGGCTTAAAGGGAGGAAGGAAGCGGCGGCGGATGGTGGGACGTAACTTGCCTAGCTTTTACAGAGACACTGGTGACTTAAAATTCAAACTGCCACATCGAAACAGGGACAGAGCTCAAAAAGCGCTAAATGTATACTGTTTTTGCTGTTTCAGTCAAACTAAATGTTGAAAAGGACACGCAACTTTCTACGTCATCTCTGAGAAAAGTTTTCATGAGGAAACTAGATCTAGCTAACGGTTCAAATGGCTCTGAGCACTATGGGACTAAACTTCTAAGGTCATCAGTCCCCTAGAACTTAGAACTACTTAAACCTAACTAACCTGAGGACATCACACACATCCATGCCCGAGGCAGGATTCGAACCTGCGATCGTAGCGGTCGCACGGTTCCAGATCGAAGCGCCTAGAACCGCTCGGCCACTCCGGCCGGCGATCTAGCTAACGCCATATTTTCATTTTGTACGCATTACAAGTTTAAAAACATCAAGTTATAGGCGGGCACTTTCGTTTTTACTTAAGTACCTGAATTGTAAAAAGCATTGGAATGAGGTGATTTGCTACACACTGTTTCTTACTTTTAGTCCCACCACTGCCATTTGGATTTCTTTTATCAAAGTCATAAAGTTGTTAAAATTTACGTATATGAAAATATATTAGCTCGAGAACTTAACAGCGCTACAAAGTATGATTAACAGGAAACATAAGCGAGTTCACTTATCGTGCCTCCCTTTAGAGAACTTTGAGTGTTGTGGGAAATACTCAAATCTTGGAGTCTTGCTAGGTTGTTGGAGTTCCTCTGTTGTTCAACAAACACTGTAAGAGGAGCTTCACTTCTGTCACCTAGTTTACACAAATATTGTTCATTTCTACCCTAAAGCATGTACAAACGCCACTCCCTCGCTTTGCAATGGTGAGCTAACCGCATCATTCTTTGCCTATCTTTTGGTGACAGCCAATGCCGACGTCGGCCTAATGGCATAAATTTTAATTATTCCTGGAAAAAAAGCAGGGATACACTCGATAGGTGAGGTACCCATATTCTTAGTTACAGCAATTTCCAACAGCAAGTTATCACGGCAAAAATTAATCCAAATTTGCTGGCAGTTTCAAATTACGTAAATTTAGTAGTTCCTGACGCAAGTCTCTACTACAATGTGTCTGGGAAATGGTGAAGGCATTATTTTGGCTTTTGCCACATTCACAACGTCTTACCTAAAATATATCGACACCCAAAATCGTTTGAAAACTTCCATCGCGAGCGAAAGCATGATGCACTACTTCAGTCCCTATGCTACTATTGTGGCATTAGTGACCAGCGACAGCACAACATGGAATTGCTTACACATACTCTAAATACTTTTACTTAGAAATCACTTACCGAAGATATCTAGCTAACCGGAAACTATAACACTCATAAAATTTCGTAGCCTCCAACATACATGTCAGAGCACCAAGAGTTCCTCAGTGACGTCAGCAGCACAAACACGTTTGCTTCTGAGCACTGCCTACTGCCCCGCCACCCCAACCCACTGCCTTAACAATGACAGTCGAGATTTTTACGGCCGTCATACGACTGTTATGCTATAACGCAGTCGCTCTGCGATTTCGGCTACATACAGTGCCTGGTCAAAGGTATTCGGACACCTCTACGTAATGCGGAACTGACCACTGGATGTCAGGAGAGGCGCATCCGCGAATCTGAAAGAATGCGGGGAGTGTCGTGAGTTGAGATGCAGCAACTGCAGAATGGGTCGGTCAGGAGACTGTGAGATCGAATCCAATCATCGGATGTCGCATTTCAATCCTTCTACAGCTGTCCAAGTCGGCTGTTGGTGACGTGACTGTCAAGTGGAAGCATTAAGCAATAACAACAGCTCTACCGAGACCAAGCAGGCCTCACGTACTGACGAAGAGGGACCGCAGAGCATTGCGAAAGGTGGTTGTAAACATCGCATGAACTCAGCGGAAGGAACCCATCCGCGAGTTGCAAGTTACTACCAGCGGTCCAGCTAGCAATATGACTGTGCGTAGGGAGTTAAAAATAAACGATTACAATAGTCGAGCAACTACTCGTAAGTCATACGTTTCTGTAGCCAATGCTAAGCCAAGCTTGTGGTGCCGTAAAGAGCGACGCCAATGGACAGTGGATGGCTAAGAAAGAGTATTCTGGAGTGATGAATCACTCTATGTCATTTGGGAATCCTGTGGAAGAGTCTGGATTTGGCGAATTTCTATAAAATGTTGTCGCCATACTTTGTAGTGCCGACAGTAAAGCACGGAGGACATTATGTAACGGATTGGTGATTAGGATGTGGTCCCTTTATTGTACTTAAGGAAACTGTAAACGCAGAAGGATGTAAACATGCTTTACAGCGTTGTGTGATCCGCACAGTAGAGTAACAATTCGGATACAATGATTATATCAGCATGACAATGCAAGGAAGTCAGTACCAAGACTAAGTTATCTGTGCACCGTTCAATCTTTCGACCAACTTTGTTGTATGGGAGCGAAAGCTGGGTGGATTCAGGTTACCTTATCAATAAGGTTGAGGTTACTGGTATGAAAGTAGCTAGGATGATTGCAGGTACTAGTAGATGGGAACAATGGCAGAATGGTGTCCACAATGAGGAAATCAAAGAAAAACTGGGAATGAACTCTATAGATGTAGCAGTCAGGGTGAACAGGCTTAGATGGTGGGGTCATGTTACACGCATGGGAGAAGCAAGCTCACCCAAGAGACTCATGGGTTCAGCAGTAGAGGGTAGGAGGAGTCGGGGTAGACCAAGGAGAAGGTACCTAGATTCCGTTAAGAATGATTTTGAAGTAATATGCTTAACATCAGAAGAGGCACCAATGTTAGCACTGAATAGGGGATCATGGAGGAACTGTATAAGGGTGGCTATGCTCCAGACTGAACGCTGAAAGGCATAATCGGTCTTAAATGATGATGATGATGATGATGACAATGCAACCTGTCATAAAGCAATAAAACAGCATCTGGGAGGCAATGGTTTGTGGACAGTAACATTCCTGAAATGGACTGGCATGCCCATAGTTCCAACCTGAGCCCAATGGAACACCTTTGGGATGAGTTTGAAGGTGGCTTTACCTTAGACCCCAACGTGCAACCCTCGGGTAGAATGGGCTACCTCTATCGACATTCAGAAACTTCACTGAAAGTGTGCGCAGAAGAGTTGCTATAAAGGCGAAGGGTGGGAGCACCACCTCATATTAATGTGCACTGATGGGTGTCAGGATACTTTTGATCTTCTACGCAGAAAATGGGGAAGTTTGATTTCTGGATGACCCTCGTAGGTTAGCCGGCCGGTGTGGCCGAGCGGTTCTAGGCGCTTCAGTCTGGAACCGTGCGACCGCTACAGTCGCTGGATCGAATCCTGCCTCGGGCATGGATATGTGTGATGTCCTTAGGTTAGTTAGGTTTAAGTAGTTCTCAGTTCTAGGGGACTGATGACCTCAGATGTTAAGTCCCAAAGTGCTCAGAACCATTTGAACCATCTGAACCTCATAGGTTAGTCACCCTCAGTGTTGAAAACCGCCTTTTAAGAGTGATGCCGTGACTTCTTTTGCAGTGACCGAGCGCTCCCGGCCGTCACAGCCAGTAATAGGAACGCAAACTGTAATTGTGATTGCGGGGACCAGGTCAGGCCAGGCCAGGGCGAGCACGAGCTGCTCGGTGGCAGGAGGAGAGCACGGTTGTCCAGGTGACATTTGGCGGTGTGCGGAGCTGGGGTCGGGTCAGTGGTGTTACGAGGGGCGCGCCACGACCGCGGGCCAAGGTTGCCGCCTCACCGGCCTCCGGGCTCCGGGATCCGGTGGGAACGCCAGCTCCTGCGCCTGTGGAGCGCTACCCGCGAAGCTCACCTTTGGACACCTCGCCCCCTGGACCCACTGCTCCAGGAAAGCGCCTTCGGCGGTCCTGCCGTCCTTGCGACGCGCAGTAAAAGTGGCTTTCTGACAGCTTCCAGCGCTCCACTCACACTTGTCTTCGAGAGCCGACCCGGGCGTCCTTCACCATCTTCTCGGTTTCATCTTCACGGCAGTGGCGCATGGTCAGGCATCCGGACTCGTATTCGGGAGGACGGAGGTTCACGTCTCTGCCCGGCGTACACGATATCGCTTTTGGGCGGATTACCTGAACAGCTTCAAGTGAATGTAAGAGTAGGCTTCCACAGCTGTCACTGCCAATAAAATTCTTCTGGGCTGTTCAACGCATTATCAATATATAAAACTGTCCGACGTTTCGGCCACTATTGCAAGTGGCCTTCCTCAGGGCTTTGTGCTGAGCACAATACGAGGTCCTGAGGAAGGCCACTTGCAATTGTGGCCGAAACGTCGGACAATTTCACACAGGGTGATTCAAGAAGATATGCTAATATTTTAATATGTTATTCTACAAGTAAAACTATAGAAAAAAGTGCATATAAACACTAATATGAAGCCATCGAAAAACTGCACGAGGTTAAAGTAAAGCACGATTTCCATTTGTTTTGTTGTTATTGGTCTGGTGAGTCTAATAAAACATGTCCAAGACGTGAATCGTATGTGAAGTTTGCTAGCGGAAAGACACTATCAGTACCTTCTCTGCGCGATAGCAATGGGAATACTATCTATCGATGACAGTTCTGTTACAGCAGTTACTAAACAAAGCTTTCCGAAATTCCGTCATCAAAGAAGGCAACGTAAATACTTCAGAATTCGACACAAGATCAGCTGCGAATATGAGTAACTTAGAAGTGTATGTCCTTGGAGTAGCGAAGCAACTTAAATGATTTGATGAAAGCAAGTCTTCCGATCCAGATTGTATACCAATTAGGTTCCTGTCAGACTATGCTAATACAATTTGATTTCAAGCCGCTTTTGACATAGAGTGTCAAAAGCTTTCTGAAAATCTAGAAATACGGAATCAATATGAAATCCCTTGCCGATAGCGTTCAACACTTCTTGTGAGTAAAGAGCTAGTTGTGTTTCGCAAGAACGATGTTTTGTAAATCCGTGTTGACTCTGTGTTAATAGATGGTTCTCTTCCGGGTATTTCATAATGTTCGAACAGACTATTATGTCCCAAAATCCTACTGCATATCGACGTTAATGATATGGACCTGTACTTAGCGCATTATTCTTATTGCCCTTGTAGATCATTTGTGTGACCTATGTAACTTTATAGTCTTTGGGTACGAATCTTTCGTCGAGCGATCGGTTGTGTATGATTGTTAAGTATGGAGCTATTGCATTAGCATAATCTGAAAGGAACCTAATTGGTATACAATCTGGATCGGAAGACTTGCTTTCATCAAGTCATTTAACTTGCTTCACTACTCCAAGGACATACACTTCTAAGTTACTCATATTGGAACTGATCTTGTGTCGAATTCTGAAATATTTACTTCGTCTACTTTGATGAAGGAATTTCGGAAGGCTGTGTTTAGTAACTGCTTTAACAGTACTGTTTTCGATAGATAGTATTCCCATTGCTATCGCGCAGAAAAGGTACTGATAGTGTATTGCGCTAGCAAACTTCACATACGATCAGAATCTTTTTTACCAGGATTCGAGACAAAGTCTCTTTGTGGAAACTGTTATAAGCATCTCGCATTGTAGTCCGCACTAAATTGCGAGCTTCTGTAAAATAGCTCCAATCTTGAGGATTTTGCGCTCGTTTAAATTTTATCATGCTTTTCTCGTTGTTTCTGCAACTGTGCTCTCATCTGTTTTGTGTACCAAGTGGAATCAGCTCTGTTCTTTGCTAATTTATTTGACATAAATCTCTCAATTGCTGTTGATACCTTTTCTCTGAATTCAAGCCAAGTCAAGCAAAGCTGGTCTACACTTACAGTGTTAATTTGGAAGGAGTGGAGATTGTCTCTCAGGAAGGCGTCAAGCGAATTTTTCTTTTCTTTTTATTGTCTCTCAGGAAGGCATCAAGCGAATTTTTATTTGCTTTTTTGAATAGATATATTTTTCTTTTATTTTTGTGGGATTTGGGAATTACGGTATATAGTCTCGCTACGACAACCCTGTGTTCACTAATCTCGTATCAGTTTTGATGCTTGTTATAAGCTCAGGATTATTTGTTACTAGGAGGTCAAGTGTGTTTTCACAACCGTTTACTATTCGAGTGGGCTGATGAACTAATTACTGGAAATAATTTTCAGAGAATGCACTTAGCACAATTTCGGATTATGTTTTATGTTTACCTCCGAATTTAAACATGCATTTTCACCAACATATCGAGGGTAAATTGAAGTCATCACCAACTATAATCTTGTGAGTCGTATATGTGTTTGAAATTAGAGTCAAGTTTTTCTTTGAACCTTTCAGCAAAGGATCCAATAATTATTTTATTTCGGTTGCTAAGAATGACCTTTACCCATACTAACTCATAGGAACTACTTACTTCAATTTCGCTACAAGATAAACTACTTATTACAGCAACAAACACGACACCGCTAACTGTATTTAGCCTATCCTTTCTGAAGACAGAACTACTTATAACAGCAACAACGGACACCGCCAACTGTATTTAGCCTACCCTTTCTGAACACCGTTAGATCCTTCGCAAAAATTTCGGGTGAACTTATTTCCGGCTCTAGCCAGCTTTCAGTGCCTACAGCGATTTGAGCATCAGTGCTTTCTATTAGCATTTGGAGCTCTGGTACTTTCCCAACGCAGCTACGACAATCTACAACTGTTATACCAATGCGGTATAACATAGTGCTTTCTTTCGTTCCATGCACGTATGGAGTGCGGGAAGAATGAATGCTCAAATGCCTCTATGCGTGCTGTACTTAGTCTAACCTTGTCACCCTATGGGAACGATACGTAGGGAGTTGTTACATATTCCTAGATTCATCACTTGCTTTCTAAATAGGTTCTCACGGGACAGTTTGTGTCCATCCTGAAATATCTTCCAGTTTAGTTCTTTGAGCGCCTTCCTAACACTCTCTGATGCGCCGAACAAACCTGTGACCATGCGTGCTATCCTTCTTGTATCCTTTCAACATCCCCTGTTAGTCCCATTTGGTATGGGTCCCCTACACTTAAGTAATTTCTAAATTTGATCGCACGAGTATTGTGCATACAGTCTCCTTTGTAGATTTTGACTGTATTTTCCTATATGTCAACCAATGAACCGCAGTCTGACACCTGTATTATCTACGACAGAGACATGTGATTGTTCCATTTCGTGCCCCTACAAATTGTTATTTTCACAGCTTCATTTAGACAGTACTTCATTATAGATAACTATTTACTCAACTATCAGTAAAACTTTCCCCTCCATTCGTCTCTGGGAGTCGTTATTATTGTCACTGGTTGCTAATGTGCGACATCTGTGCGTTCGTATTACGTGTAGTATAAATGACAAATAGATGTTGTATTATTGTACTGTGCTATCATCTTTAGCATCTCGAAATTGATGTAATTTTTGTGGTTATTCTGTCCTAAGACAGGGCATAAGAAACTGAGTATATTACACTATCGAAGTCAGAACGAAATTAGCAAATAAAAAAAATTCGCCCCAACCCAGGACCGAATCCTCGACCTCCTGCATGTTGACCCAAAACTCTATCCACTGCACCAACTGTACAGCATGCGTAATACTTCCTGACAGTGGTGGCTACCATTCATATCGTTACAATGTCGCCAGACTGCATCTCTTTAACGTCCTTTTTCTGCCGGATGTACTCGCTGGTATGTGAGGAGTCGCGCTGCAAAGCCCGAGTGCACGAATTTCGCTTCACCCTGTATATGTCAGATGATTTTTTAATTTCTACATATGCTAAAGCATAGTTATTTCCTCTTTATAATGGCCACGCGGGTGAAATTATAATAGTGGATTGTACAAATAAATAATTTTTACAGTCAAAAGGTCATTTATAAAATTTTACAGGAGTGTAAAGTCGAGAAGTTAATCAGGAACTGATGTGTTACAGTAACTGAAACCGAAGATAGGATTAGAGAAGAGCCGGGAAACAACTGTCAATGGCCTTCTCGAAGAAACAGTCCTGGTATTTGCCTCACGCCATTTGAGGAAAAGCTAAATCTGGACGGCCGAGCGGAATTTTGAAGACCGTCCTCCCAAATATAAGGAGCAGTCAGATAAAAACGAGACAGAAGGAAAGAAGCAACTAAACTGTTTATAGTTTCAAAAGCAGTTGCCTCAGCTGATAATACATTTATCCCCCTGTGAGACAACACTTTCAATGCCTTCATGGAAAAATATGTGTGGCTGGCTACGGAATCATGATTATACCTAGGCGTGCATTTCTTCATCCGAAGCAAATCAAAGGCCACGAATATCTTTCTTCAGGGCTCCAAAAACATGAAAATCGCATGGGGAGAGAACGGAACTGTATGACATGCAAGTGCTTCCCAACGAAACTTCGTAGCGTACTCGAAACATCCTCGGCATCATAGGGGTAGGCCTATATATCCATACTTTTGGTGCCCTGATGAAAGACTGTTCGTGGTAGTGGATTTGCTTAGGACGATGAGGTATACGCCTAGGTACAATCATGGTTCCGTAGGCAACTGCCAACATTATTCACAGGACACAGAGCGTCACGTCTCTCAGTGGGATAACTGTATTTTTATGGTGACTACTTTTTAAATAATAAATAGTTCAATTACTATTTTCCATCTGTCTCGTTTTCATTTGGATACCCCTTGCAGAAGTCCAGTGCCCTACCACTGCGCCACTACTCCAGCTAGGTAGCAGCTCCGCGATTCCGTCCCAGAGGACACAAGACTTGTCTCCTACGGCCCACGAGTAGTGCAGCCCGTTTTCCTCCGATATCACGACCTTCAAGGAGCCACACAAAATTATTTTTAATATAATAGCCTTTTCGGCCAATCAGACACAGGAACAGAATGCAGGAAACTTCAATGGACATTTCGTGCTGGCATTAGAGGACTCTACACGGAAAACTACTTACGCTTGAAACCAGCATTGCAGGCCCAGATCACAAATCATATACACAATTGACGGTGAATTCGGCTCATCACCTACACGCTGGACCAAAGCCTTCTTCCCCCAGATACCGCAAACTGGCTTTGACCTACAGACGAGTGGCCAGGAAACTACAGTACAACGTATCCTTTACGTTCCTATGGCTGTTTCATTCAGGCCACAGTCTGGAGCAATCACGTTTTGGCTGTACGATGTCGTAATTAATTATTCTGTTTACTCCACAACTAAATTCGGTCAAATGGCCATTTTGAAGTGGCATATACAGGATGGCCCAAGAGGGATGTTCAGTATTCAGATATATGGTAGGAACGATCATTTGAAGCAAAAAATATTATACAGACATATGCTCTTTTCTGAATGGTTTCCGACATAGAACAAATTTAATGTACTGCTTATTTTTTCACACAAGAGCCGCTGCGGACTACAGTTATTTCAACTGCTTCTACTTTCTTTTTTTCCACATTCATCATTTTCTCGATGGTCCTCTCTTCTTTTTCCTGTACAAGTGGCTCCAGTCTTCTTCTTGATTTCTCATCGAGACCTGTAGAGTCCTGTAATTTCTTTCTGAGTGACAGTGTTTGCTCCATATCTCATGGAGTAATTTGGAGGTCGTCCAAATCCCTTCCAACTTCTTTGCACCAAATCCATTTCTGATTTACCGAGATAAATTAACGTCTTTTTTGTCAGTCTCTTGGGTTTCATCCTTTAGATGTGGCCGTAAAAGGCTATTCTACTTTTCCTAGTCATGCAATTTTTACAAATTTTTTATGAAGTTCAATATTATAACGTCTTCTTGTTGAGTTTGCTCTTTAACTGTTCCCAAAAATCGCCCGGCGGTTTAAGTAGTGCGTAACTCTAGGGACCGATGACCTTAGCAGTTTGGACCCTTAGGAATTCACACACATTTGAACACATTTTGTTCCCAAAATGTTCGTTAGCATGTTTATTTCTGTGATTTACAGTGCACCCGTCACCGCCTTTTTGATCAGAGTTAAACATTCTGCAGCATGAAGTGCTTCTGGGCGAAGTACAGTAGTGTAGTGTGTAAGTACAGCGTTGATGGAAATTGTTTTCTTGTATATATGTCCTCAGAGAGATAGTATGCTGTTTTCATCTTATTAATTTTTCTTTTAGTGGCTTCTTTTTCCGATATGTCTTGTTCAATTACTTCTACCAGATACATGAACGTGTTACTTCTCTTAGTTTCTCCATATTTCCTTTCATTATGTTTGGGGTTCCCTTAACGTTCGTCATGATATTCGTTTCCTCAAAGGAGATTTGTAAACCTGCTTTTTCAGATTGTTCATCAAGCAATTCTAATTGTCTAGTGTATGTTTCCACTGAGTCTGAAGAAATAGATAGATCATCAGTAAATATACATTTAATGCACATTGTTATTTATTTTTTGTATTATTCACTACAGCGTAACGTTTAGACATGTGCACATGGACAACAGTTACTAAACATTCAATTCCTGTGGCACTTTCGCCAATGTGAAAATTGTAGACAAGCTGAATGTGAGATGCGTACAAGTTTTCCGCTTCGCATGTAAAGTTCGTCATATACGTATTCGTGGGACACTGATACGTGCAGAAAGTCCCCATGTGCTGCTAGTAGGACTAAGATGCTCCGTTTCGACAGTGTGTTGCTGTTCCTGCACAGGCTGTTGAACTGCACGTTCAGAAGAAAAATGGGAACTTGGAAGAATACCTGTTTCACACTGTGTGCTGAGAACTCTGGTGAACACCTTACGATCAGGAGCCGGACGTGTCGTAAAGCGCCCACAGTATCTGCATACGTGTTTTTCATTAGTGCGTGGCATTTTAGCTTGCGCGTGTACAAACACATTTAACTGATGCTTCTTCTGATACACCCTCGACCCCTCGCATTGCTTCACTCACAACACACCAAGGACAATTGCTTATTCAACGGGCTAGTTTAACGGCAGAAAGACTTCCCGAACAAAGAACTTGAAAGTAACGAACTAGGTTGGGTTACAATAAAACGTCAAAGAGGTTGGGTGGGTAAGACACATGGTGCGCGCCCCTAGCTCAAAAACAAATGTACATTAAATGTGATCTGTGTTGGAAACCATTCGGAATAGGGTATGTGTATATACGAAGTCTTTTTACTTGAAATAGTCGTTTCTGTCATTCTATGAAAATTGGCAGTCCCTCCTGGGACACCCTGTATAACGTCAGCCTGCGTTATCTAAGTATTTCAAGTAAGCTCTCCATCTCATCCAAAAAACCTTCGAAATTCTTTTGGGTTCTGCACCGCAACATACGTAGAATGATTTAACCAAAATTTCGTCCATTACTTCAAAAAGCGTTTTTCAGGGTACTGAAGCAATGCGACTTGAACTCTGCCGTCTCTGTTGGCTCTGTAAATCGTTAAAACAGCCTAAATAAAATTGCTCGCACGGCTGGGCGGGAGTGGAGAGAAGGGTAGCTGAAGTTCTTTTTGATTATAATTTACGGTTGATTTTTATCGTTGTACATTAGCAAATCAGGAAGGATCTCCTTCTGTGACGTGGTATCTAGTCGTGGATACAATGGTTCAAATGGCTCTGAGCACTATGGGACTTAACATCTGTGGTCATCAGTCCCCTAGAGCTTAGAACTACTTAAACCTAACTAACCTAAGGACATCACACACATCCACGCCCGAGGCAGGATTCGAACCTGCGACCGTAGTAGTCGCGCGGTTCCGGACTGAGCGCCTGAACCGCTAGACCACCGCGGCCGGCCCGGATACAATGGACATCGTGATAACAGCACCCTGTAGCCAATGTGAAAAAGTAAAATTCGAACACAGTGCCACAACAAAATGAGCTCTCCTCACGTGACATACCGAGATAATAGGATTTGAGCCGCACTCTCGCGTACAGCCTGGCAATAACAAACCGTAGGTGACCACTCCTCCTTTCATTGCAGGAAAATATTCGTAATGATAATTTGTTCTGCTATCAAGATTTAAAATGTTTTCCTAATGCGTAGGCGTTACTATGCTAGCACGTGTTAGTGATTTCAGTTACGGAGTCGAGAATTAACAGTGTAGAGTTTTATTAGCACTAAAATCTTGAAAATTAATCTATATTCAGGTTTCATGTCGAGAGTGCACGAAAAGTTCAGAAACAGCCATTGCTTCGTTATTTATGGAGTTCAGTACTTCTCGAATGTAATGTGCACATCGATCGCCAATCAAGCTGCAGACTTTTTCCTTTTATTTTCTTTAGACTGTCACATACAAAACTCTGCAACTGACTGTAGTTAATGACAAGGTAATGTGTTGCTGTTTTTACTGTATGGTCGATAGTTTAAAAAGACTGATGCCATGAATGGACGACTACCGCATTCAGGTAGGTCGTGATAGCATTATCAAAGCGTACGGTCCAAGGAAGCCGCCGCCAGGGACGTATCACCACCTCAATGTGATAACTTGTCATTGGTTAATTAAGAGACACAAACAGAGAAGCGTACGGTCCAAGGAAGCCGCCGCCAGGGACGTATCACCACCTCAATGTGATAACTTGTCATTGGTTAATTAAGAGACACAAACAGAGAAGATCACAGTCAGAAATACACTCCCACCTTAGTTTGGTACATTGTGATAGGCTTGAGTTCAGTCTACCAAACTGACGATGGAATGTTTTCCTTGTAGTAGATCTCTATTACTGTAAAAATTACGGTGAAGATAATCTGGAACCGTGACTGTTGCCTGCCAGTATTAAAGCTTTGCTAGTATCCCTCCCAGAGGGCTTAGTCACCTGAAATGTTGTGAACTACGATTATTTGCGGTCTGGACTGAAAACATATCCATAAATTTCCCTAAAAATCTGCAGGCCGCGTTGTATGTGTCATAGTGTTATTAAGAAACAGTACCATGTGGCAGCAATGGTCATGACGTAATGATATTACCCATCGGTGATAGCAATTCTGTCAGCTAGAACGACATGCGAATAACACTTCCACATTTTCCTCCTGTTTGTCTTTCTCCGAATTCTACTAAACTTTCATACTTAAATCGAAATTTGAACAGCAATGTAAAACAGGATCAATCTGGATTAAAAAAGGCTGTGGAGCAACAATGTAATGCGCTGCCTTAGACAGTATTGCAGTATATCATGTATTTCATGTGAAATATGAAATATTGCTTTCAGAAAGTGATGCGAGATTCATATTCGATAGCAAATTTTTAAAAACTGTTTAGACAGTTTTAGCGGAAAAATCGTGCATCATTAGGGGATGTATCTTCCACGCCTGGACACTAGGTTCATCTGACAACGTCCCCTTTAGAAATGGGGCTTACCGACTATGAGTGTCGTTTGGAGAAATCTACTAACCTTTAGAATTATTATGGAATGTCTCTTGTTCCTGTTATAGCCCCACTAATAGCAATATTAAATACGTTTAACGAACTGAAATTTTAAACGTAAAACAGAAAACAGTCTTAAGTCAGTAAAAATAGGAAAACATTTGGAAATGGAAAACGCCAATTAGGCCTTAAAATAGGTAGGGCTAAAATAGCATTATTGCTCAGCGGAACTAGTGAAAAGTATACAATTTTAAAGAGAAGATAATTGATCAGACCTTAGCGTTCGTCTTTCCTTCAGAACGAAGTGTACCTGCGTTTCTTTCTCTCGGCTTGAAGCAGTTCACCAAATTAATGAAATCAAGGACACAGTAACATCAGATAATCCTTATACCCCAGAAACATAATTTCTGAACAACTCAAACGCCAACGTGGTCTTTAATGGACACTATGGGACAAAGGTAACAATGTGATCTAAAATCTTTATTTTCTAAGATTTCCATTTCAATTTCAGTTACATGTAACCTTGTGTGTAGAGAATACGAGAAGAACAAGAGCTCACCTTTCAAAAAAAAGGATTCCTTTTTAATGCAATCTCCGATCAAGCGTTTCGCAAAAGTGGCATTTATTTTGTTCTCCTACGGGGATATACAAAGGACAATGCTTTTGTTCAGGAAAGTGCATTGTTTTCGGTAGACTCCATCTCGTATTTGTAATAATAATACTTTTGATAAATTCTCCCCAATTAATTTCCGAGCATATAGATGATCAGATAAAGTTATGATGGTGATTGTTTCAACTATTTCCCCAGCTATGACATACAAAATTCTGTTTGGAAGGTTCATTTTTGACAACCAGTTAAGAGGCATAGGGTCCCTTCACCACAGAAAAAGATCTTACTTATTGGATGAAGGAACATAGCTTCAAAAGATGATATCGATTTAAAGTTGAACGTGTACCAGCGTTAAGAAGTAACTAAGTGTGAGATTAATAATAGTATTAGATCTCATGGCCACTGTGGTAAGATGCAGTTGTCATGTTCTGGAACACGAAATTTGATTTACGGATTATATAGGTCTTTCACAGATGACGGAAGGCATTGGGACGAATTAATGAATAACAAACACTAGAAGAAAGAATTTGGTATAGGACGTGCATATTAAATTCCACAATTATAGCAGATCGACGCTAAATTGACTTTTGTCATTGCCACCATTCTTGAGGCTGGGCAGGTGGCTATTTTTCATCAGATATTTGTCACATTATCAATCTCAGAGACAGAGTGACTAACCCTAAACGAAGACTGATTATTGTGTAAAGCACTTGTCTATCGTGAACGTATAATTTTTTGGATCTTATATTCATTTCAGAAGCATTTTACGCCAGTATCTCTATTATTGTTCAGTTAGTCTATTTACGGACAGAGAGTACCTCGTACTCTATATACATCAACCACAGACATGTAAATTTTATGTACGTATATTAAGATATATGAAACTATTTTCGTATACAAGGAAAAATTATGTTGTATCTCACATTCACGTCACAAGCACACTTTGAAAATTACCTCAACCCACGGAATGGGCAAATATTTCTTGTCGATCCTACTTAGGGGGGTAGCGTATCAGGTGCTTTAACAGGCATGAGTTCATGTTCTGTGTTTGCGTTATGTTTGTCTTATTCACAATAACAATGGGAGAAGGAAGAGAGTGAAACATGATGCCGTTAAATAGCCTGCTCCCCTCGAAAAACACCAAAGGTGCTTACCGTTTCCATTCGACTGACGAATCACCATCAACATCGTCGCACGACTTCACTCTGAGTTCCTGCGGGAAGTTTGGAATTTAACCCAAGACAAAGGCGCATAATATGTCGATAGGAAATTTTAGGTTACCACATCTTCTCCTCTTGACGGCCGAATCTTAGCTCTGGCTTAAGTCGCGACTGATTAATAATGTAGCCAAAGGGTAACCCGCCATGTCTGCCTTTCATTTCACTTCGTTGGCTGCGTATTTTCTCGGTGTTGATATTTTCTCAGAGATTTGACTGGATATCCGAATACATCTACATCTATAGGACGTTCCAGGAGATCTGGTCAATGTTCAGGATCATGGCAGGAAAGATCCTTCGACGCCAGGAAGTCTAGCAAACATGGGCTCTAAAATGCATACCTTTGCAGAGCTATGAGCACGCGTTGATATTCGACACTGTGAAACAAACCTATTCCACTGCAAGCTCTTTGATCTACATATTTTGGGAGGAGGTAGTATGGACCAAAACATGAAATAATTGTCAAGTAAAAACGGACCCTGAAACGCATACGTTAAGAGCTTCGAGGAGCACTTGTTCAGTAGAAGAGACATGTTTCACAGTATCAAACATACGAGGGTGAGTCAAATGAAAACCTTAAATTTGTAATAACAAATCGAAATTTCGCGCCGTTATTTTGTAAGTTGATAAGCGTGCTACAAACAGCTTGCAGAATGGCCTGTAGGTGGCAGCATAATTCAGATGCACACATATCATCGCAGTATCAGTATAAAGATGGCCGCCCCATTTGCGTCTTGCACCAGGGAAGAATAGCGTTCTGTTATTCGGTTTCTGCGCAGTGAAGGTGTGAAACCTATTGAAATTCATCGAAGAATGAAGGCTCAGTACGGTGAAGCATGTTTGTCACAGCAGCAATCTACGAATGGAGTAGGAAGTTCGCAAATGGTGTGACTTCAGTGGAAGATATTCCTCGTCAAGGTCAAGCACAACGAGTTGTGACTCCACAGAACATTGCAGCAGTTGAAGCCATAGTGAAAGAAAACAGCCGAGTGACACTGATTGACATTGCAGCATGTTTACAGATTAGTCATGGGTCAGCACACCACATTGTGCATGATGTGATCCAGTTTCACAAAGTGTCTGCAACATGGGTGCCACGGCAGCTGACTATTGAAATGAGAGAATGACGTGTTGATACTTGTGAAGAACTTCTTCGGCGCTTTGAACGAGAAGGTGATGGCTTCCTTGTAAGAATCGTTACTGGGGACGAAACCTGGGTTCACTTCCACCAACCGGAAACGAAGAGAGCGAGCAAGGAATGGTGCGATTCCTCATCACCAAAACTAAAGAAGTTCCGAGCCGAACCATCAGCAGGGAAGGTTATGCTGACTCTCTTTTGGGACGATAAAGGCGTAACTTTGGAGCATTACATACCTAGAGAGACCACTGTCACCAGTGCATCATACACAGATCTCCTAAAAAAACATCTGCGGCCTGCAATCAAATCAAAGCGATGTGGATTGCTGTCAGCAGGTGCCCTTTTGCAACATGACAATGCAAGGTCCCACTCTGCCCGTAAAACAGTTGCAACAATCACAGACCAGCATTTTGAGTGTCTTCCTCATCCACCATACTCACCAGACCTTGCCCCAAGTGATTTCCAGATGTTTGGACCACTCAAAGACGAGATGAGAGGAAAGAAGTTCCGTTCTGATGAAGAGGTACGCCACGCGGTGCATGAGTGGCTGCGCAGACTACCAAAAGAATTTTTTTCTAAAGGAATTTATGCACTTTGTAAGCGCTGGAGGATTTGCATTGAGGGTGGGGGATATTATGTTGAAAAGTGATACAGCTTTGTACCACTTCTGCACAATAAATAATATTTAAAAAATATTTAAGGTTTTCATTTGGCTCACCCTCGTAACAGTGTTCATAGGTCTCAAGGTATCAATGAACCCATGTTTACTAGAATTTCAAAAGTTACACACCTAGACAGGAGAACTCTTTTTAAAAACTTACTTTATGCTGACGATACAGTGATCCTAGCAGACTGAGAAGAGAACCTGCACGAATAAGTGCAAAATTTGACTAGGGATCTGAACAGAAAAAACGAAGACAAGGACCTTCAGGGGGAAAGAACATTTTAGAAGAGAAACAGCGGTAAATTAGAAGATTTTAGAGCAAGTAAACCACTTCAGCTACCTAGGATGTAAGGTGACACATATGGCTACAGCAAATATGTAGAAATTAAACTCAGTAAATTCAGCCGGATGTGTGGAACAGTTAACAGAAACCTTAAAAACAAAACCAGGAAAGATAAATTCTACAAAACAGTTGCAGTCGCAACACTGCTCTGTGGAAGCGAGACCTGGGTGATTAGCAAAAAGCAAGAAAGCCGCATTCAGGCGGAATAAATGAATATGTAATAAGTTTCCTTTAATTTACGTCTATGGTCACAATCTTTTTTGTTTAATAGATTACCGGTTTCGGTCTTTAATGACCATCATCAGATCTGTTTCATAAAAACAAAGTCCTAATGTACTACAGCCATAGTGGCATCGTCAAATGTTAAATGCTGAATCAGCACCAGCATCGTTAAATACATATAAATCAAATCACCTGCACGAGTTTACAGACAACATGACTTTTAGTCTAAATTATATTATAGCTAGATTATAGCAGAAAATGAAACGAACGCCTAGAAACAATAGAAAGTGACAGACTCCCCTTAAAGGCTATAAATTGTAGGTGCCAAGGAAAAAGAGATGGAGGACGACCCTGGGAACGATGGGTACCGTAATAGTCTGTTTCGCCTAATACCTCAAGAGAATCACTGAATGTTGACAATTTCTCCTGGGACATCATTGTATGCTCCAAGATAAAAAATGGCTCTGAGCACTATGGGACTTAACATGTGAGGTCATCGGTCCCCTAGAACTTAGAACTACTTAAACCTAACTAACCTACGGACATCACACACATCCATGCCCGAGGCAAGATTGGAACCTGCGACCGTAGCGGTCGCGCGGTTCCAGACTGAAGCGCCTAGAACCGCTCGGCCACCCCGTCTAGCCTGCCGAAGTGCCGTGCGGTTCTAGGCGTTGCAGTCTGGAACCGCGAGGCCGTAACGGTCGCAGGTTCGAATCCTGCCTCCGGCATGGATGTGTGTGATGTCCTTAGGTTAGTTAGGTTTAAGTAGTTCTAAGTTCTAGGGGACTAATGACCTCAGAAGTTGAGTCCCATAGTGCTCAGAGCCATTTGAACCATTTTGAACCACCCCGGCCGGCTATACTCCAAGAGCCCCCTATCCTGTTCCAGTCGCGAATAGTGCGCGGGAAGAACGATTGTTGACAGTGATGGTCGTAGCACACTACCGTGTGGGAGGCATCACCATTCTAAGCAGGGTATCCCTGTGACGCGGACACACACACACAAGCGCGCGCTCGCGCGTGCACACACACACACACACACACACACACACACACACACACACACAAACGCACGCACGCACACACACACAAACGCACGCACGCACACACACACGCACGAGGATTCCGCAGCACTTATTATCGCACATTCCGACAACGAGCCATCCACGAAACTCACCGCGTGAACTGTCTTCTCAGAGGTATCGAGGCTGGCGTCTGGCCCGAGATACTGGAAGCGCTGTCGCGGCTGCTCGTCTTCGGCGGTCGACGACGCGGCCTCCGGAAGCGGCAACTTGGAGACGCGTTCGGCAGCCACTGGCGCGTCGCTGCTGGCGGCGAGCGCGTACTTTCGGCTCACCATCGCTGGCTCGAGTAGCCCGGCCCTCCTCAGCGCATGGCCGTCCTTCCGCTCACTGCGACGCGACGCTCCGCTGACCGCGACTACCCTTCACTGGGGGCTCGCCACAAGTGGGCTGCGACGGCGACGCAGCCGCTGGAATCCCGGCCGCCGGCCGCCGCTCTTGCGCGAACTCCGTCTCCCTTCCCTGCGCCCGAAACGCTCCCAGGGCGTGGCGCAAGCCCGCGCTTCTGCTGCCACAATGGCGAACCGCGCGAGCCTGACCTAGGCTTCCCAGCCGACAACAAACGTCGCGGCGCAACGAAAGAGCGCCATCCGTCCCGTGTGAGCGCGTGCGACCGCTTCCTGGCTGTTACGCGGACATAAGCTAGCGAGTTCGCCATTTGCCTGCATTCTCACACAATTAGTCGAGAGTGAAACTGTGGAGTCGTGCCCGCGCGAGGGAAAGATTCTCAGAAGAAATGTCCCGCTGCGGAGTACACGCTTCTGCGTCGGCTGAAAACTGCTCGATCGCGGGGCTTGATTATACGTTGGAGGCTGCGCGCCGTTCCCTCCGGCTAGCACAAAGCGATTGGCCTGCGGAAAAAAGCGACACGATTACTGCGCGCAGCGTTGCGTCTTTGCGGCGGAAGTTCGGAGAAAGTGCCCGACGCGTCGAGAGGCTGCACTGTCGGAAAAATAGCGATGGTGTTGAAAGCTGGTTCCGAACGTGCGCGGGAGGCGGCTTTTCTAGGCACCTGCATAGTTTATCGGGGCACTGTCGGCAATAAGAAAAACTCGACGCAAAACAACTGCTTCTATACTTCTTCTAATGTTGTCGATGGAGTCGTCAATTTAAACCCTCTCGATGTGTATCTAAAGCTCTGTCTAATAATTTTCATTCTCTAGGTAGAAGGTGCATTTTCAGTAATGGCCCGCTACGGGCATTGACTATCCGGCCAAACAGCAGGCGAGCTGGTGCAGCGGGAGTCCCAATTGGGTATATTTGGCAGAAGGTTTCTAGTTCTGACATTTACCTTACAACCAGGGGAAACCAGCTGAAAATCTTGGTCAGAAACGAGAATGGGAATTTAAAAAAAAATTAATTCTGGTACAATACATATCAGACAAAAAAACTGAGATCTAGTGTATACGAATATCTGCCAAAATGTGAACCAGAGTAAAGTGAATGACATAATCGAAGAAAAATCTTCCGTCCTTACTTCTTAGTTCATAATGCTGTGGTCTTGAATCCGGATGACCGTGAACATATTACTCCTCATAATTTGCAGTGAAACAACTTCATTTTTTTTCTTTCATGTGTGTCACTCGAAATACAAAGCCACCATCTGAGTAGCTCTGTAGCTATTTACTGAAAATATTATCTATCCATCTACCTTCTCAACGAAACCATGTTAATTATAACTATCGCAGATTTGTTAATTTTTACTGCAATTTAAGAGCCAGGTGAATGACTTACAAACCCCTGTAGTTTTGTTACTTTAGTTTCATCAAATATTAGAGACTGATGTTACAATAGAGAAAACCTTACTATCACAACGATCTGTAATAAACATTTCTTGGTATCAGCAGAAATTTAAGAGAAGAGTAGATCATATCCAATCTTAAGAGTTGCGCAGGAAATGAGAGATGAGTTCAGCTCCTGAACGAGGCCTTATTTTAACAAACATATTAATAACTCATTAGATATTAACGCCTTATTATGAATAACTGATAACCATGAAGTGGAAATTATGCTACCATATACATGAAATGTATTTGCAGTTGTGGATATCGACAACTGTCAGCTATATAATAAAATGACGATAGCGAAAATTTGTGCTAGACTGGGACTCGAACCCGGATTTCCCGCTGATCACGGGAGCTCGACATACCATTAGGCTGTCCGAGCAAACTTCCATGTTCCATCAACCATGTGTCTAAAACCCGACCCGTACATCCATTATGTATATTCCCATACAGAGGAGACATTTTAATTCAAAGTCGCTTGCCCGGTTTTGGCGGATAAATACGATATTGCAATGCCTACACTGTTCTGAAGTACGATGCATTGCTCCTTCGGACGTGCATGCATGTCCCTGTTAGTCGTGGATAAAGTAAGAACAACGAACTATTTGAGTTCATCGACTTAACTGTTTAGCAGAGAGCGGTACAATGAAAGGGATGCTCGACTTGCCTAAGAGCATTGGTTTCACAATACAAGACACCCGCACCAGAACCTTCGCTGCACTTTCTCGACACTTTCGAGAAAGGGGAAGTGCTCATTCTGAGCATGTTGGTGCTGAAAAGTATGATGTGCGGACATAGGAGTCTAATGATGCCGATATACACGGAAGAGCCAAAGAAACTGGTACACCTGCCTAATATCGTGTAGAGCCCCCGCGAGCACACAGAAGCGCCGCAACGCAACGTGGCGAGAACTTGACTAATGTCTGAAGTTATGCTGGAGGGAACTGAGCCATGAATCCAGCAGAGCTGTCCATAAATCCGTAAGAATACGAGAGGGTGGAGATATCTTCTGAATAGCATGTCTCAAGGCATCCCAGATATTCTCAATAATGTTCATGTCTGAGGAGTTTGGTGACCATCAGAAGTGTTTAAGCACAGGAGAGTGTTACTGGAGCCACTCTGTAGCAGTTCTGGACGCGTGGGGTGTCGTATTGTCCTGCTGTAATTGCCCAAATCCGTCGGAATGCACATTGGACATCAATGGATGCAGGTGATTAGACAGGATGCTTACGTACGTGTCAACTGTCAGAGTCGTATCTAGACGTATCAGGGGTACCATGTCACTCCAAATGCACACTCCCCACATCATTTTTGAGCCTCCATCAGCTTGAAGAGTACCCTGCTGACATGCAGGGTCCATGGAATCATGAACTTGTCTCCATACCCGTACACGTCCATCTGCTCGATACAATTTGAAACGAGACTCGTCCGACCAGGCAACATGTTTCCAGTTATCAACAGCCCAATGTCGGTGTTGACGGGCCCAGGCGAGGCGTAAAGCTTTGTATAGCGTAGTCATCAAGAGTACACGAATAGCCCATATCGATGATGTTGAATAGTTCGCACGCCTGACACTTGTTGATGACCCAGCATTTTGCGGAAGGGTTGCACTTCTGTCTCTTTGAACGATTCTCTTCAGTCATCGTTGGTCCAGTTGTTGTAGGATCTTTCTCTGGCTGTAGCGATGTCGGAGATTTGATGTTTAACCGGATTCCTGATATTCACGGTACACTCATGAAATGATCGTACGGGAATATCCCCACTTGATCGCTACCTCGGAGATCCTGTGTCCCATCGCTCGTGAGCCGACTAGAATAGCACTTTTAAGCTCACTTCAGGCTTGATACCCTGCCATTGTAGCAGCAGTAACCGATATAACAACTGCAGCAGACAGAATTAATGTCAGGCATTGCCGACCGCAGCGTCGTATTCTGCCTGATTACATATTTCTGTAACTGAATACGCATGCCTATACCAGTTTTTTTGGCGCTTCAGTGTAGGTTGGTTTATTAATACAGCTTCAACGAGAATTAAATTTACACTCTGCAGCGGAGTGTCCGCTGATATGAAATATTCTGCTTAACATTAATTAATTATATTAATTTAAGGAATAATATGGGACTGTGGAATCTTAGGTGATATTGACATGTGATGGAGTGATGGTAATCATCTCCTAGGACATGTTATTTTCTCAACAAGTTTAACTGAAGCAACTTACCACCCGTTTCTATGTCCTGTGTTTGGGAAACTGCTGGAAACGATATCACGTTCTGTGAGCAACGACATCTGGCTTAAACGTAAGTCTGGATGTATTTCATTACTTCACTTGGTACGGAAGCTGAGCTGCGCGCCCGAATGAACTACACATTTCCATTAGTTACACTGCGTACAATCATTTTCACTACTAGTTTAATGTTATGTCCTACAGTGTATTTGAGTCGTTGCTATATTTTTTATGTGTTATTACGTAATGATGCAGACTCGGTGATAAAGGTTCAAAAATTTGATGCAGTATGGTTACTGTCTAGTTGGCTTTGTTGTTTGTAATATCTTAGTAGAAGAAAATTAATGCAGTTCATATATTATGAATAAGTGATTGAACATTGTGATTGCACAACAGAGAAATCAAGCATCATTATTATTATTTTCTTAGAGAGAGAGAGAAAAAATGGCAGCGCCTTATAATCTGACCTTAAGTGATATCAATACAAATGTGGAGCAAGGACGAATATGAACATGTCAGATGAAAACGTCAGATAGCAATACAAGCGTCACAATGGTACGGTATGCTAATCATAAACTGAAAAAAACTCTTTTAGTATCTCAGGAGAGAGCCTCGCTACTCGTGTAGGATACATGGAGGAATGAGAAAGAAAGTAAGGCATGAAACGTGAATACCTAAAAGTGTTAAGTATGATTATGCGCTGAAGAGCTTCATGATTTTTGCATTGTTTGCATTTTGAGCTCCTGTACGTACTGATCTACTTCATTGACTCCGTATCGATGGGAACTATACCGTGGAAATTTATCTCCTCCCGTTTAATAGTGAATTTTTCCCATAAATCCCTATCTAGATTTGGGTTTCCGTCGTTTCCCTGCATTAGCTGAAGCAAACACCGAGATGTTTCCTTTGGAAAGGTCTCGGGAGCTACCCTTCCCTACCCTTTCCCAGTTTCAACCTGTAATCCCTCTTTGACTACCTCATCGTCGATGGGACGTTAAAACTTAAGCTTTCTTCCTTCTCACGCTGAAGATAATATATTTGTGCAATTTGTTGAAGAGACGCGCCTCATCATTCTGTTTCTTTAGTATTGGACGAATGACTTTCTCTCCCGGTGATTTTCCTGACAACCTACCACCTGCGATTATGTGAAGGAGTTTTTTTTTTTTCACTATGGGACTTAACTTCTGAGGTTATCAGTCCCATAGAGCTTAGAACTACTTAAACCTGACTAATCTAAGGACATCACACACATCCATGCCCGAGACAGGATTCGAACCTGCGACCGTAGCGGTCACGCGGTTCGAGACTGAAGCGCCTAGAACCGCTCGGCCACCCCGGCCAGCTGAAGGAGTTGACCAAGGCTGTGAAACGTCTAGAACATCCTTACAACATTGCGCCAGTCCAACGAAGCTTTGCATAGATTTAAAGTGATATGCCGATCAGGAATATGAAAATTTTAATCTTTCGGAAAGCAACAGTACTTCAGCTTTGTTGGTGATTGAGAACTGCTCATCTGCGGAGGATAGCCCTGACGGATGTCTTAGTTTCGTCACCACAGTTCTAGCCGTCTGATTTTTTTTTTTTTTTAGACAAGGTTCGTTTAGTTGTGATGTGCTCCAAATCTACTGATTGTGGGCAGGCTATGTTACCCGCTGAAAGTCTTCCACCAGGATCACGAGGCACTCGTGTTGGCTGAAACTAAGCAGTTTCAGACCGTAGTTACACGGCGCCACTTTTAAATGGCTGGGTATTGCCAGTTAACCATTTTGCCTCACCACACCACGCAAAAAACTCTTCCACAGCTTGTAAGCCGTAACACGATAACTTCCACAGGAGAACAGCGAAGTACTGATATTAGCATCCGGCAGAATTCATTGCAGCATGTTTAGAAAGTGTGAGCGTATTAAAAGCAATGCAGAGGCCTCCCTTACCGTATGCGGTAGCTGTTATCCAGGCAGTTAAACTGAAACATGAACATTTCACATTTTGCTTCAGGAAGAAAAGATATTTTCTAGAAGGTGTAAATTTGTGCGGACTGTCAGAAGCAGTTCCCCTCCTGTTCGAAGACTGATTACCAGCCGCACTTGCAGCTTATTTGTTGTACTGTTAAAAGTGAATCGGTGGCTACTTCTAGATTTTGAACAGAAAGCCTCGAAAACGCAAAATTGTACTGTCCGTTGGTACCCAAGTCACAAAGCTCAAAGTTTTTAGCTCCCTCAAGAAATATTTGACAATTATCTTTATTTTCGGCAAACCAAACGTATTCGACACAATCAGAGTGATAAAAGGCGATTTTATCGACTTTATACAGAGACGAAACACCAGGCATATTGAAACGTTCCTCCGGTCCGTGAGTTTCCGTGACATCGAGCGAGCTCACACTCGCGACCGCAGGCTGACTTCACGGACTGTAGGCGTTACGCGACGTACTGCTCTGCGGATTTAACCGGAAACGTTTACTGGCGGAACCGGATTAATTCTCTGCATTGCTACAATTTGAAACGGCCTAAATAAAAGTCATGAGCCTGGCTTCGACCCGCGAGACAGGCTTAAGCTCCTCACTGATCTTACGTCAATAATCTAAGCCCCGTACCAATGCAGCTACTTCCAGAAAGATTCCGAGACTCTACCACTGGACTGGAATACTTAAACCACTAAGACTTTATACATCGCCTGCAAGCGGCTTCCAACAACTTCCACTAGTAATCTCCACTTAACAAAACAATAATGCACTTCAGTGGCAGTAAAGGAAAAAATCACATAAAAACGTCAGATTTCCACGGAAATTGATTGTGTCAAAGCTCCAATTTCGCCCCTCATTTTAAAGAACCACCGTCCAGTTAGCTACTGGTTCCGCGATCTGATGTTAGGACCCTGACTATCGGGCACGACCGTGTCCACTTAGACGACAACACTCGCCTAGAAAGTCGAAAAGTGACTAAGCACAATTCGACATGGTTCACGGGAACACACTTTACATTCGAATAGACTTTTCATTCAGGAAGAAAAAAAAACGCTTGGTTGGTTACTGCAGAAACTCTCTTCAGAAACACTATCTCCTCCCTAGAGAGCACATACACACAGCCGCGAGGGCTGTCGACTCACTAATCGATTTCGCGAACTGGAAACCGTTCCACGAAGTTTAGGCTTTCCAGACAAACAGAATCAGGAACAGACTGTAGGCGTTCTGGCTGTCTCCCACTTAAGGTGCTACCTTCTGACAGGACCTTTGGACGTTTCTATCCGATGCACGTCGGAAAACACGGGTCATTACGGGGAAACCACAAACCTTTAAGTCAGCCATGTAGGTTCCGGCCACTGCCCGTTTAGCAGGATTAGGGAAAGACCAGCCCATCATCTCCGGGATGACGAAGCCTCATTTCCCTGATACCTGCCCCAGTGTACACAGTATTCACAAAAACGAGCAAACAGGGCGTACCCAAGAAATTGTATATTACAGTGTTTCTGGATCTTCCCCAACAAATAGAACAGTAGAATAATCATCTTGTGAATGCTGTAGGTCTTCTTATTTTCATGCTTGATAGAAAAAACTTGAGAGTTGTTTTGTTTTCAGTCACACATTAAACAGCAAAAATACTTCACAGGACAGAACTACTTCACATTCAACAACAAGTTTTAGACCCAACAAGGTCAACCTAAAGGATCCCAAAACAGTGACCTCCTAGCTGACATTTTCATCAACCACATAGGAAATCAAATCTTCGACAAAATAGTTAAAGCAGTACAAAATAAAATTTTGATACATGTGTAGACGATATAATTTTTCTAACAGATGTATCATAGTTTCGTTCAAAAGGACATAAACACTATCCACTCAGAAACACAGTATATCAGCGAACGAGGTGACGCAGTGATTAGCACACTGCACTCCCATTCGAGACACGACACTTCAAACCCGCTTCCTGCCATCCTGAGTTATACCGGGACGATTCCTTTTAAAGCGCGGGACCGACTTCCTTCCTTTTTTTTTATCTGTCTTCTGACTGGTTTGATGAGGCCCGCCACGAATTCCTCTCCTGTGCCAACGTCTTCATCTCAGAGTAGCACTTGTAACTACGCCCTCAATTATTTGCTGGATGTATTCCAATCTCTGTCTTCCTCTACAGTTTTTGCCCTCTACAACTCCCTCTAGTACCATGGAAGACATTCCCTCATGCCTTAACAGACGTCCTATCAACCTGTCTCTGCTCTTTATCAGTGTTTTCCACATGTTCCTTTCCTCTCCGATTCTGCGCAGAACCTCCTCATTCCTTACCTTGTCAGTTCACCTAATTTTCAACATTCGTCTGTAGCACCACATCTCAAATATTTCTATTCTCTTCTTTTCCGGTTTTCCCACAGTCCATGTTTCACTACCATACAACGTTGTACTCTAGACGTACATTCTCAGAAATTGCTTCCTCAAATTAAGGCCGATATTTGATATTTGTAGATTTCTGTTGGCCAGGGATTCCCTTTTTGTCATTGCTAGTCTGCTTTTGATGTCCTCCTTGCGCCGCCCGTCTTGGTTATTTTACTGCGTAGGTAGCAGAATTCCTTAAGTTCATCTACTTCGTGACCATCAATCCTGATGTTACTTTTCTCGCTGTTTTTATTTCTACTACTTCTCATTACCTTTCGTCTTTCTTCGATTTCCTTCCCTATTCTCCCCTAATTCTCAAATAAACCAACCAGCAGTACATCAGTGTAACACAGATTACAAACTCAGTTTCTTAGATATCGCCAGACATAAGAGAATCAACAAACATGAGTTCACAATTTTTAGAAAACCTACAATCACCAGCACCATCATTCATAGCCAGTCCAATCACCCCAGTACGCATAAAGTAGCCAGTGTCAGATATTTACAACGCAGATTGAACAAAACACCTACGAACAAACATGTTTACACAGAAAACCTGAATACAATAAAACAAGCTGCACAAGGGAATGGGCACGTCGTAAAAACAGTAGATAAAATACACAGCAAAACAGAAACACACATACACAAGCAGATATAACACCATTTACAATAAATCAAGGGATAATAAGTAACGAATGGCACATAATGACTTACAACAACAAAGTCACACACAGGGTAGGTAACATACTAAAAAGACAAGGACTCAGTATAACATACAGAACCATGTGATTCTTCAATTTCTCCAGGTGTATTTTATAACGAAATAAATCTCGGGTGAACAACCTGGTATGAGTGTGCATAGGACACTCATACCAGGCTGTTCACCCGAGATTTATTTCGTCATACAGAACCAGTTACGCAATACAGAACAGACTTCGAAGAAATAGCTTCAACGCCGACAAGAACAGCCAGTCCTGTACATACCAATTAATTTGCAACTCCTGTTAATCCGTATATGTGGATCAAACACGCAGGCATTTTAGAACCAAGTATACAGAACAACCCAGAGTACTGAAAGGTAATAGCTCACACTCAACATTTGTACATCACCTAAACAGAATCACCACCCAACGAACACAGAAACGGATTTAAAATTTCTTAAAACTAGTAACAGCCCATGCCAAAAATTAACAATAGACGAAAAATATCACATCCAAGAGTCATTAGCTCAAGGAAAGAAAGTACTAAACGATCACACATAACTGTGCAATAAAATCTTCTTAGTCTCAATAGCAGAACTATTTAAATAACCCCCATCCAAAACTGCATAAGGTCACCCTCTAAAATTAAATTCCTCTCTCCCCATACTTCACATCATTCGTTCTACCTGCCCATCCATAACCTCCCTTCCTCCCTCCCTCCCTCCTCTCTCTCTCTCTCTGTCTTAGAAACACACACACACACACACACACACACACACATATATATATATATATATATATATATATATATATATATATATATGACAAGAACAGCCAGTCTTGTACATACCAATTAATTTGCAACTCCTGTTAATCCGTTCAAAATGGCTCTGAGCACTGTGGGACTTAACGATGTTTAAGTCATATATATATATATATATATATATATATATATATATATATGACTTAAACATTGTATACGTCAACAACACTTCAAATCCGCGTGCCACATCTCAAACAAACATACCACGAAACACATGAATGCCGCACAGCCATATCAAAACGTAATGGCCGAGGAAACTCCCCGCTTGGCGAACAAATCTAAAAAATGCAAGTCTAGCGAGAACAACGAAAGTAATAAGCTTGTTACCTCGACACAAACAAAGGAGAAAACCACATCAAATAACTGTAAGTAACACGCTACATAACCAGATGTATAGCGATTCTCAGTTCAAACATGCTTAATAAACTGAAAAAAACCGTTTTGCTGTTTGCAGATAACAAGCTGAAAATTGTGTAGTACATCTTGTAACGTCACGAGTATTTAGACGAGATTTTCGGTCGCCCAGTATTGGTGCGGAGTAAGATGAATCTTTTGTCCGTCTAAATGATAATGGGTCCAGGTGTCGAGGCTCGTCGCGGCAGTTCGGCTTCCGGCTAGGCTATCGGTACGAGCGATTCCAGGTACAAAGACTAACTACGTCGCTAGAAATTGGGAAAGTCTCGAAGCTGGAAATCTGGATAACTGTTACTCGCGTGCCCTTTGTGCAGATGCTCCAAGAAATTATCTCAGATGATAGCATTGCACGATAGATGTCATCCCTGAAAGTCACTCGCCTGGATCTATTTTGTATATTGACTTATGACGTCTTTTATAACTTTTTCATTATGCAAATGTTTGTCAGAACATCGTATTCTCCACTTTTAAACAGCAAATGATCAAAACATCAATACCTCATATTGTCGTCATGTGTAGTTGTTTAATGAAGAGTTTACTGTTTTGCCAGTAGCTGTATTTAAATGTTGATTGTAAGTGCTATTAAAAACAGTGCTAATTTAAAAGTGCTCAGTCGCATTTGTTAGCGGAGACCACAACTGAATAGACAACCAAAAGACGCTTCTGACAAGCAGGCCTAAATAATTGTATATTTAACGACTATCAGAGGTCATTTATTGTGAGCGCATTTGCACAAGAATACTGGCCTACTTATTTATGCACAAACCTTTATTTATATTTATTGTTCTGAGAGTGACCCAAACGTTTATAACATTTCTTTATGTAAATATTGTTGTAATATGTTAGTTTAGTATAGGAAAGTGGTCATGTTGAGTCAAATCACGTCTTTGGATCTTAAGAACGATGTATTTTTTGTGGGGACAGCCCTCAGCCAAAGAAGAAGCAGATAGTAGCGGAACACTATGGGAATCAACCGAAGATTGGGACTTTTCGAATGAAGAGCTCAAAGGAGCAATTCCGGACAATTTATGTCGAGGTCTTGAAGAAGGCAGATTTGCCTGAGGCAAAATGCATGATTCGGTGATAGATGATTGACTGTGGGTGATGAACAGCTGCTACCACGATAACTTCTGAAGGCACTTTATATTTCGAGAAACCTGAATGTGCTCCAGAGTGGGACTTCTGCTGCTTCATTTATGGAACTGAAAATATACAGAGTATGAGTTACTATTCCTCCATATGTCAATTTATGAAGCATCATGTTTAACTCTGAACTATTCTGCTTTACTGCATTTGATAAGGGTATTTCCTGTCTGTATTTCAACTGAATATCATAGGACTACTTCCCGTTTATTAGAGATGTCCTTTCTTTAATAAACATTATTCAGCATACTTCTCTATCATCTATAGCAATTGCAGACATTACAATATAACCCTTGTTATTAGATTAGTCATTTAACTTTTCTTTTGTGTTTTTGAGTACTTTATTAATGCGCAATTCTAGCCAATGCATAGACTCTTTGACCGCAGGATCACAACTACAAGTTATTATTCGCAGCGAATTGGCTGAGGGGCATGAAAGCAGATGTGCATGGCTTGACCATATAACCACATTGAGCTATTCTTTTTTAAACAGAACCGTGTTTAGCCCACGTACCTAAAGTACGAATAACCAGAGGTAAAGGCGCAAATGGTTTGCTCATATGGGATGCTCTTTGGAAGAACAACTACACTGGTGGTAACCGTCAGGTACCACTGCCGTCTAAAGCTACCAGCATAAACAACCAATAGTGGCGTGTGAGGTATGCAAACGTATTTACACATCCGCTTCATTTCCAAATTTACTATAAAACTAAAACCTTTACACATATCGTAAATGACCAACATGGAATGCCTCAACTCACTGATAAATGTCTGAAGTCTGCACTATAAGCAAACTAATGTAAAATATTTTACAATAATCATCCATTTTGCAAATATCAATATTTTGTACCAAATGTTCCTTTAGTGGTTAACATGTAACAATGATTTTGCAGAAAAAAAGAAACAAGTAAACCCACTGAACATAGCACAAAAAGTGCTGAAACATATTTGGCTGAAAGCTAAACTACAAAACGGTGCCTTGCATAAGGCGGAATTCCTCTCCAGTTCAACAATAGAGTTGAGATTAACGTGAGTGGGCAAAAGAATGATGTAAATTATCCCCTGTGCAAACTTGAAGAAGATAAGCTAGTAACCCATACATTCATGCTGGAACACATCTTCCTGAAATGTCGAGAGAATGTACAAAACTTGGCTCGTATGAGATTCTGTTTCACAACGACAACGCAATAGTTCACCTGATTGCCAAATTAAAAAAGTGCCTCGAAGAGTCCCAGAATCCATCTTACAGGCTGTATCTATCAGTCTTTTTCGTTTCTCCAACCAAAAGAGGAAGGAACTATCGTGTTCATTATTTTAATACCTCGGTAACATACCTGGATAGTCTTATGAAAGAGGTGTGTCATGGATCCTTTAGAAGTGGTACGACAGGATACACCAGTGCACAGAATTTGAAGTCGAACAGTGTGAGGTATGAAAATAAGGTTTACAGAAGTAAGATTTACTTCAACACTTAGCTATAATGGCCGCAAGAATTGGTTATGCACGGTAACAGTAGAAGAAAACGTCTAATGACTAATGTCTTGAACATGTTGAATATTTTTTGTCCTGAAATGTTCAGGGTCATTTTAATGTACTCTTGGTTAGTTCTGTGTTAAATGGTGGTGTATTTAAGATGTATTGCAAGTACGTGGGCACACTTCAGTTTAAAGACTATTTAATACTCTAATGACAGGAATGCGTTTGAAATTCATTTATACTACAAAAATAAAAATAAATAAAAAATAAAAAATGCTTATGTGGAATAGGAGGTTACCAAAAGAAACAGTCTCAGCTTAGTTTCAAATTAGTTTTGTTGTCTGTCAGGAATATTATATCATACTAGTATATCATTAGCTATGCTAATAGGGCTATAATTCACCCCTTCCAGAACTTAAGTCGGTTTTATTAAAGAGAAATCAAGATTCTGTGTATCTTCTAGTATTTTAATCACAGACATCGATACTTCCTCTGAACATAACTCAAACAAATAATATGAATGATTGTATGCACTGCGATGACACATTTAAAATAGGTAACTTTTTTAATAATTGTCTGTTTGACTGTTGCGGCTGACCAGCTATATTATTTAACTGACATTGCCACGTGATACTTCTTATCGTCTTACTAGACACGTGCCTCCAGGAGAGAGGGCAAAGATGAAGCAAATAGATAAAGCAATGGAAAAATACATAACTGGACGTGAGAGCCGTTTCACACTCTTATCCACTTCTTATCTGCTATCTCAAGAGGTAGCAGTCGCGTTACACGTTGTCGTTATCATTCAGCTTCAGCCATTTTTCTAACACACTTGTTTGCTGTTGAAATTAGCTCCTTTCATATTTTCCTTCTAAGTCAACATGAGGAATGACTAACTCCACTATATATATTTAACCGTCTGAAGTGTGTGTAAAATACTGCAGTGTTAGCAAGTTTTGTAATAAGTTGACATGAAAATGAAGTGCGATTATTGATGTAACGAACAGATACCTCAAAGAACAGAGCAAAGTGCATCAGCGCGGGCAAAACAAAACCTATTTATCTTACGCTTATAAATCTCAGAGGTAATTTAACTGCTATTCGGCGATAGTAAAGGAATTTTGCGAGTGACTCAAATCCTTCTTACTCTTCATTTTTTAACCACTAACGAGAAAGTATTTTGTTTGTGATCGAGAGATTATTCGAATACTTCTTGAGAGGGAAGACACCACTCTATACTTTACCAAGACTAAAAACTGAACTAAGCTCCGTCCGAACAGACTACGAAGGCCCAACTTCACCGACCGACCGCCGAGTCGTCCTCATCCCACAGGCGTCGCTGGATGCGGATACGGAGGGGTATATGGTCAGCACACCGCACTCCCGGCCATTTTGTCAGTTTACGAGACCGTTACCAAGACTACCTGCGAGAAATATGCCATCGTTTAGATATCGACTGAGTGCCAGGATTCAAATTAATAACTTTTGATGCAGCTAGTAGGAAGTGGACAGAAGCTTAATTCTCGATAAATGCTTTACGTTGGTGCTGACGGTTACCTGTCGTCCAGAAGGCGCCCAGTCACTGTCCAATACTTGTCGTGTTTGTAAAGGGAAAACAGAAGACTGTAAATTCAGGGAACAATTATAGCGTAGCAAAAGTATGCTCGTATAAAATCAGTTAACATGTTTGCATTATGGCCACCCTCGACCGTCAGAAAGCAATAAATATTTATATAGAAGTGGCAGGGACTGACACTTAGGTCTCGTTCTACATAACGGCGCTGCTTGAAAATAAATGACAGTTCCTACGACATATTTTTTTAGAGACAGTAAAAAAATGAACGCTGTTTCACAGTACTATATCTGATCAACAATATCCGGAAACGCCTGTGTAAAGCGGAAATGAGCACGAGATGTCACCAGGGGCGGACGCGCCAATATAAAAAGAGGTGGGGAGTATTGCGCTGTCAGCATAGAAGCGGTAACAGCAGAATGGTCGGTAGGCAGTGCTTACTGACTTCGAACTTGAACTACTCACAGGATGTCACCTGAGTAATTAATCCACCAGGGACATTTCAACCCTTCTAAAGCTTCCCGACTGTTTCTAACGTGATTGCGAGGTGGAAACGCTAAGAAATAACCACCGCTAAATCGAGCCCAAACAGACCTCATATACTGACGGACAGCAACCGTCGATCACTGCAGAGGGTGGTTGTTAAAAATCACGTGGAACCAAGGGAGAGAATCATTCGTGAGTTGCAAAGTGCTACCAGCAGTCCACCTAGCACAGTGACTGTGCTTAGGGAGTTGAAACGAACGGGGTACAGAGGTCTAGCAGCTCCTCATAAGCCATAATTTATTTTAGTCAGTACTAAGCGACGCTTGAGGTGGTGTAAAGAGCGAGACAACTGGACGGTAGATGAATGGAAACGAGTGATTTGGACTTCGAGCGATAAATCACGCTACACCCTGTGGCATTCCAATGCAAGGGTTTGAGTTTTGACGAATGTCTAGATAACGTTACGTACCATCACGTGTAGTGCCAAAAGCGAAGTACGCAGGAGGTTGTGTTACGGTACGAGCAACAGTTCGCAAACGATTGTTTGCATGACCATGACACTACACCCTGTCATAAAGCAGCGTCCGTGAGGCAATGGTTTGTGAACAATGACGTTCCTCAAAGGGACTAACCTACTCAGAGTCCCGTCCTCAATCAAACGGATACCATAGGGAGGAGTTAGAGCATCGATTGATGTCCATTTCGCACAGATAATTACTTACCTAGAGATCGGTGGATCGGTCTTTTACGAAAAAGAAAATGGTCTGCACATTCACAAGATTTAACAATCAA
Organism: Schistocerca cancellata; assembly: GCF_023864275.1. Lineage (NCBI taxonomy): Eukaryota > Metazoa > Arthropoda > Insecta > Orthoptera > Acrididae > Schistocerca > Schistocerca cancellata. Next base: position 453,888,768 of record NC_064626.1, on the reverse strand, counting down.
GGATGTTTATCTGTGGGGAAAATTAAAACAAGAAATCTAATAGGAAACACAATTAAAGAAGACGTGAAATACCACATAACACGAGCCAGTGTTTCTAGTCCAGATGAAATTCAACGTGCCGTGTCGTTCGTCCGATATCACTTTACAGCGCTCAACATCAAAATTTGGAGCACTTGGTGTAACAGTCATCATAATAACTGCAAGAAACGCACCTGAGATACGTGTTTACATACATTTGGTACACTAGGGCAGATATGTGCAGGACATCATCTCCTCACGCTGCGATACCCGTTTTCTTGGTAGTTAACTTGTTACTATTTCATGTTCACACATGTCACGAGGTAAGCTGAAAAGTAATGCACACATGCTTGTAGAATGCGACCGAAATGACCCTGAGAAACGCGCCTGGTGACATGTGGAAGATAACTTCCCCCTCTACACGCATGCGCAGTTTGCATGCGGTCTTCCAGTGGATTTTGAGTAGCGGAAGTATGGTGACGTGTTCTAAAGTTATGTAGGAGCGAGTTAAACAGCACGCTGTTATGGAATCTTTAACTGTTGAAAACGTGATTCCTACTGAGATTCGTCGTCGCTTAAAGGCTGTTTATGCTGTTGATAGGCCTACTGTAATCGATGAGTAACAAAAGTTCGTAGTTGCGAGCGTGGAAAAGCCATAATTGTTTATGAAACTCGCAGCGGACGTCCGATCACTGCCATAGACGCTAAACACCACAAACTCGTCGACAATTTGATTCAAAATGAGCAGCGAATCACTCAAAAGCATATCGTAAACCATGTTGGAATATCCAAGGAACGTTTCGGCTTCATTATTGAACAATAATCTCACAACATGACCACACTTGTCCACACAAAACGCGAGTAACTGAAGAAGCTGTGCAAACCTGAAATTTGAAGCGTTTCCACATACTACTTAAGAACATACTACTTGCTACACGTATTTATTTTTTTTCTCTATTCAGGAGAGACCAGAGGGGTAACCAGTAAACCTCGGACGATGAAGTAAAGCATTGTCAAATCCTGCATTCTAGAGAATTCGGAAGAATTTTTCAGTGACGGAATGAAAAAAGCTTCTTATACGCTGGGAGAAATGTGTTAGTCTTAACGGTGACTACGTTGAAAAATAAATTTATGATTCTGAAGCTTAAGAACTGCATTTTAATGTACTCTTTGCCCGATATTCCTCACTGTTTTTATTAGTGTTCTACAAGGATGTGTGCATTAATTTTCAGCCTATCTCATATTTCGTTATTATGGCGAGTTTTAGCCATCAATATAGAACAAGTTGTTCTGTAACTATGCAACGACCTCCTTACTGAACGAGCCCACGGTGTGAGAAAAGATTCACTGTTGCTGCTTTGCTCCCAGAATATACAATAGCATTTGTGTGAACTGTTCACGATGTTTAGGACGCCCATCTGGCTTTGAAAAAGATCTAAACACTTTATTTCATTACGATCCATGTCACTTAGTACTGGAGCTAGCAGATGTTATGAACTGAGACAGTTGAACCATCGCATGACCTTTGCTTTTCGTGACCAAGACCACAACCTCCTTTAGCCAGATATGGCCCATTTTATATGAACAACCATAAGATAGTTTGTGCTTGTTAGCTTCCTTCTCCTTAGTATGCAAAAAGAGATCGGACTTCCTTGTCTGTTAACACTGACAACTTTACACAAAGTCCGCTGCTCTTGCTCGTTACGTGAAGGCCGTAGGCCACTGTGTGGTCGTTGGTGAGAGGTAATGCCTAAAATTTGATATTCTCGGCACATTCTTGACTGTGTGGATCTCGGACTATCGTATTCTCTATCGTTTTGAACACGGCTGCGTGGAAACAGACCGTTTACAAAGTAAAATTAAAGCAATAGCAGTCCTCGGCCGCAAAAATAAGACTAATGCTACCGTAGCTCGACACATGTGAGCAGCCCATAGTGGCTTGCCTTCTACGGTTTCTATTTCACAAATTTTGTGACTAAAGTTTTATCGCTTGATATTTAGTTTTATACGTGATATGACAGTTTGAGTATTTTTCTTCCGATGAAGGCACTTATAGCACTGGCGAAACCTACGTTAAAAGACTTATTTTTTGCCACCGTGGTCTACCATTGCTCCAATTTTATTCTCTATCTATTTAAAAACTGGATGTCCCATTCTTCTAGCTCCAGCTACCATTCCGCGTACAACGTCTGTTCATTCCCGTAATGCTTCCATAATCATGTCGGAAACCTTTTCGCATGAATCATCTGAGTACAAATAACAGCTTCGCCAATGCACTGCCCTATTATACCTTGTGTTCGCGATACTACTGCCATCTCTATATGTGTATATAGCTATCCCATGACATTTGTCACCTCAGTGTATGCACCATCCTGGAGTTGTACTTATTTGGTATGCGTACCACGGATGTCCTATTTTCAACGTTTTATGAACACTGTGCTCTGTGTTTTTGTTTGGTATGTTTTCTTTAGTTTTTTTTTTTCGTACGCGGGAGATGATGATGATGCGTTTGGCGGCATAAAGAAGCCAGTGTGTATTACAAATTGGTTCCCTGGAATATAAGCGTGATTGCTGATATTTATTTCCTACAGGTTCAAAAGATTTAGCAAGGAGTGAACATTAAGTGCTACTGTAAAAAGATAAACCGCTGGCATAAATCCTAATACTCAAAAATAGATGTCCTGGAGCTTGGTTGGCAATTTGCCGATATTGCGCCGACGAAGTTTCACCATTTCCTTTCTTTATAACACTTTCTTGTAAAACGTGGATTGATGACTTCGTCGGTCCCTAACAGCAAATGTTTTTCAGTGTTGAAATTAAAACTCGTTCCAGCATTGGAAAGAGTTATAGATAATTGAGAAGCATAGTTTATTGCTTTCTATTTGTTGTTCATCGGAAAATGAAATTTTTGTCATGGATAACAGAAGTTAGGAAGTATTTTATTCTTTCGCCAAATAAATTCATGAAACATAACTTGGTGCGTTTTCCGTTTCTTGAATTAAAGGTATAGTTTCACGTTTGCTACTGGGCATCAACCGCAAAGAGACAGATAAATCGCTATTCGAGACGGCAATTGCAGGGAATGAACTTTGATAACTTTCGCTGTTTGAAATTATTACTTCACGTGGGAAATCAGTGACTTGTAGATGCGTTATCGAGAGAAGTACTTAAACATGACTTACTGAGAACGTCTGCACATTCATTCAAAGCGCTGTCACCTTCTTGACCGCCTCTCACCTACTAAATAACACAAAACACATCGTGTGTTTACAATAGACGTTGCGAAATACCTTTGAATAAGCGTCGTCTCGAAAACAATTTATGGGGCTTAACATGTCGATCAGGCTCTCTATGACGATGAAAAATTATACATGCATGACGTCCGTACTTTTCATTACGATAATGTATATGCCAAAGCTAACATTTAAATCACCGACATCACTTTCCAATTATGGCAACCACTTTTAATTGAATCATAAAATGAACTTCTGTAGCCATGACCTTATGAACGGTAACTTATTTTCACAATTCTTTTCTTGTCTTACATTAGGAGCAGTACAATATCTGACGACGTTTGCTCTGGCTACTGGGAAGAAAGCATGTAAAATAAAAATGGTATAACGAAAGTTCAAACTGACAAGAAGAAATAATTAAATAAAATTTCGGAGCTACGTTAAACAGAAATACCATCACATTATGGTAATCATGTAGAACGCTGAAGTTCTCTGTGTTCAGTACGACGAGTGCAAACAGGTTTCTGGAAAGTGTTTTCTGTCTATGCCATGACGATAGCGATAGCGCAAGGCGGATGCAAGTCATGTAAGTTTCTTCATTGCCTAGAAGACAGGAAAAGTTATTACCTAATTCCACACTCTGGGGTGTAGCTCGGTAAATATAAATGACCATCATTTTGAGGCAAGCGTGTCTTCAATGTAATTTGGGTGACCTGTAGATTATCAAAGAGTATAGAGCTTTTAATATATAATACATGAAATGATATGAATTTTGAGTTGTTAGTAACAAGATTTCATTGTTGCTCGACTGAAGAGAATTTCTATTTCCAAGCCACCTTGTTCCGGTAAGTGAAGCGATGATAAGTTCTGATATCTCGAGGGTTACAAGATATGTCGTTCCCAGGAGTCCAGCAACCTCAAAACAGCGAAACAAAATCTATCAGTAACCTGATAAGTACGCTGATAAGCATTGCACGTGTCTAACAGTTCGACTGAAAGCTGTATACAATACGGGAGCCTATCGTTAAAAAAAAAGGAAAACCTGCTAATATTTTAAACATTACCGGTATTAAAAAGTAGAGTCGGCATAAAAATTCGTTGAATAAATTCGTGATAAATTTTCTTGTAGTCCAAGTGATTTATCCTTGGGTGTACTGGATACAATATTGCACTTAAGCACGTGAACAGTTTGATTAGAGACGGCAAGTGTGTTGGAGAGAGGGTTCTTCCGTTGCCATTGCGAATGGAGTAGTTTTCGGCGTGCCACGTGCTTGCGATATCGTCATGATTTGTAAACGCCGTCGATGTGACAGGCCACCGCAAGGTGGGAAACACGCACAATGTTAATAAATTTGGACACAGCCAGATAGCGGGTATCCGACGCGTGCGACACCTAATTTCCGGGGTTCTGCGGGTAGTTACATGGATTGGAAAAAATATGGAAAAACGAAACACGCAACACATTATCATGCCAAATATCGTGTAGCAACTCCGTGGGAAGTGAAAACAGCTTCCAGTTATCTCGAAATACAAGTCCTGTCTGGTTTTCAAGAAATCTTATACAATTTTTCCTGCAAAATAGTGGCAAGCTAGGTAACGATCTTGGATGAGGATAACGATCATGCAGCCTTCTTTCAAAAATTGAACACGAACTCTCAATAGTACTGAGACCTGGTGGCTGGTATGTCCAAGGTATCTGCAAAAATTCACCCTCGTGCTCACAAAACAAGTCCTTGACGATTCGAGCAGCATGAGCAGGGCCCTGTCGTCTCGGAACACAGCATCGCCATTGGAGAACAAAGCTTGTACAAGGGACTGACCTGATCAGCCAAAAGGGTCACATACTCGTTGGCTGTAATGCGACCTTGCAGAGTAACCATGGCGCCTATAGAACACCACGATGTGGTTGCCCAAATCGTCACCGAACCCCAGCCCTGTTTCCTTTTGGGACGTAAACTCGACAGAAGTTGAAAACAATGTGAAACTACAGTCATCCGAACGAATGACTTTAACCCAGTGCTCCGTAGTCCAGGATTATGGCTTCGGCAGCGCGTTTTCCTGTCACGGTTATTTGCATCATTGATGTGTGTTGTTCGAATTCCAGCTCGCCCTACAATTCCCCGCTTAGGGAACTCCCTTCGTGTTGATTTTGTCCTGACAGGGTTCGCGGATGCTACATTCAGTTCTGTAGCAGTCGTCCTCTTATTTTTCGTCATAATCCTCTTCAATGGCCGTCTGTCACGATCACTCAACACACCCTTTCTGCTGTATTGTGATTTACTTCCCTGTACGCGATATTGTCTCCTGAAACATCAAAAACTTCGTCTCCCTTGGTTGCGGAAACATTCACCATACCAGCACCAACAATTTGACCACGTTCGAATTCACTTAGTTCCGACATAAGGCACTCACAACTCCACAGAAGATTGTTCTGACCACAAATGACCTCTGCAACTTGTTGAGAACATCGCACAGTTTCCATTGGTAGCCAAATACACCACTGGATAGTCCAGGCTTGACCAGCATCTTCATTGATGTTCAGACAGGCGTTTATCGAGGTGTTTCCTCATTTTTGCACAGCCATTGTACATTTTCTCGTACAACCGAGACGAGTGGGCGATTTGAGCAGCTCGATTAGGGAGAAACTACTGTCACCAGCGTCAGCTGCCATGGTCAACAACGAGTTGAAGACAGCGACTATCACAGACTGTAATGCAGATAGAAAAGACCCGAGACGGCAAATAACTATATAGTACAGGGCTGGGAAACATTAACGAATGAGTAGCTAGGCCATTCAGGAAGGCTAAGGTGTTACGTTCCGTCAAAACAGAGTCGTTAGTGACGAACACAAGTTCGCTTGAGAGGCAGGAATGCAGAGCCAAACCAATAGTGTCCTTTTAAAAGGAACCATCCCAAGATTAAACTTAAGCAATTTAAGGAGACCACGGAAAACCTGCATCTGCATGAGTGGACGGGGATTTGAACCGTCATCCTGTCCAATGTGAATTCAGTGGCTCAGAATCATGCCAACTCGCTCAGTGATTTCACGGGAGCCGCCAACTCTATAAGTCATTGCCCCACACCGTAGCTTGACCCATAGCATGTCACAGGGCAAAGAGATTAGCATGATGACAAATCAGAATAACGGAAAAAGGTCACTTGGACTGGTGAACCAAGATATACATCGATACACGCAGATTGTAGCGTACAAGTACTTCGAAACCAGCGTGAAGTGATGCATTCCACTTGCCGTAAGCACGCTTTCGGAAAAAAAAGGTTGGCATTTAACATCCGATCGGCTACAAAATCACTGGAATAGAAACTTGCGATGGACTAGAATGGGGAATGAAATTGGCTGTCTTCTTATCGAAGAAACCACCATGGCTGGAACTTGTCTTACACGATTTTGGTTCAAATGGCTCTGAGCACTATGGGACTTAACATCTATGGGCATCAGTCCCCTAGAACTTAGAACTAATGAAACCTAACTAACTTAAGGACAGCACACAACACCCAGTCATCACGAGGCAGAGAAAATCCCTGACCCCGCCGGGAATCGAACCCGGGAACCCGGGCGTGGGAAGCGAGAACGCTACCACACGACCACGAGCTGCGGACACACGATTTTCAAAATCCACAGAAAACTAATCTCAGGGTTTACAAGTGGAATTTCTTGGAGCACAAGAAGGAAGTAAAACAGACGGACTCTGAGAAAAAGTGTACACCTATAGTCGAAGAAATAAAATTTAAAGAAATAGATGAAATCAGAATGAACAAAAACGAAAAGTGCATGCAATAAATAAATGTAAAGCAAGCAACGACTGCGACATACATCGTACATCAACCGTGGAATCGGATTCCGTCACATACCTCACTGTTATTCTGCGTAATTGCTTGGGACCCAAAATATTGCATGTTTCTTCTCCTCGCCTCCAATTTTCATCGTTTTTCGCATTTCTCAAGTGTACAACCAAAAGTACAACTGTAATTATCATGCTTTTGTACAGTTTCACATAGTGAGACATCGACCAAGAGTAACTGCGAAGATACATTATAATTATACGCCCTTATTTCTGTTTGCGGGATTTAATCTACGGAAAAATATCTAGGCTGTTAATAAATAATGAGAATAGCGCCCTAGATGTTAGTTTTGGTTGAGTAAACAAAGATCACATCATCGCTTTTTAAACATCCTCTCTTATTATATGCAGGTATGGTGGCACACGGAGGAACATGAAGGATAACTGCTAATGGTTTGCATACGAGACACGCAGCGGGAGGAATGTGCCGCTTTCGCTTGGCTGATGCGGGGCTTGATTACCTTCTCTCTAAGCAATAAAATAAATTGCAGGGCGACTTCCTGCCACACCGTTATTTCCGGTTTTTTTGGTGAAGAGGCAAACATGCAGGTGCCAGAGAAAGTGCGTTGACGGACTACAAACTCAAGAGCAACGCTGTTTTCCGATTACATATTTAAATCACCTGCGGATTACAAAAAACCCTGTGTTATTGAACGTGACGTACTCTGAATGTGAATGCGTATCTCCAATATTAAGATCGCTAAACCGGTGAGTATGAGAAACCTAAGCGTTTTTCATGGATTGCGCTTATAGGCACTCAACGACGATGTTGTCAGAGCAGTGTCTTTAATCGGTATTCTTTTTACTGACTGGGACCACTGCACAAATTAAATTAATTTTTGGTATATATAGAGAATAAAAACAACCCGTCAGCTTTTTATTTAGTTCAGAGAGATGACCAGTTGCCAGTCGATCGTTCATTTTTCAGATGTTATACTTCCCAGAAGCCTTACACCGTAGAATTATTTAATGTATAACGATGTTTTCGGTGCGTGTAGTGTTATGTCAGGTAATACTGACATGTGGAATACTTTAGTCCCCGTTTCTTTTGTAAGACTCAAAATGTCATGTTACCGAGCTGGTTATATGGTTTTTCTACTTCGATGGTGTTTGCGCAGGATTTCCACTGCGTAAATGCTTGATGGATTTCGGTTGGTGCACGTCTGTAGTGAAACTAAATAATTATAAGGTGAAGGCAACATAATTTTTTGGACTTTTTTTTTAAAAAAAAAACGATGCTTAACATACTTCGCTCGTCAAAATTTGGTAATAAACGATTTCGACGGAGTTCAGTAATCACGACAATAATTATCAGTCTTTCTCATTGTTAACAAAAGTTCCAACCTTTAGCAATATTTCCTGTTTATTCACAGTGCTAGTTAAAATTATTAAATATGCACGCCATCTTAGTTTTAATGCCCAGTGACGATCAATGTCTTAAACACCGGCTTATTAGTAAATGATTCGGAACTTCCGACACCGATCACCAAATTTAAATCTGTTATAGTAATGGAAGAACTGGAATATTCGAAAGTAATTCTTCCGATACTGACACAGCGTTCCTCAGCATACGCCAAGGCAATGGCTCCAGAGGAGAATCGTTACAGCTTGAAGATTTATGATTCTGTATTTCCGTAGCTACATAATATTGGGGTTTTCATTTCGAAACATATACCGTTAAAAAATCTAAGTAAGTACCGAAAAATTGTTGTCGAATGATTACTGTAAAACTTATTTAATTACATAGTTGCAGAAAGGGATTATTCTTATGTCGACGATGAAGATACAGAAAACGGACATGTATTATGATACATGGAAACGAGTGGCGAGAAAGTGGTAAACTAAAAGAAAAAGTTCCGAAACCCCCAAGAAGAAGGGTAACATGGTACTATCGTTATCCGTCGTAAAATATCATGTGTTCGTGTTGATAAACATAAATTTTTAATAAGTCAAATTAATGAATGAGCAAGTCTCAGTGTCAGACCAATTTCTTATACGTAGTTCGCAAAACGAGTAATATCTGTTACTATATTAATTTAGGAAAGGTGGAAAAATCTGACCATTAAATCCTAAGGTGAAGAACATTTTCATTTTATTTATTTTTTAAAATTGCGTTTAGACAACACTCGTGGATCTGTACCTCTACATTATGCACAATATTTTACGGGCGAGTAAGTGTTGCCTGTTAATTTGTTCTTGTTGATTTATTTCACTGTCTTCAGCAACTAAATGAGAAAACACACCAGGCTTAAAGCTAAACTGTATTTTAAGAGTGAAACAAATAATTCCATGGCATATCATTAATGGAAAAGCACTCTTTATATTTAAGAAAGGGTAGAGGACTGCAAGATGTAGTTTTTAGAAATTACTAACATGAGAAAAAAAACCTAAGTCTTACTACCAACGGTGAAGCCAGATGGTAAGTAGAAGCTTTTGCCAGTTTAATTGTTCCAGAACTTCCTTCTTTCGCGGTTCTTGACGTAACATTGACGCCCCAGGGAAGACCAGTTTTGAAAGAAGTTGGGATCACTTCATGAAGGACTCTACATCTACACTCCTGGAAATGGAAAAAAGAACACATTGACACCGGTGTGTCAGACCCACCATAATTGCTCCGGACACTGCGAGAGGGCTGTACAAGCAATGATCACACGCACGGCACAGCGGACTCACCAGGAACCGCGGTGTTGGCCGTCGAATGGCGCTAGCTGCGCAGCATTTGTGCACCGCCGCCGTCAGTGTCAGCCAGTTTGCCGTGGCATACGGAGCTCCATCGCAGTCTTTAACACTGGTAGCATGCCGCGACAGCGTGGACGTCAACCGTATGTGCAGTTGACGGACTTTGAGCGAGGGCGTATAGTGGGCATGCGGGAGGCCGGGTGGACGTACCGCCGAATTGCTCAACACGTGGGGCGTGAGGTCTCCACAGTACATCGATGTTGTCGCCAGTGGTCGGCGGAAGGTGCACGTGCCCGTCGACCTGGGACCGGACCGCAGCGACGCACGGATGCACGCCAAGACCGTAGGATCCTACGCAGTGCCGTAGGGGACCGCACCGCCACTTCCCAACAAATTAGGGACACTGTTGTTCCTGGGGTATCGGCGAGAACCATTCGCAACCGTCTCCATGAAGCTGGGCTACGGTCCCGCACACCGTTAGGCCGTCTTCCGCTCACGCCCCAACATCGTGCAGCCCGCATCCAGTGGTGTCGCGACAGGCGTGAATGGAGGGACGAATGGAGACGTGTCGTCTTCAGCGATGAGAGTCGCTTCTGCCTTGGTGCCAATGATGGTCGTATGCGTGTTTGGCGCCGTGCAGGTGAGCGCCACAATCAGGACTGCATACGACCGAGGCACACAGGGCCAACACCCGGCATCATGGTGTGGGGAGCGATCTCCTACACTGGCCGTACACCACTGGTGATCGTCGAGGGGACACTGAATAGTGCACGGTACATCCAAACCGTCATCGAACCCATCGTTCTACCATTCCTAGACCGGCAAGGGAACTTGCTGTTCCAACAGGACAATGCACGTCCGCATGTATCCCGTGCCACCCAACGTGCTCTAGAAGGTGTAAGTCAACTACCCTGGCCAGCAAGATCTCCGGATCTGTCCCCCATTGAGCATGTTTGGGACTGGATGAAGCGTCGTCTCACGCGGCTGCACGTCCAGCACGAACGCTGGTCCAACTGAGGCGCCAGGTGGAAATGGCATCGCAAGCCGTTCCACAGGACTACATCCAGCATCTCTACGATCGTCTCCATGGGAGAATAGCAGCCTGCATTGCTGCGAAAGGTGGATATACACTGTACTAGTGCCGACATTGTGCATGCTCTGTTGCCTGTGTCTATGTGCCTGTGGTTCTGTCAGTGTGATCATGTGATGTATCTGACCCCAGGAATGTGTCAATAAAGTTTCCCCTTCCTGGGACAATGAATTCACGGTGTTCTTATTTCAATTTCCAGGAGTGTATATCTACATCTACACTCTGCAAAACACCGTGAGGTGCATGGCAGAGGGTACGTCCCACTGTACCAGTTATTAGGGTTTCTTCCCGTTCCATTCACTTATGGAGTGCGGGAAGAATGATTGTATGAATGCCTTTGTGCAGAAATTATACTAATCTAATACTCACTACCCCTGTGATGAGTGATACGCAGAGGATTGTAGCATATTCCTAGAACCATCATTTAAAGCCATTTCTTGAAACTTTTTTAATAGACTTTTTCGTGGTAGGTCACGTCTATCTTCAAGAGCCTGCCAGTTCAGTTTTTTGAGCATCTCTGTGGCACTCTCCCACGGATAAAGCAAACCTGTGACTATTCGTGCTGCCCTTCTCTGTATATGTTCAATATCCGCTGTTAGTCCTATTTGGTATTGGTCCCACACACTTGAGAAATATTCTAGAACCAGTCGCATGCCCGCACCTCGTGGTCGTGCGGTAGCGTTCTCGCTTCCCACGCCCGGGTTCCCGGGTCCGATTCCCGGCGGGGTCAGGGATTTTCTCTGCCTCGTGATGGCTGGGTGTTGTGTGCTGTCCTTAGGTTAGTTAGGTTTAAGTAGTTCTAAGTTCTAGGGGACTGATGACCATAGATGTTAAGTCCAGTAGTGCTCAGAGCCAACCAGTCGCACGAGGGATTTGTAAGCAATCTCCTTTTTAGATTCATTGCACTTCTCCAATATTCTACCAAGAGACCGAAGTCTACCACCTGCTTTACCCACAACTGCGACTATGTGATCATTCCATTTAATATCCCTATAAGGTGTTACATCCAGGTATTTATATGAGTTGGTCAATTCCAAATGTGGCTCATTGATATTATAGTCATAGGATACTTCGTTTTTTCGTTTTGTGAAATGCACATTTTTAAATTTCTGAATATTTTAAACAAGTTGCCTATCTTTGCACCACTCTGAAATTTTATCGCTATCTAACTGAATATTTATGCAGCTTCTTTCAGATAATACTTCATTATGGATAAATGCATCATCTGCAAAAAGAATGAGTTTGATATTAATATTGTCTGCAAGGTCATTAATATACAAAATGAACAGCAAGGGTCCCAACACACTTCCCTGGGGCACACCTGAGGTTACTTCTACATCTTACGACGACTGTCCATCCGGGATAACATAATGCGTTCTCCCTACCAAAATGTCCTAAGTTTCACTTGATACCCTATATGAACGGACTTTTGACAATATGCGTAGGTGTGGTTTTGAGTCTTATGTTTTTCGGCATCAGGAAATAATGCATCTGTTTGACTGACTCGGTCCAAAGCTATCAGCATGCCATGTGAGAAAAGTGCGAGATGGGTTTCTCATGGTCGAAGTGTTCGGAATCTATGCTGGTTGACAATGAGGAGATAATTCTGTTCAAGATAACTCATTATATTTGAGCCATGAATATGTTCTAAGATTCTATAACAAATCGATGTCAAGGTTATTGGACGTTATTTTTTCGGTTCACTTCTACTATCCTTCTTGTAGTGGCAAACTATTATTTTAAACTTGAGCCAGGGTTCTTCTACATGCTCCTGCACTGTGCTGAAAGTTTCAAGTTTCTCTCTGTTGTTATTGTTGTGGTATCCAGTCCACAGACTGGTTTGATGCAGCTCTCCATGCTACTCAATCCTTTGCAAGCCTCTCCATCTCCGAGTAACTACTACAACCTACATCCTTCTGAATCTGCTTAGTGTATTCATCTCTGGGTCTTCCTCTACGATTTTTACCCTCCTCCCCCTCCCTCCCACACACACTTCCCTCCAGTACTAAACTGCTGATCCATTGACGCCTCAGAATGTGTCCTACTAACCGGACCCTTCTTCTAGTCAGGTTGTGGTACAAATATCTCTTCTCCCCAGTTCTATTCAGTACCTCCTCATTAGTTATGTGATCTACCCATGTAATCTCCATCATTCTTCAGTAGCACAAAATCTCAGTCTTAACAAATTTCTCTTCTTCGGCAACGCTTTTCTTGCCATTGACAGTCAACATTTTATATCCTCCCTATTTCAACCATCATCAGTTAATTTGCTTCCCAAATAGCAAAACTCAACTACTACTTTAAGTGTCTCATTTCCTAATCTAATTCCCTCAGCATCACCTGATTTAATTCGACTACATTCCATTTTATTCATTTTGCTTTTGTTGATATTCATCTTATACCCTCCTTTCAAGACACTGCCCATTCCTTCAACTGCACTTCCAGGCCCTTTGCTGTCTCCGACAGAATTACAATGTCATCGGCAAATCTAAGATTTTTTATTTCTTCTCCCTGGACTTTAATTCCTACTCAGAATTTTTCTTTTGTTTCCTCTACTGCTTGCTCAATACACAGATTGAATAACATCGGGGATAGGCTACAACCCTGTCTCACTCTCTTCTCAACCACTGCTTCCCTTTCGTATCCCTAGACTCTGATAACAACCATCTGGTTTCTGTATAAATTGTAAATAGCCTTTCGTTCCCTGTATTTTGCCCCTGCCACTTTTAGAGTTTGAAAGAAAGTGTTCCATCAACATTCTCAAAAGCTTTCTTGAGGTTTGCCATGCCTCAAACTACCTTCTATGACAATTTGTCCATTATATTTGGACAGTTGAGCTCCGTGGCCGTGGATAATGATATTTCACTGTAAAAATACAGCAACCAGCCACTTTTTAATGCGTTTTATTTATGCCAATATGCATTTCGGGTTTGCACCGATCTTCAGCTGGCAAATTACATGGATCTTCAGTTACTACAGTAGTACAATCTCGACAGCAGTTTGGATGCTGCAGCAGGCCTGTGCAAAAGCAACGATTCCAATCATTTACTTCAATTTCGCGAGTTTAAAGTTACGCACTATCAGTTGTTCATTTTACTTACATTCTCCTCTCCTTGTTTTTTCTTGGCTTTTCTTCTTTTTTGCAACAACACAAACACTTTTTATCACGTATTTTACACAGGCGCACTGCGTTATCCGCCATGTTGTCGACTGACAGTTTTTGTTCACATACAAACGGTTTATCCATAGATAAACGATTTATCCATACAAACGGTTTATCCATAGATAAACAGTTTATCCATAGATAAACCGTTTGTATGTGAACAAAAACTGTCAGTCGACAACATGGCGGATAACGCAGTGCGCCTGTGTAAAATACGTGTTAAAAAGTTTTTGTATTGTTGCAAAAAAGAAGAAAAGCCAAGAAAAAAACAAGGAGAGGAGAATGTAAGTAAAATGAACAACTGATAGTGCGTAACTTTAAACTCGCGAAATTGAAGTAAATGATTGGAATCGTTGCTTTTGCACAGGCCTGCTGCAGCATCCAAACTGCTGTCGAGATTGTACTACTGCAGTAACTGAAGATCCATGTAATTTTCCAGCTGAAGATGGGTGCAAACCCGAAATGCATATTGGCATAAATAAATCGCATTAAAAAGTGGCTGGTTACTGTATTTTTACAGTGAAATACCTTCTATGAGAAGTCGTATTGTCCCGTGTGCTCCTACATTTCTTCCGAATCCAAACTGATCTCCCTCAAGGTCGGCTTCTACCAGTTTTCCCATTCTTCTGTACAGGATTCGTATGAAGTGTTTCGCAACCGGTGACTTATTGAACTGATAGATCGGTAATTTTCACATCTGTCAGCACCTGCTTTCTTTGGAATTGGAATTACTATATTTTTCTTAAAGTCTGAGGTTATTTGATCTGTCTCACCAAATGGAAGAGTTCTGTCATGGCTGTCTGTTCCAAGGCTATCAGTAGCTCTAACGGAATGTCGTCTACTCCCAGGGCCTTGTTTTGACTTAAGTCTTTCAGTGCTTTGTCAAAGTCTTCACGCAGTATCATCTCATCTGCTTTTATGTCCTCTTCAGTTTCCATATTATTGTCCTCAAGTTCATCTCCCTTGTGTACGCTCTCTACATACTCCTTCCACCTTTCTGCTTTTCTTCTTTGTTTAGGACTGGTTTTCCATCTGAGCTCTTGATATTCATGGAGGTGGTTCTCTTTTCAACAAAGGTCTCTTTAATTTTCCTGTAAGCAGCATCTATCTTGCCACTACTGATGTATGCTTCGATATCCTTACATTTGTTCAAAATGGTTCAAATGGCTCTGAGCACTATGGGACTTAACATCTGAGGTTATCAGTCCCCTAGAACTTAGAACTACTTAAACCTAACTAACCTAAGGACATCACACACATCCATGCCCGAGGCAGGATTCGAACCTGCAACCGTAGCGGTCGCGCGGTTCCAGACTGAAGCGCTTAGAACCGCTCGGCCACCACAGCCGGCCTTTACATTTGTCTTATAGCCATTCCTACATAGCCATTTTGCGCTTCTTGTGGATCTCATTTTTTAGACGTTTGTATTTCCTTTCACCTGCCTCGTTTATTTGCTTTTTTATAATTTCTCCTTTCATAGATTAATTCAATACCTCTTTGTTGCCAAAGATTTCTTCTTGCCCTCTTCTTTTTACCTACTTGGTCTTCTTCAGCCTTCACTACTTCGTCTCTCAAAGCTACCCTTTCTTTTCCTACTGTATTTCTTTTCCCTGTTCTTGTCAGTCGTTCCCTAATGCTCCCTCTGAAATTCTCTACAGCGTCTGGTTCTTTCAGTTTATCCGGCTCCCATCTCCTTAAATTCCCGCCTTTCTGCAGTTTCTTCAGTTTTAATCTGCAGTTCATAACCAATAAATTGTAATCAAAGTCCACATCTGCCGCTGGAAATGTCTTACAATTTAAAACCTGGTTCCGAAATCTCTATCTTACCATTATATAATTAATCTGAAACCTTTTGGTATCTTCTGGTCTCTTCCACGTATACAACCTCCTTTCAGGATTCTTAAACGAAGTGTTAGCTATGATTAAATTATGGTCTGTGCAAAATTCTACCAGACGGCACCCTCTTTCATTCCTCTCCCCTCAGTCCATACTCACCTACAACTTTTCCCTCTCTTCCTTTTCCTACTATCTAATTCCAGTCCCCCATAAACATTAAATTTTCGTCTCCCTTAACTATCCGAATAATTTCTTTTATCTCATTATACCTTTCCTCAATCTCCTCCTCATTTGCGGGGATAGTTGGCATATAAACTTGTACTACTGTGGGCTGGATGTGGGCTTCATGTCTGTCGTGGCTACAATAATGCATTCGCTATGCTGTTCATAGTAACTTACCGTGTTCCTGTTTTGTTATTCGTTGCTAAACCTACTCCCGCATTACTTCTATCTGCCTATCTGATTTTGTATTTATAACTCTGTATTCAGCTGATCAGAAGTCGTCTTCCTCCTGCCACCGAACTTCACTAATTCCCACTAAATCTAACTTGAACTTGCCCATTTCCCTTTTTCAATTTTCTAACCTATCCACCCGATCAAGAGATCTGACATTCCACGCTTCGATCCGTAGATCTTGATTTTTTATCTAGTTTACTGTACATCTTTCTGCTCAACTCGAATACTAAATCTTGTAGTCGCTGCGAACGCTCGACGCAAAAATCCAGCATGTACTACAGCTGCTTCCGGAGCTGGAAAACAATGATCAGTAGATAAGCCCAAGATCAGTACGTCGGGAGGCAGTGTGTAAGGACACAATTACGTTGCGGTTCTAGGCGCTGCAGTCCGGAACCGCGGGACTGCTACGGTCGCAGGTTCGAATCCTGCCTCGGGCATGGATGTGTGTGATGTCCTTAGGTTAGTTAGGTTTAAGTAGTTCTAAGTTCTAGGGGACTGATGACCTCAGATGTTAAGTCCCATAGTGCTCAGAGCCATTTGAACCATTTGAACCATAATAGGTTTTGCATAGATGGAAAGGCTTCCTGTTAGGATAATGGCAGATGTGCCTGTCATTAAAGGCAAACAATGTATACATGCTCGATCACACTGATAGATTTTCAGTAGAAGAAATCACCTTCATGTTCAGGCGCGGATTCAGGCATGAGTACTAGGGAGGCTGTCACGGTAAGATAGTCTCCCCTTCATCCCCCAGATGTACATTGGCGTGCAAAACTTAAGGACGAAAATAACATTCGCGTGATGTGTCATTCACATGCCACATAGCTCGATGAAACTTGGACCATACAAAGAATGAAGTGCTACATCATAGTAAAGAACGTAACAGAAAGGAATACGCAATGAGACAAACATGATAGTTCTATTCAAAGAAATAATTACACTGAAATTACCGCGATTCGTGGTTCTCAATAGGGTGCGTGGTCACGAAGGACGACAGCGCATGCTTTTTAACGTGATCCCATGTTGGCCACAAGGTTTATAAGGAGTTCTTGAGACAGGGCGTTCCATGCTTCCACCAGAGAGGTTGCTGCTGTATGGTCATTGGTACATGCGGACGTGCTGCGATACGTCTCTGCAACGCATCCCACACGTGCTCGGTGGTATTTAATTCGGGGCAAGGGGGCAAGCTAGACTACTCGGCGAATTTCCTCTCTTTCGCACTTCAGTCTTGTATCGCAGTGTATTTGTGATGTAGTAAATTTGAGAACTCTAGTAGCTACAAACTCACGTCACTTCGGCGTTATAATTTACACAATATAAAATAGAAGTAAGCATATGCCATTATCAGCAGTCCACGAAACACTACGATTGTAAACACAGATCTGCAGACTGTGGGTAGGAGAACGAATAAGTGAGGTGAATGCTGTTTTGTTTTCACTCGTTTTCGCCTTCGTTTTACTTTCTCGTCCAGGGCCTTTCTCCTTTCCGGCTTGACATACACAACTTCCTCTGCTGTGTCCTCCTACGTGTGTATTTGTTGTTGGCAGCAGGTACGGTTAATCACTGAATATACGCTTTTACCCGGCTTCACGTCCAAGTAGATAGGGCCTGTGTAAACAACTGAAATAATATCCTGTATTGAATGTAGCTTGTGGTTTCTAGAACTGTCAGGATTCTCAGTGTTGTACTACTTCATTCTTTGCAAGTTAGCTTTGAAACTTAGAAACTGACATATGTACTAATGTAAACGATTCTATTTGACTGATGCATAATTTCACACCGTTTTTGTTTTGTGTGTTGATATTTCGACTGCTGTGGGCTTACTTATCGATTGTCATTTTTAATTGTAGTTCGCTGTTGCTATTTGAATTTACCTTTTGTCATTTTGTCACTTGGAAATAGTGAATGGAGTTGTGGACTTCAGAAAATGGAATGCCAGGTGGAGAAATTGGAATATTTCCGACATATTCTTCTGTTTGAGTTCAGTAGAGGGGTGAAAGCAACGGAGGTAGCTAAAAGCATTTGCCCCATATATGGTGATAATGCCACTGGAGAGAGCAGGGCAAGAAAATTGTTTTCTCCTTTCAAGGGCGATCGTTTTCACATTAGTGGCTCTGCACGGTCTGAAAGATCTTCGGGGTCTGATGCAAATACTTTTAAACGCATTAATCCACAGTGATCCAGGTCAGTGTGCTAGAGAACTGACAAATGTGATGAACTGCTATCATTCCACGATTTTGCTATATTTGAATTCAATTGGGTGTATGGCTACCGCGTAGTCTAAGCCAAAATCACAAAACTTGGTGGGTGACCATATGTGCATCTCTCCTTGCTCGTCATCAACTGGCTTGTGAACGACACCGACCATTCCTATCCTTTGTTATTACTGGTGACGAGAACTGCAGCCTTTATGCTAACATGAGGAAAAGAAAGGAATGATTGAGCCCCCCCCCCCAAAAAAAAAAAGAAGCAGCAACTCCCCGTACAAACAACTGCGCGCAACCACAAAGGATATTGTTATGCATCCGATGCAACAGCGACGGTGTGGTGTACTGCAAGTAGCTTTCCTCGCGTGTAACCATCACTGGTGATATTTATTGTCAACAACGAGACGTCTTGCAGACGCTATCACAAGAACAAATACCAGGAAGGCTGCGTGAAGTCATACTACTCTACGATAACCCCGACCGCATTCTGCTAGACTGACAAAGAACACTAGAAAGAAGTTGGGTTGGGAAGTCATTCCACACCCACATTATTTGCCTGCTTCTGCGCCCCCAGATTTTCAGCTTTTCCGCTCTCTGCCGAACAACCTTCAAGGAACTTCCTTTCCGGATAAAACTGCGCTCCGAACATGACTCGAAGAGTTCTTTGCATCAATACCACGTGATTTCTACACTAGCGGAATGGAAAAGTTACCCCGCCATTGGCAGTCGGGTGTACGTAGTAAAGGTGAACGTACTGTTGGTTAAATTCTCTGTTACGTGTATCTGTCGTGTTTATTAAACTTCTGGAAAACGCTTCAAACTTATGCAACAACATACACTACTGGCCATTAAAATTGCTGCACCAAGAAGAAATGCAGATGATAAACGGGTATTCATTGGACAAATATATTATACTAGAACTGACATGTGATTACATTTTCATGTAATTTGGGTGCATAGATCCTGAGCAACCAGTATCCAGAACAGCCACCTCTAGCCGTAATAACGGCCTTGATACGTCTGGGCATTGAGTCAAACAGAGCTTGAATGGCGCGTACAGGTACAGCTGCTCATGCAGCTTCAACATGATACCATAGTTCATGAAGAGTAGTGACTGGCGCATTGTGACGAGCCAGTTGCTCGGCCACCATTGACCAGACGTTTTCAGTTGGTGAGATATCTGGAGAATGCGCTGGCCAGGGCAGCAGTCGAACATTTTACGTATCCAGAAAGGCCCGTAGAGGACCTGCAACATGCGGTCGTGCATTATCCTGCTGAAATGTAGGTTTTCGCAGGGATCGAATGAGGGGTAGAGCCACGGGTCATAACACATATGAAATGTAAAAGTTCAAAGTGCCGTCAGTGTGAACAAGAGGTGACCGAGACGTGTAACCAGTGGCACCCCATACCATCACGTCGGGTGATACGCCAGTATGGCGATGACGAATACACGCTTCCAATGTGTGTTCACCGCGATGTCGCCAAACACGGATGCGACCATCTTGATGCTGTAAACAGAACCTGGATTCATTCGAAAAAATGACATTTTGCCATTCGTGCACCCAGGTTCGTCGTTGAGTACACCATCGCAGGCGCTCTGTCCGTGATGCAGCGTCAAGGGTAACTGCAGATGGTTGTTGTCTTGCAAACGTCCCCATCTGTTGACTCAGGGATCGTCTCAACTGCTAGTGATATGAGGCCGTTGGGATCCAGCACGGCGTTACGTTTTACCCTCCTGAATCCACTGATTCCATATTCTACTAACAGTCGTTGGATCTCGACCAACGCGAGCAGTAATGTGGCGATACGATAAACAGCAATCGCGATAGGCTAAAATCCGACCTTTATTAAAGTCGGAAACGTGATGGTACGCATTTCTCCTCCTTACACGAGGCGTACCAAGAACGTTTCACCAGGCAACGCCGGTCAACTGCTGTTTGTGTATGGGAAATCGGTTGGAAACTTTCCTCATACCAGCAAGTTGTTGGTGTCGCCACCGGCGCCAACCTTGTGTGAATGCTCTGAAAAGCTAATCATTTGCATATCACAGAATCTTCTTCCTGTCGGTTAAATTTGGCGTCTGTAGCATGTTATCTTCGTGGTGTAGCAATTTTAATGGCCAGTAGTGTATCTGAAAGCCTCACGTGGCAGACATTCTCTGCCACTCTTTTACCATACTTTTAGGTGACCTGTGAGTGCATCTTCGTGGTACGACTCCTGCGTCATCAGATCGGAGAATACATCGAACCTGCAGTCTCGTGTTCTGTCGAGCTTATCACTCGCCTCAGACAACAGCCGGCAGGAGTTAGCAGCCGGCAACAGGCTGCCACGCGACCGGCAGCACATGCGCGGCCAGACACCCCGCAGACGTGCGTGGCCTCACACTACAGCACACAGCGAGGTGCCGCCGGAGCAAACACGCGGTCGGCGCGTGCTCGCGCTGATAAGCACAGCGGCGAGGCGGCCACGGCGCTATCTCGTTTCGCGGAGGCCGCGATCGTCGCCCTGTCTGCCGCCGCGCACTGCGGTTTCCCGCTCCGTATATAGCGCAACAGCTGCAGCGGATGTTTTCGCAGCGCCTCCGCTCGTGTTTTACGACATTTCTCGCGTGCCTAGCAACACGAACAACTGACTGTGGCCACTGCAACGCCGAAGAGCGCTCATCCAAGGGGGTAGTGGGACATAACCCTTGCAAATGCGTTTTATTATTACATCACTGGCCATTAAAATCGCTACACCACGATGATGAGGGGCTACAGATGCGAAATTTAACCGACAGGAAGAGGATGCTGTGATATGCAAATGATTAGCTTTTCAGAGCATTCACACAAGGTTGGCGCCGGTGGCGACACCTACAACGTGCTGGCATGAGGAATGTTTCCAATCGATTTCTCATACACAAAAAGCAGTTGACCGGCGTTGCCTGGAAAACGTTGTTCTGATGCCGCGTGTAAGGAGGAGAAATGCGTACCATCACGTTTCCGACTTTGATAAAGATCGGCTTCTAGCCTATCGCGGTTGCGGCTTATCGTACCGCGACATTGCTGCTCGCGTTGGTCGAGATTCAATGAATGTTAGCAGAACATGGAATCGGTGGTTTCAGGAGGATAATACGGAACGCCGTGCTGGATCCCAACGGCCTCGTATCACTAGCAATCGAGATGACAGGCATCTTATCTACATGGCAGTAACGGATCGTCCAGCCACGTCTCGATCCCTGAGCCAACAGTTTGGGACGTTTGCAAGAGAACAACCATCTGCACGAACAGTTCGACGACGTTTGCAGTAGCAGGTACTATCAGCTCGGAGACCATGGCTGCGGTTACCTTTGACGCTGCATCCCAGACAGGAGCGCCTGCGATGGTGTACTCAACAACGAACCTGGGTGCATGAATGGAAAAACGTCATTTTTTCGGATGAATCCAGGTTCTGTTTACAGCATCATGATGGTTGCATCCTTGTTTGGCGACATCGCGGTGAAAACGCACATTGGAAGCGCGTATTCATCATCGCCATACCGGCGTGATGGTATGGGGTGCCACTAGTTACACGTCTCGGTCACCTCTTGTTCGCATTGACGGCACTTTGAACAGTGGACGTTACATTTCAGATGTGTTACGACCCGTGGCTCTATCTTTCATTCGAGCCCTGAAACCCTACATTTCAGCGGGATAATTCATGACCCCATGTTGCAGGTCCAGTACGGGCCTTTCTGGATACAGAAAATGTTCGACTGCTGCCCTGGCCAGCACATTCTCCAGATCTCTCACCAATTGAAAACGTCTGGTCAATGGTGGGCGAGCAACTGGCTCGTCACAATACGCCAGTCACCACTCTTGATGAACTGAGGTATCGTGTTGAAGCTGCATGGGCAGCTGTACCTGTACACGCCATCCAAGCTCTGTTCGACACAATGCCCAGGCGTATCAAGGCCGTCATTGCGGCCACAGGTGGTTGTTTTGGGTACTGATTTCTCAGGATCTATGCATCCAAATCCGCTGAAAATGTAATCATATTCTATTATAATATATTTGTCCAATGAATACCCGTTTATCATCTGCATTTCTTCTTGGTGTAGCAGGTTTAATGGCCAGTAGTGTAATTAATAGTACGAATCGGGAGAACGTTCCTGTGATAAGCAGTATCCCTCCACGCAGTTTCTATGCGACTCTACAAATTATAAACAGTGGCTGATTGCAGACCATGGCAAATAAGTTCCCGGAGAACGTCATCCCACACAAGTTCGACAAGCGATGTAGCTTCCGGACATCCATCGTTTAATGCTTACTGGATATAATGCACACCCTTTTAACTTATTTTCCATATATTACGAAGCACAATTAGTACTTTGTAATAAGTATTTGTAGTTTAACCATCGTTTATATAATGTAGTGACAGAAAATACATTATATTTGCAAGCCGGCCAAAGTGGCCGAGCGGTTCTCGATGCTACAGTCTGGAACCGCGCGATCGCTACGGTCGCAGGTTCGAATCCTGCCTCGGGCATGGATGTGTGTGATGTCCTTAGATTATTTAGGTTTTAGTAGTTCTAAGTTCTAGCGGACTGATGAAATGGTGCAAATGGCTCTGAGCACTATGGGACTTAACAGCTGAGGTCGTCAGTTCCCTAGAACTTAGAACTACTTAAACCTAACTAACCTAAGGACATCACACACATCCATGCCCGAGGCAGGATTCGAACCTGCGACCGTAGCGGTCGCGCAGTTCCAGACTGAAGCACCTAGAACCGCTCGGCCACTCCGGCCGGCGGGACTGATGACCTCAGAAGTTAAGTCCCGTAGTGCTCAGAGCCATTTGAACCTTATATTTGCAGATAAATAGTACTCATCTTGGAAAGACAGTCTCAGTATCGGGGCTGGTTCGTTTGTTCCTCCTACATAACCTATTAAAAGAAGTTTGTCCAGAGTTTTTGTTAAATGACAAGTCGCTGGAACATTGTGTTGTTTTTAACCACTTTTTTCTTTTATTCATCTGTGCTTGACACACATTTTATAATCCGTAATTAAAGCTTGTCAAATATACACTGATCAGCCAAAACGTTGTGACCACCGCCCACCGCAACGCTGGATTTTTTACCGTAGTGCTGCCGTAGTACATTCGGAGTAGGAATCCATGGAGAAAAAATTAAAACTTTGAGGTTCGCCGATGACATAGTAGTTCTGTCAGAGACAGCAAAGGACTTGGAAGAGCAGTTGAACGGAATGGACAGTGTCTTGAAAGGAGGATATAAGATGAACATCAACAAAACCAAAACGAGGATAATGGAATGGAGTCGCGTTAACTCGGGTGATGCTGAGGGAACTAGATTAGGAAATGAGACACTTAAAGTAGTAAAGGAGTTTTGCTATTTGGAGAGCAAAATAACTGATGATGGTCGAAGTAGAGAGGATATGAAATGTAGACTGGCAATGGCAAGGAAAGCGTTTCTGAAGAAGAGAAATTTGTTAACATCGAGTATAGATTTAAGTGTCAGGAAGTCGTTTCTGAAAGTATTTGTATGGAGTGTAGCCATGTATGGAAGTGAAACGTGGACGATAAATAGTTTGGACAAGAAGAGAATAGAAGCTTTCTAAAAGTTCTGCTACAGAAGCATGCTGAAGATTAGATGGGTAGATCACATAACTAATGAGGAGGTACTGAACAGAATTAGGGAGAAGAGAAATTTGTGGCACACCTTGACAAGAAGAAGGGATGGGTTGGTAGGACATGTAATGAGGCATCAAGGGATCACCAATTTAGTATTGGAGGGCAGGGTGGAGGGTAAAAATCGTAGAGGGAGGCCAAGAGATGAATACACTAAGCAGATTCAGAAGGATGTAGGTTGCAGTAGGTACTAGGAGATGAAGAAGCTTACACAGGATAGAGTAGCAGGGAGAGCTGCATCAAACCAGTCTCTGGACTGAAGACCACAGCAACAACAAAAATGGTTCAAATGGCTCTGAGCACTATGGGACTTAACATCTGTGGTCATCAGTCCCCTAGAACTTAGAACTACTTAAACCTAACTAACCTAAGGACATCACACACTTCCATGCCCGAGGCAGGATTCGAATCTGCGACCGTAGCAGTCACGCGGTTCCGGACTGAGCGCCTAGAACCGCTAGACCACCGCGGCCGGCGCCACAACAACAACAACAACAACACTGTCATACTTACCCAGGCTATTGATAAGGAGTTTTGGTTAGAAAAAAAAGAAAAATCGGTTCCTTAGATAATGAACACTGTCTCTCTTACCTCGGGCGGAAGCTCTTCGTTTTCAAAGAAACTGTTTAATTTCTCAGTAGCATATTCCATCTTACGGACTACAAAATCTCCGCTTTTAGAAAGATGTTTTGATAAGTTTTCGTTATTCTCAGGAGAGAAGAAGCTTACTATTCCATTTTCTTTGCTGAAGAACAGATCCACTTCAGCAGAGAAGATAGGACTTATACGAAACGAATTTTACTTTCGAGAAGAATACTGTAATTACGAGTAGAAATTACACATTTTTAAGTAATGAAGGACTTCTAGCTTCACAAAAAAATTGTATTCATGTTTTACATTATAACGAGAAAGAAACAATAAGCAAGAAAGTTAGCCATAGAGGGCAAAGAAGAAGCGGATGAGCATACCATAAAGAGAGATAGGCGGTCCAAAAATAGAAAAAAAAATTGAAAAAAATAAATTTATAAAATCACTAAGACCATTGTCTGCCAAACAATAGAGCCAGGATTCAATCCCCGGTACGGGATACAGTTTTAATCTGCTAGGAAGTTTGCACACAGAACTGTAAGGCCATACCTGTGACTTCGGTCTGTTGTAGATACTTGGAACACGTGCTATGGTCGCTTTTTATGACATTCCTTTGAAAGGGTACGGCCGATTTCCTTTATCATACTTCAAAGAATCTGAGCTTGCGCTCCGTCTCTTATGGCCTCGACGGGACGTTAAACCCTAATCTTGCTTCCTTTCTTCATCTATTGACTGCCGTGGCGCCTGGTGTTATGACTTGCTACCTCATGTGACTCAACGGAAGACACGTATGTATTCTGGTCGAGTCAGTGCACATTACGACACAGCTAACTTCTATCAACAACATCCTTTTTAACTCTGTAGTGATGTATCAGTACGGTACAGAACCTGAAAATATCTTTTAGCACAAGTTTAGCAGTACCAACGCATATTCCGTAAAGCGTACACAGAGAAGAGTGGTTCCTTATGACCACTACAAAATATTTAAAAAATACAGATTTCAGTAACTATAGTTGATTTTTATTCACAACATACTTTTTTTAAAGATATGTATATTGATGTGTAAGAAGGGTCATGAACATGAACATATGAAATGACATCTGTTGCGAAAAGTTACATTTATCACTAAGACTTAAATACTTTGTATTTGGATTTCGTTTTGCTAAAAAATTCAAAACAGTCACGGAACCTGCCATACTAAATCATTAAAAACAATAACTATTATTTTTAAAATATAAAATGGACAACTAGATTGCAATATTTTCTAAAGGTGGGTATAAAGTGTCCCTCCCCCTCTCCCCCCCCCCCCCCCCCGCCTTGGTATTGTGAGGGTTAATGGTATCAAAAAACTAAGGTGACCACGTGTGCGTCTGCTGCCTCTATTACATCGTCCGTTCTATGCCGCTGGAGTAACCTCCTCAATCTTTACTTAGCTTAAATTGTATATCCATTTTTTTTAAGCTCAGGGGCTAAACTAAACCGTCTGTGCTTGATTGTATCAGGTACTTTACAGCACTATGTGCTTTCTGTGCATTACTTGTTTCCGTTTCTGCATATTCCCAGTAGATGACGGTATCTGCTTGACGAAAGCTGTTTTTTTACAATGTCATTATTTCATCGAGAAACAAAGATTTCTTTTTTATTATTATATAGACTGGGACGTTCTTAGAATATGCTAATGTACCGAACACAGTCGAATAGCAGAATAGCAGATTGTTCATTTCATCGCAATAATAAGCGATATATTTTTTTCAACGTAACCATGAGTCTTCATTCGGCAACGACCTCTACTTCCACATTCCAGTGGCACTGATTTCATAATTTTTGAGTGTTTGATACTGATTTTTATAAGAACTGCGCTTATTTCAGCTATTTTCAATCATAAATAGTATTCACTTCAAACATGTCCTAAAATATAAGGTCAGAACTGTGGAGGGTCAGAACTGTGGAGGGTAATAACTGCTACATCTAATGGTGTTACACGTTATTGGAACGCAGTTGGCTGACTTCTCGTCTGCTGATGTTATTTTAAATGGCAAATATCCCGTCACTTCTTGTTCGGAACACTGCTACACAGCAACCTGTGGGCGAACAGACGTACTGCCGAAATGAAGCGTGACGGATAAAATCAGTTATCAAATAATCTAACAGTGTCCTTCAAAACTCGCTGTCAGAGACCTCTGGACTGGAATCGAAAGAGCGTGGCAGGTATTACATCAAATACACTATCTAAAGCTTCTGTACTTTGTTGCTCTGAAGTGAACGATGTGTTTGACCGGATTT
Source organism: Schistocerca cancellata (assembly GCF_023864275.1). Lineage (NCBI taxonomy): Eukaryota > Metazoa > Arthropoda > Insecta > Orthoptera > Acrididae > Schistocerca > Schistocerca cancellata. Next base: position 453,861,691 of record NC_064626.1, on the reverse strand, counting down.
AAATGTCCTCGCCCAAACATTTTCAATATTTTACAGTGATCTATGTCACCAAGGGCTGTAAATATGGTTTCAGTGATTAAAGTGTTACAATTTTCCTCTGCACATCATTGTAATACTGGGCGCGAACTCTTCAGCGTAATTTAACGAGATAATGTGCGTCCATTTGTACGGAATGTTATTACTCTTTGAAAATATGTTTGTAAAACATCTACCAGCCAGTAAGCAGTGAAATATTTAAATAATTTTACTATTTAATGCCGTTATCTCCTTCAAACAGACAATTTGTGTTGAAGTGACTGCAGCAAAGCGAACAGCTCTTCTTTGAATCTTCCGTATTTTCCGTCAATACAACTTTATACGAGTCCTAGAGCGTCGAGCAGCGTTCCAACAGTTGTTCGAACAAGGATTTTGGAAGAGCTTTTTTCGCACGTCACAGTTCTTACAACTTTTGTCTGATAATTGACTTTCAGCGGTAAACTATGTGTGTTCGTTTGAATTTAAATCGTACCGGACTGATACTCCTGGATAGTTGCCGTGGCTCATTACAGTGATTCTTCGACAGTTCTTTTCTCATATTTATATACTTTACGTTCTGTGGGTCATATATTTGGCCTGGTGTTTCCATTGTCAACAGAATCGAGCATCAATTTTGTACATCTAAACATCTAGATCTACATCATACTCCACAAGTCGCCGAATGTTGTGTGGCGGAGGGTACTTTCGGTGCCACTATCTGATCCCTCCAATCCTGTTCCACTAGCGAATAGTGCGTGGGAAGAATGATTGTCGGTAAGCCCTTGTATTGGCACTAATTTCCTGAATTTTCTCCTCGTGGTCAATACGCGAGATGTATATGGGGGGGGGGGGGGGAGTAATGTATTGCCTGACTCCTCCTGAAAAGTGCTGTCCCGAAATTTCAATAGTAAATCTCTCTGTAGTGCACAGTGCCTCTCTTGTATCGTCTGCCAGTGGAGCTTGCTTAGCATCTCCGTAACGCTCTCTCGCCAGCTAAACAATCCCGTGACGAAACGCGCCGCACTTCGTTGGATCTTCTCTATCTCCTCTACCCATCCTACCTGATAGGGATCCCAGATAGATGAACAATATTCAAGCATCGGGCGAACAAGCGCCTTATAAGCCACTTCTTTCGTGGATGAGTTACATTTCCTTAAGATTCTTCCGATGAATCTGAGTCTGGTGTCTGCTTTTCCCGCTATCTGTATTAGGCCTATATGGTCATTCGACTTCAGGTCGCTCTGGATAGTTACGGCTAGATATTTTACGGCAGACGCAGTCTCCATCTGTTTTTCATCAGTTGCACAGTAACGGATTTCATTTCCTATGTACGCGCAATGTGTTACATTTATTTACGTTCAGGGTCAACTGCCAGAGCCTGCACCATTCATCAATTCTCTGCAGGTCGTTCTGCAAATTCTTACTGTCTTCTGGCGTTGCTACTTTGGTATAAACAGCTGCATCATCTGCGAACAGCCTTAAAGAGCAACGGTCCTATCACACTTCCCTGCGGTACTCTGGATATTACCTTTACATCAGCCAATTTAGTTCCGTTAAGAGCGACGTGTTGAGTCCTATCTGCAAGAAAGTCTTGAATCCAATAGCAGGTTTGCTTCGATACTCCGTAAGCTCGTATTTTTTTGATTAAACGGCAATGCGGGACGGTGTCAAATGCGGTACTGAACTCAAGGAAGACTGCATCAACCTGAGCGCCGTGGATCTAATGGAGGAACAGAGCTGTCTGCGGGAACCATGTTGATTTTTTTGGAAGACATGTTCATTTTCCAAGAACGTCATAATTCTTGAACATAAAACATGCTCCTTAACTCTACAACGGATTGACGTCAACGATATAAGTCTATAATTGTGTGGATCTGTCTTACGGCCTTTCTTAAGAACGTGAATGACCTGCGCTTTTTTCCAGTCATTAGGTACCTTTCGTTGCTCAAGCGGTCTACGATAAATTACAAAAATGTTTTATACTGCTGGATGCGATAGCACTGAAAACATGCACTTTTAATTATCATCTCTGAAATATAGAGCTACGTAATTAATTTTTTGTGTGTTCGCAGTTTATGACAGCAGCCCTGTGCACAGTGCCTTAGAATGCCTCTATAGCAGCCAATAACAACGTGGCTCATTCGATTGGTAGAACGGAGTATCGTGCGGTATTTCGTTTTCAACATCTTGCACGATATTTTGAGTGTGACGTAGGACGCCGCACGTTAAGTTCCGCAGCTGCTCACACCCATTCAAAAAGCCGGTCAAGCTGAGGCAGCAGCGAAAATGTTGGAGCTGCGTCAAGTCAGTTGAGGTAACTTCTTTAGACGCCCAATCACGATGAACGAGTGCTGGGCGTTGTGCTCTGTCCCACAATTTTGCATTTATCGCGAATCTCTTGCCCAGCGCAAAGTCCCAAGCGACTGGAAAAGAGGGCGGGTGAGTCCCGTAATTAATAAGCCTGAAAAACGGCAAAATTACCGATCAATATCCTTAACGTCGGTTTGTTGCAGAATTTCTCAACATATTCTAAGTCCGAATTCAATGTCGTAAATTATCATGAGACAGGAAAGCATCTGTCCACAAATTAGCAGGAAACGTCGTCACCCGTGTGAACTCAGCTTGCGGTTTTCTTAGGACGATATCCTGTGTACCATGGTTGAAGAGCAACATGCAGATTCCTAGATTACCGGCAAGCGTTTGACACAGTGCCCCACTGCAGACTGTTTACAAAGGCTCTCGTACACGTTATAGGTTCTCAGATATGTGAGTAGTTCCAAGATTTTTTAAGTTACAGAACCCCGTATGCTGTCGTGGACGGCGAGTGTTCATGAGGGAGAGGTATCGGCAAGACTGCCTCAGGAAGTACGATCGGTTCGCTCTTTTTCTCTATATACATAAACGGTCTGACGGATAGGGTAAGCAGCAATCGGCGACTATTTGCTGATGATGCTGTAGTGTACGGAAAGCTGTCGTCGTTAACCGTCTGTAGGCGGTTACCGGATGACTTACACATAATTTCTCTTTGATGTGATCAATGGCAGCATGTGCAAATGTAGAAAAATGTTTTTTAATGCAGCTGAGTAGGAAAAACAATCCTCTAACGTTCGGAGAACAGCATTATTGGAGTGCTGCTTGACACAGTCACATCGATTAAATATCTAAGCGTAACGTTGCAACGCGGTATGAAATGGAACGAGCACGTACTGTCTGCTGTGGGGAAGGAGAATCGTCGGTTATCTGTTTATGGGTGAAATTCTAGGGAAGTGTAGCTCATCTGTAGACGATACTGCGTAAGAGTCCGCCTCCGGTAGCTGAGTGGTCAGTGCGACAGACTTGTCAATCCTAAGGGCCCGGGTTCGATTCCGGGCTGGGTCGGAGATTTTCTCCGCTCAGGGACTGGGTGTTGTGTTGTCCTAATCATCATCATTTCATTCCCATCGACACGCAAGTCGCCGAAGTGGCGTCAAATCGAAAGACTTGCACCAGACGAGCGGTCTACCCGACGGGAGGCCCTCGTCACACGACATTGTTACTGCACAAGAAAGGTTTATGCGACCTGTTCTTGTCGGATTGCAGGAAGACATAGGAACAATTCCTAGGTATACTGCTGGATTTGTTACCGGCAGGTTCGATCAACATGCGAGGATTACGGAAATGCTTTGTACACTCAGATGTGAACCCTGAAGGGAAGACGATTCTTTTTTCGAGGAACACTATTGAGGAAGTTTAGAGAACTGACATTTGAAACAGATTGCAGAACTATCCTACTGTCACCACCATACATTTCACGTAAAGACCGCAGACACAAGATAAGAGACACCAGAGCTCATATAGAGGCACGTAGAAAATCTTTTTTCGTTCTTTCCATTGCTGTGTGCTGGCTTGCGGAGTGTGTGTGTAAGTGAAGAAACAAAGAACATTGCAAGCTGTGGGAAGATGTTGATTTACCACGGACGAAAAAAGCGAAGACCCAACCGTCATCGGCGCCAGGGTAATGCCGAAAGCGTTTTGGGACAGCCATGGTGCCATGCTAAAAGATTATTGTCTCAAGAGGCAAGGCGTCACAGGGGCTTATCAAGCGTTGCGGGAAGCTTTCCGAGAGTGTGGTTCTGCTTCACGACCATGACCCAGCTCGCTCTACACAGGACACAGTCACACATGCTGCTTCTTTGGCCTATCAGATTTGTTTCATAGACCCTATTATGATGACATGGCATCCAGAGCCTTCTTCCTCTCTCCTCGGACGAAGAAAAGATTGCGTGCCAGGCATTTTCAGTATGACGTCCGGAAGTTCTTGGAGGTGGGACGTTTCCAACAGCCAATATCTTTAACGAAGGTTTCGGCAAAGTCATACATCGTTGGGAGAAATTTATATCGTTGAAGAGTGAATACGTAGTGTAATGGTTCTTTATTTACGTGACCATTACGGCACTCCAACCCCAGTTCTCGATACCAGTAATATCGTACTACTTTTCTGCGAAGTAACAGACATATTTTTGTGACAATATTCACATTTGGTTTTATTAATGCATAGGTACTCCGATGTATAGATATATTGCAGTGATATGGTTCTTGTGTGAGACTGTGATAATCTTTGACTTACTTGTAACCGTTTTGGCGCAAATGCGCACAGATCAGTCTTTGTTTCACTTTGCAGAAGTTAAGTTGTTATTTCTCTTTGTAAAAGAACAGTTAAGTCTTGTGTTTGGTTAAACTGGAAATTAAATATATGAAGATTGATACAAAACTGTTTTCTTGATGATGTGACAATTAAGAAGTATATGTGAATTTACAAGAAGTTTAATAAAAATGTGGATCGTGAACACCAAGTCAAAAATTATTTCTACCATACCATTGTTCTGATCTGGGATTGTTTGACCATTAAGAATTTCCTGAAAAAGGCATTTGTTAGGTCTTCAAATATTGCTAAAATACAGATCTGGACCTTCTAGCAGTCAAAGTGGAATCATCCTAGAATCAACATGATGAGCCATAACAACTTCGACGAAATCTACGTGGGAATCCATTCAAGATAAGTGCCAAAATTAATGACGTTTTTACAGTGACTTCATTATTTCCATTCAAACGATACCATCCACAGTCAATAACTTTGTTGTTGCCCGATTTAGCGATCTAACGATCAATGATGCCTTTGCGTAGACGTACTGCAGAGATATGTCACGAGGTCCGTTCGCAGCTGATGAACCATAAATAAAAAATTATTTTATCGGTTCACCGGCTAAGAACAGTGTAACACATGTCATCTGACCACACAGAGACATGTGATACTGTATAACTTCGCTACTTAGTCAGCCTTGTCGCGAACTGCAAGTACATTTGACGTAATGTGTTGCACGCGCCACCTGCGGATGTGCAGTGTTTGGCTTGCTGGGAGGTCGCGTGCAAGGCGCGTGCCGCGCTCGTGACGCGGCCGTTTAGGGAATATTCCGCCCACCAGGCGCGCTCGCGGCGGCTCCACCGTGCCGCGCGACACGTCTGGCCGCACGCGCTGCGCGGGTGACGACGCCCACAAGGCCAGTGCCCCCTGCCGGCGGCTGCATGCGTTCCTCACACCGCGCGTTCCGCCACAGATAGCGGCTCCAAGCGACAGCGCGCCGCCGCGTCACTCGCAGATGCACACTACTCACGGCTGACAAGGGAACCTCCCATCGCACCCCCCTCATATTTAGTTATAAGTTGGCACAGTGGATAGGCCTTGAAAAACTGAACACAGATCAATCGAGAAAACAGGAAGAAGTTGTGTGGAACTATGAAAAAAATAAGCAAAATATACAAACTGAGTAGTCCATATGCAAGATAGGCAACATCAAGGAGAACGTGAGCTCAGGAGCGCCGTGGTCCCGTGGTAAGCGAGCAGCTGCGGAATGAGAGAGCCTTGGTTCAAGTCTTCTCCAGAGTGAAAACTTTAATTTTTTATATAATAAACTTCGCTCTCCAAAATTCCAGGACATGTTCAGATTTGCTTGGACATATGCAGGATTTGACAGTCTACACACGGAAAAATCTGAAAACGTTAAAAACATATGTTTTGACAATATGTTTTGACAGAGCACAGGGAAAACTGTGTGACTGTGAAACTGTTGCATTCATTTGTTGCAGTTTATGTGACAAACTCTTATGTTTTCATCAATTTTTTGGGATTGATTATCACATCCACAAGAAAACCTAAATCGGGCAAGGTAGAACAATCTTTTTGCCCATTCGCCATGTGTACAAGTTAGGTGGGTCGACAAAATATTCCTGTCATGTGACGCACATGCCGTCACCAGTGTCGTATAGAATATATCAGACTTGTTTTCCTGTGGAGGAATCGGTTGACCTATGACCTTGCGATCAAATGTTTTCGGTTCCCATTGCAGAGGCACGTTCTCCCGTCTACTAATCGCACGGTTTTGCGGTGCGGTCGCAAAACACCGACACTAAACTTATTACAGTGAACAGAGATGTCAATGAACGAACAGACAGATCATAACTTTGCTAAAATAAACTTTTCACTAGAGAGAAGACTTGAACCAAGGACCTTTAGTTCCGCAGCTGCTCACGCTAACCACGAGCCCACGGCGCTCCTGAACTTACACAATCCTTGATGTTGCCTATCTTGCGCATGGACTACTCAGTTTGTTTATTTTGCTTATTTTTTCATAGTTCCACACCACTTCTTCCTGTTTCCTCGATTGATCTGTGTTCAGTTTTTCAAGGCCTATCCACTGTGCCAACTAAATCTGAGGGGGGTGCGATGGGGAGGTTCCCCTGTGAGATTCGCCAAGGACACGTGGAAAACGGAGAGTTCAAATTACCGACGACGACTTGGCCGCTGGCGACGGGCCCTGTTTTGACATAGACGACGATGTGAATGTGGCCGATACCTTCTTGAAGGAATGTCCCGGCTTCGTCTGAAGCGGCGCGGCCTAAACGTGCAAAGGGACGTGGATCTGAGCCCACTGCCTCGTAAGGCGGATTCAGCTTATGACTTGGGGCGCCTCGATGGAAAGAAGCAGTGCCATATGTTTCATTAAAGTTCTACGTCTACACTACACTCCGCAAGCGACCTTTCGATGTATGGTGGGAAGTATTTCTGGTACCTCTATCAACTCCATCCATTCTTCTTACATTCGCGAATGCTGCGTGGTAGGAACAACTGTCGATAACCTCTCGCAAAAAATATAATTCCTTTTATTTTCTCGTCGTAGTCATTTCGCTCAAGGGCGTACCCAAGATCTGAACTAGGGGAACTAGGGGGGGGGGGGGGGGGGCAGGTCATACTAGTCTCAGGAAGCAAGGACTCGAGACAACATACAGAACTTCTTATTAAATAAAAGAGTAAACCAGTGAAAAACTACTTTTAATAAACATTTTAAATACAAGAATGCACTTGTACAATCCGAGAAAACATGCAGCATTTCTTATTAAATAAAACAGTAAACTAGTGAAAAACTGCGAATATCTTCTAGGGGGGGGGGCAGCTGCCCCCCCCCCCCCCCCCCAGCCCCTCGCTGGGTACGCCCATGATTTCGCTTGTCGTATGAGGGATGAGATATTACATTGCAACATACATTCTCGGAGGTTTCAGAGCAAACCTCTCGTGTTTCGTAGCATCTACCGCAAGAGTTTCTTGAGCGTCTCCATTGCTAAACGAACCCGTGACGAAACGCGCCACGCATCACTGCATCTGCAATCTCTTTTCTGTTATTCAACCTCGTTAGCAGCCCTAACTGAAAAGAGGTACTCGAGAACCGGTCGCACGATTGTTTTTAAGCCACTTTTTTCGTGGATGAATGGCACGTCCGTAAGATTCTTCTAATGAGTCTCAAATTGCATGTCCATAAGATTCTGCTTATGAGCCTCACCATGGTACAGATACTTTAATGTAGTCACTCCCGACGATTAGTGCCAGCTGTTTTACATTTGTTATTATTTCCAGTGATTTATCGTCAATAGCGTAATCCGATAGTAGTGGAGCTTTTGGTCTATTTATGCAGAAACGTTATATTTACTTCGTTTCACGGCCAGCTGCCGGTCTCTGCACGAACAGTCTATTCTTTGCAGGTCTTCCTCCATTGCACCACAGTCTCCTGGCGTTGGAGCTTTCCCAAAGACAACAGCATAGTTAGCGAATAGACCAAGCAGCTTGAGACGCCATCGACTAGATATTTGCAAAGGTTGAAATGGCAAACGTTCAAGTGCCAGATCTGACACTTGTCAGAAAAATGAAAAACCAATGTCTGTCTATAAATAACTGATTTGAGTCCAAAAAATCTGAGGTGGTATTCTGATACCACAGAATTATGCTACTCGCCGCATCATTGCAAGAAACAATGAGTCAAATTAGAAAATAAATACATTTTTAAGAACTTTGGAAGTGCCAATAAGAAAGTTTTCACAAGTTGGTTCTCGTAAAAAAGATAACAGCAGCCAGCCACTGCCAGTTTCGAACCAATAGTTTCATCTTCAGACGGATGTTTACTTCTGTTGTTGGCTATTTTTTGCCAACAACTAATATTAACAACTACAAATGTAACATAGACGTCAACAGCTGTATGAAGACGAACCCCGTTTCTAAACTGGTAACGCAACTGTTTGCATAAATGAATAACGTTATTAACAGAGGCTGGTTGCTGTTTTCTTCTTTGCAAGGATCGTCTTATGTTTTACGCAAAGCCACGCTCTCAAAAACATCAGTTTTTGACGAAGTAGCGGGGAAAAAAGCTTCCATTAATGCTGAGTCGCTACGTTGCCTGTGTAATAATACAAGTACGAAAATACAGTATTACGTTATTAAATAGTAGAACTATAGTCAACAAAAACTGACTCTCATATCTTTCAAATTTTGGAACTCTACATGGAAGCACAGCTTGGCACAAAGACAAGGTGCCATCTACTAACACGTGGTTTGGCTCCTTGATCAAGTCTAGGGACATGTAGCAGAGAACTAGGAACAAAATAACACTGGAAACGTTTCTTGTGATAACTAGCTCTTGGAATGTTTTCCATTTCTACTCTTTCTTTATATTCACGGCGAACAGTAACGGCCCTGTAACACCCCCTTAACGGAGAAAACTAATCCCACGTGGAATCGCACTGACATAGGTGGCAGCCAAATTGAATACCAGGAAAAACGAATCTGCTGTAAATCTTTGGATACATAAGCAAAACAGATTTGCTTTAATCCATCACGAAGTTTCCTTACAGCAAGCATTATGCAGAATGAAAAATTCATTCTGGAATCAATCCTGAGGCTGTTGACAGGCCTTTCTCCGCCGTATCCTTTGTCCCAGCAATGACTTTTGAGCTCGGAATGGTAAGGCAGCTCAGCATTTGTTCTGACACAAAAAACACATAAAGTTTCCGCTAAGTTTAAGCAGTAGATATGTGGTCTGATTACAGCCAGGTCGATGCCTAGTTGCAGGAAGAAATGTCTGTATCATGTAGTTGCTTCATCAGGAAGGGAAATGGGAAGCTGTGGAAATTATTTTTTCGCTCGGTATTACCAGTAAAACACGCCCTTCTAGCTCTCTAAAAAGGCAGTCGGGGACAAGGATGTGACGTCATTCCGGGAACTATTGTTGGTCCTACGTTCATGTCGCCCGTCTTGTATACAACGAAAGGGGCTGAAACCCGTCAATATGAATGACGGCACTCGCCACATTATAAAGTATAATAACTTTGTGTCATACCGCCTCCTGTGACAAACACATGTTTGAATAATTAAGTACAGCGCACACCTGTTTGCAAACAGAATGCCAATAATTTTTGCGGCACTATAAATAGGTTGCACCGTGGTGACACAGTTACGTTGTCAGAAACCATGGACAGCGAACAAAGGAAAACCGCTAACAAGAAAGATTCATTCCACACACTTCATACAGAATGTTAAATAAAAAAGATCTCCAAGGAAAGATCTTTTCACAGAAACGACGCATCACAGGGGTACTGTTGACTGAAGAGGAGCATGATCCTTCGTCTAACTAAACTGAAGCTTAGATGCAGTAATCATAATCAAAACAATTGGACGACAATGATACTGAAGATATGAATATTTAGACTTTATAGACGTAGAATTTGACACCTACATTCCGTATTTGACGTGACAGGTGTCTCATTCGGCACTCCAAAGTAACTACCGAAACAAAATTTTCTTTGTCTTTGATTGTGCTGATCTTATTAATCCTTTCGTGAAATGCACATGTGTTTTATTTACCAATGTGATTCTCTTAAGAACGTTTGGAATTTGTTTTGCGATATATGAAGTCGGCTACGCACATGCTATGTTCTTATACTCATTTTTAAATGCGCTATGAATAAGAAAAGACAATCGCTAAATCTCTATGTTAATTTGTGCGCGATCACCAAGTACCACAAGCGTCAAACATAGAAAAGTATTAACTTTATCGAAGAATGGGAGATATAAAGTAGATTGCGAAATGATCAGTTTTTTCGAAGGAAAAGTAGGGAAAATCGAGAAGCGTTTTCGCACTGCAGTTTATAAAAGAGGACATATTTAGCAAAAAAGGAAATATAACTTTGTATTCATAGATTTCGATAAAATTATACATAATGTGAGATGGGATAAAGATATTCCGTTCTTGTCTTTGTGTTGACAATTGCAATGGTTGATAGGTAATCCATTCTCTTTCAGCGTAGTAGACCGGAGTAGTCGACACCGAAGGGATGGTACGAGAGGCCAGAATCAGGACATGTGTCCTGCACATGGTCGCCACCGACGTTTAATTTGCGTGATGAAGAGACAGTGAGGGAAGTGAGAAAACAGTCTCTATGTGACACCTGCTTAAACAGTCTCAATGTGACACCTGCTTAGAGAAATTAGCACGATACGGTTCATTTCCACATTAGTTGTATGCTACAGACCCTGAAGAGAGAGATCTCTGATATGTGGAAATAAGACAAATATGAGCATTTTATTAGAGGAAAATGCAATGAATGTGGAATTGTATTATTGTGCTAATGTTAGTAACAAAACAATCTAAAATATTAATTTTTTGAGTTCACTTGAAGTTACTATTCAATGAAGTGAACAGCGTTAAGCAAAAAAAATAAAAAATAAAAAAAAATCCTTTCTTTAGTTTCAGTCTTAAATTCCACCACACTGCTTACTTATGACCATTAATATGCTATGGCAGGTTGTAGAATAGATGTGCATCACTGTACCTGAGTCCTTTATATAGTAATGTTAAATCCTTGAAAACTTCATAGACGTTGTTTCTTGTCCTAATATCGTATTCATACTTTTCACTGTATTTTGTTGATATCATACGAGCGATGGACAAAAATGAGTAGGAACTGTGTCTGCTACTTAATGAAATGGAATGTGTACCAGCTGATGGCTACATTATGCATACAGGAAAAAAGAAAATTAAAGTAATGGCATGCTCAACAGTTCGGTATGTCGATGGCTAAATGCTAGCCCGAACAACAGACTCGATCACGAGTGGACGAATTTTGTTGTATCGGAAGTATCCATACAGGTTATAAAAATGTACTGCATGTATGTGTGTATGTTACACATCTCCTCCTAAGCCACTGAACCGATTTCAACCAAACTTGGTAAAAATGTCCCTTACTGTCAATTAACAATAGCTGTCGGGGTAAGAACCGCCGCCGGTCGCGGTGGCCGAGCGGTTCTAGACGCTACAGTCCGGAACTACGAGGCTGCTGCGGTCGCAGGTTCGAATCCTGCCTCGGGCATGGATGTGTGTGATGTCCTTAGGTTAGTTAGGTTTAAGTAGTTCTAAGTCTAGGGGACTGATGACCTCAGATGTTAAGTCCCATAGTGCTTAGAGCTATTTTTAAGAACCGCCAGCCTATCATAGTTCAGGAGATATGCAGTCATATACAATGACATGCCCGAAAAACTGCCGCATTATGCTTGACTTTTAAATTTGTTACTTCTTTATCACTTGTTCTGGTCGCAACGCATTTTGCAGACAGTTTCCACATATGGCGCTGAATGTGGATATAGCACTGTACGACACATAATTCAAAAGGGTCAACTGAAGAATAGAATACAACCTGTCAGCTTTGACCAATGACGTCATAGTTTACTCATAGGTATTAATGTTTGTCTTTTCGAGTCGTAGATGATAAATCGACTATCTTCTGCGGCGAGGTGCCATCATTGTAAATTGAAATAAATGAATGTGTTTTTAAAAGACAGGGCCAGGCATTGTGTACGATTTTTGTCGCTTGTATTAATTTAAATCATTTGTTCGTTCCAATTCATTCGGTACTTATTTTTATTCTTAGTGAGTTTGAGATATTTTGGAAGAACTGTTTTTATTTCTGGACAAATTTTTACTTTTTGATTTTCGTTTGTATCTTAAGTGAGGTACGGGATACAACTTTTACTGTTGTCGGTTTTTTGCCGCGCTAGTACTACTATGATACTTTTAAGTCGATACTGTTACTATCGAAGGCAAAAAAAAATTTGTATCTCATACTTCATTTGAACTATATAGGTCAACTGAAGTAAGAGAAACAAATTTTATGTGTGTCACTTTCTTTCGCTTTTGCGTAGTTCAACTGAAGAATAGGATACTAGTCCTAGCGAAGGCGAAAATGTCGACATACGTTAAACTTGTATACCTGTATAGATCAGCTGAAGTTCGGGATACAACTCATATACGTCAGCTGAGACAGTCCATACTAAAGTTACTTCTATCCCTTTCTTTCTTTCTTTTTTGGATTAGTATCCCATTCTTCAGTTGAGCTATATAGGTCAGCTGAAGAATAGCATACTAGGTCTCAAAGAAGCGATATACCTAACATTATGTTCGAAATATGGATGTATGTGACATATGTTTCCCATCTGTTTCCTCTGTCCTGCATTGCTTTGTTTCTCAACATTCGTCTTTGCTGCTAAATCTGTGCGATACATCATCTCTGGTAACTTCTGACGTCATTGGTCAAAGCCGACTGGTTGTATCCCATTCTTCAGTAATCCCGTTCAAGAGGTATGACGTCATGAACATTGAGATGAGTGAAAAAATGCCACGTCACGCAGGAAGTTTTATTTGTTCTTTACTACTAAGACGCTACTACAGTCGAATCTACTCAGGGAAACCCCTGATAGCTGGCACCACTTTAGACAGCTTTCAACTGCGGAGCGCAAACGGCTGTAAGCGAAAACAATAGACGTCTATAGAGCTATGAAGAGTCGTTGCCATAAAGACGTTTACAAAACTGCGTTGTAGACACGTGAAGCAGCTACGCCCAGCATACAGAAATTGTCCGGGATCTTTCTTAGAATGTTTGATAATCTCAGAGGTGTTTTCACGAAAACATCGAAATGAAGTTTTTTAGATATTGCACTGCAAACACAGTTCGTTTTATGTTTTCGTTTCAAACTGAAAACTGGTGAAACGAATATCCAGGCAGTGTCGGATTTGTCAGCTTGTAATAGATAAAAAAGGAAGAGGCAAGAAAGATACAGTAGCAGGGATAGCTCATTGAAAAAAGACTTTGTTTAAAAAGAGACAGCTTAAAAATATATATAGACTATATTTGGAGCGCAGATCTGTATGGAATTGCGTCGTGGACGGTAGGAAAAACAAAAGTAAAAGATTAGAAGCCAATGAAATATAGTATAACAGGAAGGTTAGTTGTGTACCCTCCTTCTTCTTCTGCTTCGTTAGGACCCTTCAGGATCACGCGCGGCTTGTTTTGCACGTCTTCTTTCTTCCCATTACCTCTTCATTTTCTCGCTTCTTCTGTTTCTTTCTTCTTCTGTTAAGACAACTTTGATTTTGGTGTCCGGCCACCTGTGACCATCCACCAACCCTTTATACTTCTCCCTATCCTGTACTACTGCCTGCAGATTCCTTTCTTTAATTCCTACAGCCTTCCAGTCATCTCTGACTTCCTTCACCCAGTTATTTCCCGTATGTCATGTTGCATTCCATATCTTCTTAGTCAACCTCTCCTCATCCATTCTCATGATGTGCCCAATAAATCGTAGCTTCCTCTTCCGTATCTCGCTCGATATGGATTCAATCTTTTCACACAGTCCCTGTCGTGTTCTGTGTATCCAGATATCCCCATGATTTTTGGTGCCCCATATATCTCTCAAAATTCTCCGTTTTCCCTTCTCCAACTGTATACAAGCTCTATTGCCGAGTGTGATCGTTTCTGATGCATACAGAGCAGCATTTCTTTCAGTTGCTGTGTAATGTCGCAATTTGGCATTCCGTGACAGATTTTTCTTGCCATATCTTGTTTACACCGCACACCGAAACTTCTGCAAAAGCTGTGCCCTGTGTACTGCGCTACTGTTGCTCTGTATGCCACCGGTTACCTTCTGCCCCAAATAACGAAAACTGTTGACTTTCTCAGACTCAGTGTTCAATGTCTTGGTCTTCTTATATGCAATCTTCAGTCCGACCTTTTCTGTTGTTTCGGCAAGAATTTTTGGTGCTGTCTTCGCCTCTTCTTCTGTCTCATTTAAGAGTGCCGTGTCATCTAGGAATGCCAGACAGTCCCCTGTTGCGTTATGTTTGATCTTGTACCCTATTTGCACACCTTTGATCTTCATGTTACTATCTAGTTGTCTCCACTGTCTCACTACTTCGTCCAAAACCAGGTTAAGTAAAATCGATGACAGTCCGTCCCCTTGCTGGACTCCTGTTTTTATTTCGAAGCTGTCTGACAGCGTACTGCCATGCCTGATCCTGGTAGTAGTGTCGCTTAACGTTTCCTTTATTACTGCATGTGTTGTAGCATCCAGTCCTCTATCTTCTAAAAGATCCAGCAGAGTACTTCTGTCAACTGAATTCTAGACCTTTTGAGTCCACAAATGTCACTGTTTACTTTTTTCCTTTCCTGTGTCTGTGTTCTGTTATCCTTCTTATTCCAAATATCTGTTCTGTACAGTTCCTCCCTTTTTTAAAGCCACACTGGTATTCTCCTATTGTCGGCCGCAGTTGTTCGCCAACACTGTTCAGCAAGATTCTGGACAAAACCTTGCACCCTATGTTTAAAAGAGAGATGCGCCCATAGTTATCCAGTACTTTCTTGTCTCCTTGCGTGTGTAGTGGTGTTACAATGGCTTCTTTCCAGTCTATGGCTATCTTCTTATTTCTCCAGATAGCCATTAATATATTGTACATACTTCATTCTATTTCAGGCCCAACCCACTTGATCTCTATAGCACAGATACCACCGCTGCCTGATGCCTTGTGGTTATTGAGGTTTTTAATTGCCTCTGCTACTTCTGCTCTGGTGGGTGCATTGTCTAAACTATCCTGACTTTCGTCCCTACAGCGCAAGTGTGTCCACTTTACTGCCCGTGCTTCTGCATTCAGCAACTCCCTAAAATACCTAGCCATTTCCTCGCACATCTCTTTCTCGCCAATTTTTATTGTGCCATCTTGTGTTATTACGAGGAGTTCTTTTGCCTCGAAGCCTTTAATTCTGCTCTTCATTTCTCTGAAAAAGACCCATAATTTGTGTTTCTTGAAGGCTGTGTTTACTTCTTCAAATTTCTCATTCCATCTGTTTCTCTTGACATATCTGATCGTTTTGCCAGCAATTTTTCTCGCATTCTGGAAGTTCGATCAGTCTTCTTGCTTTTTATAGGATTGCCATTTTATCCATGCTTTCCTCCTGGTCTCGACTGCATTCTCACATTCCTCCGTCCACCACTCATGCTTCCTTTTCTTATTGTTAGCAGCCAGCCGCACTGCCTCTTCTTCCAGCACATCTCTCACCCTCTCCCAATCACTCTGAACTACCATTCTCTTTGCATACTCTGCTCTGTGTTTTTTTCAGAAGATCTAGGTCGATTCTGTGAGTGTGTATGCCCCTACGTTTCCTTGCTCTGTTGGGAATCCATCTGTATTTTATTTCGACAAGGTAGTGATCTGATACCATCCTGCTATTTTTCCTCACTTTGGTGTTTATAATTTTTCTGTGATTCTTTTCACGGATTGCTGAATGGTCTAGCTGTTTTTCCCCAATCCCGGCCGTGGTGGTCGAGCGGTTCTAGGCGCTTCAGTCCAGAACTGCGCTGCTGCTACGGTCGCAGGTTCGAGTCCTGCCTCGGGCATGGATGTGTGTGATGTCCTTAGGTTAGTTAGGTTTAAGTAGTTCTAAGTTCTAGGATGTTGAGTCCCATAGTGCTCAGAGCCATTTGAACCATTTTTGAACCCAATTCTGTTTCCAGGGCTGACCCACGTTGTTTTCTTGCTTGCCTTAGCTTTGTAATGGGTGGTCATTATTCTCATCTGTGTCTCCTACGCGGGTCCACTAATCTCACACAATTCTGGTTTGTTCTCTTGTGGGCTGGATAATCTCCACAGGACCTCTAAACTTCCTTTCCGTGCCGATTTGTGCGTTAAAAATTCCTAGCAAAATAGTGACACCTCTTTTGTCCACATCTGTCACCACCTTATCCAAAGTGGACCAAAAAATTCAGCTCCTGCTTTGTCTTTTTTGTTCTTGTCATTTGTTGGTGCATGTGTATTTACGACTGTATAAGTTTTGTTTCCTACTTTCATTGTCAGATATGACAGCACCTCGTTTATGCCCTTCCATGCAGTGATACTATGTAGGTATCTACGATCAACTACGAAGGCTGTGCCAAACATAAAACGTTGCTTTGGCCCCGAAACACCGGGTTTTCCTTTCAGAATTAGATAAGCCTCAGATTCCATCGTGCTTTCTTCCCTGAATCTTGTTTCCTGTAGTGCCAGTATGTCAATCCCAAGTTCTTCACACTGTCAAGAACTTGCTTTAGCTTGCCCACCTTCATCATTTTCTGTATGTTTGTGGTTCACATTTTAAAAGTTTGTTTCTGTCTGATTTTGTGTCCGTGATTTAGATTGGATTTTGAGGTACTGGTAGGTTCGCAGTTTTGTTTCTCACATGATGCACGCTCCCCAGAATCCGATAGCCTGCTTGCGCTGACCTCGGTCAACGAGGGACTAGCCTCCTGGGGTATCTTTGAAATTACGACATGCTTCATGACTGCTTCACAAGCCTAAGTTTCGGCTTTGTTTGTCGCATTTGCAGTAGCGTGGTTACAACCGAGGTGGTTTGCCCCAGAGGATGTACTCAGGCCGCCTCAGTGGGATCAGACGCCTTTTGTGGCCGCTCCACTGGAGTAAAGAGCCACTCTGTTCTGAGAAGGTTCATCCGCCTTGATGTCCGTTGGGACACCCCCATAACGTAGCACTGTCCGTGCGGGCGAGGAGGTTTGCGTGCTCTGGATCCGGAGGGCGATGTCGGCGGTCGCCTAGCTTCCAGAAGGGTCACCCAAGCCGGACAGCCCAAAGGGGAGGAGCCAGACAAAGTGCGTCCCACAACGACCTATCGATATCCTGTATCCTATCCTGTCCTATCCTAAGCCTATACTTTTTCCTTACCATAGCGTGAAAAGATCAACGGCTTGAGGGGCGGACGAAGATGGCCAGTCATTTCAAAATATATGTATCGTACAAAGAGTGAACGAGAAAAATGCCTAATAATTGCAGAACGGGTGGGAACTTATTACGACACGAGTAGCTGCTGAAAACGGAAGGTATAATGAGCGTAGACATGAGTTCATAAAATAGATCGTTGCTGAAGAACGCAACTGTTATGCTGAAACAAAGAAGATAACTGGCAAGCGAGAGGACTGGAGGACTATATCAAGCCAATCTTAGTGTTTTTTTCGTTGCACTTGGAACTTGTCCATCATACTGTCATGCAGTCCTTGCGCAACCATGCAGATACAGTTTCGGCTTGCATCCTAGAGAGTTCATCTGGTATCAAACGTATAATACGTAAAGAACAAAGTTAGTTAAATACTTTACTCCTATTCGCTGATGCTTTTCATGCGTACGTCAGTTAAGTCACAAAAATTCTCATATGGAAATAGGACTCATAAATGAAACGAATACAAGCCCCCGCTCCCAGCGGAAGACTATGTACTAGAATGACACCCTGAGGACGATACAAAGGATTGTATACAAGTCAACGTAAATTAAAATTGCACAGCAGCCACAAGTGGCATGTAAATTTCCTTTATCGACATGTTTCACTCGACAGACGCATGCATCTTTAGAAATTAAGTAGCCACGTGTTAAATGTATGTGGCTGTGTATAGCGCCGTCATACATAAATCTGTGTAAATTCTTGCAGGTCGCAGTTAATAAAGCTGCTAAGACAAACGTAATTTTCAGAAGTTAGTGGAAGAAATGTAGAGAAAATTTAGAACATTATTACCTCACCTGGTATTAAATAGGCTATTCCCACCAAATAAGAGGAAATATAGAGAAAATTTAAAGCATTATTACCCCACCTGGTATTAAGTGGGCTACTCTCACTAAATAAGAGCCCATTATTTTACCACTGCACAATATGGTTCCGAAAGAAGCACAATTGAAGATCTTTTAGGGGAAACTATGTACAAACCCGTGAGAAGGGTCTGGGAAAATCTGGAATTCCTGAAATTATAGGATTGTGTAGCTACAGCGTACAAACTTGATGCTTGAGTCATAATAGGGGCAAGAAGATAGTTTTTTAGCCCTCATTTCAACATATTTGTTAATTTATGTACGTTCCTCTCACTCAGGAAGTAAAAGTTTTACTTACGTGTTATTTTTACACGAAATTACATATAAATGGGAACTCCAGTTAGGCTAGGTAACATAAGTATCCACTACATGCTTCTTAGAGATATAACTAAAGCATCAGGTAGAATACGCCCTGCAAGCTCTCATTTTTATAGGCCGACGTGAACCCAATAAAACACCACTGTACAGCAAGAGCTAGTTTAACAAGGAATGCGGTGACAGAAAAGGAATTATATAACACCCTGTAAGAGAGTAATGACAATAAGAGCAATATCATGAGAGAGGGAGAGGGATAGGAGAATACTTGATGGTATTTCTACAGTTATGTCTCGTTTATTAAAGCATGAAAGTTCATTTACGTCACATCCTTCTCAGGAAACTTCCTCTTAGACACAGAAGAAATTTACGTTAGTTCTTTTCCTCGTAAACTATAGAAAAAAAATGAATGAAGTAATAATGACATGACCAGAAGTTCTTAGTAATACTGATAATGTTTAAGGCCATTTGCTCTCAGGTGCCAGTTCAGTGTTGTGTATTAAGCGGATGTGAATATCATAATTCGTCTTTGGATTTGAAATTTGCTATGTGTATTTACCGTTGATCAAAAAACATAGTAAAATTCAGTTGTAAAAAACGAGTGAAATTTTTCTTATATGCAAGGTACATGTACTGAGGTTACTATATTTGATTATCGAGTGGCTGATATTTTCTTGTTGCCGCGGCAGTACATTGCCTTCCACTGCACCGAACTGCTGCATCATTTTGTGACTAGAGTCATGTATTTAAATGAGGTCGCTCGCTTTTTGAACAGGTGGTAGACTCGTGTTACGGGGAACATACACAAGAACATGACAGGCGCCTTACCTGACATGTAGGTGAGCGCTGGGAATCACTTTCTAGAGGAGCAGGCAAAGCGCTGTTGTATTAAAGCAAGTTACGTAAGGCGAACTCCTTAACGAGGGCCTGACGCATTAACGAAGCAGTTTACAAATTGGTCCAGTCTGCGTAGGAGTCAGATCAATTCTTCAGCCAACTCCGGCGCATGCGTAGCGTCGTCGAGAAGGAAGTGCGCGTCCCCCTTACGAAAGGCGTCGAATTCTTTGTCGAGGTTGCAGTTCTACTTTTTCCATCGTGAATTCATTGCACTGATACTATGATGAAAACATTGCGAGACTTTAGTTCCATCTTTGTTCATGTTCATGGAACGAAAAGCAAAGCACAGTTGTTGCTAGGAAATTGTGGGCAGTAATCTTAAATGTAGATGCCCAGTACATAACACAGAAGAAAATACATTTTAACACGAAAGTTGCAGTTTGTTTGCTGGCTGATTAGTTTCGGGGTTTGCCCATTTTCAAAAGCCATCTATTGCAGAGATCAAAATTTGTTATGAGTGGATGTGCAGAATGTGGATGATAAAGATATCAGTCCAAATGGCTCTGAGCACTATAGGACTTAACATCAGACGTCATCAGTTCCTAGAACTTAGAACTACTTAAACCTAACTAACCTAAGGACATCACACACATCCATGCCCGAGGCAGGAATCGAACCTGCGACCGTAGCAGTCGCGCGGTTCCGGACTGAAGCGCCTAGAACCTCGCGGCCACAGCGCCCGGCAAGATATCGGTGATAAAATGGTTCATGTTGTAACCACTTACGTATTTGTGATTAGGTTATGGTTGTTGTTGACAGTTCTATTTATGTCATCACATTTAAATGTATCCCCTATCTGTGGTAAAAGATGTCACAGTTGTATTTATATCTTACAGTACTATGTTAATGTATTTAAGTGTGGTGACATAAACAGAACTGTCCACATCAACCACATCCTGAATATAAATACGTAAGTAGTTACTATATGAACCATTTTATCACTGATACCTTTGTTATCCACATTTTACACGTCCATTCATAACAAATTTTGTTCTCTGTAATAGGTGGATTTTAAAAATGGGCTAACACTGAAACTAGTCAACCAATAAATAAACAACAGCTTTGGTGTTAAATTGTCTTTTCTTAAATATTTGAGAGCTGCAAGACGCAACACATCAAAAATGTTTGCACTACATAACAGTTTTCCTTTATGGTACAACACATCCAATCAACATTAGAGCCATAAACATTTACATGACACTCGATACTTATTAAATCATTTGCTCTGCAAGAGCAACAATTTTTTCATAGAGTTTTCTAATGTCGATCACGAAATCAGTTGTCCAACAACGTCCATACGTCTTTGTCTCGTATTTACATGAGAAAGAGTTTCATGCCCAGTTTTCGCAAACTTACTTTAGGATTTTAGTGATTTTCCTCTCGCCAATTAGGATTTCCTCTGACCTTGTCTTTTTGCCCATTTCACCCTTTGGTGGCTTCACTATTTCATCTACCCATTGGTATTCTGTTTTATTCTTTTGCCCTGTTTCAATCAATCTTTGCCTAAAGCAACTTTTGCTGTAATTTCTTCAGTTTGAATCTGCAGCCCATAGCCAGACTTCACATCTGCCCCTGGAAGCCCCTTACAGTTTAATACTTGTTTATAAAGCTCTGTCTTACTATTACTCTTACTATTACGTAATCTGTTTGAAACCTTCCTGTGTCTCCAATTGTACAACTTTATTTCACGATTGTTAAGCAACACATTAAAAATGACTGAATGTGCTCTGTGCAGAATTCTACCAGGTAGCTGTAAACGATAGACAAGCGTGGAGAGTTGCTTCAAGGCAGCTTCGGACCGCAGACAACAACAATAACAACGTTTTCCTATATCAGTTTATGGTTAAGATTGTTCAACAAGGAAGGTCAGAAAACGTAAACTCAACTGAAATTCATTCGGTGAAACATAACTCTTGGCTTTTTTCCGTCTTAGGGCAAATCTTGTATTCAAATTCGAAATCTAGAACGTCAAAAAACTACGACAAAAATCATAATTTTCCTAAACACAGGAATAAAATTGTACGGTCAAGGAAAAGTGTAATGAAGCTACACGTCCGCGGGAATTTCCTTAAATGCATAGTAAACCCTCAAAGTGTTAGAGTGTGAAAGGAGTCTACTGGGGCACACTTGGATGTGGCACCCGAATGTGGTAATAATATTAATGTAAACTAAAATGAAATAGTATATTGTAAACGATGTTTGTCTCTCATAGGCTTTGTAATGAGGATCGCTGACTGTGCACGACCGCAGAGCCAAAGGCACTGCTTCTGGTCTGAGACTTAGTGTTGGGGTAAGAGAGCGCTGGGCGCATAGCAGGAGGTAGCTGTCTGTAATCGAAAGACGATGAAGTAGGCAGATTTTGTGGTATGCTCTGTGAAGCCACCAAGTGTTAGATTAATGTAAGAATTACGAGAACATGTAAGCAGAAGTCTTCATGCAACCAAGGTAAAGATGTCAAATAATTATGATTTTCGTTTTGCCAGCGCGTTAGCAAAGATGAGGTGGCTGATAATTTGTAATTGTTGAGTAACCCCAGAATACACGTAAACTGATCGATATAAAGGCTAGTTAGTTATTTCACTTTTGTAATCTTTCTAAGATTTGTTAACAGAGCTATATGCAATTTGATGATTTGCATTTATGCTAGTTTAATGAGGTTAGGGAATACATGCTCTACAAATCTCATTGTTCGTGAATCAATTAGTAAATATGATGTATTTTTAACTTGCAATATAATTTTTCTAAAAAAAAAGCTATGTTAGTAATTCACCAAAATTAGTACCGCCTCCCTGTTCAGGTGGTATGTTTTTCAAAGAAGTTGGATTTTCCTTAAATGTTTTCATTTATCAGCGAAAAGAAATTCACGTTTTTTGCAAAGTATTAGGGGCAGCATTGCACACTGCTGAGCCTGTAGCTAGCATATTTTATTTTTTTTCATGATAGACAAGAATAAATCGCGTTCCACCGTTGCTGCTTTAGACGTAAGTCAATATAAATATTTATATGCACTTGGCATCATCCAATGTATTACAAAAGAGAAGAAGATTTTTTTTAAAAAACGTTACATCAAAGCAAATTTTAAAAGAACGCTACAAGTGTTATTTGTAAATATCGTGTGAAGCGCTCATAAATTCGTTATTTACATACGTAACAAAACATAGTAGAAAGAACATAAACACAGCCTACACACTTGCGGCATGAGTTATATTCTTTAGAAATACAGAGATGAATTTTTTTTTTATCTGATGGTCAGAAATATGTTACTACAGAACTGCCGCAAGGAAACATCCAAGTGCCGAAGTCCTTGTTCGATTCACTGTAAGAAAGTAATTCTATAACACTAATTAATTCCCTGTTCTTTTGCGGCTTTAATGAATTCTGTTGATAAATGAAAGAAACCAGTCTTTCGGGTGCTACAGAAGAGAAAGAGAAAAACGAAAAATCACAATGAATGGGCAATTGTTACTGTCGGGGAAACTATAATAAATATTTCCGAGATAGAATGGCTAAATCAAACTTATGTTGATAGAATAAAAATCATTTAAAAATAACTGTATATATGAGGCTTTGTTAAAATTAAAAAGGTGAACTTCCGATATAGCGAGAAATATACTCCCATAAGGAATCGTCACGAATCGTGAGAGTCCCGCGGCAAACATCGCAATCAAAGGCGGGGCAGCAAACTACTATTGTCGCTAAATTGGAGTTTCCGAGCGAAAGCTGCAGACTGCGCCAACACTCCGGATTCAATTTTGCGACCTCCAAGTAGCAGCGAGCAGAGTATCTGGATAAAGTGTTATGGTTTGACATTTAATCCGAACAATTATCTGTAAACGACACAGCCGCTACATATTAATTTCCGTACCCGATGCTACACTAATATAATTTCCACGAGTGGGGTGAAGCATGAGTTGGTAGCTCAATCGTTTCAAGCTTAGCACAGTTCCTTTTTCGTATGTTTGTCTTGTACTAACTGTTCATACTTTTCTTATGCAAATAGGATTATCAAACGAAAATGACAGTGAACGTAAGTATAAATGTTCATCATATCGTAGCTAGTTGTCGCCCAATTTTCTCATGTAGAGTTTCGAGACACTGAGAGAATCGGAAGAAAGCTTAGAATTCTGGACTAGTTTTGCGTGAAACATGCGAAAAATTGAGGTTTTTTTGAGAGAAATTGCTTGAGCGCATTTTGGCGTCACATATGTCTAACGACCTCATTACCAAAGCGGCTTAAAATCCGCAAGTATTCTTCAGGTCTCTCCATTATTCATCGTAAAACAAATTCTTCCTGGTGGACAGTTCTCCTCTACAGTGTTTACGTGGTAGACGCTCGTTCCCTATTGTTTAATGAGCCGGGAGTGCTAATTAAATTCCTTGCGTACGTCAGATCGTTGATCAGTTCTCTCGCGTACACTCTTACTGACCTAGGGCGTCTCTCCATGTTTGATCGCATGTGTTATCATTAGACTAAATTTACACTCGATATCTGAGGTTGTAACCCAGGACAAGATAGAGAGGCGTTCGAACTCAAATCATACATTTAAAAAACCGTAAAAATAGCAATAACTTAGGCAACTCACGTCACTGAGAAAATATGGTATCCTTCTTCTTTTATGATTCGAGTCCATCGATCAACTGCCCTGCTTCAATCAGCGAGGGAACAGCTGTCGGCTTGCAACGCCTTCCTGAACATTTGACTTCCTGATCCATCGTAAGTCTTGATTCTCTGAAAACCTTTTCTAAAATAGTTGATAGGCAGACAGCAGGTAAGAGGCGAGCTTATATTCTGAGCAAATGTTTCTGTTCTGCTTCTTATATTGACCCCCTCGCTTTGTTGCACCTTGTCAGTAATCTTAATCTTTTTTATCTTTGCGGTTTTCCATCTTACCAAGGCTCTCTCATATTGGAACGCTAACTCTTGCGTCTTCAGGGCGAAAGCAAAGAACCTTCAAATCCTTGTCAATGAAACCCTGGCACCTTTACTTAGTACGGCCTGCGGTAGGTTTCCGTATTATATGCCTTTTTATCATATGTGCGAGATGCTGCTCTCAGGAAGTTTTCTTACTAAAGTCTACACTGTCAATAAGTTAATTCATAAGTACAGTATGTGATCATAGGTATCCGGACACCTGGCTGAAAATGACTTACAAGTTCGTGGCGCCCTCCATCGGTAATTCTGGAATGCAATATGGTGTTGGCCCATCCTTACTCTCGATGACGGCTTCCACTCTCGCAGGCATACGTTCAATCAGGTGCTGGAAACTTTCTCGGGGAATGGCAGCCCATTCTTCACGGAGTGCTGCACTGAGGGGAGGTATCGATGTCGGT
Source organism: Schistocerca cancellata (assembly GCF_023864275.1). Taxonomy (NCBI): domain Eukaryota; kingdom Metazoa; phylum Arthropoda; class Insecta; order Orthoptera; family Acrididae; genus Schistocerca; species Schistocerca cancellata. The sequence goes on along the minus strand of NC_064626.1, from coordinate 453,836,822 downwards.
CGGTGAGGCCTGGCACGAAGTCGGCGTTCCGAAACATCCTAAAGGTGTATTATAGGATTCAGGTGAGGACTCTGTGCAGGCCAGTCCATTGCAGAAATGTTATTGTCGTGTAACCACTCCGCCACAGGCATTATGAACAGGTGCACGTCGTGTTGAAAGACGCAATCGCCGTCCCCGAATTGCACTTCAATAGCGGGAAGCAAGAAGGTGCCTAAAACATCAATGTAGGCCTGTGCTGTGATAGTGCCACGCAAAACAACAAAGGGGTGCAAGCTCCCTCCATGAAAAACACGACCACACCATAACACACCGCCCCCGAATTTTACTGTTGGCACTACACACGCTGGCAGATGACGTTCACCGGGCATTCGCCATACCCACATCCTGCCATCGAATCGCCAAATTGTGTACCGTCATTCGTCACTCCACCCAACGTTTTTCCACTGTTCAATCGTCCAATGTTTACGCTCCTTACACCAAGCGAGGCATCGTTTGGCATTTACCGCTCGACTATGAAATCTAAGTTTTTTCATCTCCCGTCTAACTGTCATAATATTTGCAGTGGATCCTAATGCAGTTTGGGATTCCTGTGTGATGGTCTGGATAGATGTCTGCCTATTACACATTACTACCCTCTTCAACTGTCGGCGGTCGAAGAAAAAAATGGCTCTGAGCACTATGGGACTTAACATCTGAGGTCATCAGTCCCCTAGAACTTTGAACTACTTAAAGCTAACTAACCTAAGGCCATCACACACATCCATGCCCGAGGTAGAATTCGTACCTGCGACCGCAGCAATCGCGCGGTTCCGGACTGCAGCACCTAGAACCGCGTGGCCACCGCGGACGGTGACGAGGTCGTCCTGTACGCTTTTGTGCTGTACGTGTCACTTCACGTTTCCACTTTACTATAATATCGGAGACAGTGAACCTAGGGATGTTTAGGAGTGTGGAAATCTCGCGTACAGGCGTGTGATACAAGTGACACCCAATCATCTGACCACGTTCGAAGTCCGTGAGTTCCGCGAAGCACCCCCATTCCACTCTCTCACAATGTCTAATGACTACTGAGGTCGCTGATATGGAGTACCTGGCAGTAGGTGGCATCACAATGCGCCTAATATGAAAAACGTATGTTTTGGGGGTGTCCGGATACTTTTGATCACATAGTGTACGTATCGTTTCTTTAGTTGCATGTTAATCTACCCGGTACACATGCATCCGTCATCTTCAACACACTTTCAGTGCAATTGCAGTTGTATCCGAACCACAGAGTCGCATTTATGGTAAGATGCAGTGCAATCTTCCTGCAAACTTCTACGTAACAGCGTTTGCCGCCAATATCACACAGTCGCATCTCTGCGGATTTGTTACTGTTTTCTCGCTTCGTTGACAAACCTCATCCCAGGTTCAGCTCGGCTGTGCTCCTCTCTCTCTCTCCTCCCTCCCCCCCCCCTCGCCCTCTCCAATAGTCAAAGCCCTTTCTCTGCACAGATTCATACCCAGCGTCTCAAATTCTAGAATAGTTTGCAGAGGCATATTTCTTTGAGTAAAGTGAAACTGGTAAAAACGACAAAACTATATTTTTCCTTTCGGACGGATTAAAGTTGCACGTGAGGTGAACAGAAAACAGACCCAGACCCAAACGGTCAATGAACTGTGATTTTTCATGAGTCTCTCTCTTATTTCTTTCTTGGCAACATTTACGGCATCTCCGTTGTCTCTCGTGTCTTAAGGTTTTTATGGCTTTTAAAGTTATGCACACATGTTTTCTTGTTTCCTTCCACCCTTTTAGCGCCATAGTAAGCGTAATCCTTTCTTTCATTATACTTCCAGTTCGTAGACGTCATTTCTAGACGAAACAAAATGAAATTAAATTCATTTTACTTCTCGCATAGTGTAACGTGTAAAGTAGCGTTCTCCACCGTAACAACATTGCTTTGCTGCTGTTGTGTAAAAATATTTCGCTGGGATGAATTTTGACCTGTCGAAGCTTCTTATCAGGGAGTTCATTAGGCTACAAAACACTTGAAGAAATAAAACATTTCTAACTGAGTGAAACAACATCCTCAACAAGAAACAGGTACCTAAATCCGGAATAATAGTAATTTAATATTATTTCATAGTTTACTATTTTACCTGAGGATGTGTACTAGGGATGGAAATGTGCAAATATGACACAGTTTAGATGCAAAAGTATAACAGGATAAGAAACCTTACTGATTACATTTGCACTTTAGAGTTTTTGCATGTATCGAAACGGGATACAGCAGATATATTTACCTCTCCAAAAAATTCACTCATTGCCTTAAAAGTTTCCTGAGGAAGTTAACGAGCTCCTAAATATTACCATAACATAGCACTTAACCGACCGATCATATTGAAATACAGTGATTATAGAGGCCTGGGGAGACTTGAAATTTTATCATCACACTATCAAGCTCGTTGTTGTTGCGTTCTTCAGTCCAAAGACTGGTTTAATGCAGCTCTCCACGCTATTCTATCCTGTGCAAACCTATTCACTTCCTACTGCAACCTACACCCTTCTGAATCTGCTTAATGCATTCATTTCTTGGTCTCCTTCTACGATTTTTACCCCCCATGCTTCCCTCCGGTACTAAACAAGTGATCCCTAGACGCCTCAGAGTGTGTCCTACCAACCGATCCCTTCTTCTAGTCAGGTTCTGCCGCAAATTTCTCTTCTCCCCATTTCTATATAGTACCTCCTCATTAGTTACGTGATCTACCCATCTAATCTTCAGTTTCCCCTCCAGCACCAAATCTCAAAAGCTTCTATTCTCTTCTTGTCTCAACTGTTTATCTTCCATGTTTCACTTCCATACATGGCTACACTCCATACAAATACTTTCAGAAAGGATTTCCAGACACTTAAATCTATACTCGACCTTAACAAATTTCTCTTCTTCGGCAACGCTTTCCTTGCCATTGGCAGTCTACATTTTATATCCTCCCTACTTCGACCATCATCAGCTATTTTCCAGAATGAAATTTACACTCTGCAGCGGAGTGTGCGCTGATGTGAAACTTCCTGGCAGATTAAAACTGTGTGCCGGACCGAGACTCGAACTCGGGACCTTTGCCTTTCTTGGGCAAGTGCTCTACGATCTGAGCTACCCAAGAAGGACTCACGCCCCGTCCTCAGAACTTTACTTCTGCCAGTACCTCGTCTCCAACCTTCCAAATTTCACAGAAGCTCTCCTGCGAACCTTGCAGAAATAGCACCCCTGGAATAAAGGATCATGCGGAGGCATGGCTTAACCACAGCCTGGAGGATGTTTCCACAATGAAATTTGCACTCTGCAGCGGAGTGTGCGCTGATGTGAAACTTGCTGGCAGATTAAAACGGTGTGCCGGACCAAGACTCGAACTCGGGACTTTTGCCTTTTACGGGCAAGTATCCTGTCTTCCAGGAGTGCTTCAGTGAAGTTTGGAAGGTAGGAAATGAAGTACTGGCAGAATTGAATCTATGAGGACGGATTCTCAGTCGTGCTTGGATAGCTCAGTTGGTAGAGCACTTGCCCGCGGAAGGCAAAGGTCCCGAGTCTTGTCTCGGTCCGGCACGCAGTTTTAATCTGCCAGGAAGTTTCACATCAGTTATTTTTCTTTCCAAATAGCAAAACTCATCTAGTGCTTTAAGTGTCTCATTTCTTAATCTAATCCCATCAGCATCACCTGATTTAATTCGACTACATACGATTGTTCTAGTTTTGCTTTTGTTGGTGTTCGTCTTATACCCTTCTTTGAAGAGACTGTCCCTTCCGTTCAACTGCTCTTCCAAGCCCTTTGCTGTCTCTGACAGAATTACTACGTTATCGGCAAACCTCAGAGTTTTTATTTCATCTCCCTTGACTTTAATTCCTACTCCAAATTTTTGTTTTGTTTCCTTTACTGCTTGCTTCCCTTCCGTGTCGCTCGACTCTTATAACCGCCATCTGCTTTCTGTATAAATTGTAAATAGCCTTGCGCTTCCTGTATTTTATCCCTGCTACCTTTACAGCTTAAAGGAGAGAATTTCAGTCAACATTGTCAATAGCTTTCTCTAAGTCTGCAAATGCTATAAACATAGGTTTTCCTTTCCTTAACCTATCTTCTGTGAGAAGTCGTATTCTCTCGCGTGTTCCGACATTTCTCCAGATTTCAAACTGATCTTTCTCGAGGTCGGCTTCTACCAGTTTTTCCATTCTTCTGTAAAGGATTCGTGTTAGTATTTTGCAACTGTAATTTATTATTATAGTCATAGTTCGGTAATTTTCTTACCTGTCAGCACGTGCTTTGTTTGGAATTGGAATTATTATATTCTTCTTGAAGTCTGAGGGTATTTCGCATGTCTCATACCTCTTGCTCACCAGGCGGAAGAGTATTGTCATGGCTGGCTCTCCCAAGATAGTCAGTAGCTCTAACAGAATGTTGTGTACTCCATGGGCCTTGTTTCGACTTAAGTGTTTCAGTGCCTTGTAAAATTCTTCTTGCAGTATCATTCCTCCTTTCCATTTCCATAATATTGCCGTCAAGTGCATCTGCCTTGTACAGACCCTCTATATACTCCTTGCACTTTCCGCTTACTCTTCTTTGTTTTCCATCTGAGCTCTTGATATTCATACAGGTGGCTCTCTGTTCTCCAAAGGTTTCTTCAATTTTCAAGCAGGCAGCTTCTAACTTACCCCTAGTGATATATGCATCTACATCCTTACATTTGTCCTCTATCCATTCATGCTTAGACATTCTGCACTCCCTGTCAATCTCATTTTTAGAGTTTCTTTTCCCTTTCGCCTGCTTCATTTATTGCATTTTTATATTTTCTCCTTTCATCGATTAAATTCAATATCTCTTGTATACCCCAGGATTTCTACCAGCCCCCTTCGTTTTACCTACTTGGCGCTCTACAGTCCTATTTCATCTCTCAAAGCTACCTACCCTTCTTCTACTGTTTTCCTTTCCCCTATTCTTGAGAGTCGTTCCCCAATGCTCCCTCCGTCTGAAACTCTCTACAACCTCTGGTTCTTTCAGTTTATCCAGGTCCCATGTCCTTAAATTTCTGCGTATTGAGCTCATGAAACCAATATTGGATATTTATAGCTATGTGAATAATTCTCGCCTACTAGCTCTTCTTCTGCCACACTTAATGAACGTAGTCATGATGATTTCATTGACCTTATCAATTACTGTGGTTTTAGACTGACCAAGTGTTCTCCGAAACCACTATATGACTCCTTAACCCACTGCACAACACTCACCATATTTCACTGTTGGGCTATAGATTGTGCAGCACAATTAAATAATAACTTTTTCGAAATCCGCTATTTGTTTTCCATTGCTGGCGCACAGGTTTGAAATTTGGCTGAATGCCGCCTACAGCCTTCCTCTGTAAGAGCGTTAAGAAAACGGCGAAGAGTGCCTGTACAGACAGAAGCGTCCTAGGTGCCTGCTGGCAGGTCACGTGACTGCCCTTGCGCCTGCGTTCAATGTGGTCGCTGCCCCCCCCCCCCCCCAACCCCGTCCTTAGAGAAGGGTTGAATCATTCGTGGGATGCGAGCAGTATCAAATGTTGTCAAAAACGTCGTCCTGTTGCTCGTCACAACGCGAACTGTCGTTTTCGACCTCGAAATGTGTGGGAATCGACGTCCCGTGGGAAGAGAAGGTTTCATCGTCACAACTTATGCCACCCCACAGGACCATTTCGTGTTGATTCCGAGCGGCGGAGTGTCTGAAATGTCTTCCTCGGCCGCCCATACGAAAGTAGCGTGATTACAACACTGAGCGTCGCAGTGCTGACGTCCGTTGGAGAAACATCAAAAGAAGGTGTGAGATGTGGGTAAGAGGACGTGTGACGACCTTCTCATCGCGCGGAGCATGCACTGCTCCATTGGTCATAATTGTCGTGAAATTTTGTGACACCCTTAACCCACCTTCTGTCACACGTGAACTTCTGCGCTCTACTCTTTTACTCGCATGTGTAGACACCTTGCTGTATGAAACGTCGCCGAGCCCGAGAGTGACTTCGCAGGGCACCATGCTTTTGGATCGTTACCGAGGAACGTTGTTGCTATGTTTTAGCCAAATTTCAAACATTTACGTTGCAATGGCAAACAATTAGAGGTATTCAAAAAAGTGATCCCTTAATTGTCCATGCGTAAACACGCCGAGGGAAGAAGCAATTTACACTATATTGATAATTTTTACTTATGGACCGTCTGACTGCAACTGAATAAAACACAATTTTAGTGCTGTCAGACGGTCCATAAGTAAAAATTATCAATATACAGTAATATTACGCGCAACTGAGGAAGACAGGACTACAGAAGTTGAAAATGTCAATTTACACTACTGCCCATGAAAATTACTACACCAAGAAGAAATGCAGATGATAAACGGTATTCATCGGACAAATATATCATACTAGAACTGACATTTGATTACGTTTTCACGCAATTTGGGTGCATAGATCCTGAGAAATCAGTACCCAGAACAACCACCTCTGGCAGTAATGACGGACTTAATACGCCTGGGCATTGAGTCAAACAGAGCTTGGATGGCGTGTACAGGTACAGCTGCGCATGCAGCTTCAACACGATGCCACAGTTCATCAAGAGTAGTGAGTGGAGTATTGTGACGAGCCAGTTGCTCGGTCACCATTGACCAGACTTTTCAAATGGTGAGAGATCTGGAGAATGTACTGGCCAGGGCAGCAGTCGAACATTTTCTGTATCCAGAAAGGCCCGTACAGGACCTGCACCATGCGGTCGTGCATTAGTCTGTTGAAATGTAGGGTTTCGCAGGGATCGAATGAAGGGTAGAGCCCCGGGTCGTAACACATCTGAAATGTAACATACACTGTTCAAAGTGCTGTCAATGCAAACAAGAGGTGACAGAGACGTGTAACCAATGGCACCCCCCATACCATCACGCCGGGTGATCTGCCAGTATGGCGATGACGAATACACGCTTCCAATGTGCGTTCACCGCGATGTCGCCAAACACGGGAGCGACCATCATGATTCTGTAAACAGAACCTGGATTCGTCCGAAAAAAAGTCGTTTTGCCATTCGTCCATCCAGGTTCGTCGTTGAGTACACCATCGCAGGCGCTCCTGTCTGTGATGCAGCGTCAAGGGTAATCGCAGCCATGGCCTCCGCGCTGATAGTCCATGCTGCTGCAAACGTCGTCGAACTGTTCGTGCAGATGGTAGTTCTCTTGCAAACGTCCCCATCTGTTGACTCAGGGACCGAGACGTGGCTGCACGATCCGTTACAGGCATGCGGATAAGATGCTTGTCATCGACTGCTAGTGATACGAGGACGAGGCCGTTGGGATCCAGAACGGCGTTACGTATTACCCTCCTGAACCCACCGATTCCATAGTCTGCTAACAGTCATTGGATCTCGATCAACGCGAGCAGCAATGTCGCAATACGATAAACCGCTATCGAGATAGGCTACAATCCGACCTTTATCAAAGTCGGAAACGTGATGGTACGCATTTCTTCTCCTTACACGAGTCATCACAATAACGTTTCACCAGGCAACGCCGGTCAACTGCTGTTTGTGTATGAGAAATCGGTTGTAAATTTTCCTCATGTCAGTACGTTGTAGGTGTCGCCACCGGCGCCAACCTTGTGAGAATGCTCTGAAAAGCTAACTATTTGCATATCACAGAATCTTCTTCCTCTCGGCTAATTTGGCGTCTGTAGCATGTCATCTTCGTGGTGTAGCAATTTTAATGGCCAGTAGTGTAAAATTTAATGTTATGGTCATGACACATGCTTTTATCTGTCAGTGATCCGTATGTCGTTCTCTTCGCAACTCTGAAGCTTCTTGTTAACATTAGTGTGATTTACTCCTATTTGTGAATACAAGCTGTTTCACGAATATTTTCTACCGCGCCCTAGAAAAAATTACTTCTGTGGCATTGGTCTCACTAGAGGTTACAACTCTTAGCAAATTTTGTTACTGCTCCATAATATCTTTTGTTGTCAGCTGGTACCGACCATTTTCCCTCGTCGGAAATCTGTTAAATCGATAAATCTACACAACACCTCAGTTATCACTCTCGCACTAGAGAGAGATTGTGGAGTGGTTAGCAGTTAGCACACTGGACGCGCTTTCTGGAGGACTGCTCTTCAAATACCCGTCTGGCAGTCCAGAGTTTGCTTTTCGGAAACAGCTTAAGGAAAATGCCAGAATGATTCCTTTGACAAAAACGCTTCCAATTTCCTTCCCCGCATTTCCCCCACCTTGTGCCTGTGGTCTGTCTCTAATGACCTCGTTGTCAATGGGACGTCAAGTGCCACGGCCAGAAATTCATTAAACGACAGTTCCATTTTGCACATTGACTGCGTTACGATCAATTTCGTTTACTTCATAAGATAAGCACATTACGTTGATGTATATTTCCAGAAACTTGCCGATCAACTGCTGTTTGTGTATGAGAAATCGGTTGGAAACTTTCCTCATGTCAGCACGTTGTAGGTTTCGCCACCGGCTCCAACCTTGTGTGAATGCTCTGAAAAGCTAATCATTTGCATATCGCAGCATCTTCTTCCTGTCGGTTAAATTTCGCGTCTGTAGCACGTCATCTTCGTGGTGTAGCAATTTTAATGACCAGTAGTGTATAATGTTCGTTCCCAAATGGCGATGCTTTGTTCGAAATCGACAGGGTCCGTCTTCATACAGTTCACATCGTCTGGGACTGATCTTGTGAGTACATGCATCTCCCCCAATCACCAGAGTCGTCAGATCTCAACCTTTGTGGTCTAATTTGGAGAGCAGGGTCAGTGAACGCTACCCACCTTCACCATCGTCACTTGAATATGCCACTACTTTACAGGAAAAATGGTATAAGATTCTCTTTAAATTCACACAGTAGCTGTATTTATCCATTCCGACACGACTGGAAGCTGTTTTGGACGCCTACGGATTTCCTACACCGTATTAGGCATGGCATTGTGTTTTGTTTTTGATGTTTCCATATTTTCACCGTTTCCTGTACATGTTATGAGGGAACACTTGCAATAGTACATCGCCGAAATAAGTTGATCGTGATACAGTCGGTCCCGGCGGAGGTTCGAGTCCTCCCTCAGGCATGGGTGTGTGTGTTGTCCTTAGGATAATTTAGGTTTAGTAGTGTGTAAGCTTAGGGAATGATGACCTTAGCTGTTAAGTCCCATAAGATTTCACACACATTTGAACTTTTTTTTGTGATACAGTCTAGTCTTCCTGCCTTCCATCTCTGAAGGCTACTAAAGATTTTATATCGCACAAAAGAAAGCATAAGACACTCTGTGTGCTATACAGAGAAGTCAGAACGAAGCTCGGCTTACGATACTCCTAACTAGGGTATCTTGAAGGGAGGATATAAGATGAACATCAACAAATGCAAAACGAGGATAATGGAATGTAGTCGAATTAAGTCGGGTGACGCTGAGGGAATTAGATTAGGAAATGAGACACTTAAAGTAGTAAAGGAGTTTTGCTATTTGGGGAGAAAAATAACTGATGATGGTCGAAGTAGAGAGGATATAAAATGTAGACTGGCAATGGCAAGAAAAGCATTTCTGAAGAAGAGAAATTTGTTAACATCGAGAATAGATTTAAGTGTCAGGAAGTCGTTTCTGAAAGTATTTGTATGGAGTGTAGCCATGTATGGAAGTGAAACATGGACGATAAATAGTTTGGACAAGAAGAGAATAGAAGCTTTCGAAATGTGGTGCTACAGAAGAATGCTGAAGATTAGATGGGTAGATCACATAACCAATGAGGAGGTATTGAGTAGAATTGGGGAGAAGAGGAGTTTGTGGCACTACTTGACTAGAAGAAGGGATCGCTTGGTAGGACATATTCTGAGGCATCAAGGGATCACAAATTTAGCATTGGAGGGCAGCGTGGAGGGTAAAAATCGTAGAGGGAGACCAAGAGATGAATACACTAAGCTGATTCAGAAGGATGTAGGTTGCAGTTGTAAGTAGGCTGTTTAGGTTTTTACATTGGTAACGCCACGTAGCACTCTGTATGAAAATCACTGGCTGTGCTGTGTGCAGTCTGTGGCTAGTTTGCATTGTTGTCTGCCATTGTAGTATTGGGCAGTTGGCTGTGAACAGCGTGTAGCGTTGGCAGTTGGAGGTGAGCCGCCAGCAGTGGTGGATGTGGGGAGAGAAATGGAGGAGTTTTGAAATTTGTAAGACTGGATGTCATGAACTGCTATATACAGGGTGATTCAAAAAGAATACCACAAGTTTAGAAATGTGTATTTAATGAAAGAAACATAATATAACCTTCGGTTATACACCATTACAAAGAGTATTTAAAAAGGTTTTTTTTCACTCAAAAACAAGCTCAGAGATGTTCAATATGGCCCCCTCCAGACACTCGAGCAATATCAACCCGATACTCCAACTCGTTCGACACTCTCTGTAGCATATCAGGCGTAACAGTTTGGATAGCTGCTGTTATTTCTCGTTTCAAATCATCAATGGTGGCTGGGAGAGGTGGCCGAAACACCATATCCTTAACATACCCCCATAAGAAAAAATCGCAGGGGGTAAGATCAGGGCTTCTTGGAGGCCAGTGATGAAGTGCTCTGTCACGGGCTGCCTGGCGGCCGATCCATCGCCTCGGGTAGTTGACGTTCAGGTAGTTACGGACAGATAGTGCCAATGTGGTGGCGCTCCATCCTGCTGAAATATGAATTGTTGTGCTTCTTGTTCGAGCTGAGGGAACAGCCAATTCTCTAACATCTCCAGATACTGTAGTCCAGTTACAGTAGCACCTTCGAAGAAAAAGGGACCAAAAACTTTATTGGCTGAAATGGCACAGAAAACGTTCACCTTAGGCGAGTCACGTTCATACTGAGTTGTTTCCCGCGGATTCTCAGTGCCCCATATACAGACATTGTGACGGTTGACTTTCCCGTTAGTGTGGAAAGTTGCTTCATCACTAAACACAATCTTTGAAACGAAAGATTCATCTGTTTCCATTTGAGCAAGGATAAAATCACAGAAATCGATTCTTTTAATCTTATCAGCTGCAGACAGTGCTTGAACCAATTTCAGACGATAAGGTTTCATAACTAACCTTTTTCGTAGGACTCTCCATACAGTTGATTGTGGAATTTGCAGCTCTCTGCTAGCTCTGCGAGTCGATTTTCCTGGGCTGCGAACAAATGCTTGCTGGATGCGTGCTACATTTTCATCACTCGTTCTCGGCCGTCCAGAACTTTTCCCTTTGCACAAACACCTATTCTCTGTAAACTGTCTATACCAACGTTTAATACACCACCTATCAGGAGGTTTAACACCATACTTCGTTCGAAATGCACGCTGAACAACTGTCGTCGATTCACTTCTGCCGTACTCAACAACACACAAAGCTTTCTGTTGAGCGGTCGCCATCTTAGCATCAACTGACGCTGACGCCTAGTCAACAGCGCCTCAATCGAACAAATGTACAACTAAATGAAACCTTATAGCTCCCTTAATTCGCCGACAGATAGTGCTTAGCTCTGCCTTTTGTCGTTGCAGAGTTTTAAATTCCTAAAGTTGTGGTATTCTTTTTGAATCACCCTGTATATTATGACTATTAAGGTAAATACATTGTTTGTTCTCTATTAAAATCTTTCATTTGCTAACTATCCCTATCAGTAGTTAGTGCCTTCCGTAGTTTGAATCTTTTATTTAGCTGGCAGTAGTGGCGCTCGCTGTATTGCAGTAGTTCGAGTAATGAAGATTTTTGTGAGGTAAGTGATTTGTGAAAGGTATAGGTTAATGTTAGTCAGGGCCATTCTTTTGTAGGGATTTTTGAAAGTCAGATTGCGTTGCGCTAAAAATATTGTGTGTCAGTTTAAGCACAGTCGTGTATAATTTTTCTAAGTGGACGTTTCACAGTAAGTACTGGGAGATGAAGAAGCTTGCACAGGATAGGGTAGCATGGAGAGCTGCATCAAACCAGTCTCAGGACTGAAGACCACAACAACAACTAGGGTAGCCGTATTATTTTGCCCTATGAGAGGGCTGGTGACTTCGCTGCGGCCGACTCGCAGGCGGCTGTGGCGGTCCAGAGTAACGACCGGAGAGACGGCGGCGGCGGGACTGAAAGATCGCGCCGGGAGTGGCACAGTTTTTGCTGGGCTCGCGCCGTATTGAGGATGAGACGGTGGCGCGACCCGGCCGGCTGCGGCTGCGGTAACGAGGCCACCCGGTAGCCAGCAGCGGGCTGACAGCAGACAGCCGAAGCCACCTGTCCCGTCCCGTGCCCGCAGCTGCCGCAATTACACACGCCCTCGCCTCGCCTCGCCGCTGTGTGTGCGCCAGTTCCGCAAAGCGGACCGGGCAGGGCAGCTTGCAGAGCAGAACTGCCCCCCACTCCTCAAAGCTGCCCTAAGGCAAACTTCTAGCGCACCCTCAAGTGATTTGTAGGTTCTGAGGCTGAGCTGAAGGGCAAAATCTGTCTGATTCAGCCTTCCGTTCGCACTAGAATTTTGAGTACCAGATTGAGCACTACACTTTACCTGGCTCAGCACACTGAGCAAGCTGGGTTCCGCATAGGATTTAGTACTTAACTGACCGTATTCTCACTCTACGTGAAACAATCGGAAGAACAAGTTACTACCATTTACCTCTTCGTCTTGCCTTTAAAGATTTTGAAAGGCGTTCGACTCGATCAGCCACCCAGCGATATTTGAGGCTCTAGCAGTACAAGGAATAGAACAAGGCTGTATTAAAATCTTGCGTAGCATATACCGGGACGGAGGAGAGTCAAAGCGTTTTCCTTGTGGTGCTACAGATGAATTTTGAATATTAAGTGGACTGATAAGGAATGAGGACGTTCTCCGTAAATAGGCGAAGAAAGGCACGTATGGTACACACTGACAAAAAGAAGGGACAGGATGATGAGCACATTGAGTGTAAGTGCTACTGAGATGAAGAGGTTGGCACAGGAGAGGAATTCGAGGCGGTCCGCATCAAACCAGTCAGAAGACTGATGACTAACAAAAAAAGCATATAAAAAGCTTCCATGGCGTTTGTGAGTGTTGTTGAGTAAACGAATGAATTTCCCATCGACAAGGGCGTAAAAGAAGGTGACTCTGTGTCTCTAAAACTATTCTCAGCCGTCCTAGAAACAGCGATGTCTAAATTGAATTGGTAAACAAAAGGCATCCAAGTTCTGGGATGAACCTGAGATTGGCTTCCCGTGTCTCCGGGTACACCTCCCCTCTTGTGATTCATGAACAGAGTGCTCGCTATTACTAGCCGCAATTTATTGCAGAACTCGATTAGTCTTTCTCCTCTCCCACTTCTTTTACCAAGCCCATTTTCCCCCGCAGCCCTTCTTCTGTTCCTTCCCCTACATCCACATTCCAATTACCCATGAATACTACATTTTCTTCTCGCTTTACATACTGAAATATCCATTAAATATCCTCATATACTTTCTCTATCTAATGCTTGCGACGTTAGCATGTACACCTGTCCTACCATTATCGGTGTTGTTTGCTGTCGAATCTGATGAGAACAAGTGTATCATTGAACTGTTCTAACGTCATAACGAACACTAAAATCATGACAACACCATTTAAATCCATAAAGCAGAGTAACGTACAACACGACTCAGTGTAAATTCAACGATGTATTTCGACGAGCAAAATATGTAGAAATTCCGAAGATGACAATGTGTATTGCACAAACTTTGCTATGGCGATTTCGAGAGATATGTGTAGCAGTAAGTACTATGTTGCTTGACTCTTCTCTTAACAGAAAACTACGGCCTCATCCACGACGCCTCTCTTGCACTGATTGCTACTGGATTTACGAGCATCTCCGGGATGCCATTATGCTTACTAAATGAATCGCGACGAAACGCCCTGCGCTGTTTTGGATCACTTCTGTCAGGACAAACACGGAAAACGTTATTATTTATGCACCAATTAACGGGCACAAGTACCTGTAATTTATAAGCGATTTTCATGGGACTGTACAGAAAAAGAGGTCCGCCACAGTAGAGCTTCCCATGGCGGAAGATGTAATTCTCTGAATACATATTACTGCAGTGCGTTCGTTACCATGGTAACGCCGGTTGTTCTTTTCCAAATTTTTGTATCTGATAATTCATTGCATTTTTCCTTCGATTTTACGCTACTTTTAATGTAATGTATTCGAACTGTCACTATTTGTACATGAATGGGTATGCTTCTTGCGTGTGGTGTAAGAGTTTCAAGTCAACATTAAGAAATCTGTCCTCCGTACCAGCTGCTGCTAATAATACAAAAAGAATGTTTCAACACCTACCTTTTGACTTGTGATGGCGTGATTTGCCATCTGTACGACATCATAACAGACCTCAAATTTAGCTATGACACCAAGGGCGGGAGATAGAAGTTTGTCTAGTAAATTAAAATAAATTCTTCTCATTTACGTTCCCTTACAATTTATTTCTTCATAATATTTTCATTTCATACAGCTTTATTACCGAAGCCTGGAACCTGGAATGGAATTCGAAACTGTTGCTTAATCATCTCACAGTGAAAAGAAATGATTGAATTTGGTTCTCTATCTGTGAAATAAAATTCTTCTTATAGTTATGACTGAAAGTTGTGAGGGTAAGGAACTTGTGTAGTACTACGTTCACAGAGGATATTCTGTGCAACTTCTGGGACATGTAAGAGGCTACTATCATTTGAAGGTCGGCACCCTTTCTTATTTTGTTCCACCAAACATCTGTGTGATATCATCGCGGTGATAAATCATAAATCAGGTATATCTAGAACGGCAAAGGGCGCAGAATTTCATTGGTTCTGCTGTCTTTTCAATGCAAAAATCTGTATTAAGTAAGTGAAAAACATGGAAAAATCTCTAACGTGGAGCATGTTAGCAACGACGTAACTTGGGCCACAAATCGCAGGAGAAGTTGCAACGGTAAAGGTCTTACACAAAACACGCTTCCTTTTGTAACAGATTTTCTTTGTTTCGTAACTGTCTCCACCCCAGAAAGCATTCATACGCTAAGTAATCTTAGGAGCAGCTATTTTCAAACAGTAGTTTGACGTACAGTTTTCTATCAGCCAGAGATCTAATAGGAGCAGCGATAAGTGTGTGATTTCAGACAAGAAAAGTGAGGTAGTAAACTGATTAATATCAGCGGTAAAATAAGACTTCTGCCGGCCGCAATAATCTCGTGGCAGGCTTGGTCTCTCATAAAATGGAGTTCATGGGTTCAAGCCCCGTCTCGTGAAACGGAGGTGGGTATAAGCTTCAAATGTAGCGGATTGATTTGATTCCTTAATATCATCAGTAACAGTACGTATAAAAGCGGTTAAGTGACTTCAAGGATTGATGGACGGCAAATCTGAGTTAATGTCGGTTCGGCCACGAAACAAAAACCAATAAAAAACGTATAAGTTGTGCGCGTTTACGAAAGTACCGGTTCTTGAGTTTATGAACTGGTTTTGTTCCATGCATCGTTGCATGTTCACTGCACACATAAGGTACCAACAACGACACTCTTTATCACCATAAAACGACGGAAAAATGACACGCACGCATACACACTCACACAACAAGCTTCTCCACACATCTCCCTCACTCCTATACTCCCCACTATTTTCCTGCTAATCAATGTCCAATGAATAAGTGCCAAAACTCCGCCTCAGTTCTGAAATTTCTGAGCATACATTTCAAAAACAACACCGAGTAACAGTTGAAGGTCTCTCAACAACTGGCGTGGCTGTCAGTGGAACAGAGTGTAACAGTGACATTCAGAGAAACTAAAACTCGTTCACAGAAATGAATACAACGAGCACATTCTATCCCTGTTTTACACTCATAACATTACTCAAACCTAAGATAGTTATACAATGTGGGATATTTCGTTATCAAGCCGCCAATTATAATGACTTGATTAGCGTACTGTCTGTTCTTTCGGGCGTGTTTTTGCTCTATGACGAACTCACAAATGAAGTTCAGTTTTTCTGCAGACACAAACCAACAACGAAATAGCTATAGTGTACAATAAGCGTTAGAACGATTCCACCTCTGCATCAGAACCATACGTCCATTATCAAAGCCCAGCCTACAAATAATAACTACACGTTTTTGCAAAAATAAGTCCGTAGCTCGTGGTCGTGCGGTAGCGTTCTCGCTTCCCGCGCCCGGGTTCCCGGGATCGATTCCCGGCGGGGTCAGGGATTTTTCTCTGTCTCGTGATGACGGGGTGTTGTGTGCTGTCCTTAGGCTAGTTAGGTTTAAGTAGTTCTAAGTTCTAGGGGACTGACGAAAAGAATGCCTATAGGACAATTTCCGTAGCTTAAAAATGTTACTGAGAGTTGTTTATGAATACACAGCTATTACCAAACGAGAAATTATCTCTTACTAATTACCGTAAAAGTGAGCTTGAAGTCATGTGTACAGTGTTGCTATTTCCAGTTTACGGTCAGAATTTGTAACTAGCGTTCATGGAAAATTTCACAGTGTTGGGGACGCAATGGGACACCAAAGTAATATCCTGTGGAAACGAAAAAGCTGATAGGATGCACAGTGTTATTCCTCGGTGACAAGCATAACAGCTAAGGGCGTTTGTGACAAGGGGTCGTTAAGTTCTAATTTGAAGAAGGACAACATGTTAGATGTTTGTCTCATTATAGAGCTCATAACAACAACATACTCAGTGCGATTTAGCACAGTAGAAAAGCATTTCATACATACCGACGTCCTCTTTCCTGATAATACAGTATTTCACCATTTTAGAACATTATGCATTAAGAGCAGTGTACCATGAATCAGCAGTGCTTTTATCGGTAAATACATGAAAAGACGACACGTCGGAGACACTAAATCGCTGTTGGATTCAGTGTTGCAGTAAGTGAGATACGAAGGTTATATAGTGTTTCATTGCTGTGGTCTGTGACTATGTAGGACTTGTAAAATTCCAGCCGGCCGGATGGCCGAGCGGTTCTAGGCGCGACAGTCTGGAACCGCGCGACCTCTACGGTCGAAGGTTCGAATACTGCCTCGGGCATGGATGTGTCTGATGTCCTTAGGTTTAAGTAGTTCTAAGTTCTAGGGGACTGATGACTCAGAAGTTAAGTTCCATAGTGCTCAGAGCCATTTTTTTGTAAAATTCCCCCGGAAAGAGCCACTCGTACCGCATGCAGTATAATATGCAACAAAACTGAAGTACCTCGTTTATTAGCTTATTCCCTGACGATAGCTGCACACGCATTAAAAACTCGCCGCATGGCGTGCCATAGAGCTACCCAAGCGAGAAAGCACATTGTGTGCTCAAACAAGTTGTAAATCTTGAAAGGGGGCAGGAAGCGGAAACCGGCCCAGCTCAAATCGTGATGATTGTAAGCAATGTGCTATCGCAAAGTAAGCTGTCGATAAGAAATTACTGTATGCGGATGGAGAAATAATAATTGTGACACTGGAAAAGTAGCTACAGAAAAATATGATCGACCTAAAGGGCCTCTTGCCAGTTGAAAATACACCTTCGTGCGGAAATTGAGGTTTGACAAAGACTGATTATATTTTTTTAAATTTTTTATTCATTTCCTTCTCTTCGCCTGCAGAGTCATAGGACGTAGGAGTGCAGTTCCAATTACTTCCACACGCAATATGGTAGAATAAAATCGAAATCTTAGAGAGGTCAAAATGTAACATAGCATCTCCAGCCGATAAGAAAGGCTTCGTTTTCCTGCTATGAAACTTGACTGTACTTTACCGTTCGCTCACACTGTCGCAGACTACTGCGAAGCGCAGATACAGGTCAAAGGTGTAACAAACAGCCTTTCTCTATATTGTGTCACAATCACAAGCATAATGTAATCTGTCGCGACCACATGACGATAATAGCGGGGAAATACACGATTAACAGTAAAGAAAGTAGGCGACAATAAACACAACGAAGGAAAATCGGCCATCAGAAATATGTCTGCAACGAAATTGTATACCAAGCAGCAGCCCCTCCCACTGGAGGTTCGAGTCCTCCCTTGGGCATGGGTGTGTGTGTGTGTGTGTGTGTGTGTGTGTGTGTGTGTGTGTGTGTTGTTCTTAGCGTTAGTTAGTTTAAGTAGTGTGTAAGTCTAGGGGCCGATGACCTCAGCAGTTTGGTACCTTAGGACACACACATTTATGTCAAGTGATGTGTTATAGGCCCTGGTACCGATTACCGTGTAGTCGATAAATACCGTGGTACTACCCTGGCGGAAGGAAAGGAGAGAAGTTTTCAGTTTATCGTCCTTGAACCTTCGCAAATTCAATACAAAAGTTTTACGATTACATACACAACCTCTTCACATCCTTAGTCTTGATCTGAGCTGGGGACGGTGAACGACGAAATAGTGTTGATATATCGTGAAATATACCAATTGGTGCACTTGCTATTGCCCAGTACTCTTTACAGCTTCTAGTTTTCTTGAAAGTGGCACTGAAGAGTCACTTCTGCTTCTTTGGTGGGGCAGGATGCGAGTTCGGTATGTGGAAGCACATATTTTTGCTAGTCGCCTTCCCCTTCTCCTAGGTACGCCCTTCTGCTTTTACATTAAATGTTTCGTCCTTCAGAAACACTGATATTAATAAGTTGCCCGCTATTTTAAACCCGAAATAGGTTAAAAATCCAATACTTTGCTTTGGTGATTTTATTGGAGTAATTTGTTACTACCGTTCTCGACTGTTTAAATTCAATTTCCTCCAGTACTCAAATCGAGCACCAGTAACTTTAAATTTATAACCCTATATAACTATCTTATCATGGAATGATCTCTAGAGATGTAACTAAATTTTGTTGCTCTCTGAAATAGAGAACAGTGTTTGAATCTTTATGACGAACCGAGTACTCAACTGCAATATCTTTTCAGTTTAATTACTCTTTCGCATTTATAGGTAACTAAAATAGACTTAAAATGACATACGTTGTAACAGGGTGTACATAAAGTCACGCTATTATTTCAAAAAGTCATATCTTGGAAACTATTAGAGAGAGAGAGAGAGAATTGTGGTTTGTTGTAAAATATTTAGCAGCTTTCAAAGTTTTTTTCCCTTTGTCCTTCGTTTTCGATTTGACTCGGAGTGCATCAAAATGGCCACAGATCAGGAGAAGACGCAATGTGTCATCTAATATACAGAATCTAAATCTGTGACATCGGTACTGCGGAATTATCGACGGCAGTATGGATGGACATCGCCGGAAAAAAGAGCAGCCACTATCAAAGATCTCCCTCGAGTGGACGACGTCCTGTTTCCCTAATACGTATTGACAAATGGCAATCAGCGTCTGAACGCAACCGCCAGAAACCAATTTTTCGTGCAACACGCGGACTGGAGGGAGCGATATCAGCTATTCAGAAAGTGGATAAGTCGTGCCGGTCCCATCGCATGGCCCCCGCGCTCTCCCGATGACACACCATTAGACTTCTCTTTGTTGGGTTACGTCGAAGATCGCGTGTGCACAGCCTCCGTCAATGACATGTCTACCTTTCGTGCACGAATCAATGAAGCAATCAGAACTGTTGACGGTGCAATGTTGACCTGTACATCGCCAGAACTCGGATATCGCCTTGATGTTCTAGAGTAATGACTGGTGCGCCTACTGAAATTCTGACGTATCAGTAAAAGACTTTGAGAGCTGCTAACCGCCTTAAACAAACCATAATCCAATAGTTTCCCAGTTATGATTTTCTGAAACGAAAACTTCGCAAAGTTCGGAGAGAAGACTCCCTTTGTATCCACGACGCAATGACAATATTTGTGCTCCAGTCGCAGTAAGCAAATGCATCTCTTAAAATGTAATTGCGCTTCTAAGACTAAAAGTTTAGTCGTACCACACTGTGGGCTGAAAAACCTTGAAGGGGAATTCAGCCTCGCTGATAGAGTAGGCTATCTTAATTCTTGCATTTGCGATGCTCTCCGTGAGGAGCGCCTATTGTGTCTCACGTATGTATGTAAGACGAGAGTGAATCAAATCTTGCCTCCTCTTTTTAAACAACGCCAAGGGTTCGTCAAGATTAACGTACCGTTCTCTTGGACTGATGTCTTATTTCACACTCCGTAAGATATTACTCAGAGAAACGTCCTGGCCGATCAAAACTGTGTGCCGGACCGAGACTCGAACTCGGGACCTCTAGTGCTCTAGAGCACTTGCCCGCGAAAGGCAAAGGTCCCGAGTTCGAGTCTCGGTCCGGCACAGAGTTTTAATCTGCCAGGAAGTTTTACATCAGCGCACACTCCGCTCTAGAGTGAAAATTTCATTCTATTACTCAGAGGTTTAAAACTGGAAAACCCGTCGCATAATCTGGTAACCAATAATGGTACGATGTCAGAAATATTCACCTTGACAGCCATATCATACACAAATGTTTTCGAACTACACATACTTTGAGAGTTACTAGTGGATGCGCTGCATGTATCACTGCGAATATGAACTCTTGACCGGGAAGGTAAAATTTCGGTACTCTTCCGCGTCTGATGGATGAAAAGCGATAGAAATTGTTGTGGTTCTGGTTCAAATGGTTCAAATGGCTCTGAGCACTATGGGACTCAACATCTTAGGTCATAAGTCCCCTAGAACTTAGAACTACTTAAACCTAACTAACCTAAGGACATCACACACACCCATGCCCGAGGCAGGATTCGAACCTGCGACCGTAGCAGTCCCGCGGTTCCGGACTGCAGCGCCAGAACCGCTAGACCACCGCGGCCGGTGGTTCTGGTACTTATTACACTTGTATCAAAGTAAATAGCAATGCCAATCGTTCTAGTAGTTGTGTGGCACGTTACGGATCATCATTGAAGACCTGCATATCCACCATATTCAAAACACTGGGCTACCCGTTAGTGCAACAAGTGAATACGTGTCGCGAACGTGAAACAGGATCGTTTCAAACTCCGATCAAGGTATTCCGCTCCCTAACTTATTCTCAGACGAACCTAAAGGAAAGCGCAATAACTTCGCTGTACGCTGTCTGGGAAAGAACTTAGTGTGGATTTGTTCGTGGAACCTCAGTGCAACTTTCAGTTTTTTTTGTTTGGAGTAGCCAAAAGGAAGTGTTTCACAGTAATCGGGATGTATCAGTAGAAACCAATACCGTAGAATGTTAAGCTTTTTATATTAATAGGATATAGATTTAAAGCAAGATGTCTTCCATGGAAATTTTAAATAAATCCAGCTAGCTTGTAAAGCTATCCTCACTGGTAAAAAATCTCACCATAAAGAAAATTTGCACTGAAGTGATACGGCTTTCTGGTACATGGTATCATTATTTTTAAATAAATGGAGGTGCCAAACATAAAATAAGCCCCAAAACTGACGCAGTTACATAACATCTTTATAAAATTCAAGTGTTTGTGGATTCCTAAGGGACCAAACTGCTGAGGTCATGGGCCCCTAGTCTTACACAGTACTTAAACTAACTTAAACTAGCCACTTCCCGCTGCTTTATAAAGTCCATCTAATTGGTGACATAATGTCTGCATCTATCCTCACTCAAATTTGTCTGCCAATGAGGCGAAGAGTCTCTGTAATCTTCCGTAACACAAAGTACCAACACTAAGCGCTAGTTTTCGATAGTTGTGGCGATATGTCCACTCAGCGAGCACACAGCGGAGCGGAGTTTGTTCGTTGCAACAGCCACCACTTCGAATATTGCACACATGGAGCGTAGTCCGTACCTGAAGCGGTTTGACAGTAGACGCCCAACCTAAGAAGATATACCGATTTTACCATTTGACTTGAACCTTAGTCTTGGGCTTTGTTACCACTTCAGTTAAAAGCTTGCTAGACTGGCAGCAAATGCCAGCTTTTACTTTTAGAGAGAAGTAATTGTGTCTAATCGTCTGAGGTCTCCACCCCGCACATATTTACGAGGAAAATATCTGCAGATGATTTTCTAGTGCCTTTTATTTCCTCCCTTGGTGGCGATTGTGTCGATCTCTCAGCGGAAAAGTTATTGCCTTGTTTGAAGTATGACCTTCTCGACACTCAGAGATCCACAGTAGTCGCTTTTCTGAAACGAATCGTTTCCAGTAGCAAATGTGTGGAATGTGGAAGGTTGCGCCATCATGTGGAGAAAAAATCTTTCAGCTCAAAAGGAGTTGCGCATCTCTACGGCACAAACTGTGCCATCCCAAGTTTGCAGAGTGCCGCCTCACGTTCCGCTAGGCAAGTTGTTATCGCACGAACATGTGAGAGCAGCTGTTTTGAATTGAGCAGAGTGATGGGTTCAGAGAACGATAAGAATGTGTGTCAGACAATCGCACGGCTTAACAGCAGGAAGTCTTTTCATACGACAGCCGCATTGCTCGAGAAGCGTTCGGGTCTCACACGGTCAACGTTGCGCTCCGTTTATACATTAAGCATTACCATCACTAATTCTGAACGATCATTATCCAATATGGTCAACAGCGAACAGAAACAGTAAGCTATTCATTCATGTGGCCATGGTATCGGTTTCTGTCCGTAGTTCCAACTACAAAGGGTATTTCAAATCCGTCTTTGCAGCTGCTACAAATGCGTATTTATTTTACCATGTGCCTTTCGTTTTATTCATATAAAACATAGCAGTCGGTTGCCACTGATGTTTTTGGCCTAGTATCACTTTTAATGGCAGCATTACACATTTCCTCACGTAAAATGCGACTAAAAAGTGCACCACTAATGCTTATTTACGTTCCTCTGACAGATGTACAGACAAACATCAAAGTGAAATAAGGTCGAAAACACGAGTGCCAAACGCAAAAGAAATTGTAAAATGTACATGCAGACGGATGTAAGAGAAACTGTATTCACTGTCCATAATTTAGGCAAATAGCCACCAGACTGTGGCCCGAATCAAATATTCGTGCGGACCGCAGCTTTCAGCCGTATTTTATAAGACTGTATTACGTACCTAGCAACTGACAATCGAACCCACAAACGTTACATAACGTTAAGAGCTTTTTAAGTTTTTTTCCTGCTGAGTAACAATACATAGACAATAATATTTTAAGACTTGTTTACTTTTTGTTGACGTTGGTGAGTTAGGCCGTGAGCTAAGTGAAGTTGGCCGCTTACTTCAGGGCAGAGATGTAAGTACTAACGCGATCACTGCGGGTTCAGGAGATATGATAGGGAGAACATTCTGTTGTTTCCAGCACTGACAAATCACTGGCGTGCGCAGCTTTTTCCGTTCGCCTGCTACGGTATAAATGTCAAATGAAAGTAACATGGACTCGTAAATGGGCATTATACCGATTGTCATAGCCAAATGCGGCAAATATTTGTCGCAAGGATATGAAAGTTAAAGGCTCTTGTAATACAGCGCAATGAGTAGAAGAAAAATTACTTTCAAAACATTCAGTAGACATCAAGTAATCGTGTCTCATTTTGCACAATGCATTTAAATATGAGTACAGTTACTGTTATTAATCGATTAATCATCCGCTCAAACACACGGCACAACACTTCGTCAGACAATTACAGCGGCACAAATTTAGCGTCCCTGTGGATGAAGCAGTACAGTTGACACCAAGTGTTCCGAAAAGTGCCGACTCTTAACGATCAGTACTTATCGCGCCCTTGCTATATCTAGTCTGTTGGGGGGCTCCTAACACACTAATTTATGTAGGTTACCAGTCGATAATAAGATCGGTTATTTGCGGTCGACAGTGTTGCCCCAGAATATGAGTACTGGCTCTTGAGCAAAAAAAAGTTTTACGATCACTGATTCAGTTGAATAAACTGAAACACGTATGCATTTTAGTAGATGCAAAGAAGGTTTTGAAATACCTTAAGAAACAGTAAAACTTTATTCTGGTGCCTTCCTAAGGATGAATTTACGCGTAAAAGGTTTATCATTCAAGACTCACACAATTTTTTACTGTCTACAGTGGTTTAGATTCTTTGGTCATTATCAATAGGTCATAAATACTAGTCAACCAATGGCTACATCCGAGTGAGCATCTTCGCAGGGTTCCTGCTAGTTCCTCGTGTAATAGACAACGGACGCTCTACACCAAGGATATGTCAAATATGATCTTTATTATGTGTCACCAGAAAAGTCCGGTCACGTATCGCTGGCAAACGGTTAAATTCTCGTGTGGAACGAGTACTTTCTGATAGTCATTGTAGCTTCTCAGAAAAAAGGGGCGTGCCGGTGCTACTTTTGTACATAATAAACTTCAAAACAAAAGGAATAAGACCGTGATCACTTCGTCTGCGTTCTACATTTGTTACTACTGGGGGCCAATGGCGGCTCTGTGGATTTTTCTGGAGAAGGTCGGATGGCTTGAGAAGCTCGTTAATCTAGTGCGTCACTTTCTTAATGAAATGTCCGACTGCAAACACCAGGATAGACATTTCAATATCCTGTTACAAGTAACGTAAATTAGGGGTGTACTTTGGCCTTCTCGCGTTTCATCACTACTGCATATTTTGGAGTCCCCCACCGCGTATTTCCATCTGTATTTAAAGATAAGTCTTAGGGACTACAGTAGGAATTTTTATGCGGTTTCCAGTGATAGACAATCACGAGGAAGGTTTGTGTATATAATTTACAATTCTTCCGCTACCCGTGCGATGAACGACGCCCTCAAGAATTGCAATGCCCAAAATGTGACAAACGCACATATTACAGGTTACAGTCGAAAGTAAAACCCGCTATGATGGTGATATCTGCCTCATGGCTCTCACAATGCAAAGACTCAAGCAGTATTTCCAGCAGATTTTACCCTGGCGATAGTTATGTAGCAAAACCGAATTCCCAAGGAAACTGCCAGAGTAGTTGCTGTGATCGGCGCCCTTTTATCACTAATGTAACATCGGTATTAAGAAGTGACGTCTTACCAACTTACAGGAAACATATTAAACCAGAGATATGGGTACCCCACGGAACCAGCCGCCAACTAGATGGACCACTCAACTGTACGGCTTCGAGATTTGGAGCATGTGCAGAGACGACATCTGACATCTGGCCAGCTTTCAAAGGAAATACGTCTAGGCAGTTCTTAAAATGATATGGAAATATCTTGTACCAAACGTCGAAGCACTGCGGAAGGTAGCATATTTAGCACGAATTCCTTCCGATTAAATGCCAACTAAGGTGACGTGTATACCTAATGTGGATGTGTGACCACAGACTACTAAAGCTGTATTTTATTCTTAACATCAGAAAGCCAAGCGTAAAGTTTAATGGTCAACATCTGGGCTTACAATTAAACCTATCATCCTGCGGCATCTCTATCAACACCCGGAAGAAACGTTCTTCGCAAAGGCATGACTGATATCGCGTAAAAAATAACATGTTGAATCATTTATGAAAAAGCACATAGATCTTAACGCCAAACGTCACATTACAAACATACGTTGGAAGCCTTAACGACGGGAGAAAGACTATCCAGACAGTCGCCAGTCACTCAGAGGGCAAAAATTTGTTCAGGACAGACTAGCGTGGAGAATGTTATCAAACCAGCAACACAATGAGCATTACATTTTACTTACCCACTATAACTCAGTATCCATGATTTTCGATAAATTGGAGACAGTAACACAATGAGAATTACATTTTACTTACTCACTATACGTCAGTATCCATGATTTTCGAGAAATTGGAGAAGAAAATATACTACGAAGGCTGTCGGAGTTACATGATGATGTCGTCAAGAATAAAAGAGGAAATAATAACTATTTCTTTTATTATTTGTTATATAATATGTATTTTATATGTTACTACTATTTTAAAACATCCCTCTAAAACCATTCCATGTTCATATTTCAGTATGAGGTCTGAAGATGATCAGAAACTGACTGACATCGGCAACCATAAAAATAAAGCTTTCTTATGTTCATTTTAAAGTACTGAGAAAAATCGCTTTTCTCCTCGAGAAATGTTATCAAAAACTACAGTTTACAATTTACCCATCGAATCTTCAGCATTCTTCTACAGCACCAATTTCTAAGTTTCTATTCCCTTATTGTCTGAACTGTTTATAGTCAATGTTTCACTTCTATACAATGCTACACTTATTACAAATACCTTCGGAAAACGTTTCGTCACACTTACCTTTATATTAGACGTTAACAAATTCCTGTTTCTCAGAAATGCTTTCCTTGCTGTTGCGTCTACATTTTATATCATCTCTGCTTCAGCCACCATCAGTTACTTTGCTGTCCAAGTAGCAGATCGATCGACTGCCTTTAGTGCCTCGTTTTCTAATCTAATTCCCTCAGCATCATCTGATTTTATTCGTTACATTCCATAATTCTTTTTTTGACATGCGTCTCACAATTTCTTTGCGATAGACTATTCATTCCGTTCAACAGCTCCCAAATCCTTGCCGTCTCTGACAGAATTACAATGCACTCGGCAAACCTCACAGTTTTTTTTTTTTTTGTTTCTTCTCCCTGAACTTTAAGTCCCTTTCCAGTGTTTCTCCTTGGTTTCCTTTAATGCTTGTTTAATGTGCAGATTGAACAACATCGAGGGCAGGCTACAACACTATCTGAATCCATTTTTCATCCACTCCTTTCCTTTCATATCCTTCGACTCTTGTAACCGCAGTGTGGTGTCTGTACAAGTTGTAAATAACATTTCGTTCCCTGTGATGTATCTCTGGCCCCTTCATAACTTCAAAGAGTGTAATACATTCAACATTGTTAAAAGCTTTCTCTAAATCTAGAAATACTTATTCATAATCATCATAGAAGAATTATATCAATCTCAAGCAGTACTTGGTAGAGAGCTAATACAGCTGCTTCTCGTTGTTTATCTAACAACTTACATCAAGTTTACTTATTCCAAAAGTTTATGCTGATAAAGAGCGCGTACGTACGTTTATGTGTGTGTGTGTGTGGATGTGTGTGTGTGTGTGTGGTGTGTGCATGAAAGGGGCGATGCAACAGAGAAAAAGTCGCAAAAGGAGGAGACATAGGGAGAATTTATTTACCTTTCGTCGACATTCAGTACTCTTTGGAAACATAGGGACCTCCCTTAACGAATTACTTCAGCAAAACCCACAATTCGACCACGGACACTTACCTGAAACAAAAAGAAATATCATTTTGCAATGTTAGAAATGCATTTACTTAAATAAGAGACATTATTGCTAGATTTAATTGTTTTCTTAGCTAATCAAACTGACAAAACTGTGAAAATGCACTCACAAACTATTTGACGTGTATATTCCCCGTAAAGCAGCAACAGAGCAGTAAATTAAAATACAATAAAGAATGTGCTGTTCTTAAAATGTATAAGGAAAGACAATGGCGGTTACTCTACTAGTAGTTTTATTAGATACGTGATGCAGATGAAATGCCTCACAAACATAGACACGTTTTGAAAGGAAAGAAGATTAGAGTTTAACGTCCCGTCGATAACGCTGTCTTTAGAGACAGTGCACATGCTCGGATTACGAATGGATGGGGAAGGAACTATTCTGGGACTTTCCTTAAACGTTTTAGGGAAATCACAGGAAACCCAACACTGGATGACCGGACGGTGGTTCTATCCGTCGTCCTCCATAAAGCGAATCCAGAGCACTGCGCCATCTCGCTCTGTGACACGTTTTGACAAACAATATCGTTTACAAGAGAATACTTTCCAGTAATGTCAGTTTATGATAGATCGATCAACAGATAACATGTAAATACGATTTTTTTTTGTCAGTATCCGATGCGATCGATTAATCGCACGCATTTCACGATATAAATACAAAGAGGGGAAAAAAACACAACGCTAAAAAATAATTAACATAGAGTAATGAAGTTCCGGGAATATACTTGTCCCGGCAACATTTTTAACTGATTAACATTGGAAGATCACGGGTTAATGTGTGCACGAGATAAGCCATTGCAAATGTGAAGTGCTGATAACATTAATAACAGCAGCAACCACCAGAATGTTGAGTGCAAGCATGCAAACGTGCATGCATTGTGTATTGTACAGTTGCCGGATGTCAGTTTGTGGGATGAGTTTCATTATTGTTGCAGTTTGTCGGTCAATACAGGGTCAGGCTGGAGTTGTCGTCCGATGATGCCCCATATATGCTAGATTGGAGACAAATCTGGGGATGGAGCAAGCCAAGGCAACATGTCAACGCTCTATAGAGCGTATTGGGTTACAACAGCGGTATATGGGCGAGCGTTATCCTGTTGGTAAACACCCCTGGAATGATGTTCACGAATGGCAGAACAACAGGTCTCATCACCAGACTGATTTACAATTTTGCAGACAGGTTGTGTAAGACGACCACGAGGAGTGCTCCTGCCGTCGTAGGAAGTCGCACCCCAGACCGTAGTTCAAGGAGGAGGAGAAGATTAGTACACTCCTGGAAATTGAAATAAGAACACCGTGAATTCATTGTCCCAGGAAGGGGAAACTTTATTGACACATTCCTGGGGTCAGATAAATCACATGATCACACTGACAGAACCACAGGCACATAGACACAGGCAACAGAGCATGCACAATGTCGGCACTAGTACAGTGTATATCCACCTTTCGCAGCAATGCAGGCTGCTATTCTCCCATGGAGACGATCGTAGAGATGCTGGATGTAGTCCTGTGGAACGGCTTGCCATGCCATTTCCACCTGGCGCCTCAGTTGGACCAGCGTTCGTGCTGGACGTGCAGACCGCGTGAGACGACGCTTCATCCAGTCCCAAACATGCTCAATGGGGGACAGATCCGGAGATCTTGCTGGCCAGGGTAGTTGACTTACACCTTCTAGAGCACGTTGGGTGGCACGGGATACACGCGGACGTGCATTGTCCTGTTGGAACAGCAAGTTCCCTTGCCGGTCTAGGAATGGTAGAACGATGGGTTCGATGACGGTTTGGATGTACCGTGCACTATTCAGTGTCCCCTCGACGATCACCAGTGGTGTACGGCCAGTGTAGGAGATCGCTCCCCACACCATGATGCCGGGTGTTGGCCCTGTGTGCCTCGGTCGTATGCAGTCCTGATTGTGGCGCTCACCTGCACGGCGCCAAACACGCATACGACCATCATTGGCACCAAGGCAGAAGCGACTCTCATCGCTGAAGACGACACGTCTCCATTCGTCCCTCCATTCACGCCTGTCGCGACACCACTGGAGGCGGGTTGCACGATGTTGGGGCGTGAGCGGAAGACGGCCTAACGGTGTGCGGGACCGTAGCCCAGCTTCATGGAGACGGTTGCGAATGGTCCTCGCCGATACCCCAGGAGCAACAGTGTCCCTAATTTGCTGGGAAGTGGCGGTGCGGTCCCCTACGGCACTGCGTAGGATCCTACGGTCTTGGCGTGCATCCGTGCGTCGCTGCGGTCCGGCCCCAGGTCGACGGGCACTTGCACCTTCCGGCGACCACTGGCGACAACATCGATGTACTGTGGAGACCTCACGCCCCACGTGTTGAGCAATTCGGCGGTACGTCCACCCGGCCTCCCGCATGCCCACTATACGCCCTCGCTCAAAGTCCGTCAATTGCACATACGGTTCACGTCCACGCTGTCGCGGCATGCTACCGGTGTTAAAGACTGCGATGGAGCTCCGTATGCCACGGCAAACTGGCTGACACTGACGGCGGCGGTGCACAAATGCTGCGCAGCTAGCGCCATTCGACGGCCAACACCGCGGTTCCTGGTGTGTCCGCTGTGCCGTGTGTGTGATCATTGCTTGTACAGCCCTCTCGCAGTGTCCGGAGCAAGTATGGTGGGTCTGACACACCGGTGTCAATGTGTTCTTTTTTCCATTTCCAGGAGTGTATTTAACGTCCCGTCGACAACGAGGTCCTAAGAGACAGAGCACAAGCTGGGATTAGGGAAGGATGGGGAAGAAACTTTTTCATGCCCTTTCAAAGAAACTATGCAGTCATTTGCCTGAAGCGATTCAGGGAAATCGAGGAAAACCTAAATCACGATGGCCGGACGCTGCTTTAAAACGTCGTCCACCTGAATGCAAGTCCGGTGTGTTAACCACTGCAGCACCCCGTCCGATACCAGAGCTCCAGGTGTAGGTCCTAGCACACAGAAGGTTGATTGCTGGCCCTCAAATAGCCTCCATCTAATCAACACAAGGTCATCCCTGGCACCGAGGTAGAACCAGATTTCATCAGAAAACAGACCTCCATCCTGCCGTCAAATGAGCTCTCGCTTGACAACACTGAAGTCGTCAACGGCGTTGGTTCGAGGTCAGTGAAATGCACGCTACAGGGCGTCTGTCTCGGAGCTGTCCTTGAAGTAACCGATTTGTAACAGTTCATTGTAAAATCAGTGAAAAACAGTCTTGACCGCTATGGTTATTTTTATTAAAATGACATCTCTTGGCCTAGGGTTAGGTCATCTTCAGACAGCACCATCAGCTCAAGTTCACGATAGGTGGAACATCAGTTTCAGCGACTGAGGTCCACTGTCTGTTTCACGCATCGTCAACTTCAGCTGATAGTGCTGTCTGAAGATGGCCTAAGCCTAGGCCGAAACCGGTCGTTTTAATAAAATAATCATTGCGATCAAGACTGATTTTTCATTGATTTTATGTATATTACAAGATCGCTGTTTTCGGAAAAATCTTACCAAAAACAGTTAGTTGTGCCAGTGTGGTGTCAAGTACTGCTCAAGTTGCTGCTGCAGATGTACTACTACTACTACTACCACTACCACTGTTACGCGCAAAGGCATACGCTGACCAGGATGGTTTTCCCTCCCGGTAGCGCCACGTGGAAGTCCGGAGCCCGGTTTTCTTGCGACCTTACATTCCCGTGACCACCGCTGCCAGCAGTTACCGTCTGCAGGTATCCCTGCGTTTTACTACAATTTTTTTAACGATGTGACCGCTTTGAATACAAAAGCTTAATGGAAATTCCGACGTTATCTATTAGGTGATTTGTATATACTGTGAGAAGTAATGGTCCTGTGACGCTCATTTGGTGTACGTCTGAAGTTACTTTTATGTCTGAAGCTCCTCTCCGTTAAGAATGACTTGCTGTGTTCTGTTTACTATTTTCTTTGTACATACCAAGCGGAAAATTCGCTGCTTAGAACACTGGACTCGCATTCTAAACCAGCAGAGTTCAAATACTCCTGTAGCCATACAAAGTTAGATTTTCCGTGCCATCTCTAATTCACTTAGGCCAATGCCGGATGATTCCTTTGGAAAAGACTTGGCCAATCCGCTTCCCATTCTAACTTTTGCCCCCTTCTCTAATAATCTCGTCTTCGACATGGCCTTGCCCTGACTTCATCCTTCATTTTTATTTATGCGAGTAAGCATCGGGGCGCCACGCTCTGTCAATGGACTTTCATGTTCACTCTCGCGGTCGTTCATCGAAGCGACACGATGTTTGCCTCACGGTAGTTAGTTTTCAGCTACTGTGTCGCTGTTGAAATGAAGGAACCGCATATCCCAACTGATCGTTGCAAATACATTTGAAATTTTGTTGTAGCATCAAGTGAATGTATATTAAGGTGGGACTGGCGTAGCTGACATATCTAACAACTCCATTGCAACTACACAATGCGGATTCTATAATATGTGCCTCATTACAGTAATAACTGGGAATGTTTTCTATTGACTATGTGCATGATTTAGTCTTGTAAGAGTTCATACGCCTTTTGGAGTTGAATGAAAAATTATTGGTTAGCTGGCGAAATGTGTAAATTAGCGTAAGTGAAAAGTGGACGCCGATGGCCGTTTATGTTCCATCGAAACAATCTCTGTTCCGCTCTAGTTCTCCTACATTGAATATTCACTGCACGGATTTACGCCCAAGATGTTAGGCAATCACAAACGCTTCGTCTGCTGAGGCAGTTAAGGAATCTGTTTCCGAAAGGATTTCGTTCCTTTCCGCTCCCTCTCGCTGTGCTTTCCGCAGAGTATCTGGGAGTCCCATTATTCCTCCTTCCTTTGTACAATTTGACAAATAAATATATTTTTATTGCTATTACAGTACTGTGGTCAACAATGCATGACCACATTAAAAAAGATTGGAAACGAAAGGATTATACCGACATTTGTGAATGAGTTATCTGACAAAGACACGGAGCAGAGACGTACAGTCCATTTTCTATGTAAGGGTTGGATGTCCTGGGTCCATTTAATAAAATACCTGCAGGAAAAGAGTACATTCTCGCGATCATCGATCATTTGCCTCGATTTTTGGCAGTGGTACCAATGCCAGGCCAACGGGCTAGTACTTGTAGCGCAGTGAACAACTGGATCTCCAGGTTACGAATTTTGTCTCGGATTTAATGACACAACTATGCCACGTGTTGCGAATGCAGAAGTTACAGATGAGTCCGTTTCATCAGCAGACTAATGGAAGAACGGAACACGTGCACAAGGCAATTACGAAGATGTTGAGCTATTACATAGGTTCCAGGCACTGCGATTGAGACGCCTATTTATCTTTGTACAGTGTGCGTATAATTCGAAGGTTCATACTGCAACGGGCTTGTCGCCGTTTGAGATGAGTGCGGGAGGAAAATGCCATCTCCCTTTGACATTTAGATGCCGGCCGGGGTGGCCGAGCAGTTCTAGGCGCTACAGTCTGGAACCGCGCGACCGCTACGGTCGCAGGTTCGAATCCTGCGTCGGGCATGGATGTGTGTGATGTCCTTAGGTTAGTTAGGTTTAAGTAGTTCTAAGTTCTAGGGAACTGATGACCTTAGAAGTTAAATCCCATAGTGCTCAGAGCCATTTGAACCATTTGACATTTAGATTCCTAAATTAGAACTGGATGGTGAGTCGGTCAGGAAGATTTCCAGAATACTTAGGAAAGTTTGGAGGAATGTGAACAAAGCATATACGAAGGCGCTAAGACACAAGGACCAACCGAACAGACGAATGACCAGATTGCCGCAATATGGCGTGGGGCATCGGCCAATGATCACTGGTCCCTATACGTCGAAGGGGAAAGCTAAGAAATTGTTGACAAAATGCCAGGAACCATAGAAATAACCTCACCGGTCATCGTGAAGATACAGTCCGCCACAAAAACGTCTGTGCTACAAGGGCAAAATTTGCAAAAGCCATATCTCGCTTAAGAGTATTATTTTTTAGTGAATGTGTGATAAATCGCCGTTGATACAAGAGAAATATGGTTTTCCCGTCCAAAGAAAATCCACATTACTTATGGTTATTGGACAAGATCCCGTTTCATGTATGATATGGTCCGGAATAGCACCACGATACTTGTTCTGACTATATGTTATAAAGAGTATGTCATTTTTTGGGTCGTAATTGAATGGCTATTATTATTCTGACATGTTATTAATGTGGCTGAAGCCTGAGTTCGAAGACAAGGGACCCATGAGTCATGATGGGCAGAGCAGAACGGAACTCCAGCACAGGATGCTATTCAGGTGCGTGAGTTTCTTGATGGACAGTTTCGAGACAGCTTGATTGGGCATTATTCAGCAGCATCTGCAACGCACTGAAATGACCATCACGAATCCCTAACCTTATCAAGCCACAAAACGCATTAGGGGAATACTGAAGTAGGTAGAAGACTACTGGAGAATTGCGCTAAAGTGCTAAGGTAGCTAAGGAAGCTTTTCGAAGCATAACACTTGGAATGCTCCGCAAGGTTTCAAGGAGGACACAGAAACAAATAGATATCTGAGTAAAGCACGGTGGCACATTTGCAAACCCGCGGGGGACAGTTTTTATATATGAGTATTCTAATATACGGGGGTCCGGAGACTTCTCGGAAACACTGTATTTGTGGAAAGTGCCAAGTCTCACCGTGGTTCGAAGTACACGTTACACTACAAGTCCACTATAACAGGCTGAATAAATCACTTCATGAATAAGAAGAAGGAAATTATATTCCACCTAAATCATTGTGATTTTCAAACTAACACTAGGATTGAGAAAGTCTATATCTTTGCTTTGACCAACTCAACTCTTCGAAAAAATGATAAACGTCTTATGGCACAGTTGATTAGGGTATCCCTTAGCGATTCAACTGCGTGAATTAGAATTCGCACTCACTGAGCGCCTTTACAGAGTGCTTTACATTAAGTGTAACTATTTTAGTACAGGGACTTCCACGAGTCTGTGTGGAGTATTTTTCTATTGTTTACAATGACGTTGAAGGAGGAGGGATGGGACGGAAAAACTCCCTTTTATAAGTGAACACGACACTGGTCTTTGACGGTGTTCAGTTAACCGACGGACACCAGAAGATCCTAAAGATGAACGCAGCAGAAGGATCGAAACGTCGATTGTGTACAAGCAATTGCAGGAACAGCCTAACAACCTAGAGCAGTGCTTTAAAAGTGTGAGAAAAAACGGCTTTAATTATTTTTATCGAAGAAATAAACGTTGCTGGATGTAATGAAGTATTTATCTAAGTTTATTTTAAGATACATATTGCTCGTAGTTCATGAAGTCCCTCCAGCGCCTAAAATACTACTTTATTAGTACTTACATCAGTGCAAATGTACCTGTGTATTCTTTATGAAAATGAACTAACAAATCCTACATGAGTCTTCCTACATCCACAAGTAAAATAAAAATATCACTCGCCGTCCTGTGTAATGGGCTGCTTACAGTTCTCGTGCAACTTGCCGTATAATAATGATGTGCTACCTGACGGCAAGACAAAATTGCGCACTCCAAAGGTGATGCCGCCAACTGTGCGTAGCTAGTGAATGCTTGAGACTAAAATGGGAGTTAAAATGCATTGCGACACTTAGTGCAAGAACAGTTGCTGTTGGAAATTAGTGCTGCTTGAAAGCAATTGTTTGAATGAAAGAGTTGAGCTGTGAACCTACCTATATTTCTTGCAAAAAAGAATGTTAAATTGTGATACTGTATTACTTTATTCCTGTTACTACGCCTTATTGTAATATTCACTTGAGGGTATCAATGTTTTTGCATGTCTAAGTAATCTGCTATTGGACCGCGGCACACAGATGTTTGAGTGTAGTGTAAAAGCTACAGGGCAATAATGTAATTACGACTTATTCGAATTATTACCCGATAACCTTTGTATCTGCGAAACATAACTGTGAAAAAACCTGTAATATGCAGTCGCCTATGCAGCAACCATCAGACGAAACACTTTTATCACACTCTCTTTAGTCTATCTGTTCCTTCAGTGTCCAATACAGTACGTAACAAATGCACAATTGTTGCCTTACAGGTATTGCTGAAAATGTGGGCTACCACGATCACGGCAAAGTATACAGCGACGCACCATCGAAGTCTCACCAGTCCAAGAGGGCCACGAGTTTAGAGTAGTACTTCCACGTCCGCGACGCTCCTAGCAATGAGGACCCTATGCGTATCGACTGGAGGCCCCCAGAAGAAGAGAAACAACAAGAAGAACAAGAAGAAGAATAATTCCATTGGTGTCACGTCTGCTGACCGAGCTAGACGTGGAGCACGAGAACTAAACCAATCCACTGTTGTCGAAACTGTACATTAATGTAGTTCCTAACATCGAGTACAAAGCGTGCCGGCGCTCCATCATGTTGAAACGACGTAAGCTGACAAATTTTCAGTAGCACATCATCTAGGGACTCCGGGAGGAGATGTTGACGTTGTGTCGCTCTCAGTAATGCCGTTCATTTGAACTTTCGTTGTATCATTTTTATTCCACAAGCTTTCTTCCTAGTATCCAGAAAAAACGACGACGGATATTGCACTGTTCATAAGGTAAGATAAGAGAAGAATTATAAAAATAAGTTGTCGTTCATGTCATGTGTACAGAAGTTCTTTTTTCGATTGAATTAAAGGTGGTTGCCGTAATTGGAAAGCCATATCGGTGATTTAAATGTTAGCTGTGGTATATAAATTATCATACTGGAAAGCACGGATGTCAGACGCGTACAATTTTTCATCGTCATAGAAAGCCTGATTGACATATTAAGCCCAATAAATTGTTTTAGAAACGACGCTTACCCAAAGATATTTCGTAACGCCTATTGTAAACGTGTGATATGTTTTGTCTTCGTGAATAGGTGACAGGCGGTAAAGAAGGTGCCAGCGCATTGAATGACTCTACAGGCGTTCTCAGTAAGTTATGTTCAAGTACATCTCTCAATTATGTATCTACAAGTCACTGATCTCCCACGTGGAGCAATAATTTCATACAGCGACTGTTATCAAAGCTTATTCCCTCCAACAGCGGTCTCGAATAGTGGTTTATTTGTCTTTTAATGATTGTTGCGAAGTATCAAACGTGAAACGATACCTTTAATTCAAAAAAAGGAAAACGCAGCAAGTTATGTTTCATTAAGTTATTTGGCGAAAGAATAAAATAGTTCATAACTTCTGTTACCCATGATAAAAATTTTAATTCCCGGTGAACAACAAGTAGAAAGCAGCAAACTATGTTTCTCAATTATCTACGACTCTTTCCAATCCTGGAAACAGTTTTAATTTCAGCACTGAAAAAAAAATTTGCTCTTGGGAACTGACGAAGTCATCAATCCAAATATTACAAGAAAGTGATACAGAGAAAGGAAATGGCGAAACTTCGTCGGGGGTAAATCAGGAAATTACTGCCAACCAAGCTCCAGGATAATTGTTTTTATCCTGTTAAGATGTATGCCCGTGCATTATCTTGTTTGCTCTGATCACTATGGGACTTAATATCTGAGGTCATCAGTCCCCTAGAACTAAGAACCACTTAAACCTAACTAACCTAAGGACATCACAAACATCCATGCCCGATGCAGGATTCGAACCTGCGACCATAGCAGTCGCGCGGTTCCAGACTGAAGCGCCTAGAACCGCTCGGCCACCCCGGCCGGGCATTATCTTGTTACAATAACATTTAATGTTTATGCCTCGGTAGACAACTGTGGCAGCATAGCGGCTGAACCGTTGTAAATAAGTATCAGCAATTACGCTTATATTCCAGAGAACCAGTCTGTAATACACACTGTTCTTTATGCCTCCAAACGTGTATCATTATCTTCCGCGTACGAAAAGAAACTAAAGAAATCACAACAAATCAAAATACAAAACACAGTGTTTATAAAACGTCTAAAATCAGACATCCGTGGTACAAACACTGAGGTGACACTGGGGTAGCCATATACAGACGGCGGTAGTATCGCGAACACAAGGTATAAAAGGGTGGTGCATTGGTAGAGCTGTCATTTGCACTCAGGTGATTCGACGTACGAATCCCGATGGTTTCGTGCCCACTGCAGTCGTAACTGACGATGTCGTTGAGGCAACATGTGCAGACGTAGGGTTGATCTGCTGCTGAGCTTCATGTAAAACAATGTTCGATGAACGGTGTGCGCCCACAGCTGTGCATGCACCAGCATTGTGCTCTTTCGTCAGAAATACCACAGATCACCATTTATTCTACATTACAGAGCAGACAAGCCTCCGAACCTCACTTTCTGCGAAGAGTCGTGGACGTCCAACCATTTAGCCCTAGTGGTAGTTTCACTGTCGTTCTACCTCTTTCCGTCTGTGCTCACGATAGTAGCATATGAACAATCGACCAGCTTCACCGTTTTAGAGATACTCGTTCACAGATTCTGCGTAATAATACTCTGCCCTTCGTCACAGTCTCCTATCTCTATGTATTTCCCCATTTGCAGCCCATATCTTTGCTAGGATGATCGCCGTCCATGTCTACTCCACTGAAATACACTACTTAAATACACTACTGGCCATTAAAATTGCTACACCAAGAAGAAATGCAGGTGATAAACGGGTATTCATTGGACAAATATATTATACTAGAACTGACATGTGATTACATTTTAACGCAATTTGGGTGCATAGACCCTGATAAATCAGTACCCAGAACTACCACCTCTGGCCGTAATAACGGCCTTGATACGCCTGGGCATTGACTCAAACAGAGCTTGGATGGCGTGTACAGGTACAGCTGCCCATGCAGCTTCAACACAATACCACAATTCATCAAGAGTAGTGACTGGCGTATTGTGACGAGCCAGTTCCTCGGCCACCATTGACCAGACGTTTCCAATTGGTGAGAGATCTGGAGAATGCGCTGGCCAGGGCAGCAGTCGAACATTTTCTGTATCCAGAAAGGCCCGTACAGGACCTGCAACATGCGGTCGTGCATTATCCAGCTGAAATGTAGGGTTTCGCAGGGATCGAATGAAGGATAGAGCCACGGGTCGTAACACATCTGAAATGTAACGTCCACTGTTCAAAGTGCCGTCAATGCGAACAAGAGGTGACCAAGACGTGTAACCAATGGCACCCCATACCATCACGCCGGGCGATGACGGATACACGCTTCCAATGTGCGTTCACTGCGATGTCGCCAAACACGTATGCGACCATCATGATGCTGTAAACAGAACCTGGATTCATCCGAAAAAATGACGTTTTGCCATTGGTGCAACCAGGTTCGTCGTTGAGTACACCATCGCAGGCGCTCCTGTGTGTGATGCAGAGTCAAGGGTAACGGCAGCCATGGTCTCCGAGCTGATAGTCCATGCTGCTGCAAACGTCGTCGACCTGTTCGTGCAGATGGTTGTTTCTTGCAAACGTCCCCATGTGTTGACTCAGGGATCGTCTCAACTGCTATTGATACGAGGCCGTTGGGATCCAGCACGGCGTTCCGTATTACCCTCCTGAACTCACCGGTTCCATATTCTGCTAACAGTCATTGGATCTCGACCAACGCGAGCAGCAATGTCGCTATACGATAAACCGCAATCGCGATAGGCTACAATCCGACCTTTATCAAAGTCGGAAACGTGATGGTAACGCATTTCTCCTCCTTACACGAGGCATCACAACAACTTTTCAGCAGGGAACGCCGGTCAACTGCTGTTTGTGTATGAGAAATCGGTTGGAAACTTTCCTCATGTCAGCACGTTGTAGGTGTCGCCACCGGCGCCAACCTTGTGTGAATGCTCAGAAAAGCTACTCATTTGCATATCACAGGATCTTCTTCCTGTCGGGTAAATTTCGCACGTCAGATTCGTGGTGTAGCAATTTTAATGGCCAGTAGTGTACTTTTGCTACCGCGTCACGCAGCAGGCAACGTCGCGTTGGGCAGTGGCCACAATGTTCTGGCTTATCAGTGTATGTGACATACTGGGAGGCAATAATTACAGCTGTGTTGCAAATACCAAATCTGTAATAAAAAGAAAAAAAAAAAGAAATGACACTGAAGATAGATAAATTTCTCTGAAACAAGTATGAGTAGTAAAACAAGAAAAATTGTGTCTGCTCGAGGCACAACATATTTCTGTATTACTTATTAGGAAGCAAACACGGAAAAGGAAATAGCTTCGACCACAAAATGATTGTATCTTGTAAGATAATTCGTAGTTTCAGCACTTGCTCGTGCGTTCCAACATTTCTCTGAAATCCAAACCAGACTCGACGAAGAGGAGCAATACAAATTAAACGAAATGGAATTACTCGGAAACGCGCCACCGTAGAGACGAAAACACAAAGTGGTCGCAGTGGAGCTCCGACGCGACTGTACGCAGAGGGCGGATGCCCGGCGGCCGACATACGAGTAAATCTCTCGCGGCAGTGCAGGCTCATTCCGCATGCCGGGTGAGGAGAAGCGGCCGCCATCTCTGCGGACAGAATGCGGAGAGACAGTTAGGCTGCCTCGCGATTCTCGGGAAATAGAAATAGACCGCGGCTGGCTGCTGCCCGCTGCCGGCCTACTAACGTCATCCGCCTCACGGCAGCTAACGAGGGAGGCCGTCCAGGCGGCAGGCCGGCTGCCGCTTATCTTCGGAATTGTTTTACGATGTGCTGACGGCTCACCCGTTGCGAAACGTTGAAACGATTCCTTCTTTAAAGTCAGGAAACTGTGAATCGTTGTTGCCAATTACGTGGAACATAAACAGCAATTATAAACGCGTTACGACACTTTACGGCGTCCGAATGTCTCTCATTTTCCCACTAGCACATTACTCGTGTAATATTTCCCTATCCGTTTCGTTGCCACGAATAGCGGTAAGAAAGTGGACAAAATGAGGAATGCAATATAAACTGAAGAAAAACCTTGTTCTTTCCTTAGTGATGGAAACAAGGGATGTCAGCTGATAAATACTTGTATTTTGTTGTGAATAATGAGGCCAAATGATGGTTCAAATGGCTCTGAGCACTATGGGACTTGACATGTATGGTCATCAGTCCCCTAGAACTTAGAACTACTTAAACCTAACTAACCTAAGGACAGCACACAACACCCAGCCATCACGAGGCAGAGAAAATCCCTGACCCCGCCGGGAATCGAACCCGGGAACCCGTGCGTGGGAAGCGAGAACGCTACCGCACGACCACGAGATGCAGGCTAATGAGGCAGCCACCTCCATCAGCAAATAAATGAAAAACAATAAACACATACTCTTTATAATAAAAAATTACTGGAGTGTTCATTTTCACCCAGAAAAACCACTGCTATCAGCCTCAGTCGTGGGAAGAATGATTTATTTTTCAGCAACTGTAGTCCCGAAAAAATGCTTAATAATAAAAAAAACATGTACTGTTTTTACTGAAAGGTCATGGTACTGCTATTCCATGAGGGAAAACAGTCGTTTATTTAAAACTAAAGACGCGTACGGACTTCGCACGGCTAGCCGTAAGTATCTACGTCAGGAAGACTTGTCTGGTGTAGCGGTAATACATTATTTACGCACACCTTCCTTGAAAATCAGTCTTATCTATCAGTCAAAACCGTATTAAAATCCTTACAGTAATTCCTAAGAGAGGCATGCGCAGACAGATAAACGCGTCTAGGAACTTTGATTCGTCATAGTCTATCCAATTTGTACTAAATAATTATAAGATATACACACTAACGTTCCTAGTGAATTAATCAGTCCATTAGTGAAACCCGTATCAAAATCCCTAGAGTAGCTCCTGAGAGTAGCCTTCGCATACAGACAGAATAATGCGGCGGTGAAGTTTAATTTCTAATATGTGTAGACAGCTTTTCATGTGAGTATTGCTTCATGGTCTTGTGGTAACCGAAAGTTTGTTGAGGCTGACTTCATGAAACTGACACAGCCTAAACTTAGAGTAATGTTGATAAACAGCTGGGCACTAATAGTAGGCGGTAATCAGATCTATGGTTACAAAAGCAGTCTCGACTCTTTTTCTGATCAGTAACAGGGATATCAAGCTATCGAGGACTAACCAATGCACACTTTCACTTCTTCTTCTTGTGCCTTTGTCCCGAATAGGCGCAAGGTAGGCATAATTCCTTAGATCTGTCTTGCCGGCCAGAGTGGCCGAGCGGTTCTAGGCGCTACAGTCTGGAAGCGCGCGGCCACTACGGTCGCAGGTTCGTACCCTGCCTCGGGCATAGATGTGTGTGATGTCCTTAGGTTAGTTAGGTTTAAGTAGTTCTACGTTCTAGGGGACTGATGACCTCAGAAGTTGGGTCCCATAGTGCTCGGAGCCACTTAGATCTGTCTTAGGTTACCATCACTCCATTCTTGTAAAATATGATTTTTCTCTCTCTTTGTAGTTGTTAAGGATACAATAAACTAAGTCGATAAACTCATGGACGTACTGTAAAATAAAATTCTGAGAACTGGAGAGAAAACAGTAATCATACTAAGCTCACAAGTCCTCCAAATTTTGACCTGTTTGTTTCTGTCTCTGGATCCTCGCACGATGTTCAACGAATTTTCTTACGTCGCTAGCGCAATGGTCTGGCACTGTGAAAGGTTTATCCACCATTGCTGGTGAGGGACCATCAGAAACATTGTTAAATAAAGATCTTCCGAAGATCCAAAAGCCAAGACGCCACGAAAGCTGCAATAATTTTGTACCTCCTACTTATTTTCGTCTCTTGAATACTTTCATTATTTCACATGAGCTGTCAGACTGTTTAAGAAGCCGTTTCCCAAACTGTCGGTATTTTGTCACTACTAATCCAATAGGTTAACAAACCTATAAATCTCTATAACAACGGCAGTTTCGTATTTATTTTTTTAAGACAACTTTTAGATTTGTGGCTGGCTCTGAGCACTATGGGACTTAACATCTATGGTCATCAGTCCCCTAGAACTTAGAACTACTTAAACCTAACTAACCTAATGACAGCACACAACACCCAGCCATCACGAGGCAGAGAAAATCCCTGACCCCGCCGGGAATCGAACCCGGGAACCCGGGCGTGGGAAGCGAGAACGCTACCGCACGACCACGAGATGCGGGCTTTAGATTTGTGTTTTCTATTCGTTGGATCTGATGCATCTAAGCACTTATTATAGCTTGTGATGTACTGCAGTTTCTACGAAACTGTGAAACGTATTGAAGGATGTCACTGACTTCAGTTCGCGAATGAGAGAAACGGGTTGGGTAATTGTCATGTCCAGTAATAATTCTGTGAACTTATAAACTACTAACTGTAGTTATAATTTTTGAAAGTTTTATCACAGAACATAATTCGCAGTTTATTCCTTGTTCTGCGTGGAAATATTTTAATTACGCTCACTTTCAACGCAACACGTGTCTTCACATACACCCAAATCTAATTTAAAAGAGAGAAATATACAGAGTCCTTCTGAGAGTTAGCATCATGTTAGACGTAGCCGCGAAAGAAGTATGTAAGATGCTGATTGAGGAAGGACAGATGTTCGTGAGAACAAATGTGTAAGATCTGCGCAAAAGTTAGATGCAGACTATGCTCAGTTGTGAAATGTAATGAAGGATATAATTTGTTGCATTCAGTATAGCACAGCTAAAGTGAAAGTGACAAAGTCGAAGGCTCAGTAATCGTCAGTATTTCCGTGAAAGAATTGTAACACCGATGTGGAGGGTAGTTGAGATTCACTGGCAATCACAGTTTTGCAACTTAAGAGTGACAATGTTTCATATTTAAAGCAGAGGGCGTCAGAGGCAGAGCAGTGAGTCCGTTGATAAAGGTATCATGTGGAGCTCTGTTGTGGCCTCATCTAAAGTAATATAAAGTAACCAAGGAATTGCTGAACGAGAAAGTGAAATCAAATTCTTCAGGAAAGTCGTTCAGTGTTTTATTACTACACCAGCTACGGGACAGCAGTTCACAAATTTGAAAGTAAAATACTGTTTACGCAACTTTTCAGCTGCCGTGGGCGTTAGGCATCGGTTTCACAAATGCTGTTATAATTTTAGAATATTTCTTTGTGTACCAAACTTGTGCTATGGAGAGAACATAGTATGTGATAACTAAGTAAAAGACTTGGTATACTCGGTCGTTAGACGCAAAGGAAGGGAGTTACCAACGATCAATCCTCTCAATGGTTCGGAGATGCTGGCCAAAAATTCATCTCCTGTGGCAGTCTCCTTCTCTCAGGAGTAGCACTTATTTCTTCATTTCCAACGTCCTGAATTATTTTTTGCATAACTAAACAGTCCGCTGAGAACTGTGCAGATGAGCACAGGTTGGTTATAAAAAGGAGAGCCCTCTTCCCAATCGGACGTGTTTTCGAAACCAGAGGTTTTAAATAATTCCCACAGCAGTGCCTCACTGGGACTCGAGTTTTGCCGCCAAGAAGTGTTGCCTTGGTTGGTACAGTCACCACATGGTCCTACCTTTTAGGCATGCTGAAAGAGTTTAACTGAGTGCTACAGTCACCAGAAGGTCGATAAAAAATTGCTGGTAGTCACGTTTCTTCATTTTTTGCGTACCCTCTGATTATTTATATGTATGGTTTAACATGATCGTCCGAGCGTTGTCTCCCGGTCAAGTAACGACTTTCTCCTATCCAAACTCTTACCACCTATTTCAGAGACTTTATATTAAACCGGGTGATCTTCATCATTTTCAAAATGTACATATATGAGTCTGAAGACCCTTATTTAAGTAGAATTGTGCGAAACTCTTCCGTCGCCAATCTCTTATCACGTTTGGTCTATTCCATTGTGATTGTGAAGACAAGAGCGAATCACGTATGTAGGAGGGGATGAATTCGATGCTTCAGGCACGTTCAGTGCGGTGAGCAGGATAGTGGGAGCTCGTTTCCGGTTTCGCCTTTTCACAAACAGTACTTATCTGCATGTGAGAGTATAC
This sequence comes from Schistocerca cancellata, assembly GCF_023864275.1. Classification (NCBI taxonomy): domain Eukaryota; kingdom Metazoa; phylum Arthropoda; class Insecta; order Orthoptera; family Acrididae; genus Schistocerca; species Schistocerca cancellata. Next base: position 453,792,888 of record NC_064626.1, on the reverse strand, counting down.
TATCTGGTGGAAAGTATCCGGATACATGTCAGTAGATATTAATAACGGCTGAGCTCGCTCTTCGCCTTTATGACGGCTTGTACTTTGCTGGGAACATCTTTAATGAGGTGTGAGAACAGCTCTATATCACATCAGCTCCTTTGCACTTCAGTACTGGCACTACACATGATGGCAATAAGGTTTCCAGGCATTTGGCACACCCAAATCCATCCATTGGATTGCCACAGGGTGTAGCGTGATTTATCAGCCCAAATCACTTGTTTCCTAATCATCCACTGTCCAGTTCAAACGTTCAAATGTGTGTGAAATCTAATGGGACTTAACTGCTAAGGTCATCAATCCCTAAGGTTACACACGACTTAACCTAAATTATCCTAAGGACAAACACACACACACCCATGCCCGAGGGAGGACTCGAACCTCCGCCGGGACCAGCCGCAAGGTCCATGACGGCAGCGACTTACACCGCTCGGGTAATCCCGCGGCCCACTGTCCAGTATGTCGCTCTTTGAACCATCTGGAGCGTCTCTCAGCAGAGACTGCAAATACGTGGCTTATGAGGAGCTGCTCGACCATTGAACCCCATCCTTTTAATCCCCTTCGCACACTGTGCTACCTGGACTACTGGTAGCACTCTGCAAATCACTCGTGCTCCTTCCACTGATTCCCTACGATTTTTTACAAGCACCCTCTGCAATGCTCGACGGTAATTGTCAGTGCTTGAGACCTGCCTCGTCATGGTTTAGCTGCAGTTGCTCCTTCGTGTTCCCACTTCACAGTCGCTTCACGAACAGTCGACCTGGGGGGATCAGAAGGTTTGAAATGTAGCTAACTCATTTGTTACTGTGGTAACTCCATATGACTAGACCACGTTCGAAGTCAGTGAGCTCTCTTGACATACATACTCTGCTGTTACTGCTTGTCTGCTGACAATACAGTACCCTCCCGCCCCCCACCTCCTCTTATACTGGCTGGTCCGACTCTCGTGACATTCAGCGGTCAATTTCGCATTACATATGGTATCACGTAGGGTATCATCACGGCAGGTCTACTCCACTGTGAATGTGGAGACAAGATCCAACCGCGCCTGCACCAAGAGATGAATTCGAGCTTTAGGCACGGTCGGGGCAGAAGTAAGATGTTGGGTTCTCATTTACAATCTACATAGATAGGAACGCGTTTTCCGCTTTTCACAAGCGGTATGTCATCTGCATGCGCCGACAACAGTTACAGATTTACGCAGACACCAAGCTTGATACGAAAACTTATGATTAGACTCAACCTTGATGTCAGAAACTTGAACCGCTGAACGTGAGACCTCGGCCGCCAGCGTCATCTGGTGCTGTGTGCTGTAGCCAGCCGGCAGGCGGGCGGCTCGGCAGGGAATGCCGCCGTGCTGGGAACTGTGCTGCGTGCAGTACCGCCCCGAGAGCAGAGCAGGGCGGCCACATGCAGTGGCGACAAAAAGCGGGACTCGCCCCGCTGCTGCCCGTAAGGCGTTTTTCCCACCGCCGGCAGGGCAGGCGGCAGCCGGCGCCGCACCCGCCAGTTCCAACAGATTCGCAGAAGCGTCTTCTCGGGGTGCGGCCCCATTCGCACCGCCCGGTCAACACCCCAATTATCCTAAAGAGCGCTGCCGGTCGTTCAAAGTTAAACGCTTCTTCTGGCCGCAGTCCTCCGTTGCTTCTGAGAACCTGGTGCGCTGCCATTAGGCTGCACAGGTTATGGTACTTGCAGTTGGGGTTGCCAGGTCAAAATGTAGAAAAGCTGGACTCTGCGTTATATTTAGCCGGACATCTTGCCTTAAAAGGCGTACTAGTAAAAGAATCAATTTGGTATTTTCCATAGTTTATTAATGACCAATTAATTATTTAACCCATCCTCGCATCTCGTATGTTCCACTGAGATTGTGAAGACAAGAGTGAATCTCTCCTGTAGTAGGACGTGGATCTGCTGCTCGATCCCGGATTGGAACATCAGCTAACGTCACCCACTGAACGTGCTTGATTGTGTTTTTTCGAGATCAGTCTTAGATATGCTTAAACTTTTAAAAAATCAGTAAACTCCCTTATAATTTGGCAATTATGAGAGGAACTAGGTGCTAAGTCTTCTTAATTTCTCAGTCTTCTTCCCAAGATAAGTCAAAGTAAAATAAAAATTCTTCATTAAAAAAAATAAAAATTATATTTTCTCCTGGGACGTATAAAGAAAGAAAAATAATCTGTAGTTAAGTATTGACAATTTTCATTCGAACTCACTTTACCAAGGACGTTATTAGTTTTGGTACTCATTTCGTGGAACTCTTGACGGGATAATTTTAAATTACACTATAACATCATCCTTGTGATTATGTCCGTTTGAGGTTTATTGCATTCCCTTGTCCACTGGGCGTTTATTAAAGGGAACGTACTTTCGATTTTGGTATTATGGCCTGGATTTGCAATAATTCCGAATAAAATTCGTCATTATGCTGTGATTTGATATACTCGTATAAGTTGTCCATTTGTCAAGTGACGAAATCTTTTTAAAGGAAGAGTCGTCTTTTTATTTTTTGTTTCGAGAAATTTGACACTGGACAAAGAATTTACTAACTTCCAGCATGCTGGAGTAACTATCTGACTCTTTCTGGTAAAGATTTTAAAATGTATTAATTGTATTGTGTACTTGTGCGGTTGTTGTATGCATTGTTGTATTCTTGATGATTGGAGAACATTTTAATAAATAAAAAGGTTTCCTATATCCTGACAGGACGCCCCCTTTCCGAGGTTTCCTTACGATAGATGAAGCGGTAAACTGCCAGTTGTTTATATGTACCGGGTGATCGAAAAGTCAGTATAAATCTGAAAATTGAATAAATCACGGAATAATGTAGATAGAGAGGTACAAATTGACACACACGCTTGGAATGACAAGGGGTTTTATTTGTTGTTGTTGCGGTCTTCAGTCCTCAGACTAGTTTGATGCAGCTCTCGATGCTACTCTATCCTGTGCAAGCTTCTTCATCTCCCAGTACTTACTGCAACCTACATCCTTCTGAATCTGCTTGCGTATTCATCTCTTGGTCTCCCTCTACGGTTTTTACCCTTCACGCTGCCCTCCAGTGCTAAATTTGTGATCCCTTGATGCCTCAGAACATGCCCTACCAACCGGTCCCTTCTTCTTGTCAAACTGCGTCACAAACTCCTCTTCTCCCCAATTCTATTCAATACCTCATTAGTTATGTGATCTACCCATCTAATCTTCAGCATTCCTTTGTAGCACCACATTTCGAAAGCTTCTATTCTCTTCTTGTCCAAACTATTTATCGTCCATGTTTCACTTTCATACATGGCTACACTCCATACAAATACTTTCAGAAACGACTTCCTGACACTTAAATCTATACTCGATGTAAACAAATTTCTCTACTTCAGAAAAGCTTTCCATGCCATTGCGAGTCTACATTTTATATCCTACTTCGACCATCATCAGTTATTTTGCTCCCCAAATAGCAAACCTCCTTTACTGTTTTAAGTGTCTCATTTCCTAATCTAATTCCCTCAGAATCACCCGACTTAATTCGACTACATTCCATTATCCTCGTTTTGATTTTGTTGATGTTCATCGTATATACTCCTTTCAATACACTGTCCATTCCATTCAACTGCTCTTCCAAGCCCTTTGCTGTCTCTGACAGAATTACAATGTCACCGGCGAACCTCAAAGTTTTTATTTCTTCTCCATGGATTTTAATACCTACTCCGCATTTTTCTTTTGTTTCCTTTACTGCTTGCTCAATATAAAGATTAAGTAACATCGGGGAGAGGCTACAACCCTGTCTCACTCCCTTCCCAACTACTGTTTCCCTTTCATGCCCCTCGACTCTTATAACTGCCATCTGGTTTCTGTACAAATTGTAAATAGCCTTTCGCTCCCTGTATTTTACCCCTGCCACCTTCAGAACTTGAAAGAGAGTATTCCAGTCAACATTGTCAAAAGCTTTCTCTAAGTCTACAAATGCTAGGAACGTAGGTTTGCCTATCCTTAATCTATTTTCTAACATAAGTCGTAGGGTCAGTATTGCCTCACGTGTTCCAACATTTTCTACGGAATCCAAACTGATCTTCCCCGAGGTCGGCTTCTACCAGTTTTTCCATTCGTCTGTAAAGAATTCGCATTAGTATTTTGCAGCTGTGACTTATTAAACTGACAGTTCGGTAATTTTCACATCTGTCAACACCTGCTTTCTTTGGGAATGGAATTGTATATTCTTCTTGAAGTCTGAGGGTATTTCGCCTGTCTCATACATCTTGCTCACCAGATGGTAGAGTTTTGCCAGGACTGGCTCTCCCAAGGCCGTCAGTAGTTCTAATGGAATGTTGTCTACTCCCGTGGCCTTGTTTAGATTCAGGTCTTTCAGTGCTCTGTCAAACTCTTCACGCAGTATCCTGTCTCCCATTTCATCATCTACATCCTCTTCCATTTCCATAATATTGTCCTCAAGTACATCGCCCTTGTGTCCTCAAGTACATCGCCCTTGTCTAGACTCTCTATATACTCCATCCACCTTTCTGCTTTCCCTTCATTGCTTAGAACTGCGTTTCCATCTGAGCTCTTGATATTCATGCAAGTGGTTCTCCTTTCTCCAAAGGTCTCTTTAATTTTTCTGTAGGCAGTATATATCTAACCCCTAGTGAGATAAGCCTCTACATCCTTACATTTGTCCTCTAGCCATCCCTGCCGTTTTGCAGTTCCTGTCGATCTCGTTTTTGAGACGTTTGTATTCCTTTCTGCCTGCTTCATTTACTGCATTTTTATATTTTCTCCTTTCATCAATTAAATTCAATATTTCTTCTGTTATCCAAGGATTTCTACTAGCCCTCGTCTTTTTACCTATTTTATCCTCTGCTGCCTTCAGCAGCATATTCTAGGGTAACTCATCATTGAGTAAAAGAGTGTTCATTGCACAAAAGCGTGTAATCAGAATAATTGCAGGAGCTCATACAAGATCATCCTGCAGACATTTAAAGAGCTAGAAATCTTCACTGTAGCCTCACAATATATTATTTCAATTTCCAGGAGTGTATATTCACTTATAAAATTTGTTATTAACAATCCGAAAGAATTCAAAAGTAATAGCAGTGTACATGGCTAAAACACTAGGAGAATGGATGATCTTCACTGCTCAAGGTTAAATCTAACTTTGGCTCAGAAGGGGGTAAATTATGCTGCCACAAAAGTCTTTAGTCACTTACCTAATAGCATCAAAAGTCTGACAGATAGCCATGTAGCATTTAAAAGAAAATTAAAAGAATTTCTTTATGGCAACTCCTTCTACTCATTATATGAATTTTTGGATATAGTAAGTGGGTAATTTCCCAACCCCCACAAAAAAATTAAAAATATTGAGTGTCATGTAATATTTTGTCTAATCAGAATAATTGCAGGAGCTCATCCAAGATCATCCTGCAGACATTTAAAGAGCTAGAAATCTTCACTGTAGTCTCACAATATATATATATTCACTTACAAAATTTGTTATTAACAATCCGAAAGAATTCAAAAGAAATAGCTTCTTTTATGAACCTGACACGTTCCACATCATTACGAAGTGTCGTATTCATGATCTATGGAACAAGTACTAATCTAGTCTAATCTAATCACTACTTCATCCCTCAGAGCTACCCATTCTTCTTCTATTGTGTTTCTTTCCTCCATTCGTGTCAGTTGTTCCCTTACGCTCTCTCTGAAACTCTCTACAACCTGTGGTTTAGTCAGTTTATCCAGGTCCCATCTCCTTAAATTCCCACCTTTTTGCAGTTTCATCAGTTTTAATCTAGAGTTCATAACCAATAGATTGTGGTCAGAGTCCACATCTGCACTGGAAATGTCTTACAATTTAAAACCTGGTTCCTAAATCTCTGTCTTACCATTATATAATCTATGTGATACCTTCTAGTATCTCCAGGATTCTTCCATGTATACAACCTTCTCTTATGATTCTTGAACCAAGCGTTAGCTATGATTAAGTTATGCTCTGCACAAAATTCTACCAGACGGCTTCCTCTTTCATTTCTCTCCCCCAATCCATATTCACCTACTATGTTTCATTCGCTCCCTTTTCCTACTCTCGAATTCCAGTCACCCATGACTATTAAATTTTCGTCTCCCTTCACTACCAGAATAATTTCTTTTATCTCATCATACATTTCATCAATTTCTTCATCATCTGCAGAGCTAGTTGGCATATAAACTTGTGCTATTGTAGTAGGCGTAGGCTTCGTGTCTATCTTGGCCACAATTATGCGTTCACTATGCTGTTTGTAGTAGCTTACCCGCATTCCTATTTTTTTATTCATTATTAAACTTACTCCTGCATTACCCCTATTTGATTTTGTATTTATAACCCTGTATTCACCGGACCAAAAGTCTTGTTCCTCCTGCCACCGAACTTCACTAATTCCCACTATATCTAACTTTAACCTATTCATTTCCCGTTTTAAATTTTCTAACCTACCTGCCCGATTAAGGTATCTGACATTCCACGCTCCGATCCGTAGAACGCCAGATTTCTTTCTCCTGATAACGACGTCCTCTTGAGTAGTCCGCGCCCGGAGATCCGAATGGGGGACTATTTTACCTCCGGAATATTTTACCCAAGAGGACGCCATCTTCATTTAATCATACAGTAAAGCTGCATGCCCTCAGGAAAAATTACGGCTGTAATTTACCCTTGCTTTCAGCCGTCCACAGTACCACAACAGCAAGGCCGTTTTGGTTAGTGTTACAAGGCCAGATCAGTCAATCATCCAGACTGTTGCCCCTGCAACTACTGAAAAGGCTGCTGCCCCTCTTCAGGAACCAGACGTTTGTCTGGCCTCTCAACAGATACCCCTCCGTTGTGGTTGCACCTACGGTACTGCCATCTGTATCGCTGAGACACGCAAGCCTCCCCACCAACGGCAAGGTCCATGTTTCATGGGTGACTGGACAATAAATACTGCAGATATGCCTCGCCCGTGAGCCGCTGGGGAAGAATGACTGGTCCAAGGAGGCGGTCACCAGTAATCGCCGCTCACTAATTGGGGCTATACCGGTGCTGTTGGTTTGGTGTCACAGTACCATGGGGATCCTCTGTAGCATAGGTGATTGTTGCGAAACTTGTCGGTACTGTCCATCGTAAAATCGGATGGATGACATAAATCCCAACACCGTAGTGGGCTGCACGACGAATCTGTGAAGAAACCGTCGCTGTTGGGACAAGTTCATAGGTGATAAGACCTGCAAACGTTGTAAGTGACACGTGTAGTGGCAGTTGTGGAGAATGTTGCACACGGCCGTCTGATTTATCCCATATTTGGTAGGCCACGGGCTGGTGCTGCTACCTGTATCAGTGCCAGTGATCTGTCCCCCCTTACAAGTTGGAGCACTTTACTGGGACGCATTTCTGCTCATATGTCCATATGAATATTTTTGCACTTTATTTTCTCAGGAATTTTTTCCTGCAGTTTATCGCCATGTAAGAAAATCATCCTTCTATATTTCAGACCTCACATATTCCTTTTTGTTGTTTTTATTGTCCTCAGACGGGAGACTACTTTCATGGAACTCTGCACACTACTCTATCCTGTACTATCTCTGTTTAATTCTTGCAACCTAGGTGCACTGGGTCATGCTTACTGTTTAATTTTATCCATATTCTGGAGCTGCAAACGCGACTGCATTGAATACTCTGGAAGTATGAATTAAAAAAACGCCTTCAGTCACAAATTTTCGTGTTTTATTTAATACACGATACACTTTTGTAAACACTTCAGATGTTGAACAACTTCTGTGAAGTTTTTACACAAATGTCTATACAAATGTGCCTCTTGAATGAAGTGATTTGCATGAACAGGATGGAGACACCAGTCTGTGACGGTGTCAAAAAATTAAAAACGCTTTTCTTAGATTGTGTGGAACGTGGATTTCACCTCATCCAAGAGCAAAAATAAATCATATATGAAGAATATTTACAAAAAAAAAAAAAGGGTTCAAATGGCTCTGAGCACTATGGGACTTAACTGCTGAGGTCATCAGTCCCCTAGAACGTAGAGCTACATAAACCTAACAAACGTAAGGACATCACACACATCCATGCCCGAGGCAGGATTCGAAACTGCGACCGCAGCGGTCGCGCTGTTCCAGACTGTAGCGCGTAGAACCGCTCGGCCACTCCGGCCGGCAAGAATATTTACACCACAGGGTCCGAAATACATGGTGTATTTAATATTTTTTACATCCTCATCGCATTCTTCGAACCTTGGTCTTCCTCAACAGCCTTTACCCTTTGACAGTCCGCCCCTATAGCTGAGTGGTCAGCGTGACGGGACCTGGGTTCGATTCCCGGCGGGGTCTGGGATTTTCTCCTCTCAGGGACTCGCTGTTGTGTTGTCCTCATCATCATTTCATCCCCAATCGGCGCACAGGTCGCCCAATGCGGCGTCGAATGTAGTAAGACCTGCACCAAGGCGGCCGGGCCTGCCCCGTAAGGGGCCTCCCGACCAATGACGCCAAACGCTGATTTCCATTACCCTTTGACACTTCGATGCCAAACTGACGATCCCTTGGTGCTTAGAGATGTGTCTTGTCAACCGACAGTTGCGCCAAAAATTTTTTTTCTCCCAAGTCGATCCAGTAGCCCTTCATTTGGTATTCCAGTTATTTCATTTAAACTCCATTCTTCTGCAGCGCCACATTTCTACAGTTTGTATTCCCCTCTTGTTTGAACTGTTTTGGTTCATTTCCCCTTATCGTCCATGTTTCACGGAATTTCTCATCGCTATAGTGCCTATTGCCTTGTCGTTGGTAGCAATTACGCGGCAGAAAACGAGTGGACATTTTTCTCCCCATCCTCACATAGCCTTCGTCGTCAAACAACAAGCATAAGCTCCCATGTTTTGTCCGTTGCTCTGACGTCAGAGCTCTTGCTGCAGCACGGTTCGCCAATAGAACGACAGAGTGTGACGCTGTGCGAAGACACGCCTCCGGTTTTTGTTTGTGGTCGCGTTCCGCGACTCTTGACCGTTGATCCGTCTGCTCTCGACCGTCGTTCACCGCACACCGTGGAATATCTGGGGGAACACATGCAGTGGAGACAGACCAGCGCTTGCGAAACGTGTGGATCAGAGTTCACGGATCCACGCGGCGCGGCGGGCAGGATCACGAATTACGGCGCAGCCGGCACAAAGGGCATGGGAATCGCGAGCGGCGGCCGGCCGCGCCGCCACCCGTTGCAAAACACGCGCTCCCGGCGGCCCAGTCGCGCAGTGCGAGCCGCTGCCTCATCTCGTGCTGGTCGGGCCTCGCCTTTCACTCGGTCGGAGACGAGCTGTCCGGCACCGCATCAGGTACCCACGCCTACCGCACAGGGGAGAACGTGACCTGAGAAGGAGCTGACGGAAAAAGTCGCTACGGCGAGTCTCGGCCGTCAATCAGGCAAACCGGTAGCGAGTTCACGTCCGGACGAAGAAAAACAACGTACTGTAGAAACGTCGCGTAGAGGGCAATAAAGCCAATCGTCAAAATATCATGCTCTGGACGGGGTAGTAACCACGTACCACAAGGGGCGTTCAATAAGTAATGCAACACATTTTTTTTCCTCTCGGCCTGTTTCAGCTGAAAAAAGGCGGAATTTGTTGGGAATCGTGGCATATTCCCGCTTTAATTCTCGTGGTTTCATGAAATTCCGATACGTGCGGCGCTACACGTAGCCTTCAAAATGGCGTCTTAACACAGGTGCATCCGAAGAAGAGAGCCGTCTTTTAACAGAAAAGCAGAGCACCGCACCTGTCCGATCTTCCGCGTGCCAGCCCGTTGAACGCAGCTGTGACTCTTGCATTGTTGGAACGTGCGGACACTCTCATTCGAAGTGACCAGAAGGTCACAGTCATACTCCTCGTTATATTTTGAGAAGCTGCTGCCCCACAGCTGTTAAATAAAAATGTTATATTAGTGCCTTGAGCTACTGGTAAAATACTTTATTTATACAGTCAGTTACAGTCGTCTGGCCATCATCAGGTCCTTCAATACTTTTATGAAACTCATGATGGTCAGTCGTGTACAAATGATTTACCAGCCGCTCAAGGCGATAATATGACATTTTTCAAATACGTCGTTGCTCAATTGGACGTCTCTGTTGGTAGTACTGACACACTCGTCCAGCCGGCCGTTGTGGCCGAGCGGTTCTAGGCGCTTCAGTCCGGAACCACGCTGCTGCTACGATCGCAGGTTCGAATCCTGCTTCGGGCATGGATGTGTGTGATGTCCTTAAGTTAGTTAGGTTTAAGTAGTTCTAAGTTCTAGGGGACTGATGACCTCAGATGTTAAGTCCCATAGTGCTCAGAGCCATTTGAACCATTTGACTTTGACACACTCGTCCACCAGTTGGGATACTCAAAGGTCTGTACCCGCAGGGCTTCTCGCCACCTAATAGAAGGCCATAAAGAGCAATGAAGGAACGTCTGGGCAGAACTGCTTCCGCATTACGAAGCTGATGGTGAAAATTTTTATCGAACTTCATCACAGCCAATGAAACATAGATTCATAACTTCGAACCTGAAACAAAACGGCCATGCATGCAGTGCAAACACACCACCTCTCCTCCAAAGAAAAAGTTCACAGCCAACTCAGACGTAGTAAAGTCATGCTGAGGGTCTTCTAGGAGTCAGAAGTGGTTACGAACAACTCCGAAGTGTATTGTGCTACCCTCAGGAAATTGAAGAACGACTTCAGCATGTGCATCACTGCAAAGATGCAAACAAACTTCTCCTTTTCGACGACAACGCAAGGCCACACCAAAGTCTGCGCACCCGAGAGCAGTTCACAAAGCTTCATTGGGCCATCCTTTCTCATCCACCCTACACCCTTCCGACTTCCATCTGTTTGGCCCAATGAAGGATGCACTCAGCGGGAAGCGCTACGTGGGTGTTGGAGAGGTTATAGATGCAGCAAGACGCTGGCTCCCACGTCGACCAGTACAGTGGTACCATGGGAGCATACAGGCTCTTCCAGTAATGTGGCGTATCGACATAGAATTCAACGGAGATTATGTTGAAAAACAGGGCTTTGTAACAAGAAGAGTGGGGAATAATATGGTGTATTGGAATCCTGAATAAAATGAAACTGTTTTCAGAAAAAAAAGTGTTGCATTACGTATTGAACGCCCCTCGTAAGTATGAAAGATTTGACCTCCGATACTTGTAAGATAACCCCATTAAAAGAGCACACTCGCCCTTTTCGATAGTTGTAAATGACATATCGGTATAACTGGCACCAGTCGGTCATGGGACCCTCCGATGCTGACGTAAGCCATAGCAATGAAGTGGTGTGTGTGTGCTAGTCGGTTATATGCAGTCATCACATTAAGATGGGTAGACGTGGAGACGAAATAGACAGAATGTTGGAAGCAAGCTATCGTGTTTGGATGTGGTTTCCAGGATATGAATGAAGCTGCACACATTGTCGATGAGTCAACGCGGACTGTTCAGAGTGTTACAAGAAAATGTGTACTGACACAGTATCAGAACAGTGGACATAAAAAAATTCTAACAGACAGGGACAGGAGACGAGGGTCGCGCAAAGTCAGTGACGGTTTCAAACCCGACAGAAATAGCTGTTATCAGTGAATGCACGCACATTTCTATCAGGTCGAACATTGCGAAAGCAATGTAGGCTACGAAATAATTTGAAGTCGGCTATCTCCCAGGAAGCCATTGCACACAAGCGGCTCGTAAAACTACTAAATTATCACGTCTTCAGTGAGCCAGATAACACAGACACTCGACAAAAGCTGATCAGGGGCGTTTAGTGTGATCCCACGAAACGCGATTTTTTTCTCTCTTTCTAGTTATGCAAGGTGTCAAGTGCACTGACGGTCCAATGAAGTGTTTAACCCGCAGTGAAAGAGGGTACAGTTCAGGTCAGAGGTGGTTCTTCATAACTTTTTTTTCTTTTTACCATGACTTAGGCCCACTTATTTAAGTTCTCGTGAACGTGAACCAGGATGTTTATTTCAGCATTCTCAAGTATTACCCTACCGAGCGCGATAGCGCTGCGGTTGGCACATTGGACTCGCATTCGGGAGGACAGTGCTTCAAACTCCTGTCTGGCCATCCTGATTTGGGTTTTCCATGATTTCCCTAAATTGTTTAAGGCGAATGGTGGGATGGTTTCTACGAAGGGGCACGGCCGCTTTCCTCCTCCATCCCTGCCTAATCCGGGCTTGTGATCCGTCTCTGATGACCTCGTTGTCGACGGAATGTTAAGCACTAATCTCCTCCTCCTACAAGTGTTCCCCTTGCTTCTGCATGATGGTTATTCTGTGGACGCACCCATCTTCCAAGATGACAACAGCCACATTCACGGGACCGCACGTATTCGTTCAAATGGTTCAAATGGCTCTGAGCACTATGGGACTTAACATCTGTGGTCATCAGTCCCCTAGAACTTAGAACTACTTAAACCTAACTAACCTAAGGACATCACACACATCCATGCCCGAGGCAGGATTCGAACCTGCGACCGTAGCAGTCGCGCGGTTCCGGACTGAGCGCCTTAACCGCGAGACCACCGCGGCCGGCCACGTATTCGTTACTCATTTTACGAAGGGTCAGGCAGCCTATCGCAGACTGACTGCCCTGCTAAATCACCAGATCATAATCACACGGAAAATTTGTAACAGTGGATTAATCGTAGCCAGTAACATCCCCAGCCGCGCGGAGTAGCCGCGTGGTCTTAGGCGCCTTGTCACGGTTCACGTGGCTCTCACCGTCGAAGGTTCGAGTCCTCCCTCGGGCATGGATGTGTGTGTTGTACTTAGTGTAAGTTAGTTTAAGTTAGATTAAGGAGTATGTAACCTTACGGACCGATGACCTCAGCAGTTTGGTCCCGTAGTACTTACCATAAAAAATTAACATCCCCATAATTTGGGAGCTCTACAGACCTGTCACTGAGAGGCTTCATATGGAGAAACTTTAGAACACCCTTACATTAGGACCATTATCACAGGCTGTAGGTCCTGTTGCACCGTATTAATATGATTGCTTCAGGGATGGCTAGTTTATGTCCGGTATTATTTGAACTTCTGAAAGAGTGGCTTGTTGTTTCTGGCGTCGTATCGGGTCGGTAATCGTTACAGACAAGCCATGAAGATGTCCACGAAGTTAATTCGTGCAATTAACTTTCAATGGGGCGTGTTACTCACGTGGGAACTGCCGCGTCAGATGGGGATCACTGATCGCAGGGCTACTGCAGCGCAAATTAGGGCCAATGTGTTGCCCATCTTCAGGAATCGTTTGTTGTACTCCAGACTGCGTGCAAGCACGCCGCTCGCTAGACTTCCTGTGACATCGCATAACCGTGCCACCAGATGTAGCGAAAGACCGAACTGGAGGTAGGAATAGCGTTATTTTTAACGATAGGAGCAGTTATGGTTGTTAACGAGTGCGTTTCGTCCCGGAGAACACCTGTTACCGCAGTGTATCTGGCAGCATCGTAAAAGACCAGCTCTGAAGTCATAGTGTGCGAAGCCGTAGCCTGAACGGGTCCTACACCGGTATTTGTTGAAGGGACTCTGAACAGTGAAAAGTATATCCAGAACATCAACCACTTCATTCCGTTACAGTCTCCATATGACGAAGATTGTTAGGCCATTGCTCTGAAAGACGTTCACCTACTGGGGGGGGGGGGTTACTTAGATCATCAGTTGCGTCCCTCACTGAGCCTTTGTCGCCATCTGATCTAATCTGCATTACTGGCAACATTTCTTGACCATTTGCGACGACAGGCGAAAGTACTGTACACACTAGCTCCCGAGATACATCTGATGTCTCTAATTCTTTCTGTGAATATTTGCTGGATTACAGTGCAGTTAAAAAAGGCTGAATACATGTAAATGTTGAACACAATCTTCAATGAGTTGGCGATTGTGATAGTATACAGTATGTTGTTGTGGTGGTCTTCTGTCCGAAGACTGATTGGATGCAGGCAGCTCTCCACGCTACTCTACCCTATGCATGTCTCTTGATCTCTGCATAATTATTGCAAGCTACATCCATTTGAAGCTATTTACTGTTAGCCGATCCTTGATCTCTTCCTACATCCACCTCCCTGACCCCTTCATGGGCGATCGCGCGCGCGCACATACACACACATATGCATATACAAATTTCTCTCCATTACCAAACTGACTATTCCCTCAGGACGTGTCCTAGGAAACGATCCCTTCTGTTACTCAAGTTGTGTCATGAATGTCTTTTCTCTCCTGTTCGACCCGACATCTTTTCTTTAGTTAGCCGATCTGTCCATCTAACCTTCAGGCTTTCTGTAGTTCCACATTTCAAAAGTTTCTATCCTCTTCTTATCTGTACCGTTTATCCTTCACGTTTCATTTCAGTGCAGGAACATACTCCAAGCAATGTCTCAAATGATTTCCTAGCACTGTATTACATGTTAAAATATTTGTCTTTTTCAGAAACACCTTTCTTGCCGTTGCCAGTCTGCATTTTATATCCTCTTTACTTCGGTCATCGTCAATGAATAACTTCACTAGAACAATACGTTTATATTTTACATTTTTGCATCATGACGTTTTTATTCATTTTATGCATCTTTGGGGATTATTGAGACTATGATAGTGGATAGTTATATTATGAAATGGTAAATTTTGAGGATAACAGTGCAGTATACGACGCTAATCGTACTTCCCAAGTAATTGTCATAATTCCATATTAAATGTTTCACAGCACTTGTTCCCAAGAAATGAAAAAAAGAGAGTCAACACTTGGGAAATCTGTAGATGTGACAATGATGGTCTGGAAGCAGAGATGTCTCTCCATCCAATATACTTAATACGTAAATTGTACAACTACGCAGCACTCAGGCTAAGTACTACTCAACAAACACCTGGCACATACTAATGAGACGTTGATTCATCCGTGACAAAGCCAGAGAAGCTCGACCCGGAAGCAGCTGTTTCGAATCCTTGCAGTGGAAGAAGTTGTCGTAACATATATTTATCCCGGCAATGGAAAGAGAAGACGGTTTTTATTTTAAGGACTTACATAAATATCTTGAGTTACACCTTAATCCTCTCGGTGTTCTCTTGATGTGGAGGCACCTGACACTGCAGATGATAATCTTTATACCGTATAGGGTCGTCATGTTATGCGCCTTTCTTTCATGGTACAGCGTTATTCGAGATGAATAGGCCATGTATCGGCACGGAGTTTTCCATGTCTCTCCTGTTGTCATTTCCATAAACACCGGTAACCTAAGCAAACAAAGTACTACGCTGCAACAGTTGTCACTACGCTCGTCGATTTTTTGGGGGGTCTTTAGTCTTCTGACTGGTTTGATGCGGCCCGCCATGAATTCCTCTCCTACGCTAATCTCTTCATCTCAGAGTAGCACTTGCAACCTACGTCTTCAATTATTTGCTGGATGTATTTCAATCTCTGTCTTCCTCTACAGTTTTTGCCCTCTACAGCTCCTTCTAGTACCACGGAAGTCATTCCCTCACGTCTTAACAGATGTCTTATCATCCTGTCCTCCTTATCAGTGTTTTCCACATGTTCCTTTCCTCTCCGATTCTGCGCAGAACCTCCTCATTCCTTACCTTATCAGGCCACCTAATTGTCAACATCCGTCTGTAGCACAACATCTTAAATGCTTCGATTCTCTTCTGTTCCGGTTTTCCCACAGTCCATGTTTCACTACCATACAATGTTGTACTCCAGACGTATTCTCAGAAATTTCTTCCTCAAACTGAGACCGATATTTGATATTAGTAGACTTCTCTTGACCAGGAATGCCCTTCCTGCCATTGCTAGGTTTTTTTAGTTTTTTTTATGTCCTCCTTGCTCTATCCGTCATTGGTTATTTTACTGCCTAGGTTGCACTCGTCGATACAAGATAAATACTCGTCACGATGCACTGAGAGAATAATTTTAGCATGTCTTACAAGTACCCTTAAAGTGGGTCACTACATTTGCATTTGAATTAAGTATTACGTGGTTAGTATTCTGCTTAAAGCAATATGACTCTTATAGTTCTAAGTACAATTTATCACAAGGACATGAGAGTACTATCCGAAGAACGAAAACCAAGAAACTGTCTAACGACGAAGAGCAATGGGTGCTGTGACAAGTCTCTTACTTAGGCGTGGTCGAAAAACGTCCGCCGCGGTCGACCAAGTGGTCCAGATTCGGTAAAAGTCACATGGTTTCGCTATACTACAAATTCATCCCACTGACAGTAAGAACACATTCTATAGCGGTTCCGGATCAGCCTTCTCCACTAGTACCTTCGTAAACTTGTTTTTGTAAGGGTCTCCGGTTGGGGTCTGATTCGTGAAACAGGGTTAATTAGACCCTGCTCTTGCACGACTAAATTGGGCCCTGTAGCTACTTGCTTGCGCTCAGAAAATGTGCGATCCGTGCACTGGATCAAGTTATACACGCCGCTTGCTTTCTTAACGAATCTAATCAGTCGTTCTAATCAAGGTCGTCATACCTCTAGAGGAAACTTTCTTGGGATCACGTTTAAAGGCAGAGAGGCAACTGTCTTGCAAACGCGAACACCCTGCATTCCACGGGTGTATATTACCGCCTTAATAAACCTGGACAAGTTCATTATGAAACGCCTTCTCCATTTTATTCGGATACGTGCCGCTTAACGTAGAACTGAAAAATAAGTATCACCCACCTCACTACATGAAACATTAATCGGTTTTGCCATCAAGTAGCTCATCCTTGCCTAAATATTCCAAGTCCCCTTCCACAGAGGCTGTACGTGAGAGCTATCGATACAGGTATCTCCGCCGACCGCTCTGGACCACACCCTTCGACATATAAGGTTTCGGAATATTGTTACTTCTTTCCCTCGCCTTTCAGGGTGCCTCTAAACTCAGCAAAGTTCGACGTCACATTATCTGATTCTTCAAGTTAGATCAGCATTATAGTTGTAGTTAGTATGGTTGTTGTTCTCACTAACAAATATTCTCATTGGCATTGTCGTACCTTGCCCTGACCATTCTTCTCTGTTTGGTGCCATCTCATTTCATTAAAATTATTCCCTTCCTCATGTCCTGGAAAGTTTTTGTTGTGTTACGGAAAGTAAATGGATATTTAGCCGAGGACAGGAGTTCCTTCAGACTCGTTCTATGAGCATTAGAACCCTCCTAAAACGAAGTACACTCAGCTCAGGTAAATGCGTCATCCATTTGCGGTTGCCGAAAAGGAGAAATGTTTATACTTGAAGCAAATGAAAATGTTGTGTCTCGTCTTCCACCATGCTCTGCAGCAGTCAAAATGATTGAAATACCTCCCTATTGTTGCAGTCACTCTTGTCACTAATTATTCTTATGAATCATATAAAATCTGTCATTTAACTACCTAAAAATGAAGGCTCATTCTCTAATGCTAGGAAACAATAAGTTACAATGGGACACGAGCCCAATGCAGGATTAAGAGATCACAGGTATCCAGCATATGCAAGTTGTTTCATAGTCTTTGCAACAAACGTCCAGAGGTAAAAGATCACATCTTCTGTTAGAGAGAAAGTATTTCCTGGCGCTTCTTGGCGACGCTAGGTGTCATCCACCCCGCGCGAAAGGTATTAAGCCGAGCAAAATTGAAGTTCCTGATGCTGCTCAGTACCTATTTAAGGAGACCAAACAGCTAAGGTCATCAGTCTCCTCCTCACCTCCACAGGACAGAAGCAATGTACCCAATCTCTCTGCACATAGAGTAAATACTGTGAGCAAGCGTGAGAAAGTGTTCTACACGTTTGCATAGCGTATACCTGAAGGCGTAAAAAGGGAACCAACCCGGTATTCACCTAGTGGAATGTGGGAAACCGCCTAAAAACTATACCGACCCCTCAGCGTTAATCCGCCGGGAGGATGCGATTCCAGGTCAGCATACCTCCCTGTCCAGGAAGTGGTCACCTCAACACGCACAGCTACACGGGTGGGTTTGAAGTTCCTGATTCGCTTCTAAAATATCTTTCTGTCCTTAGAGGCACTCATTCTTATGCTTTTCTTGATGAAAATATCAGTTTACTGGGATAGGTGGTATGCTGCATCGTTAATAGATCCTGCCAGTTCGGTGAAATTTCATCTTCTGAGGGCCAGTGAATACTAAAGAACGCCTAGTGTCGCTAAGAACAGTCACCGAATATTTTATTTTTAACAGAAGTTGTTCCCCACGGCGTGATCTATCACCCCTGGAAAAGCGACAAAACGATTTATCTTCTACACAACCAATTATTTGTACCCTAGAGGAAGACTGCCATTGGCGCTCGAAACGCAAAACGTTTTGAGACACAGTACAGAAACATATGAATATCCTACAATATCTACAAAAACCAAGTGGGAGGAATAAAAGTGGAAAATCAGAAAAGAGAAGTTAATGTTAAGAGTAGCAAAAGCAGGATCTCCAGCTTGCAGCCATAAGTGTTTAAATTATATGTCGAAGAAGAAATGGATGGATAAAAGTGCAAGGAGAACTAAAGTCATTGTTAAGGTTTTCACTGGCTGTAGGACTTCTGACCGAAAACGGTTTGTAAACGAGGTAGTCTTTCTAGCAAAAGTGTTGAAAGAACTGTTGAATGGATTTAACAACATTCTCTGTAGAGAATATGAGTTACAGGTAAACAAAGCTTATACCATAAAGTGCCGTAGATAAAGGGGAGTAGAAATGAAGTTAGTGACTTGCCACAGATCATAATTGTGCTAAATACAACGACAAGAGTGGAAAAAAATGCTGTCTAGTAAACACGATCAGACTAAAAGGCTGAAACTAGGATGACGGCATTAGCAGCTTGTTAGGGTCATCAAATACTTCCATAATATTAGGAAACATGTTCCGGAAGGACTGTCTGAAGCACAGTAGTGTGCTTCAGTGAAACTTGTAGTGAAATTGAAAATAAGAAATTCAGTGTTAGGAAATGGTGTTAAAATTGAGTAGACAGAAAGTACTACATAACAGTAGGAAAAATAAACGAGAACACAAGTCTATGGAAAACCTATACCAAAACCAGCATAGGGGAGTGGCTTCCAGTAAATATCTACTGGACGGTGCATCAGAGGAGAAAAATTGCAGAGGCACGCCAAGGTTGCCATACGTAAAATAGATTATGGACGACGCTGAGTATTAGTACGTACGCCAAGATGAAAAGATTGAAGGTAAATAGGCAGAGATGGGGGACATGACCACGACAAAAAAAAGACATGACTGAAAAGAAAAGTCTGCTTTACAACAAACAGATTCCGATCCAAACTAATCTTCAGCTGTGTATATCTTATATTACCTTAATGATGTATTTTCTGTAGAAATTTTGTCATTAGTATATAAAAACCAGGTTAAAAATTTGATAATGACACATAAATACCTTCGATATCGATTTTTCATTTCGCCATGTTACATATAACAGCCGTGATGTCTGTCTTACATAGTAATAATTATTCAGAAAGAGAGTAATTGAGATGAATCTATTAGCACAAGCAAACAGCGAGCAAAGGTATGCTCATTTCTGAAGGATTATAATAGGCTGATATTCGTATTAGATTCTCCCATTTACGAAAGTATGGGCATCTCTAGTCGAAAATTAGATTAGTGTTGAACGTCCCGTCGTAATCTAGGTCATTAGAGACGGAGCACAACCTCGGAATGTTCAAGGGTGGGGAAGGAAATAGGCCGTGCCCTTTCAAAGGAACCATCCTGGTATTTGCCTCGAACGACTTGGGGAAATCACAGAAAATCCAGATCTGATGATCGACGCAGATTTGAACCGTCATCCTCCCTAATCCAGTTTCTTTGGGAAAAGATTGTCTAAAACGCCCAGCTAAATATTTCCATTGGCCTTAAAGCATACCGCTGTAGCGCTCTCGTCTCACGACAAAGTTAGCTAGTTCCCTGTCTCTGTATATCACGTCCAAGATTATGTCTAACGTTCAATTGAATAAAAATTACAGATAATATATAGCATGTACCTTTATTAGCGTGTATCATAAATAACTGCAAAAGCTGAAACGGGTGTAGTATACTACGAGGACGAGCTGAAAAATAACGCCGCAGTTTTACGTGAAAACTCAAAGCTTTTTAAACGAAAACAACCTTGTTAACATTCTACATTTTTATTCTTTATGTCTATGTATTTACAGCGCTCTGCCGCAAGAAATCTCCGAATTGTAACGTGCAGGTGTGTAATGTAACTATGTAAATACGTGAGAGACATCATACTGTAACCGAGTTTCGAATTCGAAGAGTTCATCCACACATGGGGCACTCTCTCCTTCAGCATGACAAGCCCTCCAACGTCTGCAGCAATCCGAATCCTTCGGTTCACAGTCATCGATCATGATCAATGACTGGCCCTAGTCTATTTTCATTTTCATCTAAAACTTAAAGCACATGGACTGCACTTTTATAGCGACAAAGCGGTGCGAGCAGATATGAGGCTGTAGCTCCGTGAACGAACTCAAACATTCTACAGTGACGGTATTACCAAACTGGTCTCTCGTTCAAAATGTGTTCATTTCCAGGGTGACTACGTTGAGAAATAAACATGTAGACATGAAGAATAAATATGTAGAAGGATAACGTTTGTTTTATTGAAAAAGATTTAAGAACTTTCACATAAAAATTCCGGAGATTTTACGAGAGCGTACTGAAAAGTACATTAGAAACCACAAAAACGTTTCCTGAAACATGCGTCAATCATAGTGACTTTAGTATGAAATAGAAGCTAGTTCAAATCAGTCGACTACTTACTTACACTAAATAATTCATCTATAGTATAGAGGGAGTTGCTAAGGAGAAACAACATCAATCTGCGGTTGAAAACACGTCTGCTGTGTCTGATGTGGGTAAATTGTGTTTTCACTCATTTCTGTACCAAAGGTAGATTTACTAGTGAAGGTATTTCCCCGTTTTTCTTTCTAGTGTAGAACAGGTGAATATTTTTATCAAACTCTAGTGGACTGTTGACAACAAATGTCATCAGTGAATAAACAATTGCGAGATTCAGGATAATTTTCCCAATTGCTTGTGTGGCAACGTCTCCGTGTTAACCAAGATGATACGTAACACTAAAATGTTAGTTGGATCGCCATGAAGCTAAGGTACAATAATAAACATTGTTATTCCAATGGGTTTCAGCCCATTAGATACACCTCTACACTACATTGTAACAATTGCAGTAGTAGATTCTTCGCTTTCTTATAGGTTCCATAGTCGATTTCTGATGACGGCAATGAAGACCTACTGCTTCCTCTATAATCACAGCAGAGCGAACAGTTTTTCCAAAACTTAAGCGACAGTCCGACTATTTCTAACTTCATCGATAAGTTGTGGCCTACGAAGATGCTGGAATTTCAACAGACACTGTAACACATTTATTATTAGTTCGCTTGAAAAATGTATACCCCTGGACGGATAGCTTAAAACAAGTAGGCAGTAGACGTATGAAGAGACTACATTTTAAAGAATAGAATTTTTTAAGCTTGGAGCGTAAGTTATTTGTATTCTGTCAATTCTTCATTGAGCATAAGACAGAGAGATTGTGTGTTTTGTGCTTCTCTGCATAAAGTTGTATGAAATTGCAATTGCCGGTCTGAGATCAGTTCTTTCCTTCTGATCTTAGGATTTAATGGTGAGCAAGTTGCTGGGTATTGTCAGTTACTCTGGTAAGTGATAGGTATAAATCGGAAGTTTTGGGATTCTATCACAAGTAGACTTTGTCTTTCCGTCTGGTTCTTAATGTGACTTTCACATCTGACAATAATTATTGAAGGTAAAAAGCCAAATTGCATCTTACTGCAGATACCAGATTTAACAGCAGATCTCCATAAATTACAACTGGCTAATCGACCCGATCCTCAGGTCGGAGATAGCAAGAGTATACCAGTTTCAATACGATCATGTCCAGCAAAGCACTGCGGTATGCAAAACATACTTTGATTGAAAACCGTTTCACGTCGCGTGCCAAACGATTGAATTGGTTACGTGGCTTGCGAACGACAAGTTCAGGATAGAGGGGATAAGGTTACACCTACAGCTACATCTCCGCAAGCCACCCAACGGTGTGTGGCGGAGGGCACTTTACGTGCCACTGTCATTACCTCCCTTTCCTGTTCCAGTCGCGTATGGTTCGCGGGAAGAACGACTGTCTGAAAGCCTCCGTGCGCGCTCTAATCTCTCTAATTTTACATTCGTGATCTCCTCGGGAGGTATAAGAAGGGGGAAGCAATATATTCGATACCTCATTCAGAAACGCACCCTCTCGAAACCTGGCGAGCAAGCTACACCGCGATGCAGAGCGCCTCTCTTGCAGAGTCTGCCACTTGAGTTTGTTAAACATCTCCGTAACGCTATCACGGTTACCAAATAACCCTGTGACGAAACGCGCCGCTTTCCTTTGGATCTTCTCTATCTCCTCCGTCAACCCGATCTGGTACGGATCCCACACTGATGAGCAATACTCAAGTATAGGTCGAACGAGTGTTTTGTAAGCCACCTCCTTTGTTGATGGACTACATTTTCTAAGGACTCTCCCAATGAATCTCAACCTGGCACCCGCCTTACCAACAATTAATTTTATATGATCATTCCACTTCAAATCGTTCCGCACGCATACTCCCAGATATTTTACAGAAGTAACTGCTACCAGTGTTTGTTCCGCTATCATATAATCATACAATAAAGGATCCTTCTTTCTATGTATTCGCAATACATTACATTTGTCTATGTTAAGGGTCAGTTGCCACTCCCTGCACCAACTGCCTATCCGCTGCAGATCTTCCTGCATTTCGCTACAATTTTCTAATGCTGCAACTTCTCTGTATACTACAGCATCATCCGCGAAAAGCCGCATGGAACTTCCGACACTATCTACTACGTCATTTATATATATTGTGAAAAGCAGTGGTCTCATAACACTCCCCTGTGGCACGCCAGAGCTTACTTTAACGTCTGTAGACGTCTCTCCGATGATAACAACATGCTGTGTTCTGTTTGCTAAAAACTCTTCAATCCAGCCACACAGCTGGTCTGATATTCCGTAGGCTCTTATTTTGTTTATCAGGCGACAGTGCGGAACTGTATCGAACGCCTTCCGGAAGTCAAGAAAAATAGCATCTGCCTGGGAGCCTGTATCTAATATTTTCTGGGTCTCATGAACAAATAAAGCGAGTTGGGTCTCACACGATCGCTGTTTCCGGAATCCATGTTGATTCCTACATAGTAGATTCTGAGTTTCCAAAAACGACATGATACTCGAGCAAAAAACATGTTCTAAAATTCTACAACTGATCGACGTCAGAGATATAGGTCTATAGTTTTGCGCATCTGCTTGACGACCCTTCTTGAAGACTGGGACTACCTGTGCTCTTTTCCAATCATTTGGAACCTTCCGTTCCTCTAGAGACTTGCGGTACACGGCTGTTAGAAGGGGGGCAAGTTCTTTCGCGTACTCTGTGTAGAATCGAATTGGTATCCCGTCAGGTCCAGTGGACTTTCCTCTGTTGAGTGATTCCAGTTGCTTTTCTATTCCTTGGACACTTATTTCGATGTCAGCCATTTTTTCGTTTGTGCGAGGATTTAGAGAAGGAACTGCAGTGCGGTCTTCCTCTGTGAAACAGCTTTGGAAAAAGGTGTTTAGTATTTCAGCTTTACGCTTGTCATCCTCTGTTTCAATGCCATCATCATCCCGGACTGTCTGGACATGCTGTTTCGAGCCACTTACTGATTTAACGTAAGACCAGAACTTCCTAGAATTTTCTGTCAAGTCGGTACCTAGTATTTTACTTTCGAATTCACTGAACGCTTCACGCATAGTCCTCCTTACGCTAACTTTGACATCGTTTAGTTTCTGTTTGGGAGGTTTTGGCTGCGTTTAAACTTGGAGTGAAGCTCTCTTTGCTTTCGCAGTAGTTTCCTAACTTTGTTGTTGTACCACGGTGGGTTTTTCCCGTCCCTCACAGTTTTACTCGGCACGTACCTGTCTAAAACGCATTTTACGATTGCCTTGAACTTTTTCCATAAACACTCAACATTGTCAGTGTCGGAACAGAAATTTTCGTTTTGATTTGTTAGGTAGTCTGAAATCTGCCTTCTATTACTCTTGCTAAACAGATAAACCTTCCTCCCTTTTTTTATATTCCTATTAACTTCCATATTCAAGGATGCTGCAACGGCCTTATGATCACTGATTCCCTGTTCTGCACTTACAGAGTCGAAAAGTTCGGGTGTGTTTGTTATCAGTAGGTCCAAGATGTTATCTCCACGTGTCGATTCTCTGTTTAATTGCTCGAGGTAATTTTCGGATAGTGCACTCAGTATAATGTCACTCGATGCTCTGTCCCTACCACCCGTCCTAAACATCTGAGTGTCCCAGTCTATATCTGGTAAATTGAAATCTCCACCTAAGACTATAACATGCTGAGAAAATTTATGTGAAATGTATTCCAAATTTTCTCTTAGTTGTTCTGCCACTAATGCTGCTGAGTCGGGGGGTCGGTAAAAGGAGCCAATTATTAACCTAGCTCGGTTGTTCAATGTAACCTCCACCCATAATAATTCACAGGAACTATCCCTTCTACTTCACTACAGGATAAATTACTATTAACAGTGACGAACACTCCACCACCGGTTGCATGCAACCTATCCTTTCTAAACACCGTCTGTTCCTTTGTAAAAATTTCGGCAGAATTTATCTCTGGCTTCAGCCAGCTTTCTGTACCTATAACGATTTCAGCTTCGGTGTTTTCTATCAGCGCTTGAAGTTCCGGTACTTTACCAACGCAGCTTCGACAGTTTACAATTACAATACCGATTGCTCCTTGGTCCCCGCATGTCCTGACTTTGCCCCGCACCCGTTGAGGCTGTTGCCCTTTCTGTACTTGCCCGAGGCCATCTAACCTAAAAAACCGCCCAGCCCACGCCACACAACCCCTGCTACCCGTGTAGCCGCTTGTTGGGTGTAGTGGACTCCTGACCTATCCAGCGGAACCCGAAACCCCACCACCCTATGGCGCAAGTCGAGGAATCTGCAGCCTACACGGTCGCAGAACCGTCTCAGCCTCTGATTCAGACCCTCCACTCGGCTCTGTACCAAAGGTCTGCAGTCAGTCCTGTCGACGATGCTGCAGATGGTGAGCTCTGCTTTCATCCCGCTAGCGAGACTGGCAGTCTTCACCAAATCAGATAGCCGCCGGAAGCCAGAGAGGATTTCCTCCGATCCATAGCGACACACATCATTGGTGCCGACATGAGCTACCACCTGCAGATGGGTGTACCCTGTACCCTTCATGGGATCCGGAAGGACCCTTTCCACATCTGGAATGACTCCCCCCGGTATGCACACGGAGTGCACTTTGGTTTTCTTCCCCTCCCTTGCTGCCGTATCCCTAAGGGGCCCCACTACGCGCCTGACGTTGGAGCTCCCAACTACCAGTAAGCCCACCCTCTGCAACCGCCCGGATCTTGCAGACTGAGGGGCAACCTCTGGAACAGGACAAGCAGCCATGTCAGGCCGAAGATCAGTATCAGCCTGAGGCAGAACCTGAAACCGGCCCGTCAGACAAACTGGAGAGGCCTTCCGTTCAGCCCTCCGGAATGCCTTTCGCCCCCTGCCACACCTTGAGACGACCTCCCACTCTACCACAGGTGAGGGATCAGCCTCAATGCGGGCAGTATCCCGGGCAACCACAGTCGTAGTCCGATCGGGGGATGCGTGGGACGAGCTGGCCGTCCCTGACAAACCCCCATCCGGACCCCCACAGTGATGCCCACTGGCAACAGCCTCAAGCTGTGTGACCGAAGCCAACACTGCCTGAAGCTGGGAGCGAAGGGATGCCAACTCAGCCTGCATCCGAACACAGCTGTTGCAGTCCCTATCCATGCTAAAAACTGTTGTGCAAAGAACGTCTGAACTAATCTACAGAGAGCGCAAACAAATCGACACAAAATTTAAACGGTTATTAAAATACAAGATTGCCTAGTAAATGCAGTAATGCTGCCACTTGTGCACTGCTGACACACTGCTCGGCGGCGGAAGGAGACTACGCGATTTTACACTATTCAGGTACTAAAACGCGATGCTACAACTCTCAAATACTATAATACGCCCGAAATTTATGAATTAAACAATGCAAGTACCAAAAACACGCAAAGAAATTAAGAATTAAACTATGTAACAAATGAGTGAGCTAGGAGTATACGACTTGCTGCTGCAGCTGCTTATCCAACGGCCGCAGCGAGCACACTGACTGTGACCAACCGACACTGGCCGACACCTTAACGAAGGCTTATATATTGCGAGAAATACGAGTATGTGATCAGCAACTGTCTTTTTTATTTACAGTACCAGGGCTGAGATGAAAGAAGTGTACGAGCTCTGCTTCACAGTGGTCCTTACATTTGCTCTTACTGTTTCAGTTTTCAACACAGATAAAAATCACCTACGAAATGAAATGGACTGACGGTTGTCATTTTTGCCGCTGATCTTAAATGGTGCTCTAAAACACCTTCGGACGCGCTGAGCCGTGATGCCTCAAGCTATAACGTGTGACTGAGTATAGACAATGGGTAGCCGATTGGCAACAGATCAGCAGGTGGTATTTCCGCACGAGTTGCGCTTTAGCATACACTATGATGAAAGCTGTACACGCAATGTCAGTGCACGATTTAGAGATCAAGGTAACAAAACGCCAAGTGTGACGATATCGCGCTTCACTCTGCACCACCTACCATTTCTACTGTTGCGAGCTCTGAATTTCTCAACACCCATCTCGGAGAACTTACACAGTGCGACCTATCATCGTTCCTTTAGCAGTTTCTTCTATATTTATTGCAACAATACAACGCTCAGGTACATACTTTGACTATCCAATCCTTCATCGCCGAACAGCTAATCCGTCAGTTCCCTCACTACATGTCTCACAAATTTAATGTGTCTGGAATGTGAGGAAATTACAGATCGTCCATCTGCTCCTAAGAGTCAATAAAGGTGATTGACTGATCAACTGAGCAATTTCGCGGGAAAAGTTCAGAAAACGCCGAATATTTGCACATTATTTCTTGCTTTTTTATTTATTTATTTTTTATTATTACTACCCGTATTCATTACTTCAGTTTTCAGAGGTAAATTTGTACATGCGTCAGTGTCAGAAAGAACTAAAAAGGAATTTGGTACTTACACTGAATAGGGCGGGCAATGGATTTTTAAGTTGAGAAGGCTGTGCAGCCATTCGACACTGTGGGAAACTTGGCTCTTCACAGATACTTGAGCATAATAGCAGAGGCAGAAGTATTTTCAGTATTAACATCCTACAGTGATATTGCCTTCAACCACACAAAAGATGTCATATGGTGCAAGTGTCCGGAGGATCAATTGGTTAACTCAGTCAACGATGTTAAAAGTACCCCACTGCGTGCGAAACAAACCTGCTTCGACGTTAACGGCAGACTGAAGACAGTTCCAAACAAGGTGGACTTCGAAGCTGGGTTAAACGGTTTTCAGCGAGTTTCTTATGTAAGGTAACGACCTTTCGTCTTATATACAACAAGCGGAGATAGTTCGTTTAGCGACTAGTATTGTAATCAACTCAATCATACATACAGAAACGTTAGAAATGATAAATAATGTTCTTAAACGTATTATTGAGGGGTTGTCTACTAATCGTCTGGCTCTGTTTTAAAAAGACGCAATATATTCAATTCTGCACATCTAGAGGTACTACACCAATGACAAGTGTCACACTTGGTGAGGAAAAAGTATCTACAGTGAAGAATTCAGAATTTTAAGTGTCCATTTTGCTGAGTTTTAATTTGAAAAAAAAGGCATTTTGAAACTCCTAAAACAGCTCAGTTCATCCACATTGCACTTAGAATCATTGACAATCTTCGAGAAAACAAATCGATACACTAACAAATTTTACCCATTTTCATTCAATAATATCATATGGAATAATGTGCTGGGGTAACTCATCTTTAAGAAAGAAAGATTTAATTGCTCAAAAACGTAAGTATAATATTTGGTACTCATCCACAATCACCTTGTAGGCATCTGTGTAAGAAGTTAGACATTCTGACTACTGCTTCACAGCCTATTTATTCCTTAATCAAGTTTCTTGTAAATAATCCACTGTAGTTCAAAAGTAAAATGACGCACTTAATAACAGTACCAGAAGAAAAAAACGACATTTATTGCTCCACATTAAGGCTGTCTTTAGCACAAAAAGGATACACAATGCCGCTACAATAATTTTTAATCACCTATCCAATGATATAACATATGACAAAGAACAAAGTTATATTTGTAGCCAAATTGAAAAAGTTTCTCGTTAACAACTCGTTCTATTTTGTAGATGCGTTTCTGTTTTTGTAATGTATAAAAGTTTCTGGGTAGAAATTACTAACTCACATCTAAAGTAAAAAAGCTTGTAAATCGTCAACATGTAGGCACATTTACTTATGGATGTTTAATTGTAATGTAAAATGATTCGTTTCACATTATTACGATTAATCGTACAAATGATCGATGGGTCATGAAACTAATTAAGCAACTCACAAGACGAAGAGAAGTATTCATGACACTGTCACCGACTATTCTGCTGGAAGGCATACGTTCTGATATTTTACACAAAAAATCGCAAGTACCGAACTAGCTTTATAATTCGAAGTCTTCAGAATATTTGATATGGAAGACGCACGGACAGTGAATATGCTGGAAATATTTCTGTAGCTTTAGCACATAAAGGCGATCTCTGAGGGATCAAAAACAACTTTTTTTGAGCGTGGAGAAATGTAAGATATTGTGTATAAACAGATGAAGAGAGCATTTTCTGTTCGATTATGCTATCGGCGATAAATCACTGCAAGCAGTAACATCCTAAAGTGGAATGGCAACGTAAAAGTGAGAGTAGGAACAACAAAT
Organism: Schistocerca cancellata; assembly: GCF_023864275.1. Lineage (NCBI taxonomy): Eukaryota > Metazoa > Arthropoda > Insecta > Orthoptera > Acrididae > Schistocerca > Schistocerca cancellata. Next base: position 453,763,932 of record NC_064626.1, on the reverse strand, counting down.
GGCGGGCTGAGCTTTGTTGTAAGTATCGTTACTGTGGTTCATCCATTAAAGTAGTGGCATACAAATGCCCTTGTTAGATCGTTTCACGCTCTCGACTCTTGGCGGGTTAGGTTAAAGGCAACAGATAGAGAAGATCCAACGATGAGCGGTGCGTTTCGTCAAGGGATTGTTCAGTAAGCGTGAGAGTGTAACAGGGACACTCAGCAATTTTCAGTTGCAGACGCTACAAGAGTGGCATAATGCATCACTAAGAGGTTTACCGTTGCAACTGCGAGAGTGCGCCTTGCAAGAAAAGCCGGACAACACATTACTTCGTCCCACATAAGTCTCGCGAAATGACGAGAAAAACAGAGAAATTAGAGCTCTTATGGAAGTTAGCTAAAGTCGTTCTTCTCAAGCACCAGTCGGAAGGCTGGTGGAATCACAATTCGCCTATTTATTATCTGTGTATTAGCGCATCATGGTAAAAAATGCCTACTCTGTTGCTGTTGCCGACGATAATTTAGTATGTATCGCTGCAGGCGCTTATTCGTCGACCGTGTGAAGACTGGATAACAATATCGGTGAAGAGGTAATTCAAGCCAAAAGAAATGGTGCAGCTGTCGAGACATTCTCTGATATGAAAAGAGCTGGAGTTGAGGCGAATGCCGTGATAGTTCCTCAAACAAGGCTACGGTCCATTTCCTACACCACCCTCATCGCCTCCTAGTTTGTGCTCTACTTTGAATGGAATAGAAATCGACTCCTAGCTCCGTAGGCGATGTCGTTAACGAACTTTAGTCCGGTGACGCTCGACACAGAGAAATCCCGTTCTACGTCTGGTGGGGAAGGAAATATTCACATCCAGTACTTTGGCAGCAAGGCGTGGCGTAAGGTTACTGGTATCAGACGTCGCACCATTTTCGTAGGTTAATTTTAAACCTCGCCACAGTGTCTCTTGAAGTGACAGCATCTGTCCGTCAGATGGAGGCGTTAAGCTCGACGTCCGCTGTGGTACCATTCAGACGGAATGGTTTATATGCTGGTACCGAGGTTCAACCCTCCGTTTTCCTTCTCATCGAGTCCGCAGCTTGTGGTCTCGTCGTCGCGTTCTCGCTTCCCGATCACGGTGTCCCGGGTTCGGTTCCCAGCGGGGTCAGGGATTTTCAGCTATCTCGAGGTGACTGGGTGTTTGTGTCATCCTCATCATTTCATCATCATTCATGAAAGTGGCGAGACTGGGCTCAGCAAAGGTTGGGAATTTGTATGGGCGCTGATAACCGCGCAGTTGAGCACCCCACAAACCAAACATCATCATCATCCTTCTCATCGACGTCACTGGAAGAGAAAGGACACAGTCATCAAAGCTAAGCAACACAATGCAACTACGCATTCGTTATGTACCTGCAAATCGCTGAGACGGTATGCAATTTGAAAGCGTATCAGAAAGTAATTCAACAAAATGGGACGTCAACCTCTAACCTAACTTTTTCGGAGGGGGGATTCAAATATTTTATTGGTGCAAGGAAAGACAGAAACATCTGACGTCACGTAAGTCCTCCTGCTCTGCTGACCACTAAAACTGCAACACCTTGAAGACAGTATGAAGTGTGCTACTCGCATATTCTGCATTATACACTCCTGGAAATTGAAATAAGAACACCGTGAATTCATTGTCCCAGGAAGGGGAAACTTTATTGACACATTCCTGGGGTCAGATACATCACATGATCACACTGACAGAACCACAGGCACATAGACACAGGCAACAGAGCATGCACAATGTCGGCACTAGTACAGTGTATATCCACCTTTCGCAGCAATGCAGGCTGCTATTCTCCCATGGAGACGATCGTAGAGATGCTGGATGTAGTCCTGTGGAACGGCTTGCCATGCCATTTCCACCTGGCGCCTCAGTTGGACCAGCGTTTGTGCTGGACGTGCAGACCGCGTAAGAAGACGCTTCATCCAGTCCCAAACATGCTCAATGGGGGACAGATCCGGAGATCTTGCTGGCCAGGTTAGTTGACTTACACCTTCTAGAGCACGTTGGGTGCCACGGGATACATGCGGACGTGCATTGTCCTGTTGGAACAGCAAGTTCCCTTGCCGGTCTAGGAATGGTAGAACGATGGGTTCGATGACGGTTTGGATGTACCGTGCACTATTCAGTGTCCCCTCGACGATCACCAGTGGTGTACGGCCAGTGTAGGAGATCGCTCCCCACACCATGATGCCGGGTGTTGGCCCTGTGTGCCTCGGTCGTATGCAGTCCTGATTGTGGCGCTCACCTGCACGGCGCCAAACACGCATACGACAATCATTGGCACCAAGGCAGAAACGACTCTCATCGCTGAAGACGACACGTCTCCATTCGTCCCTCCATTCACGCCTGTCGCGGCACCACTGGAGGCGGGCTGCACGATGTTGGGGCGTGAGCTGAAGACGCCCTAACGGTGTGCGGGACCGTAGCCCAGCTTCATGGAGACGGTTGCGAATGGTCCTCGCCGATACCCCAGGAGCAACAGTGTCCCTAATTTGCTGGGAAGTGGCGGTGCGGTCCCCTACGGCACTGCGTAGGATCCTACGGTCTTGGCGTGCATCCGTGCGTCGCTGCGGTCCGGTCCCAGGTCGACGGGCACGTGCACCTTCCGCCGACCACTGGCGACAACATCGATGTACTGTGGAGACCTCACGCCCCACGTGTTGAGCAATTCGGCGGTACGTCCACCCGGCCTCCCGCATGCCCACTATACGCCCTCGCTCAAAGTCCGTCAACTGCACATACGGTTCACGTCCACGCTGTCGCGGCATGCTACCAGTGTTAAAGACTGCGATGGAGCTCCGTATGCCACGGCAAACTGGCTGACACTGACGGCGGCGGTGCACAAATGCTGCGCAGCTAGCGCCATTCGACGGCCAACACCGCGGTTCCTGGTGTGTCCGCTGTGCCGTGCGTGTGATCATTGCTTGTACAGCCCTCTCGCAGTGTCCGGAGCAAGTATGGTGGGTCTGACACACCGGTGTCAATGTGTTCTTTTTTCCATTTCCAGGAGTGTACAAATGATTAGCATTTAAGCCTTACCTCCCAAAGCAGGTAGGAATACCGTTATCTACATTCTGATTACGGCGTCGAAGGGTTCAGGAGGGCCATTCGTAACACCATTCAATATCTCAACAGCATCGCACGACTAGCGCCCTAGGGGACTGAAATATAATTAACTTGGCGTGGTGGATTGTACAGCGATGTCACGTATCTTGAGTCAAGAAATGAGCTTGTTTGCATCAAGGTAACCATCAAAACGAACAACGTGACGACGCCTAGAGTCCCACGTCGTGTTTTCAGGTAAGTCCCGGTTCTGCGAACAGCATCACAAAGGACATATCTGTAAGTGAAGTCCTGGAGGAGTAAGTACATTATCAGACTGCATTCTTCACCGTCATAAGGGCTCAGAGGTTGGCTGGCGTGTTGGTACGGCGTCCCATTCGGTTCACAACATGGTCACCTCTGGTTCACGGAGCGGGTAATTTGGACAGGAGGTGTTACATTTCTTTCGTTTTAAGGCCGGCGGCTGTCCCCTGTCTTTGCTGCCTGTGTGACGCTACCTATCAACAAGATAACGGAAATTCGTGTGCTGGATGAGCCGGCTGTGCTGTCCTGACCTTCGTCAATACAGCTGGAGTTCAACTCTTGCCTTGGCCAGCATGCTCTCCAGATCTTTCACTCACTGAAAACGTCTGGTCACGGGTACCTGAAAGAAAGGCATGTCACTATTCACCAGCACTATGACTGATGAACTCTGGCGTAAAGTTGAATAAAGCTGGAGTGACATACCGTGTCCGACACTCAAACATAGTTCATCTCGATGCCTAGCTGTATAACATCCGAAGGGGGCAGACCCGTGTACCAAGTTTCACAGGCTGTATACCTCCGTATCGCCTATAAATAGAATCAAGCAAACTTGTAATGTACTGTAGAAGCACAAGAAGTAAAATTACGTTATCTACTGTTCTCGCAATTTTAATGGCCCTCAGTGTACAAAGTAGTTCAGCTCTTTCCTCCCAGAACAGTCACCGAATCATCACTCGTTCTACAAAAACGTCCTCTCATAACTAGAAGAATAGAGACGCACATCCGCGCTGGGTTGCCGCACGGTTTGAGGCGTCATGTCACGGACTGCGCTGCTGGAGGTTCGAGTTCTCCCTCGGGCATGGGTGTGTATGTTGTTCTTAGCATAAGTTAGTTTAAGTAGTATGTAAGTCTAGGGACTGATGACCTCCGCTGTTTGGTCCCTTAGGAATTCACACACATTTCAACATTTTTAGAGACGCACAGTGGCCCACGACAGGTAGTCACTCTGACGAAAGGCTGCAAGCGAAAACAACCCAAAAATATCAGGGGTCATTCTGCATCAATATGCGTTCAAATTCCTAGAAGTATCTCATTTAATCTGTAAAATAACAGTTCGTAGCTTGGTAGCTTACAGATAATTCTTCACGGACTCAGCATTAAAGACTGTCAGTGTCCTCTTTATGTGGGACATGCATGACTCACGACAAAACTGTTTCGCGGTTTTGGTTCAGAAACATGGAACCGGACATATTCTGCTCGTCATGAAGCGGTCACATAGAAATGATGTTACTTGCCATATGCTTTTTATGTGCAGCCAGTCAGGCATTGATTTTTGGCAGAAGACTGCAGACGATATCCACGATTACGAAAGTTACTACAGTCCTCTAGACCCTCTTCCCTGTATAAGGACAATACAAATAAAACCAACTTCAGACGCCGTGACCAGCTGTAAATTTATGTCAGCGCTTAGTGAAAATTATGGTCGTGAAAGGACGAGAGTGAAGCGACGTAATTACGTAACCGGACTATCTTGCTGGGATATACCGTAGACAACCTTTTTTGCTCCTTTGAAAATTGCCGAGCAGCGCAAGAAGAGACAGGACGCCTTTTAAGACGCTTACGTGGTAGCCGGCAACTAACAGGTGTTTTTACGTATCCCATCTGCGACAGGTTGTAGTTCATTTTTAACCGTTTCTCCTCAGAGCGTAACAGAAAACAGGTTCAGCGACTCATATGTAAAATTAGTTTCGTGCTAGTTTACTTCTTTACTTTCGCCGTGGGAAACGTATGCAACATAGGGACATAACATCAGCAAACGACTAGCTACCAAATAACGTGGTTGTTCTCTACACAAGGATATGATACGAACTCATTATACCTTCTTACGAAAGTATTTCTATGTCAGTAATGAATTCTGCCAAACACTTGTAAATAAGCGAATCCAACACATTTAGTTTGCACTTGAGTTCGAGGTAGTGCCTATTATAAAATTAGCTGTCCTACACGTCACATTTTCCTTGCAACTCTCTTCCTATGGTAGCATCGACTGGATACGAAGTACTCTTTTTCTAGTTTGCTTGTTCTCTTTTATTCGTAACACACAGAAAGACAGAGTCTCTCGTTTATTCTGCTCTTTAATGTCACCTATCTGTACTTTTTCTTTATCAATTCCTGCCTACTCGATAACCTGGGTGAGCCAGAACCTCACCGACAGTCTTTCAGTGGTAGTATTATGTACCAAAACAAGAAAAAATGTCTAGCAAACAAGGGTCAAAATGCAACCCTTAAGAGCTATGAGCACACGTTCAGTAGAAGAGATGTCTTTCACAGTAGAGAAGATGAACGAATGCTCACAGCTATAAGGAAATGCATTTTAGTCCAGGTGTGCTAGACTTTTTTTCTTGTTTTGGTCCATGTTACGACGTCTCAAATAACGAAATGCAAAGAACTTTCAGTAGAAAAGGTGTTCTCACATTATCTAAGATTAACAAGTGTTCATAGCTCTTAAGCTATTCAATTTATAGCCCGTGTTCACTATACAATTTTTTCTTGTTTTGTTCCATGCTACCACCTCGGAAAGTTTGTCGGTGGAGTTCTGGTTCACCACGTAGATTCGTTAAATAAAGAAACATTTTTGGCATTTCGTAATTTGATTACATTAAAATTGGAAACTATACCTTATGCAATGCACTATTTGGATAGTTTTCAAACATCTTTCAGCATTTTTTGTGCTGCCTTCAGTGGGTCTCACATTTAACATACATTCTGAAGTCTATCGTTGTTTTTGGAGCTTTAAGGGGAGTTAGAAATGAATATTTCTTTCACATTTTCGGAGTTTTGTCTCATTATAAAATTTGCAATTTTCCGAATAAAATTAGATATATATATATATATATATATATATATATATATATATATATATATATATATATATATTATATATTATATATATTATATATATATTATATATATATATATAAACTCACATGGGAAGTATTTAATTTTATTTTTTTACATATAATCTGCACTGGTTGAAAATGTTAACGATTTTAAGTGCATTACTTCAAGCTCTAATAAAATCGGTAATTTTTTATATAGAAGGATATGGGTTGCTGTGTTATAAAGACTAAATTACATGTTTGTATTGTTAGCATTGCCAAAATCAGTATCGAATCGTTTCATAGTGTAGACACGCGTTGTATGTCGAAGTGCTAACGTTTTCTCAGGAAAAGTGACGAATAGATTGGTAAAACTCTCAAAAAGTAAAGTATGACACCAAAACCAAGGTTTTTTTTAAGAAACGTGGGTTTCACGGTAATAGATTTTCGAATAAAAGGAAACACTGTGTCCAACATGTGGCTTGAGAAGTTACAGACAATGAAATACAGGAAAACTCATCAGTATCTAGAGAAACACCCATTAGTGCTTGAAGATTAAAATAAAACTTTGTGATACACAGTTTTCTCAAAACGAAAGTGATGTAAATGGTAGATTAGGTCATATTCTGAAAGATTTATACATCCTAACAAGGGTGTCAGGTGAATGTGTGTGTGTTGTAAAATATGTGGAGGACCACTAAGTTTACGTGAAGACAGTGAGGTATCAAATGGACTAGCCAGGAAACGTATCGTTAATTGTGCCAGTTGTAAATATACTCCTTTATTTTGGAATTCTGATAAGTGTACAGATAATTATTTTGAAGTAAATGTTACGTGATTTCATGGATGGAGAGCTATTGGCAAAGGACACATTGCATAAACAATGTGTGCCGTGATGAATGTGCCACGCCCACCTTGTAAAATAGACAAGTATGCAGGATTTATTGGAGCTGCTGTGGAATCTGTTGCATGTGAGTCAATGAAGGGTGCTGCAAATGAAGCTGTTGAAATAAAAGATGGTATGACTGACATACCAGTAGCTTTTGACGGCACTTGGCAGAAGCGCAGCTATAGTTCTAAAAATTCTGTTACTACAGTGACCAATATGGACACTGGAAAGGTAATAGATTTCCAGATATTAACCAAAAATTGTTATAAGTGTAAGTCAGGGAATGAAAAAGGGCTTATCTGTGATAGAAATTAAAAATTAAAAGTGTAAATCAGGGAATGAAGAAGGGCATATCTGTGACAGAAATTCTGAAGGAACAAGTGATGGGATGGAAGCCTCTGCAGCTATCGAAATTTTAAGTCGATCTGTGAAAGAAAGGGAAGTGTGTTACTCTAAGTTGATGGAGACTCAAAATCATATAAACGTGTAGTAGCCGCTCAACCTTATGGTGAGAAGATTATCACAAAACTGGAATGTGTTGGTTATGACCAGAAGAGGATGGACACCAGGTTGAGGGAGTTGAAACAAAGTTTAAGAGAGAAGAAACTTTCTGATGGTAAAACCATAAGAGGCAGGCTGACAGACAAAATGAACTACAGCAGTATTATGGGATGGCCATTACAAATAATACTGAGGATTTGTTGAAAATGAAACAGGCAATACGGGTTACCTTCTTCCACAGACTGTCAACTGATGAAAAACCAGTTCAGCACCTTTGCCCTCCTGAACCGAAAGTTCCATCCCAGCAGCAGTCATGGATATCATAAAACCTATTTACAGAGACCTGACAAATCCTGAATTACTGAAGAAGTGTCTGCATGGTAAGACTAAAAATTTCAATGAGTCGTTCAATAATCTTATATGGACTCGCTTACCAAAAAATGTTTTTGTTGGAATGAAGACACTAAAGTGGGGGGTCAGTGATGCTGTTACTGCTTTTAATGATTGCAACATTGGTAGGGTGAAAGTGCTACAGCATATGGGAATTAATCCTGGAGCAAACTGCATCAGAGAACTTGAACGGATGGACAAGGTTCGCATTGATAAAGCAGAGAATGCAGGACAGTTGGTCACTAAGGAGTCCAGAAAAAAGAGAAGAAGAAAAAACTCGGAAAAAGATCAAGAGGATGGTATACAGTATGGTGCAGGGTGCTTCTAATGACTAAAAATAAAAAATTAAGCATATTTTTAGTGAGTTACATTCTTTTGAAACTTTAGAAGCCGTTTCTGAAAATTTACATTTTCTGTTGCATTTTTCCCTAAATCTCAGAAACCACTTCGAGTAGACTTTTCAGATTTTTAGGGAGATAACATACATATCCTGAGTCTACTGAACCAAAAGAAGAACATAATATTAAATATAATTAAAATTATTTAGGATAACGTACAAAAAAAGTACACAAAAGTTTTACCGTGTAATAAAAAAAACTGTGTATCCGAAAGCAGTGGCTGAAATGCAATTATTGCGGTTCAGCAGACTCAGGACATAGAGTTTAATGACCTGTAAAAGATTCATATCAATGACTACATTGTTCCTGAAATACAGGGAAGCCAATTCACTAAATTTAACATTGTCAGGATAGGGCGTTCCAACTCCCCTTAATCTTGTTTCCCCTTGCTCTAAATGTGTTAAAACACTTATTACTTTCATTAGCGATGTTTTTAGGGTTCCGTATCGCAATCGATAAAAACGGAACTCTTATAGGATCACTTTGTTGTCCGTCTGTTAAGACCCAATTTCTGACGAACGGGAAAATGTATCAAGTTGAAATGTATGCAAATACTAAGGTCTTCGGTCCGTTGGCGGTGTGCACAATTTAAGTTTCTAACTCAATGCAATCAAAAGAACGGCCTTTTGTGTCACATATTTCGATACTCACAAACTCATTCATCAAAATCTGTAGAGTACTTCCCGTTGACTTTGGATCGCGGAATCTGGCAAGAAGCGAGGTATCACGGTGCAAGTAAAGGAAAAAAAGTCCAAAATTTGTTAATTTATAATTATATCACATTAAAATATTTTTTATTTATTGTCCATCTATTCACCTGTCTCTCTATTAAGACCTCTTTTTCTCAGGAGCAGTCTTTTAGTTGAAATTTGTGTGAAATATTATGGTCTACTCCCTCTTGGTGGTGTAAAAAATGTAAGCTAAGTCAATGCAATCAAAAGATACGGCCATTTATGTCACATATTTTGATACTTGCAAACTCACTCATCAGAACCTCTAGACGAACTATCTATCTATATAATTTAGTTTCTTGACCCCTCACCTCACGTGTGCTACTCGCGCGTGTCATTTTTAAACTGTTACTACGCATTTTATTTATTGTATCACAAAAAGGCATTATTGCAGCTGCATTTCAATGCCATCTAGAAATGAACTGTTCTTATGTCATCCATTTACCTACGGTTTTTCCAAGTCCCATACACACATACATTATAAGCCTCAGTTTTTTTTATCCTCTCGGCATTTTCAATCTTTTTTTTATTCGTATAATTTTTATGTTTGGGCGCTATACTCGTTAAAACAGGTTATCCTCTTAAAGTTTCGTATTTTATATAAATATTTTATTGGCAGAAATATTGAGTGAGTATTCCCTGGCCGTCCTTCGTTATACTTTTCAGTGCTGCTAGCTCTGTCTGTGTGGAGTTACTGGAGTAAGCAACTTTACCTGGTTTTTTACGTTATGCACCACCTCTTATACGAGTTAATGCCGAGCTACGATTGGACTCTGCACGTGTAGTGTCTCATTTCTAGTAGTAGCATTGTTTCTGACAGACTCATTCCCACGCATCCCTCCTCAGCAATGCATACATTCATTCATAGCCATTTAATTTCCTCATGGATGCATAAACTCTGGTCCGAACTTTTAACTGCACTTCGTTCTTTGACTTCTTTAACTTCTAGTTAACAGCAACGATAACTATGTGGCTTACTTTACATGAACCTGAGATCAGTCACTAAAGATTTGCATCACTTGGACGACTGTAGAGAGCGGCGGGTTTCTACGTGTTGGCGGAAAATTGATTAAATTTCTCACTCTCCCTCCGGCGCATTGTGTTCACGATGTGTATCTTTGTCTAATCCGCAATCTGAAATCGGCCACGCCTAGGGTTCGTAACAGAAAAGTTCCTGCGGCATGCAGCGGTTTCCTTCGTTTCTCTTCAGTCCGTCGGGAGATATCGTGAAGTCTACATTGCTTCTGCGATGTACTATATCGGGCGGTTTCCGCAGGACTTCGGAGTGAAAGACTGCGCTGTTAGAACAGAGGAGAATCAGACCCTCGGCCAGCGAGAAAATTGTGCAGAATCAGGATGCAGACCTTTGCCCTGTCAACGCTAAGTTTCCGTAGTATTCCTGTAATTCTTAATGCAAGTGCCCTGTTGGCTCCACTGAAAAGGACGCGGCTAATTTCATCTCCCATCCTTCCCTTATCCGTGATTGTGCTTCTGCCCTAAATAACCTTGTCGTCGAGGGGACGTTAAGCCGTAATTTCTTTTCTTCCTTCTCTCACGTTGTATCTAATCATGTTGCGAACGGGAACTAGGCACTGCCCGTTTAGCGTGCAACACTTAGGAACCGTTTCTCCTGTAAATTGTCGTTGCGGTCCTCAGTGCGAAGACTGCTTTGGTGCAGCTTAGAGAGTTATTTTGTGCATAATCCCCCGTTCAACTAGCAAAAACCTAAATTCAGAACGAATATCATAAATAAAATACTAATTTTGAACTACTCTGTATACGTTACTACACGAGATGGCAAAATTTATGGGATACCTCCTAATATGGTTTGGGACCTACTTTTGCCAGGCGTAATGCCGCAACTCCACGACGTATGGACTCAACAAGAGCCGCGCGGGATTAGCCGAGCGGTCTCGAGCGCTGCAGTCATGGACTGTGCGGCTGGTCCCGGCGGAGGTTCGAGTCCTCCCTCGGGCATGGGTGTGTGTGTGTGTGTGTGTGTGTGTGTGTGTGTGTTTGTGTGTGTGTGTGTGTGTGTGTGTGTGTGTGTGTGTGTGTGTGTGTTTGTCCTTAGGATAATTTAGATTAAGTAGTGTGTAAGCTTAGGGACTGATGGCCTTAGCAGTTAAGTTCCATAAGATTTCACACACATTTGAACATTTGAACTCAACAAGTCGTTGGAAGTCCCCTACAGAAATATTGAGCCTCCATAGCTGTCCATAACTGCAAAAGTGTCGCCGGTGCAGAATTTTGTGCACGAAGTGAAGTCTAGATTATGTCCCACAATTGTTCGCAAACCAACACCGACAACGATAGTTCAGGTATGCACGCACACGTCGCAAGCCGAACATGAAGAGATAGAGAAACTGTATTACGATATTGAAAGGGAAATACAGTATCTAAAGGGGGATGAAAATATAATTGTCATGGGGGACTGGAATGCAGTTGTAGGGGAAGGAGTAGAAGGAAAGGTTTGCAAGAGAATATGGGCTTGGGACAAGGAATGTGACAGGATAAAGACTAACTGAGTTCTGTAACAAGTTTCAGCTAGTAATAGCGAATACCCCGTTCAAAAATTACAAGAGGAAGAGGTGTACTTGGAAAAGGCCGGGTGATACGGGAAGATTTCAGTTAGATTACATCATGGCCAGACAGAGATTCCGATATCAGATACTGGATTGTAAGGTTTACTTAGGAGCAGATATCGACTCAGATCACAATATAGTATTGATGAAGAGCAGGCTGAAGTTTAAGACATTAGTCAGAAAGAATTAATAAGCAAAAATGTGGGATACGGAAGTACTAAGGAATAACGAGATACGTGTGAAGTTCTCTAAGGCTGTAGACACAACAATAAGGAAAAGCCCTGTAGGCAATACAGTTAAAGAGGAATGGACATCTCTAAAAAGGGCCATCACAGAAGCTGGGAAGGAAAACATAGGTACAAAGAAGGTAACTGCGGAGAAATCATGGGCAACAGAAGAAACACTTCAATTGATCGATGGAAGGAAGAAGTACGTAAATGTTCCGGGAAACTCAGGAATACAGAAATACATATCGCTGAGGAAATAAATAAATAGGAAGTGCAGGGAAGCGAAGACGAAATGGCTGTAGGAAAAATGTGAAGACATCGAAAACGAAATGATTGTCGGAAGAACAGGCTCAGCACACAGGGAAGTCAAAACAACCTTCGGTGACATTAAAAGCAAGGGTGATAACATTAAGAGTGCAACGGGAATTCCACAGTTCAATGCAGAAGAGAGAGCAGATGGGTGGAAAGAATGCATTGAAAGCCTCTATGAGGGGGAAGATTTGTCTGATGTGATAGAAGAAAAAACATAAGTCGATTAAGAAGAGACATGGGATCCAGTATTAGAATCAGAATCTGAAAGAGCTTTGGTGGACTTAAGATCAAATAAGGCACAAGAGATAGACAACATTCCACAGAATTTCAAAATCATTGGGAGAAGTGGCAACAGAACGACTATTCAAGTTGGTGTGTAGAGTGTATGAGTCCGGGAACATACCATCTGACTTTCGGAACAGCGTCATCCACACAATTCCGAAGACGCCAAGAGCTGACAAGTACGAGAATTATCGAACAATCAGCTTAACAGCTCATGCAACCAAATTGCTTACAAGAATAATACACAGAAGAATGGAAAAGAAAATTGAGGGTGCAATAGATGACAAACAATTTCGCTTTAGGAAAGGTAAAGGCACAAGAGAGGCCAGACTAAAGAAAAATCAAGACACGGTCATAGGATTTGTCGACCTGGAAAAGGCGTTCGACATTGTAAAACGGTGCAAGATGTTCGAAATTCTGAAAAAAGTAGGGGTAAGCTAGAGGGAGAGACGGGTCATATGCAATATGTACAACAGCCAAGAGGCAATAACAAGAGTGGACGACCAAGAACGAAGTGCTCCTATTAAAAAGAGTGTTCAGTCTGTACATCGAGGAAGCAATGATGAAAATAAAAGAAAGGTTCAGGAGTGGAATTAAAATTCAAAGTGAAAGGATATCAATGATTGGAATTTCTGATGACATTGCTGTCTTGAATGGAAGCGAAGAAGAATTGTATGATCTGCTGAACGGAATGAACATTCTAATGAGTACAGAGTATGGATTGAGAGTAAATCGAAGAAAAACGAAGGTAAGGAGAAGTAGTAGAAATGACAGCACCGAGAAACTTAACATCAGGATTGATGGTCACGAAGTAGATGAAGTTAAGGGCTTCTACTATCTAGGCAGTAAAACAACCAATGACGTACGGAGCAAGCAGGACATCAGAAAACAGAAGGGAATCGAAGCATTTGAGATGTTGTGCTGCAGACGAATGCTGAAAATTAGGTGGACTGATAAGGTAAGGAATGAGGAGGTTCTGCACAGAATCGGAGAGGAAAGGAATATGTGGAAAACACTGATAAGGAGAAGGGACAGAACGATAGGACATCTATTAAGACTTGAGGGAATGATTTCCATGGTACTAAATGGAGCTGCAGGGTGCAAAAACTATAGAGGAAGACAGAGATTGGAATACATCCAGCAAGTAATTGAGAACGTATGTTGCAAGTGGTACTCTGAGATGAAGAGGTTAGCACAGGAGAGGAATTCGTGGCGGGCCGCATCAAACCAGTCAGAAGACTGACGAAAAAAAAAAAAAAGAAACCTGTTCGATGAGATTCGTGTCGGGCGATTTGACTGGCCAAATCAGTGGTGAACAATTGTGGCCCGGTGGTATGACGCATTGTCATCCATAAAAATTCTATCGTTGTTTGGGAAAATGAAGTCCATAAATGGCTGCAAATGATGGCCTCCTAGCAGCCGAACATAACCATTTCCAGTCAATGATCGGTTCAGTTGGACCCAGTCCATTCCACGTAGGCCATACCATTATGGAGGCACCACCTGGTTGGAAATTGCCTAGGCGACAGCTTTGGATAACAAATTGGGCCCATGGCTTCGTGGCATCTGTGCAACACTCGAATCGCATCGTCAGCTCTTATCACCTGAAATAGGGGTTCATCTGATCAAGCCAGGGTTTCCCACTCGTCTACGCGCCGACAGATATAATCTTGAACCTAGGAAAGGCGCTACAGGCAATATCGTACTGTTAGCAAAGGCAGTCGCATCGCCGCACTGTCCTAACGGATGCGTTCGCCGTACGTCCCACATTGATTTCTGCGGTTGTTTCACGCAGTGTTGTTTGTCTGTCTGCAGTAACAACACTACGCAAATGCCGCTGCTCTCGGTCGTTAAGTGAAGGCTGTCGGTCACTACGTTGCCTGTGGTGTGAGAGGTAATGCCTGAAATTTGGTATTATCGGCATACTCTTGTCACTATGGGTCTCGGATTTTTGAATTCCCTAACGATGGCACCATGCGCCTAGCTCCAACTTCCCTTCCGCGTTCGAAGTCTGTTAATTCCCGTCGTGCTGCCATAACCACAACGGAAATCTTTTCACATAATTCATCTTAGTACAGATGACATCTCCCTTTTATACCCTGTGTACGCGATCCTACCGCCGTTTGTATATGTGCATATCGCTAGTCTATGACTTTGTTCACCTTAATCTAAATCACGTATGCGTTTTCTAATGTCTTATTACCGACCACAAACAAGGGGAACAACTGTAGAACAGAAATCAACTTTCATGTAAATTATATCTATGATACTCGGAGATGCTTCGAGATTGTTTTCTAGCGGTTCCCCTTCTTTTTCTGCATGCTGGCTAGAACAGATGTAAGTGTACTGTTGCTTATCATTATCTGCGATAATAACCATTGTATCAATTGAATTCATTTAATTCCAGTGTTAATTAAACCAATATTCCTTTGCTGACAAATGGAATATCAGCTCGCAATTTTTGGCTGTTCAAACTCAGTTGGGTTCGGTACGTTTGATGGCGCAACGATCTGGTGCCGTCAGCGCTTTACCGTTTAATGTTACATTGTTTAAATTGAACTGCATTTTCTAACTAAGTCCGACGGCCATGTTTTTTTAAAGTAGTTTTACACGTGTGTGTTAATATTAATTAACTTACGCGGTCAAGCATCATCGAGCGTACTTCCAGGCAACATTGCACTTTTGCCTGTGCTAAATATGGAACTTTATTGAAGGAGAATATTTTAGCAGGAAATATCAAAAACAAAAGCTCATATTTAAATGATTTCATGTGCTTGTTAGAATGTAAAAGTGACTTCCATATAATTCTTGGTGTGCTTTCTTTCAATAATTATTTTGAACTGCGTAAATATATTAAAACATACTCAAATCACAAAAGGAACGGTTCAAGCTCTCCACGCTACTCTATCCTGTGTTAGATTCTTCGTCTCTGCATAAATACTGCAACCTACTAACCATTAGAGCTACTAATTGTTCTGAAACCCCCCACACCTCCTTCCATTACGAAACTGACGATTCCTTGATACCTCTGGATGGTCCTATCAACGGATCCCTTCTTTTAGTCAAACTGTACCACAAATTTCTTTTTTCCCCAGTCCCATTCAGTTCCTTCACGTTAGTTATGCGAGCTACCCATCTAATCTTCAGCATTCTTCTGTAGCACCACATTTCAAAAGCTGCTATTCTCTCCTTGTCTGCGCTGTTTATCATCCATGTTTCACTTTCCTACAAGGCTACACTCCACAAAATTACCTTCAGAAAGGACGTCGTAAGATTTAAATTTATATTGGGTATTAACAAACATCTGTTTTTTCAGAAACCCTTTTCTCGTTATCAGTCTGCATTTTATATGCTCTCTACTTCGGCCTTCGTCAGTTATTGTGTTACCAATTAAAATAACTTATCTACTACTTTTAGTATCACATTTCCTAATTATGTCTGCATCGCCTGATTTGATTCAGGTGCATTCCATTAGCCTCGTTCTGCTTTTGTTGGTGTTCATCTTATGTCTAACTTTCTTATGGACCTAGTGGGTTAGTGCTACAGCAAGTCTCTGGAAAGTGAGAGGTCGCAGCTAGAGAGGTAGTGTAGCTGTGAGCACATAGACTCCTGCTCGGGAGAACGACGGTTCAAACCAGATTTTTCTAAATCGCTTCAGTAAACTACGATCTACTCTCTTCTGCAAGAAGGAAGTCAGTACCAAGACTAAGTTATCTGTGCACCGTTCAATCTTTCGACCATTTTTGTTGTATGGGAGCGAAAGCTGGGTGGATTCAGGTTACCTTATCAACAAGGTTGAGGTTACGGATATGAAAGTAGCTAGGATGATTGCAGGTACCAGTAGATGGGAACAATGGCAGGAGGGTGTCCACAATGAGGAAATCAAAGAAAAACTGGGAATGAACTCTATAGATGTAGCAGTCAGGACGAACAGGCTTAGATGGTGGGGTCATGTTACACGCATGAGAGAAGCAAGGTTACCCAAGAGACTCATGGGTTCAGCAATAGAGGGTAGGAGGAACCGGGGTAGACCAAGGAGAAGGTACCTGGGTTCGGTTAAGAATGATTTTGAAGTAATAGGTTTAACATCAGAAGAGGCACTAATGTTAGCACTGAATAGGGGATCATGGAGGAATTTTATAAGGGGGCTATGCTCCAGACTGAACGCTGAAAGGCATAATCAGTCTTAAATGATGATGATGATGATGGCTTCAGTAAAACGCCGGGACTGTTCCTATGAAAGGCCTTGCCCTATTTCCTTCTTCATCCTTCCCCAATCCAAGCCTGTGCTCCGTCTCTAATAACCTCGCTGTTGACAGGATGTTAAACACTAATCTCCTCCTCTCCTTCCCAGAGGTCGCGGGATCGAATCCTAGTCCGACAGGGAAATTTTCAGCCTGCCTTCAATTAGGCTTCACCTATCAATTATGTAAGGAGTGTCCAGACGACATATGGTTTGGATTTCACGTTAAACTGAAGAGCCCCTTTCCCCAGTACATCTGGGACACGTAAGTCGCTCAAGTGGTGTCTAGTTGAAAGACTTACACCAGCCCACTAATTATTATTACATCCTCTTTTCAGAACACTGCCTATTTCATTCAACTGGTCCTTCAGGTATTTTTCTGTCTCTGGCAGTACTGCAATGTTACCGGCATAGCTCGAAGTTTTTATTTTTTCTCCCTGCATTTTAATTCGCTTTCCATATGCATCCTTGGGTTTCTTTACTGCTTACTCAACGAATACACTAAATAACATAGTGCATAGGCTTCAATCCTGTCTTACTACTATGTCAACTGCTGCTTCTCTTTGACGTCCTTCGACTGTTAGATCTGCAATTTCGATTCTGTACTAGCTGTAGATAACTTTTCTCTCTCTGTTTTATCCGTGTTACCCTCTCGAATGTCAAAAAGTGTGTTCCACTCGATATTGTCAAAATCTTTCTCTAAATCTACAAATGTTTTAAATTTAAACATCTCTGCAGATAACTGACGGAATGTGGGTGCTAACTTTGAATTGTTTCATCATTGTCTCAAAAAGCTAGTTTATTTGTTTACACAGTCGTTCTAACCGCATAACGCTAGAAAGACGCCCTGACTGAAGACGGACGCTTGAAGCCGCCTTCACACTTTCATGAAAATGAGTCTTCCGACAGAAATACGTGCCACATTTCGAATGAGTCAGTCTTTTGTCACTATGTCACTTCGCATTACGATATGACTTACAATAATGTCAATGATGAACTCTCAAAACAAATTGTAATATAACATTTCTTGTGTTGAGATGGTTGTATGGGCACGTCCCGAAAGTCAATAAAAATAAATACATAAAAGATAAAAAAAGCTATATCAGAAGATTGGAAAACAGTATTAATTCACCCCAATCCACAAAAAAGGAGATACAACTGACCCCAACAGCTACAGAAGAATATCCTTTCTTCCAGTGAATTACAAAATACTTTCGAAATCGTCATAAAACAGGCTGGAAAACCAACCGGATCAGCAGTTTGGAAAGTACCAAGTAGGATTTAGAAAAGGACGATCCTGAGTGGAACAAATTTTAAATCCGAAATTCATAATCAGGTACAGAATAATGACATCTAAAAGCATTTGTGTTACATTTGTAGACTTCAAAAAAACATACGATTCAATTGACAGGTAAACATTATTCAACACCTTAAAAGAGTTCGGAGCCGAGAATAAATCAGTGACAATCATAAAAGACAAACTAACAAATACAAAATGCAAAATTAAATTTTTAGGTGAAACCTCCAAGGCTTATGAGACCAAAACTGGCGTAAGGCAGCGAGATGGACTGTCCCCACTGCTGTTCAATTGTGTTTTAGAAAAGGTAAACAGAAAATGGAGGAAAAGAACAGAAAAAGAATAAATCAGAAGAATCACAGTTGGGAGAAAAGGAGATAATCTGCGTTTTGATTGTCTGGCTTTTGCAGATGATCTTGATATCTTTGCTGAATCTATAGTAGATGCAAGAATGCAGATAAATCTCCTACAAGAGATAGCTTCAAAAGTAGGCCTACGTATATCTTTCAAGAAAACGGAGTATGACAGATATGAATAAGGCACCGAAACATATGGAAACTCATTATGGCAGAATAAAAAAGATTACAAAGTTTAAATATCTAGGTGAAATGATACAGCCGAATGCTTTAGACAAGAAATCTAACCTGGTAAGGGCAAGGAAAATGGAGGTGACTTTTCAACTAACAAAAAACCTGTATAATAAGAAATCTATTTCCATAAATGCAAAACTTCGGCATTACAATACTGTCACTAAACCAGAATGCCCTTATGCATCAGAATGCCTTTCGTTAAACACAGCCAAACGATCAGGTGAAATAGAAGGAAAGGAAAATAATCAGGAAAATCTTGGAACCAAAATATGAGAATGGGAAATGGAAATTAAGAAGTAATAAAGAAGCTTATGAAAAAAATAGAGCGAATATTAGACACGATGAGGAAGAGAGGAGTTGCAGTCTACGGACAGCTAAAAAGGCTACATGAAAACCGGAGAACAATTTTTAACTTCTTTGACAGAAACCCCAAAACATCAAGATGTGGATAAAACAAGTTAAACCAGAGGGAAATAGAAATAATGGATGAAGAAATAGGAGAAAGAGAAATGTTCAGAGCAAAAGTAAAAGATTTCAAAGGCTTCCAGGAGAAAACAAAGAGAAAAACTGATGCAATATGGACAGAATAGAAAACCTGCGGCCGGCCGGAGTGGCCGTGCGGTTCTGGGCGCTACAGTCTGGAGCCGAGCGACCGCTACGGTCGCAGGTTCGAATCCTGCCTCCAGCATGGGTGTGTGTGATGTACTTAGGTTAGTTAGGTTTAATTAGTTCTAAGTTCTAGGCGACTGATGACCTCAGAAGTTAAGTCGCATAGTGCTTAGAGCCATTTGAACCAGAAAAACATGCAGAGAGAATGACGGGTTACCGGAAAGACAAAAACGAGAAAAGAAAGAATACATACGTTATTTCATGTGGTGATTAGTAGGCCAAACCAATAAAAAAATAAAAAATGATAAAACCTTTTTCTGTTGAGTCTGTCTTCGTTTCGTGTTCTAACGACCGTCATCCCAACATACAGCAGTTTTGAGAATCGGGTTCGTAGTAATATATGTTTTTTAATACTCGGCATCTATGTTGGGGGTAAACAACCCCCTTCACAAAATCTTTTCAACCCTAATAAAATGCTTATCTCTTACATTGCTGAAACATTACGTCAGGCCTCTGCTAGACCACCGTAAGAAGTTTCGCATCACGACTCAAAAGACAGACTTACCTAATCTGAAAACGTACATTCTTTTGATAGCGTTCATACTCTTATTGGGGTTATAAAATATGTGTACAATCTTTTGAAAGTATTGACTAGAACATACTTTTTGAAATTATGAATGCATCAGGGATCAAATACAAGGAGAAAAAGGTTATCTGCAGCTTGTATAGAAATCAGACCGCAGTTATAAGTGTCGAGCTACATCAAAGGTAAGCAGTATCTGACACGGGAGTAAAATAGGGCAACAGCGTGTTCCTGGTGTTTTTCAATCTGGTTGTTGAACAAGCGGTCCTGTGAATTGTGGACGATATGCGGTTTGGGCACGGCGAGTCAGAAGCTTGAAAAGTGGTGCTACAGAGGTTTAGATGGGTAGATAATTGATAGAGAAGTACTAAATCGAATTGAGGAAAAATTTAATTTACGGTACAACTGGATTAAAAGAAGAGATCGCTTGGTAGGACACTTTCTGAGGTATCAAGAAATAGTTAACGTGATAATGGAGGGAAGTGAGACAAATAAAAATTATAGAGAGAGACCAAATGTTTCAAATGAATTTAGGTCGCAGTTTTTATGCAGAGTTGAAGTGGTGTAGGATTCACTAGCATGGAAAACTGCATCAAACCAGTCTTCGAACTGAAGGCCACGATAACACCTACACTGAAATCTGGAGACCATAGGTCATCTTGCCAAATTGAATGTCGAATATTAAACACAGATTGTCTGAAACCCGCGGTCATATAGAGGACGACCATCAGGTCTTGCCTCTCATGTCGTGTTAGAAGATCGTTGTATTGCTCTTCTAATTATACATCTGAGCACTTAAGACATCAACGACCGTACGACGTCTACAGGAACATTGAAGACTGAGAGCTAGAATTACCATCTGGTCAACTAGCAGGCGTGTGAGGCACGTGTTGTTTGCATGGCTGAGACTCGCCAGCTAATGGCGCAATACACGAGCGGCGTGCTATTTTCTTCCTCCCGACTCGCTCCTCAGCTAAACAAGATGCACGAATGCTTGTTCCAAGATCACTTTTACAGCTGCTCTGACGTTTTTCTTGCCTCACAAATAATGGGCTTGAAATTTCTTGTGTTTTACTCTGATCAACTATTTTGTCATTGTCTTCGACAGTACATGTGCCAGTACTTTGACGTTTTCATTACTGTTCTGTTACACTGGGCGTCCCAGGAGCAATGGATAATATTCAGGGATATGACAGAAACGATCATTCGACTCAAGCAAGTCTACCAAATGTGGGCACTAAAATGGATATCTTAAGAGCTGCAGCCCTTCTTCATCTTCGATACCATGAAACAAATCTCTTCTATTGCAGTCCGGAAACGCGTTGCTGCTACGGTCGCAGGTTCGAATCCTGCCTCGGGCATGGATGTGTGTGATGTCCTTAGGTTTAAGTAGTTCTAAGTTTAGGGGTCTGATGACCTGAGCTGTTAAGTCCCATAGGGCTTAGAGCCATTTTCACCATCTCTTCTATTGCATCCTCTTTGCTTTCCATATTTTGAGTGGAGTAGTACGGACCAAAAAAGGAAAGAAAGGACAGTAAACGTGGACTTTAAAGTGTACATCTTAAGAGCTATGAGCACTTGTTCATCTTTTCTATTATGGAACTTATATCTTCTACTGAACAAGTGCTCACAGCTTTTAAGATACGTATTTTAGAGCCCCATGTTTATTGGAAATTTTTGCTTCGAATTGTCGTTGCTGTCATATCACTGAATATTGTTCATTCCTCCGGCCAACGAGTTTCCCACTTCACTATCAAGTGCAATCTGCCATTTAATACTGCGTCTCACACATTTATTTTTTACGGTCCGCTAATTGAAGTTTATTATCAGATAATGAAGTAAAAATGACACAAAGGTTAAAACGACTGCAGCAGAGCTAGCGTTTTGCATCGTCGTTCCCAGAACAGATCGCGGTCCTTTGGTTTGAAGCAAAGTAGCAGGCTTAATCTAGGAGCTCAGATGATTCTGTGACGATATGACGCGGATTTCTCGACCTCTGATACAACGTGAAGAATCATAGGTCTCCCCATAATAGGTCAGACGTGCACTACACCCAGGAAGCGGCTGGTAGTGTAGCAGAATATGTGTGGGGTGCGCATGTGAGTTTTTAGGATAGAGAAATCACCCCACAGTCCCGATAAGATACGTTCTCGTTTCAGACGGGGAAGAATACTATCCCCATTAATTAACGGGAGTAGCATTCGTCATTGTAGATCGGGGAACGAAAATATTAATACAGTATTAGTTGACTACAGCTATGCCTGTGAAGAGGTCCCACAACTAGTCTTGATTATAACCGTTAACAGTGCCAACATACATAGTACTAGAGATAGCTTTATGTAAGAAAGGAAATAAAGTAACCCACTGAAGATACCACAAAAAGTGCTGAAACATGTCCGAGTAAAATAAAGCTCCAAAGGTGTCTTGTATAAGGCGGAATTCCTCATCCAATTGCATAGAGCCCTGTTTTTGCAGAATGACCCTGTTCCGTCGATCGCATCATTTAGTGAACGGAGTCATTAATGCATGTTACAGAATAATAGTTGGTACAGCAGAGCCAACTGAGGTGCGCTTCTCTGAAAGTGGAGCCGCGGTGTGTGACGGTAACCGGATGTGTGGGCTCGCGGCCCCGATACGTCGCGTCTGCGCACAGTGCGCTGAGTCCGCGACTGCCTGAACACATCCTAGCCGCCCCACGCCCCGAGACCCACGCCCCCGACCGGATCTGGGGATCGACTCCCGCGCCCCGAACGCCTTTCGCAACGATTCACTCCCAGGTCACGGCCCGCCTCCGCCTAGCAGTCCCAAGTATTTTCCACTGCTAGCGTCATGTTCGTGGGATTGCGTGCTGGGTGACGAAAAGGTTCTCAGGTAATTATAACAAGATTGGCAAAGAAATTTGCGTTTTTAGTATGTAAGACACTGATACAGTCTTTCGGCCCTGCTACTCAATTTATACATCGCAGAAGCAGTGACGGGAATTAAAAAAAAAAAAAAAAAGTTCAGGACTGGGAATAAAATACAGAGTGAAAGGATATCAGTGATGAGATGTTGACGACATTGTTATAGTCAGTGAAAGAGGATGAATTGCAAAAACTATTGAATAGAATGAACGATCTAGTGAGCACAGAATAAGGGACTGAAAAAAAACGAATAAAGAAGAAAGTAGAGAAGGGCGTCACAAAAAAATTAGCGTTAAACTTGACACTTATAATTCAATATTACGTAGTCTACGAAGTGCAGGAATTCTGCTGCCTCGGAAGCATAATAACACACGACTGACACACTACAGGCAAAGATGGCGTTCCAGTTCAAAAGAAGTCTACTAATATCAAACCATATCAAATATTGGCCTTAATTTAACTAAGAACTTTTCGAGAATGTACGTTTGGAGGCCAGTATTGTGTGGCGTTGAATGATGGGTAGGGGAATAGCAGGAAAAGAAGAGACTCGAAGCGTTTGAAATGTCAAAAATTAGGTTGACGGATAAGGAACGAGGACTTCTCTGCAGAAATGGCGAGGAGAGGAACATACAGAAAACACCTATACCAACATATACCGTTCGAACAGTCCACGGGTGTACTGCCGGTCCATAGTGTCCAACGGGCACAATATTTCGGCGATCAGACATGTCGTCATCGTCAGTGCACCTGACGATGGCGACATGTCTGATCGCTGAAATATTTTGCCCGTTGGACACTATGGACCGGCAGTACACCCGTTGACTGCTCGAGAAAGAAATACGCCGGGAGAAGTTGAAGTATCACAAGATATACCGTATTTACTCTGCACACACGTTATGATATGTGGCGGAAGGTACTTTGTGTACCAATGTCACTCCCCCTTTTCCTGTTCCAGGCGCCAATGTTTCGCGGGAAGAACGATTGCTGGTGAGCCTTCGAATCTAATATCTTCATGGTCTTTTCCTGAGAGATACGCAGAAGTAAGTACCATATTGGCTGACTCTTCTAGGAACGTACGCTCTCGGAACTTTAACAGTAGATGCAGAACGCCTCTCTTGTAGCGTCTGCCACTGGAGTTGGCTTAGCATCTCCGTGACGCTTTGTCTTTACCAAGCGAACATGTAACGAAACGTGCTGCTCTTCCTAGGACTTCATTAACAAGAAGAAGCGACAGGATGACAGGATATGAATTAAAATATCTAGGATTGCCTTTCATGATATCTGAGGGAGCTATAGAGAATAAAAGTATGGTGGAAGATATAGATTGAAACATATCCAACAAATAATTGTGCGCATTGGATGCAAGTCGTATTTGGAAGTGAAGAGGTTGACACAATTGAGAAATTCATGGCAGGACGCATAAATCAATCAAAAGAATAATGACTCAAAAAAAGGTTATCTTTGTAACAGAATTACACTGAAGAGTCAAAGAAACTGCTGCTCCTGCCTAATGTCGTGTAGGGGCCCAGCGAACACTCAGAAGTGACGCAGCACGACGTGGCGTGGACTCGACTAATGTACGAAGTAGTGCTGGAGAGAACTGACACCACGAATTCTGCACGGATGTCCATAAATCCGTAAGAGGACGAGGAGGAGGAGATGTCTTGCGAACAGCACGTTGCAAACCATCCCAGACATGCTCAATAATGTTCATGTCTGGGGAGTTCGGCGGCTATCGGAAGTGTTTAAACTCAGAAGAATGTTCCTGGAGCCAAATTACTCCGTGGTTAGATTTTCATTTTGAATTGTGTGACACCTTACACATAGAGTAGTCAAAGTTTTAATTATTACCTCGAAAAACTCAAGTTGTGAAATTATTTTTTTTTTGTTTGTTTGTAAGCATCTACTTGCATTTCTCATCTTAGGAAGGGGTGAGAAGGACAAAAGGACGTACGCAAGTGTCAAGAATGTCATCTCTATAGATGTACTGAGAAAGGCGTCGCAGTGATTAGGACACCGGATTCGTATTCGTGAGGATAGTGCTTAATACCCAGTCCGCAAATACAAATTTAAATCTACCGTGTAGTTTCCCACGCTAAAGCCAAACGCTGAGATGATTCCTCTATCCATTCTCATCCCGCCTCTGTCAGAGCTTGTACCCTTCCTGTGCGATAACCACGTCGACGGACGCAAGATTTAAATATTGCTCCGTTTATTTTCTATCCATCTATCAAGCCAGAAAACGATGTGAAAATACGGCCGATCTAAAGGTCTACAGCACCACTTTGAGAGGTATTTGATGTATCGTATCGAGTTTCGCTCATCAAATCAAAAACAATTGCTGTCATATTGGGTACTAAAGTTGGATTCCTCCTTGAATAAAACGACCCTCTATTAACCTGCTATCGAACTGTCATGTTGGGGTGGCAGCAGTAAACGCTACTTCCTCTGACCACATAATTTCACAGCCCTATGAAAAACGCTGAATCGAAGGAGAAAATTGACCAGTAGAAGGCTTTGACAGTCATTCTCTCGAGCCTCAAAGAAGTCTACCACCCCATGTAGCCTGGAACTTGGTTTTTCGAAATCAGATGTCCATGATATGTTACAGAACAGCTAGTACAGGCATATAAAAATCATTACTTCACTAAATGTCCGCCCCCGGTAGCTGAGTGGTCAGGGCGACATAATGTCAATTCTAAAATCCTAAGGGCCCGGGTTCGATTTCCGGCTGGGTCGGAGATTTTCTCCACTCAGGGACTGGGTGCTGTGTTGTCTTAATCATCATCATTTCATCCCCATAGACGCGCAAGTCGCCGAAGTGGCTTCGAATCGAAAGACTTGCACCCGGCGAACGGTCTACCCGACGGGAGGCCCTAGTCACACGACATTTACTTCACTAAATCAAAGGGACGTCATAAATGTGTCTAATTTACGAATGTGGCACCGGAGAAGGTGGACGGATTCGTCAATCGGTAAAATGCCACATGAAATTACAAATGTGGATGGATAAGAGCCACAGTAGGACTCCTTGTAAGCGGTTTAGCAGATTTAAAATCTTAGCTCAGTCTTTTCATCGAGTGCGTTGCAGGGTAAGTATATAGTAAGAGGGAAACCTCTGGTTTGCTGAATGAAACTGCTGTTAATTCTGATTCATTGTTTTACCTTTTACCACCACAGCAAGTTAATCGAAGTTACAATCAATTGAATTGGGGGGGGGGGGTGTACTGTTAGCTAGTGTGAACACAGATTTACTAAGATTTTTCCGAATTTGGTAGCTTAAATGATTTTGAGTAACTTTTAGTTTAAGATTTCTAAACATAAAAAGTCGTAAAAAAAAGGCCGATTATTTCGGGCCAGCTGTTGAGCAGCTTAAGAACAATTTACGAGTATCTAATCTTTGCCTTGCGCTACCAAGTATTGAGAAAGGTGTCTAACAAAAATCGTTGCAATCAGAGAAACTTTCAATAAAAACATACAGACTGTTTCCGTGATGCTTAAAAAGACTTTAAGTGAGGTTAGAGAAAGACAAGTTTATCAAACCGAGATGAGGAATCCTAATCCGGAAAAATTGAACAGGAATTTATGAAGCCAAACGCGTTGTCGGGAAAATCCGCCGTTGCAGTACGCGAACCTAAGAATCATAGTTTTTTCTCGAACCTCCGACACTACTTAATCTAACTTAAATTAATTTACTCTAAGGACAACACACACACACTCATGCCCGAGGGAGGACTCGAACCTCCGACGGAGGGAGCCCGCGAACCGTGCCAGGGTGCCTCAAATCAAGGGGCTACGCCTCGCGGCGGTGAAGAGTAGCAAGCGAACATGTGCAGGTCTGCCATTCACAGAAACGCTTGTTGTCGTCGAATTTGCGACGTGATGAGGTTTGCTACCCTTTCTTGCATATGTACAGTACTTAATACGGAAACAGAATGCTTAATAGTCGCAGTGGTGTTGTATGGATTGTTGAGAACTCCAAATTACAGTTGTGAAGAGTTATCCGCACACATTTGAGTCAACGGCCGTGCCGAGGTAAATACACCGGTTCCCGTCAGAGCAACGAGGTTAAGCACTGTCGAGCGTGGCCACTGTTTGGACGGGTGACCGTTCGGGTACACCACGTGTTGTTGGCAATTTTCCCTCTGCCTTTACGGAAGAGGGGACAGGAGGAGTGGTGGGGTGAAGTTCCTGATTACCAGTCTTCGCGCCGATGTTCTGCATTCAATTCTAAAACTCTCTGCAGTGTCTCATGAAGGGGGCGCATGCGACTCTGTTAGTGAGGATCCGTTCGTCGGATGGGAACGTTAAGCTCGGCGGGCCCCTTGGGGTTCTTCGAGTAAGCTATGGTCTGGCACAGGATTTCACCGTCTCCATTCTCTCACCACCTCTTACGTATACACGGTCTTCCACACTTAATCGGTACACTTAAAGACACAGCTCTCATACCTAGCGATGGAAGGGTCCCGAGGACGCGGAGGATAGGAAAAATCTTTTCAATTAGGCGGCCGAACTTGCCCTTTAGGGTGTACTAGCCATTCAACGCCTTAAGATTTTCCTTTACTTTTAAAACAGATTTTCAGTGAACTCGGGGGGAAGTCATTGCCATTGGTCGTGTTTCTGAGCCACCTACTGTTCGCACTGCTGGAAGATTTTTACATAAAATTGTGCAGCTAGATTATGTTTATTATGGTAGTCTTATCATATAGGTTTTCACCTTAGCCATCTTCAAATCAAAGAAAAAAAAACAAATTTAGATGCAATGTATCTCATCAAATACTTTACTGAACGAAAGGCAATAAGTGCATTTTTCTCTGTATGTTCATATAGTACCGAGAGAGATTCGGTGTGTCCGTCCTTGTTTCTTCTTTAAACTGTTGATGACTAAGGCCGAAAAGAGTGACAATACGGATTAATAAAAATATGTGAACTTGACATTTCTGTTTCTAAGGGCAAAAAATGATTCCAAAGCTCTTTAAAGGTTTGTGATCCTATTATTGGAAGATACGACACTCGATCTTTGTGCAGGTATGTGGTTCCAACACGATAAATCGCCTGTTCGTGAATATCTGCCCAGGAGAAGCAGACCAAACGACATGGCTTAAAGAAAGTTCTTGCCCCCAGGTCCTGTAGTATGCACCCAGCTCTCTCAACTGATGAGAGCGACTGATGTCCTTGTAGTTTTGTTCCTTTTTATCCCAAACAAACCAACCAATCAACTAATGAGCCCGCTTGCTTTTTTTTCGTTCAAGAGAACAACATCGGGTTTTATTTAACGGGTACGACAGAATTTCTATGTCTTGAAACGTCCCCTTAGAACAATTTATACACGACTGTGCTTAACCTGACACACAATAATTTTAGCGCAACGCAATCTGACTGTCAAAAATCCCTGCAAAAGAATGGCCCTGAGTAACATTAAACTATACCTTTCACAAATCACTTACCTCACAAAAATCTCCGTTACTCGAACTACTGCAATACGGGGAGCGCCACTACTGCCAGCTAAATAAAAGATTCAAACTACTGAAGGCGCTAACTACTGATAGGGATAGTTAGCAAATGAAAGATTTTAATAGAGAACTAACAATGTATTTACCTTAATATTCATAATTGACATCCAGTATTACAAATTATCAAAACTCCGCCATCTCTCTCCCCACATCCACCACTGCTGGCGGCTCACCTCCAACTGCGCAACGCCACGCGCTGTTCACATCCAGCTATAGCAGTTCATGACAACAATGGCAGACAACAATGCAAACTAGCCACAGGCTGCACACAGCACAGCCAGTGATTTTCATACAGAGCGCTACGTAACGTTGCCAATAAGAAAACATAAACAGCAAACTTACATAAAGAAAACATAAACAGCCTACTTACAGTCTTCAAGCAGGCCGTATTTTTGGTTATAACTGCTACTGTGCTGGGGGCAAGAACTTTCATTAAGCTATGTCATTTGGTTTGCTTCCGCTGGACATTAATATGAATATTTGTGCCTATTTCCACAGACTTGTTTTGTAAGGTTTGGTAACTGCATTAATATCTACAATGATCGGCCAGAATATTATGATTACCGACATATTATCGATATAAACCCGTCCAGGCAATAGCAGCGTCATCAGGCGAGGAATGACTGCTAGTCTGACACACGCACGGTACATGTATCAGCGAGCGCGCTGTCCTTGTGAGGAATGGGGAAGGCGTGCAATCAATTTGAGTTTGACCGAGGGCAGATTGTGATGGCCCGGAGGCTCGGCACGAGCATTTCGGAAACTGCAGAACTTGTCGGGTGTTCGACGAGTGCTGTGTGAGTGTCGTCAACACGTGGCGAAACCAAGGTGAAACCACGTCCAGACGCCATGGGGTTGGGCGGCAGCCCCTCATTACGGATGTCATATGTTGTAGGCTGGGCAGATTGATAAAACAGGACAGGGACGAACTGTGGCGGAACTAACATCACACTTTAATGCTGGCCAGAGTACAATTATGTCTGACACACGCATGTGCCTATGTTAACGCCACGACATCGGCATCTACGAATGAAATGGGTACGTGACCATCGGCACGGAACGTTGGCGCAGTGGCAGAGCATTGCACGGTCTGACGAATCCCTGTATCTTCTTCATCATGCCGACTGGAGGGCGCGAATCCATCGTCTTCCAGAGGAACTGCTCCTTGACGCGTATACTGCTGGACGGTGGCAAGCTGGCGGCGGCTTCATTATGCTCTGGAGGACATTCACTTGGACATCCACGGGTCCAGTAAAGCTCGTGCAAAGCACAACGACGGCCATAGAGTATCGTGCTCTGGTTGCAGGCCATGTACGCCGCGTCATGACGATCATGTTTCCCGATGGCAGTGGCATTTTCAAAAAAGATAATGCGGAATGTCACAAGACCAGGAGTAGGAAGGAGTGGTTCGAGAAACACATTGGCGAGTTCCAGTTGATGTGCTGGCCCCCAAACTCGCCAGATCTGAATCCGATCGAACACATCTTGGATATGACTGAACGTGGCGACAGAGATCGTCGCCCCCCTCCCCGGAATGTACGGGAATCAGGTGACTCGTGTGTGCAGATGTGGTGTCAGCTCCCTCCAGCGACCTATCAAGGCCTCACTGCTTCCATGCCAAGACGCGTCGCCGCTGCTATCCGTGTCAAAGTTGGACATACCGGCTATTAGGTATGTGGTCATAATGTTCTGGATGATCAGTGTATATCTAATGTGTCCTTTGGTTTATATCAAAGAAAATTGTCGAAATCTTTAACTCTGTCTTGACAGCAATGGAACTCAATTGACTGGCGCAGTGGTAATTGACGAAGATGTCTAGATCTGCTGTTTAGGGCAGTACATGGGTAGGCATTGTTATGGGTATTTTTGAAACGTTGAGAAGTATTAGACGATTAATTATGCTTCATATGATAATTTTAGCAGTACTATTCCATAACGGAAATACATGTAGAAATAATAAAATCTATGTGTTTTTAATTAACAGCAAACTAATGGGCTTTGTTAAACTTTTCAACATGCCACCAGAATGCTTATCTTTGGTGGCTTTTGGGTTTGCTGATTTTACCTCACTGTGTCCTAATTTATATGAGTTAATGAGAAACATTTTGACGACTCTGAAAGATGACGACATACGGGAACAAAGGGGACAATAACCTCGCTGGCGGTTATTGTGTGCATAAAACACTTGCGCAGGTGCACGGGAACTCACGTGTATCGCAAGATGACACAATTCCGAGTAGAGTGCAGCTGAGCAAACGATAACTGTATCTGAACATTCATCGAGAGCCGATCACGCTCTCCACGTTGCCTAACTTGGATAGGTCGATTGTCGTGGGAAACTTGCCAGTGCAAAACTACCAGCTTCCACAGCAGAAGTACAATACGTCCAGTTTTCCTAAATCAAAAAGTCAGGAAGATCTCATCAAACTCTGTGAAGACACTGATAATAAAGTTCAAAACGCGGTATTACCTCGATAAGGGTCACTTGCAATGTAACTTACAATCACTAATTTTCGCAGTGTATTCGATTAGTTATAGTGCAGGAAATTATTGTGTCATTACTTTCCTGCTCTCTTGATTCGCCTTTATTCTTTTTAGTACTCTTGAAACTAGTGGTTCAACTGGTTTTACGGTTCTTTAACAAATGACAGTCATAGACAAAGAGAGTAGTTACTGAAACGAAGGTTGCCTTTTCATTTGCTGCAAGTTTTTATGATAATATTACGATCACTTAATTTTTATAATTTGATTTTCCATTATCATTATATTATATGAATGCCACAATTTCTGCTCTCCACCGTGCCCATTAAATATTTTAAAATGTTAAGCGAAAGCGAGACAGCAGCCTGTTAACAAAAATGCAACAACTCTGACGGCCTATACTTGGCGAGTCTCTAAAAAGTAATTGGTACAGATACTTCTAAGCATCATGTGTTAAGATGTCTTCCTCTCACGTTTACGGAAGTTTATACATCCCTATGTGCACTCGCTGGTCACTGCTGCTCAGTTTGGAGCGGGACTCATCACTGAAGACAATTCTATTCCAATCAGTGAGATTCGATGCCGAAGACGCGTTTTGAGACTCCCTGTACAGCTGTGGGATACCAACCTAACTGTCGCCTGCTACACGGTCCGACAACCAACAATGATGGTCTAGGATGTCATTTCTTTTCACAGCAGGACCCCTTCCGTTGTCACCCGCGGCACCCTTACAGCCCAGCTGTAAGCCGATGATATTCTACGCCATTTTCTTTCACTTCTTGACAAGCTGTGCAGGGAATACATTTTAGCAAGATAAGGCCCGTCCGTACACGGTGAGAGTTTCTACTGCTTTTCTTCGTGCTTACCACACCCAGCCTTGACCAGGAAGGTCTCCGGATCCCAACCCAATTGAGAATGGTTTGGGCATTAGAAAAAATGGTTCAAATGGCTCTGAGAACTATGGGACTTAAACTGCTGTGGTCATCAGTCCCCTAGAACCTAGAACTACTTAAACCTAACTAACCTAAGGACATCACACGCATCCATGCCCGAGGCAGGATTGGAACCTGCGACCGTAGCAGTCGCGCGGTTCCAGACTGGAGCGCCTAGAACCTCTCGGCCACTCCGGCCGGCGTGGGAATTAGAGATAGAGCCCTCCGGCCACCTCGGGATTGGACAGATTTAGTATGATATCTCTCAGGAGACAATCCAACAACTCTGCCAATAAATGCCAAGCCGAATAGCTGCCTGCATAAGGGAAGGAAGTGGACCAACACGTTATTTACTAGCTCAATTTGTGAAACTCTTCCTCTTGGATAAATCATCTAATTTAACTGTAATTATAGTCATTTGTTTGTCTGTGCATGTACGTCACATCTGCCGATTTTCGTCCCATTCGGATAATTCATTCGTGGTGTTCAAAAAATGGTTGAAATGGCTCTGAGCACTATGGGACTTAACATCTGAGGTCATCAGTCCCCTAGAACTACTTAAACCTAACTAAACTAAGGACATCGCACACATCCATGCCCGAGACAGGATTCGAACCTGCGACCGTAGAGGTCGCGTGGTTCCAGACTGAAGCGCCTAGAACCGCTCGGCCACACCGGCCGGCCATTCGTGGTGTACAGCGATTTTTGTCTTAGGGTGTATATTGGTAACATTTTCTTGCAAGGCTCCTGCGCGAATTACGTATATTATAAGCATTATACATTATATTTTACATCGTCATGGATACTTATTTGAAAACCAAATCAAGACATAAGTTATCGCGGATTTCAGGTTGAATTTTTGACAAAACTTTCACATTTTTCCGTGTATCAAACCAGCGTGACACCTTCTTTCTATACTGTCGGTATTTCCTATTCGTAAAATTTGTTATGTATTCCTGCCGCTTAAACAATATTCCAGAAAAGGCTTTCCAAGTGTTTATAAGATGTCCCTTTTGTAGGAAAGTGCCATATCCCAACCTGCCATTTCCTTTCCCAAGGCCGGCATGTGTGGCCGAGCGGTTCTAGGCGCTTCAGTCTGGAACCGCGCGATCGCTACGGTCGCAGGTTCGAATCCTGCCTCGGGCATGGATGTGTGTGATGTCCTTACATTAGTTAGGTTTAAGTAGTTCTAAGTTCTAGGGGACTGATGACCTCAGCTGTTAAGTCCCCAGTGCTCAGAGCCATTTTTAACCTTTCTCTAGAATTGGAAGTTGTTATTTTTCAACTTTTGTCAAGTTCTTAGGTCATTTGTGTAGTGTAAGTTCTTTTTTTTTCTTTTTTGTAACACTGTTTATCAGTGATTTTATTATTGTCCATCTTGTTCTGATAATGAACACGGGTCAAAGACAGTGTACTCGTAATTTATTAAAAATCAGCTCATGTTGTTTTCCTTTTGATAAATCACGACAACTTTAATAAAAGAAATGGCAGTGTTATGTATGTCTAGTTTAGAACTTGGTAAAATGCACTATCGGTATATCTATACGTCGGCCTGAATGTAATGCCATGCCTGGCAGATAATAAGGTCATCGTTTCTTTAAGTGTGCTCTGCAATACGTGAATTCACTTTTCGGTCGCACTTGTCAACACATCGCGATAGCGCTGCATTAAAGCAGTCCTTGTAATCAACTGACAACGTATCGCACGATAGTCCTGATACTAGCAAAATAACAGATGATGCAACTTTGGCTAACGTGCCATCAGCCTTTGGTTAAACAAGTGTGCAGGTGGCTGCCTTGGTCGAAGGCAGGATGTTCGTGAAGAGCTCTTCATAGTGTTTCATTATTTGTGTGTTGTATTGGGAGCAGATCGACTCGGTTTATTATTGTGATCTCCAAGACAAATGAAACAATAAGCTTTTGAAATTGTATTGCAATTTTTTCAGAAGAATTCACTCTTTTCTTCAAATCAAAAGGACATATTTTAAGCTGGAAGAAGCACGAGATGAAAGTACACATAGCCTACTCCAGCCGAAAGCTGGACGATGCACGACTCGGAAAGAGAAGTTTCTTGATTTTCGTTGTGCATTTGTGTCGGCAGCCATACAATTACCGGTTTGCCTATGCACTGACGTTGCATCACGGTACTGCCATCGTTGTAGTAATCGATCCTGCTTGGCTATGAAGTCTTTCGCGACGGAGTCCTTGCATAAAAAATTCTCTGTTTATTCCCTGACGACAATGATGGAGGCAGTTATCGAAAGCTTGGTATTTTTTCCAAATCAGAGGCGACATGTAAACCGAGAACTTTTTGTGCAACTTATCCTACTATTGCAACATTGTTTATGCCTAATCATATAGCACGCAATGTTTTCAGTAATTATGCGACTTCCCCTTTGTATTTTATACAGAAAGTTGTTTCCAGAGTAAGGTTTTGGGTGGATGTATTCGGAGCGAACAGTAACGTATGTCTTGAAACTAAAAAGTTTGCTGTACTACAAAAATTTCCGCTCAGTATACGAGTGATATATACCGTGTGACCAAATATACCCAGACACCCTACTGAGGGCGATCTGTGTAACATCAGGATTTAATACGAAGGTATGCGAGTGCAAGCACCATGCGTCAACATCAAACATATTCTGTCATATTAAGTCAACAGAGAGAACGAGTACTTTCAAATTGTGATTACGATAGGAGAAAACTAGTTTAAATTGAATTACGTGTGGCCAAAACAACCGTTGGTGCTATTATTATGAAATACAAACGTCGGTGATGTAAAAAAATCCAATCGTCGCTCTAATATTCAAAGACATATACGCATGTGAGCACCAAAGTGTAAAACAAGCATTTCAAACCAAAACGAATTGCTCGACACGCGCAGGCATCGAAAACTGGATTCACGCCCGTAACGAAAGAAAAAATATACCAAGGAAGCATTCGCTAAACTGATGAGTGGAAGCCGTGAATCGTAAACACGTCAGCGACCCACTCAGACACGTATATTGCCAGACAAATTAGTAGTATCTGTTGATTTAACCGGATTACTGTATTTCTGTGTCCCCTAAACACAATAAATCGCTACAGGGGGATTTAAACAGAAAAAAGAGTGGGATTCTTCTTTGCATCAGCTGAAAGTTCTCCAAAGGAAAAAAAAAAGACATAAAGCAGGCCATTGCGTCGACGAATATTTTGTTGGTCAGGAAATGATCCATTTCTTGTTAACAGATAACAAACAGGTGACAATGGTAGATAGATGAAGTAAGACTACACCATTTTCCAAGTATAGCTTAGACCAGCTAAAATTCCTCTCAGTCGAAATCTCACATCTTATGTGAGTACACTGAGAGGAAAAAATCGCAACACCAAGAAAGAGTTGTGCGACATAAACTAAAGTTGCTAGGCGTGTTTCTACATCTCAAAGATGATGTCTATTCAGATTTCTAACTCTTAGCGCCACTATGAGGATGCAGATTAGGTTTGCTTTAAACACACGCTGTACCGGTCGTGTGCCTTACATTTGAGATTGAAGTTGGTGAGCTGATGTTAATAATGCCTTAAGGGTGGCAAAGACGGCAACTCACTGAGTTTTTCAATGAGGTCGTGTAATAGGGCTGCGAGAAGTTGAATATTCCTTCTGCGATACTGCAGAGAGACTTGCATCGTTTTCGGCGCATGGCTCTGGCTCGTCGTACTGCATCTGTAGCATCAATTAGAGCAGCAGTTGGCATCGCAGTGATACGACGAACTGTTACAAATCGGTTACTTCAAGGACAACTCCGAGTTAGATGCCCTGTATACGTGCATTCCACCAACCCCACATCACTACCTGTTGTTCCTACAGTGGTGTCAAGCGAGAGCTCATTGGTGGTCAGCGTTTAGGTCTGTTGTGTTTTCTAATGAAATCTAGTCCCGCCTCGGTGCCAGCGATGGCGGTGTGTTGGTTACAAGGAGGCCAGCTGATGACTTTCAGCCAACCTGTCTGCGTGCTACACATACTTTTGGAGTTACGGTCTGATGTGCGATTTCGTATGACAGCAGGAGAACTCTCATGGTTATCCTACGCTCGCTGACTGCAAATATTACGGCAGTCTGGTGATTCGACCTGTTGTGCTGCCATTCATGAACAGCATTCCAGGAGGTGTTTTCCAACACGGTAACGTTTGCCCACACACGGCTATTGTAACCCAACATACTCTACAGAGTGTCGACGTTGCCTTGGCGTGTTCGATCACCAGATGTCTCCAATCGAGCACATTTGAGATATTAACCGTCCGCGTACTGACCGACCAAGTGCTACAGGAATGGAACTCCATCCCACAAAGTGACATCCAGCACCTGTACTAGACAATGCAAGCACGTTTGCAGCTTGCATTCTACAGCCTGCCGATTACACCGACTATTAATGTATCAGAATTTCACATTTTCAATGGCTTTTCTCGCACTTACATTAACCTTTGATCTCGCAATGTTAATCACTTACATATGCAACCTAGACAAATGTATTCCCGGAATTTTTATTACTCTACATTAATTATTTGGTGGTGTTGCGATTTTTTTCCGTCAGTATATTTGATGCTTACGATGTTCTGAAATCTGAGAAGGCATAACTTACTGACTTTTCACTTTATTGAATGTAAGACTGTGGTCTGAACTGTCAATAGGATAGTATTTGCAAACAAATGTTGAGTAGGTTGAGGAATTTTGAATTTACTGGGAAAATCGGCGTAGTGGTTAACACACTGGAATTCCATTCGGAAGAAGCCGAATTCAAACCTCCCTCCGTTCTTCATTACAGGCGCATTGAACATATCTACGAGGAATGGCTGACCAAAAAGTGAATCATACTGTTGCAGAGCACTGAGTAATTAGTGATACAGAAACTAACCAAACGACACTGGAGCAATCCATGGCCTCATATTTTGGGAGAGACAAGTTCAGTAATCCATTCATTCGTCTAGAACACATAACTGAAGAAAACAAAAAAAGTAACATTGTTATTTAACGTCTCGTCATCAACTATGTCATTGTAGGCGAAGTTCAAGCTCAGTAAGAAAGGATGGCGAAGTACATGGGCTGTCTCCTGTTTAAGAGGAATGATTTGGAATTTGCGTTAGTGTGTTTAGGGGAAGCAAGTAAAACCAAATCTGCGTGGCTGCTTACTCTGATATAATGTGGAGAGTGGCAATGAAAAATTAAATTAAGTGCACATGTCGCATTCATTACATAAATTTATTTGACGTGAATATCAAGTTTGAAGGAGCAGTTAAATATTTTGATCCACACAAGACCATTTATTAACACCTGTTATCCGTATAGTAATTTTCATGTTGATTTATAAACGACACCTGCGATCTTATCCTATAATCTACACTCCTGGAAATTGAAATAAGAACAACACCGTGAATTCATTGTCCCAGGAAGGGGAAACTTTATTGACACATTCCTGGGGTCAGATACATCACATGATCACACTGACAGAACCACAGGCACATAGACACAGGCAACAGAGCATGCACAATGTCGGCACTAGTACAGTGTATATCCACCTTTCGCAGCAATGCTGGCTGCTATTCTCCCATGGAGACGATCGTAGAGATGCTGGATGTAGTCCTGTGGAACGGCTTGCCATGCCATTTCCACCTGGCGCCTCAGTTGGACCAGCGTTCGTGCTGGACGTGCAGAACGCGTGAGACGACGCTTCATCCAGTCCCAAACATGCTCAATGGGGGACAGATCCGGAGATCTTGCTGGCCAGGGTAGTTGACTTACACCTTCTAGAGCACGTTGGGTGGCACGGGATACATGCGGACGTGCATTGTCCTGTTGGAACAGCAAGTTCCCTTGCCGGTCTAGGAATGGTAGAACGATGGGTTCGATGACGGTTTGGATGTACCGTGCACTATTCAGTGTCCCCTCGACGATCACCAGTGGTGTACGGCCAGTGTAGGAGATCGCTCCCCACACCATGATGCCGGGTGATGGCCCTGTGTGCCTCGGTCGTATGCAGTCCTGATTGTGGCGCTCACCTGCACGGCGCCAAACACGCATACGACCATCATTGGCACCAAGGCAGAAGCGACTCTCATCGCTGAAGACGACACGTCTCCATTCGTCCCTCCATTCACGCCTGTCGCGACACCACTGGAGGCGGGCTGCACGATGTTGGGGCGTGAGCGGAAGACGGCCTAACGGTGTGCGGGACCGTAGCCCAGCTTCATGGAGACGGTTGCGAATGGTCCTCGCCGATACCCCAGGAGCAACAGTGTCCCTAATTTGCTGGGAAGTGGCGGTGCGGTCCCCTACGGCACTGCGTAGGATCCTACGGTCTTGGCGTGCATCCGTGCGTCGCTGCGGTCCGGTCCCAGGTCGACGGGCACGTGCACCTTCCGCCGACCACTGGCGACAACATCGATGTACTGTGGAGACCTCACGCCCCACGTGTTGAGCAATTCGGCGGTACGTCCACCCGGCCTCCCGCATGCCCACTATACGCCCTCGCTCAAAGTCCGTCAACTGCACATACGGTTCACGTCCACGCTGTCGCGGCATGCTACCAGTGTTAAAGACTGCGATGGAGCTCCGTATGCCACGGCAAACTGGCTGACACTGACGGCGGCGGTGCACAAATGCTGCGCAGCTAGCGCCATTCGACGGCCAACACCGCGGTTCCTGGTGTGTCCGCTGTGCCGTGCATGTGATCATTGCTTGTACAGCCCTCTCGCAGTGTCCGGAGCAAGTATGGTGGGTCTGACACACCGGTGTCAATGTGTTCTTTTTTCCATTTCCAGGAGTGTATTATTTTGCTCACAACCGCTTCATTTTAGGAATTTATGCAATTTTGTAAATTCATTTTATAATAAGTAATCGCATGATGACCTATTGATGCCAAAAGAAATTATTCAATTTATTTATGTTAAGACCTGTATGCAAGACATTACTCAGAGTTGAAGATACGAAACATACCATTTTTAAAAGAGAACCTTTTTCCACTACAGTGCTCTTCAAAACATTAAACACAATCTGGAGCAAAACTTTCTATGTGAGATCACTTCATCAGCTTGCGTGTCAATTGGATAGTCATGTGATTTATGGATTTACTTATGCTGGCACGATTTGTGATATCAAGTCATGATTTATGTTCCTTAATTATGACAAAATGTAGATTATAATAGGTATTATATTTTGCGCTTAATCTGATATTTGAAAGAGAAATACTAGTCAGACTAAAACCATCAGCAGTTACAATAGAACATTTACTTGCGATGAGAAGAATAATGAACTATACAGATAAGGATGTCTGAACTGTAGGCTCGGCAGCAATTGAAGCAAGGGATGAGAAAACAAATGAAGACAGAAGAATGTGACGAAACGTGGTATATAACTGCTGATGAGGTGAGAAAAAGATAAATGGATGAATCGACTAAAAAAGGAAAGAAAGAGTACTGGAAGAACCAATTATCCTTTTTGTCACTACTGAAGAAGAGAAATTGGCGTTAATTTGATTTTTGAGGCATAAAATACGAAAGTCTCAAACTAAAATGTTTTTCTCGAAGGAAATTGGAGTATTACAGTTCGCTTAAGCTACAGGGGAGCTTGTTACAGAGACCAGCAGCGTCAATGAACGACTTAGGGAAATTTTTCGCGTTTTTGCTGTGTACAGCCAGATAAGATGGAGCTCCTGTTATGATATGACAGATATTCGGTATGTGAGGCAAAATACTGAGGGGCTTTCGCATCGAGAAACTGACGAAGTAGAAACAGTGCGTGGTGTGGTTGTCACGTATCTAGTCTGGTCACGACCATCCTGGCTGAGGATGTAAGTCACTGACATCGTTCTTCCCTGCTCCTGTCATGTTGGATTGTATCATAATAGTGAAGGTTTTGCATAGCGAATGAACGCCCTAGGTCGTTTCACACGTTCGCAATTTTCGGAGTACCTAGAGACAAATGAGAAGGCGTTTCTCTATCCAGAGTAGGTATTTACCGAAAGGTAAAAGCAGAGTCTGTGCCGTTTTTTTGTATGCTGTTGAGGTGCTCTCGGGAGACGAAGGAAGCAAGCGTTCGATGAACTCGGAAAAGATAAGTTTTTGATGAAATAGGCTTATCACAATTATCCGAGACCCCTTCATAATCTTTTCAGCATATTCTGCGTCCGTCTGAAGAATGAAAAGCGTTCGGATCGTCCTTAATGCGTGTGATGACAGTACTAGAGCTGTCCTCACAATACTGTTCGGGGTAGTGCCGCGGTTAAGGCTCTGCACGCGCATTCGGAGGGATGGGACTGCAAATTCCTGATCGTCCACTGAGCTTTAGGATTTCCTTAAACAGAATAGAAAGAGTGCTGGGGAAAACAAAATTTCGATTTCTAAAACTTGTCAAATCGTTCAAATGTCTAGCTTTAATACCAACTAATAATGTAAAACTGGAGAGCACATAAAATAAATGGCAGGGGATGGAAAAAAAGAAAGATTTTTGGGACGAATGGAGGAAAAGTGGAGTGGACTTAAAATCGAAATCGCATGCAAGACCGTAGTGTGATCAATTTCAGACTACAGCTCTAGCCTTTGGAGTCCCTATCAGTTAGGTATGACAGCAGACATCATTGTCTTCAGAAACGAGCTGCTAGAATCGTTAGCAGATTAACATTTCACCGCTCAACAAGTGAACTAAATTGTAGATAAAATCTCTAATATTATTAGGAAGTACCACCCACTGTAGACCGTGCAGCGGCTTAAGGAGTATGAAGGCTGAAGCACCCAGAACTTGTACCTTTTGTATTTTGTGACCAGTTCAAGACATCGAAAAAAGGTCGTCGGGAAATGGCAGTACATAGAGAGACCGTAATTTTGTTGTATTGGCAATACTCTTAACCATTGTATCAAACGGGATATGGAAGAAGTAAGTTTTTTAATGGAACAACATACCTTTTTAAAGACTTTCGAAAGCTCTTGAAAAGACGAGTACAGCGATATAACGTCCGTTGATGTTAGCTTGAAACTTTTGTTAAACGTCCGAGAAACGTGCTTAAGCTGAGTGGCAAAGAGGTCGCAATCAGCTATAGTCATGTAATCTCCCCCAAGTGCCACGCTCATGCAACCAGAAGATAGACCTAAGCTAGTAATATAGAACGTAATTTCCCAGTCCTGTTTTATCCAGCATAAATGCAGGGTCAGAGAAGATAGCTGAGTGAATTATTAGGAATCTTATTCATTTTCTTTTTGCCAAAGATCTCTATTATCGCTTGAAACGATGTCGGTCACTAAGGTGGTGAGAACAATGTCATCTAAGGAGTCACGTCCATCTATGCATAATGTTGCATAGCAACATGAAATGGAACGAATACTTCAGCTCAGTAGTAAGGGAAGCCGAATGGTCGACTTCGATTTGTTGGGTGAATTCAAGGAGAGGAGGTGTATAGAACACTTGTAAGATCCACTCTTGAGCACTACTCGAGGGTCGGTCGCATTTAAGGTAAGACATCGAAGAATTTCAGAGGCGAGTCGCTAGATTTGTTATGAGAAGATTCTATCAGGTAGGTCAATGGTGCAGTGGCAGGCTACATATCGATCCCGGATCAGTTCTAGGATTTCTATCTGTCAATTATCACTTCTTTGCTCTCTTGCAATGTTCCTTGATGTGAAAAATGCCGAGCTGCACCATGGTTTGGAATCCACGTTAAAGTGCAGGTCTCCTGCAACGGGCTGGATAAGACACTGCATATAGCGGAGGCAGCAACGTCGTACCACCTCCAACAGGACAAGCCTAGTAAATCACTGTGGCGTTCGAAACAGTCTTCCGACTGATGACTGCTTTACTTACTTAGGTCCGATCAACGCACCAATATTACGAAAACTCTCTGGGAACTTAAAAAATGGCTCTGAGCACTATGGGACTTAACATCTGAGGTCATCAGTCCCCTAGAACGTAGAACTACTTAAACCTAACTAACCTAAGGACATCACCCACATCCATGCCCGAGGCAGGATTCGAACCTGCGGCCGTAGCGGTCGCGCGGTTCCAAACTGAAGCGCCTAGAACCGCTCGGCCACCACGGCCGGCTCTGCGAACTTAAACGGGAGTTCCTCTGGAAAGACGAGGTTCTTTTTCCGCGAAACGACAGTTGTTTGTCCTTTGCTCCTTTTGCGAGTGGAACAGGAAAGTGAAAGACTAGCACTGTTACAACGCGCTCTTCGCCATGCACCCTATGGCGACTCGCGGACTGTCTAGCGTATCAGAAGGGGCTCAGGGAAACAATTTCAAATGTGTATACACTTAGGTTTAAATTAAGAGTTTTTGAGGACATAAGTAAACAGTCGAAAAACTTGACACGACAGCGGATATCGGATTTTTACAGCATACTACTTCTGTATATCCTGTGTTACATCTTTGTCTTGTTGCCTGTTTCAGTATACTGCTGAGGTAAGAATTTGTTTTATGTCGGAATCTGCCCTTTTGTTAAGGCTATGTAACTTCGTATCAAGGTACGACTTAAGCTAATGTATACTTTCAATTGTCAAAACAAAAACTGTAGTATAGCATTTCCAGTGCTGAGATGGCTGCATGGACGCGATCCGAGAGCCAATAAATTAAAACAAAAAAAATAAAAAATAAAATAAAATAAACAGCGGGGTCTGACATGAGAGCCACATTTGGCGGCGTTTGCACCACAGTAGCCGGTCGGATATCTTTGTGAAAAGTTCAAAGCTAACATTAACGAGTGTTCTACCATTTTATTCGTGTCTTCAAGAGCCTTCGAATGCCGTTACAAAAGAGCAGAGTTCCGTTAAAAAAGGAACTTCCTTCAGTATTTCGGTTGATAAAAGAGTAAGAGTGTTAGCCACGCAACAAAATTACGTGCCCTTCTGCGTACTATCATTTTCCCGAAAAATCTCATTTCGATGTCTTCATTCACGATATAAATGAGGTGAAAGTTTTACGTGATTTGCCTCGTATATGAAGGGCTTATTTCAATAGTAGTACAAGTCCATTACCTCCACTTTTCTGTCTATAATGCTTCTAAAATTAATGAGCCAAACAAACAGAAAGAAAGGTTCATCTCTAGCAAGAAGCCATATGCTTGAATATTTCTGGTATCTCAACTGCAGATTTTTCAGTGCTCATTTAACTTTAGGACTATGTATCTCAATATGAACAAAAATGGACTTGTACCACTATTTGTATCTCAATATGAAGAAAAATGGACTTGTACCGCTATTGAAACAAGCCCTTCGTATGAAGATTTCTTCTGCCGTCCTTGTCTCATCCGAAATTGTGCTCCATCTCTCATGATTTCGACGGCGCTGGGACATTAAGAGTTGTCATCCCCCCGTCCTTTGCCCTTACGAGGCTGAATTCGACTCGTTTCAGACCTTCCCACTACAGAAATGTGTAAATAAGTTACTGGGAATCCTATTCGTTTTCTTTTTGCCAACGATATCGACTGCCATTTGAAATAATACCGATCACTAGACCACGGGAAGCCTGGCCAACGCGCAGCTATCCCCTCGAGTCGCGCCGTGAATACTGCTTAACTGCCGCCTGGGCAGATCGCAGCCTGCCACAGTGTTTTCAGACAGTGACATGCAAATGTCGCCGGTGCGCCTACCCTACAGAAGCGATGGGCGGATCCTGGGGCGGCCGGTGCATCCAGGGAGGCTGCCAGTTGGCTCCACAACACCGAGGCGTTTTCACTTTCGTGAGCCGCGTCCGCAGTCGCGGTCGTGACGAAAGTCTTGGCTCGGACAACGCGAGCACGCGGCCACGCGGAACCGCTTCCCGGGTCGCTTCCACGCCCCCTTCTCGTCCTTCACTTTCCATCTCAGCCGACGCTCCCGTCAGGTGTGAGTTGGCGGCTACCATGTCGGTCATCAAGTTTCTAACGCAGTACACTCTCCTATGTTAATGTAAATCACTGTAGCAACAAGCACAACAATGAACACGCCTCTTGTATGTTTGTGCATTGTAGCACATAACTATTGAAACCTCACGCTAATGTTTTGGAGTGGACAACAGTATTTCATACATTCATACTTCATAACTTCACGTAGGTCATATATAACCAACAGGTTGTCTAGAAATGCGAGATTACTGAACGTAGCCAATGACAGAGAAACGTTTTCTTCTTCTTTTCCCAACCTGTTTAGTTCATTTTACAAGGGGCGTTCAATAAATAATGCAATACATTTTTTTCTCGGCCCATTTCGGTTGAAAAATGCAGAAATTGTTGTGGGACAAGCAGTGAGCTGTCATTGAGTTTCTTTTCGCGAAAACTAGAGCGTCGCAGAATGTCTGCGGAGACCTGGCAGTGAACAAACGCACGATGAGTCGTTGGGCGAGGCGTTTGTCACCATCCCAAAAAGGCAGCGCAAACGTGTCCAATCTCTAGTGTGCTGACTGACCGCACACAGCTGTGACTCTTGCAGTGCTGGAACGTGCAGACACTCTCATTCGAGATGATCAACGGATGCAAACTATTCCTTCTCCATGACAACGCAAGGCGTTTCACGAGAGGAGTTCATTGCACTACTCTTTCTCGTCCACCCTACAGCCCGGGTCTCGCACCTGTCGACTTCCATCTGTTTGGACTAACGAAGGATGCACTCCGCGGGAAGCAGTACATGGATGATCGGGAGATTAATGATGCAGTAAGACGTCGACCAGTAGGATGATACCAT
Source organism: Schistocerca cancellata (assembly GCF_023864275.1). Lineage (NCBI taxonomy): Eukaryota > Metazoa > Arthropoda > Insecta > Orthoptera > Acrididae > Schistocerca > Schistocerca cancellata. The sequence goes on along the minus strand of NC_064626.1, from coordinate 453,719,580 downwards.
ACGCCTATACAGGCCCTCCCAGTAAGGTGGCGTAAGACTGTCGCGTTGAACGGAGATAATGTTGAAAAATACGGTTTTGTAGCCAAGTTAAAGTGAGAGGAGAAAGTACAGACTGGATCGGACTAGGAAAAGGAGTAAGACAAGGATGCTGTCTATCACCTACTCTTGTCAACCTCTACTTGGCAAGATGATTGACCAATGCTCATTAGATGACAAAGAGGAAGAAATTGTAGGAAGAAGAGTAGGATGTTTGATGTTTGCTGATGACATGGTTCTTCTAGCCACAGGAGAAAAAGAATTACAGGGTTTGGTGGACACCATTGAAGCTAACGGAAAAAATTATGGAATGAAAATTAACACAAAGAAAACAAAAGTATTGGCACTAGGAGAAAATAAAGAAATAAAAATTATGATGAATGGAGAAATACGAGGGCTATCCACAAAGTACATTACGTTTTGGAATTAAAATTAAATAAAGTATTGGAAAATTTTTTTATTACATACAGATTAAAGCCACACTTAAATATTACTTTTCTACATAGTTGCCATTTAAATTAAGGCACTTATCGTAGCGATGGACCAGCTTGGAAATTCCTTCGTCATAAAATTCGGCCGCCTGCGCCTTCAACCACGTGGTTACCTCTTCTTGAAGCTGTGCGTCGTCATCAAAACGCTGCATAGCCAACCACTTCTTCATTGCTGGGAATAAGTGGAAGTCGCTCGGTGCCAGGTCGGGACTGTACGGCGGATGAGGAAACAACTCCCACTTAAAAGATTCGAGAACTTCACGAGTGGTATTTGCCGTGTGGGCCCGGGCGTTGTCGTGAATCAGCAAGATCTTTGAGCCCAACTTTCCCCTGCGCTTGTTTTGTATTGCTCTTCTGAGATTGTGCAGAGTTTGGCAATACCTTTGAGAGTTTATTGTAGTGCCTCTTTCCAAGAAATCCACAAAAATCACACCTTTTCTGTCCCAAAAGACAATCGCCATCACCTTCCTTGCTGACATTGTCTGCATGCATTTCTTGGGTTTTTGGGGGGAATTTGTGTGCCCCCACTGCATTGACTGCAATTTTGTCTCGCAGTTCACATGCTTAACCCATGTTTCGTCACCAGTAACGCTGCAATCGAGTAATGAGTCGCCATCTTTCTCGTAAGCGTCCAAAAACGTTAACGCTGCAGCCATTCGCTGATTTTCGTGAATCTCTGTCAAGATTTTTGGTATCCATCTCGCACAAAATTTGTGGTAACCAAGCTTTTCGGTAATGATTTCGTGCAACAAACTTCGTGAAATTTGTGGAAAACTCATGGAGAGTTCCGTTATTGTGAAATTACGGTTTTCACGGACCGCGGCATCGTCTTTTTCGACAAGTTCGGCAGTCACTGTGCTGGGTCTTCCACTTCGCTCTTCGTCGTGAACGTTAGTTCGGCCATTTTTAAATTTTATGACCCATTGACGCACTCCACCTTCAGTGATTATGTTGTCCCCATAGACTTCACAAAGCTGCCGATAGATTTCTATCGGTGTACAGTTTTTTGCAGTCAGAAACTTTATTACAGCACGCACTTCACACTTCGCGGCATTTTCAGTTAACGCTGACATTTCAAACTGTCACAGTAACTCAACGGAGTACAGCACAAACCTCTCAGTAACACGGCAGGATGCCGACTGAGCGGCGGAATGCCATGACACCAAGATGGCCGCGCTAGCCCCGCTCCTAACGGACACAAACGAAAACGTAATGTACTTTCTGGATAGCCCTCGTATTAGAACAGGTGCAAAATTTTCAGTATCTTGGAAGCACAATAGACACCAACTGGAAGTGCACCACAGAAATTAAAACGAGGATAGCAATGGCGAAAGAGGCATTTTATAAGAAAAGGAGAATTTTCTGCAGCGGTCTGGACAGAGAACTCAGGAAGAGACTCAGAAAGTGTCTTCTATGGAGTGTTCTTCTATATGGCGCCGAAACGTGGACTTTGAGGAAGAAAGACAGAGAAAGGCTGGAGGCTTTTGAGATGTGGACATGGCGGAGGATGGAAAGAATAAGTTGGATGGACAGAGTAAAAAAATGAAGAGGTTCTGAGAAGAGTAGGAGAGAAGAGACAGTTACTAGAAGTAATAAAAAGAAGAAAAAGAAATTAGATTGGGCATATATTAAGAAAGAATGACGGACTGATGGAAACAGTTTTAGAAGGTTATGTAGAAGGGAAAAGGAAGCCAGGAAGGAAGAGATTTCAGATACTGGATGACGTGATGGACGGTACAACATACAGCGGCCTTAAGAAGGAAGCAATGGATCGCAGAAAATTGAGAGGCAAAGGACCTGCTAATATAGCAAATAACTGATGATGATGACTGAAATCCTGAATAAAACCAATCACCTTTCAGGAGAAAAGTGTGTTGCGTTACTTATTGAACGCCCCCGCGTTATTTAACTTCGTGACCGGATGCCCTTCTTGAGATCAGTTTTCAAGGCAACTAAACGGAGGGAAGCCGTGTGTGGGATAGGTCTCTGAATTACGCAATTTTGTTCTACATGGTGTCGTATTCAACTATTTCTCTGACACGTTCTCTTTGGATACCAAGCTTGCATTTGCCTAAACGAGCGTCGGAATCCGCCTTAAAGCGACGCTCGAGTGGACCAGCGTACCAGCCGCTATTTGCTGGTCAGCAGCGTGGATTCGATTCGGATCTGGCTCACCGCAAACGAGCGCACTGCGCTCTACACTATAGCAGCAGGCCAGTGAATACGAGGAAAATGATCAGAAGCAGAGCTAGACTGCGTGGAACAAGATAAGCTACAACACGAGGTAATGTAAAGGAAGGAAACAGAAACAAATGCAACACAAACGGGCTATTGGGTTGGTGGGAAGTACAGTACGGAGGAAAAGAAGATACTTAAAACATGAACGATGTTGCAAACAAATCCTAGCAAAACCGAGCTTGTTTCAAATCTACAGACATGATTAAGGATGGAGAATCATGGACAAGGGGTGAAGGAAAACTGGAGCTTAACGTCCCGTCGACAACAAGATCGTTGGAGACGAAAGGCAAGTTTGGCTTGGGGAAGGATTGAAAGGAAAGTCAGCCCTTTCAAAGCAACCATCCCTCCATTTTCCTCAAGCTGTTAAGAGAAATCACGGAAAAACCTAAAGATCTCGAGTTCCGGACGAGGACTGGAACCATCATCCTCTCGAATAGTTCAGTGTCTTACCACTGCAAGACCTCAGTTCAAGACGCTGAGGAGGTGAACTAGTTGATTGTTCTTTTTAAATTACACACACACACACACACACACACACACACACACACACACACACATGCATGTACGCATTCCCCATGATTCCATAAGCAGTTTATAGTCTATAAGATAGGCATAGCACAGCCATATTTTAAACTCATGGCTTTGTCAGAGGAGAAGCACAAATCCGCAGCCTCCCTTTTCTGCAGTATCAACGTTACCTTAACATTCCGGAAGTCGGCCAAGCAACTCTTTCCTCTTGGTGAGGGAGAGGTATAAGTGATATTTTGCTACCGTCGTATTTTAACTAGGGTAGGCGAATACAATAATGCTGATCTTTGTTCTGTAGCTAGCCTCTTCTTTGTTAGACTTTTCCAACGACAAAAATTAACGTGCAACAGGTGAAATCACAAACGTTTTGTTTGATTATCAGGAAGATTGTCTTGAATTAAACCTCACAACCAATAACACGCTTATAAACTCGTTATATAATGTAACCTTCATTTGGTTTTTAGAATTAACATTCATAAATAAAATAGGCTCTGGATGCAAGGACGGTTTTATAACTCTTTTTAATCACATGATGGACTTCGGTACTGCCAGTCCCATCTTCCACCTCAAAACATATCCAATCCATGTTAGGTATTATTTTCCCCAATCGCAGCTGGCTGTCAGCCAAAAGGCAAGGCAAGTCCACAACGCCACACAAAATGACCTTTCACTTCAACCGGTAATTGTTATTCACACACTGCCGCGTTCCAATTAACCACTACGATGGTGAGTCGAGTTTTTAGAATTGCTAAATTGCCCGCTGAGTCAGCTTCGCAACGTGTCCTCCTCCGGTATATGCGACTGTGTTATGTCTGCAGGGGTCCTCCAAATACTATCTCGCAGAGAGAACTCTAGCGCCGGGAGCATAGTTCAGCGTCCGTCATGTGGCGAGTGCAAGGCCGCCGTCCGATAAGACTGCGTGCGGCTGTTTGTCGCACTACCACTGCCGTAGGTCAAGAACAAGTATTTTTTTCTTAGCCATATCTCAATCAAAAAATTTCTCTGTAGGAAGTTATTTCCTCTGAAGTTATATTTCTTTATAAGTAAATTCTTGTTTTTATAAATCTGCATTCTTACCTCGCACCATCCAGTTTGGTCAATTGAAGGTTTCGTTGACAGAGCAACTTTGTTATTTCGACTTCTGAAAGAACGTGTGAAATGCGATGAGTCTTTTGGTTTGATCCATAAGTTCGTAGCGTTTTTTTTCCATAAATTTAAACATAACAGGTAAACATTACAGAAACTTTAGTCATCAATAATATATTCTCCTTCACTATGTACAACAGTCGCCGGCCGCGGTGGTCTAGCGGTTCTAGGCGCTCAGTCCGGAACCGCGCGACTGCTACGGTCGCAGGTTCGAATCCTGCCTCGGGCATGGATGTGCGTGATGTCCTTAGGTTAGTTAGGTTTAACTAGTTCTAAGTTCTAGGGGACTGATGACCTCAGATGTTAAGTCCTCAGTGCCAACGCTGGGGTAATTTTACGATTCCACGACTCCAGAAATCATTTGGTTTCGAAGCGAAGTATTCATCTAGACATGTTCGGAGCGCGTTTTCGCCTGGAAAGGAAGTTCGATAGCGAAAAAGGTGAAAATCTGAGAACGCAAGGTCAGGTGAATAAAGTGGGTGTGTAATGACTTCCCAACCCAACTCTTCTATAGCGTTTTTTGTCAGTCTAGCAGAATGCGGGGCTGCGTTATCGTGGAGTAGCATCACTTCTCACAGTCTTCTTCGTCTTTGTTCTTGGACTGCACCTGCAAGACGACTCGGTTGTTGACCACAAATGTCAGCAGTGCTGGTTACACCTCGGGCTCGAGGAAGCAGTTCGTAGTAGGTACACCACACCGTCATTGTTCCACAACAGGCATAGCATATTTTGTGGCTGCGCGAAAGTCTTTATATGGGGAGTTGCTGCTTTGTTTGAGCTTCCTTCCTTATGTTACCATAAACACACCATTTCTGGTCACAATACAGCATAGGAATGGTCGGTCTTGTCGACGAGCCAGTTGATGACGATCACAGATATTCATATGACCACCCGCTGACTTTTCTGGTTTTGGCTTAAAAGATACGGTACGCATACACCCGATTTTTGAACCTTCCCCACTGCATGCAAATGTCGCACAATAGTGGAATGATCACAGTTCATCACATTCGCCAGATCTCGAGTACACTGGCGTGGATCATTGTGGATTAATGCGTTCAAACAATCTTCATCAAACCCGGAAGGGCTTCCTGAACGTGGAGAGTCACTAATAACAAAACGATCCTCCTTAAAACGAAAAAAATGGCTCTGAGCACTATGGAACTTAACTTCTGAGGTCATCAGTCCCCTAAAACTTAGAACTACTTAAACATAACTAACCTAAGGACATCAGACACATCCATGCCCGAGGCAGGATTCGAAACTGCGACCGTAGCGGTCGCGCGGTTCCAGACTGTAGCGCCTAGAACCGCTCGGCCACTCCGACCGGCAGTGTTAGCTTATCTTCTTCTTAAGGATACAAGTGATTTCGTTCCCCGATCTTCGTTCATTCTGTAGCGACTCTTTAACGCCTCCGACGTCGATAACAGTTCCTCCATTCGTGTTTGCGTTTTTCCTTTTTTTAGAATACTTCGTCACCAATGAACACGGCTTTTTAGTAAGCTAGCAGCGGCTTATCTTTTCGTTAATAGTCCGTTGTGTGTTCCAAAATTCGTTTTGTAAATGTTGTCTCATTGTTTTATTCCCTTTGTTCAGGCTATTCCCGTACTTTTAAATATCCTTGTTCATTGAGACTGGATTTTCCTGACCTGTGTTAATTGATTTTGACTAGTTATAACTCGCTGCTGGACCGGGATTCGAACCCGGATACGTGTCTTTCAGCGGGTGGGCTAGGGGGCTGGGGCGCTACAGATTGCGCCACACATTAGCGGTCCTCAGATACCGGCTCCAGCCGCGGATCCGGAGGGCGGGGGCGTCGTTATGGTACAGATGACACCCCCCCCCCCCCCACCATAAAGAAATAACCGAATCACTGCACTAGTCACTGAAAAATCCTATGCATCTTTGACACGTTAAATGTAGAGGTGCCAGTAACACAACCTCGTGGAATGCCAGTTGTTGGATATCGAACGAATGGGAAGAAACCTATGAAAATTAAACTTGCCATTACCAACCCAGTAGTTGTGTAACGACAGAGGAATTACTGGCGCGCTGTACATGTTTGAGAATGGTCATATTAAGTAAACTTTATATTACGAATGCACTGTCGACATTAAGATGAAGTGCGTGATAAGGTTTACATTGCAAATCACACTTTGTCCCTACGTCCGTTGCTCGAAAGTCAGAAAATAAGGGGAGGCAGAGTCGTCACCAGTTCTCCTGACGACAGGCAGGACAGTGGTTTGCTGCGCTATTTTCATGTTACCGGCATTTGATCAAGTTCCACACGTGTTAATTCCTTTTGAAGCCTGTTTCCAATGCCATAGAAAATGTATATCGTTCCATAAAGGCAAAAAAATACGCCAACTATAAACGTTAAAAATTATTTGTGTCGACTGAAAACTCGCCACATTATCTATGAGAACACTACTTTGATGTATAAGCTGTTTAGACCGAAGTTTCACATATTCCTACAGCGGGTACTGTTGGTCAAAACTAGACCAGAAATTCGTATAATGATATGCAACGAATATAACAACGATTTCGACTAATAAAATGCAAAATATCGGAAAAACATTTCAGTTCGGCAATTTCAGCTTCTAATTTGCTATCGGTGACATCGCAATACTTAATACCCGAAGTTTTACCCGAATCCGATAAATTTATAGTTTTTGACCCACCAAATTGGATCCACCATTTTGAATTTTGTAATTCAGGAATCGGGTTCCTAATCAGCAACGCAAAGAAGAATCTAAAAAAATCATAGTTTCTTTTTGGGTTTTATGTCTATTTTTCTGTTATATTGGCGTTTTGAAGCGAGTTGGGCAGTGATGCGGCGGATTAACGGCGAAGGGCGGAGTGTCGGCCGCGAAGATGTGATTTTTTGGCGGTTTCCCACATCCCACTGGGGAATATCAGGTTGGTACCCAACTTACTCGATCTGCAAACTTTCGTTCTCTTTCATACAAATAAAACTACACGCAGACTGTTGGGGTATACACACTCCGCCGGCCGGAGTGGCCGAACGGTTCTAGGCGCTTCAGTCTGGAACCGTGCGACCGCTACGGTCGCAGGTTCGAATCCTGCCTCGGGTATGGATGTGTGTGGTGTACTTAGGTTAGTTAGGTTTAAGTAGTTCTAAGTTCTAGGGGACTGATGACCTCAGAAGTTTAGTCCCATAGTGCTCAGAGCCATTTGAATCATTTTTGAACACACACTCCATCTCAGGCAGTATCCAGGTGGCGACAGGAAGGGCATCCGTCCACCCTTTAAATTAATCATACCAAGTCCACTACGAGTCATGCCGACCCTAAGCGATACGGTACACCAGACATAAGAAAATGAACCAAAATTTGTTTTTTACCAAAATGAAACTATGCATCAGAAATAATGTAGAATGGTCTGCGCTTTTACATCACGTTTCCGCTTAACTTATAAATCTCAATAATCGTATACGACGTAGAGGAAGTGAAAACAGACAGTCTTGGAAATATACAACATTTGTTCCACCTCTCGTCGCCTGCGTCACCCACCGTAAATTTCGCAAGCAGCCAGATTTACGTACTACTCATCCACAATCAGGAGCTGAATAGCTGTCCCCGTCCTGTAATTTCATTTCCTAATGCGCGCCGTGGAATGCTATTTCATTTCTGCCGTAACTCACGTTACAACAGCTAACGCGTGGAGAGGCCAAAGGTAACGCGTGAAGCGCCTCGGTTGTTTTTATTTTAGCCTCCGAGCCGCGCTGCTCCTTCCCGTGAAGCGGGAGCCGTCCCACGTGAGGGCGGGGGGGAACCGCGAGGAATGGGGACGACACAGCCAAACCGGGGGCGGGCCACTCAAAAAGGTCAAGGTTGCCGGCGGCGTCCCGTGCAGAAGACACGACGTCGTTGCGCTAGCGAGCCGCCCGCTGATAACCTGCCCCTGCGCCGCTGTTACGTCACGCCCGTTCGGCATTCCGTGCGGGTTAGCCGCTCCGCGTCGCTTCTCCGGATCACCTGGGCCGGCCCGGCCCGTTGCATCACCGCGCCTGCGCGCCGGCCAGCCGGATTAGCTCGCCGAGGCCTCCCACGCCCGGCAGCGCTCTCGTCGCGCTTAACCAGGAAACGCTGCCGCTGCTGCTCTGCCCTTCTCCTCTTCTTTCCCAGTACTGAGAGCAGCGCCTCGTCGGTGGCTAACAACGACGGCTGTCCGTCTCACCTTTGAGCATGCTCAGCTCTTTCGTTCTCGTAAGCGTGACAACTACCGTGACCTGTAGTGTGACTATTTTGCACCGCACGGCTGCTTTTGCAACCTTAGTTTCGTAAAATAAATACTCTAAGGTGACAAAAGTCCTGGGATAGCGATACGCACATGTACAGGGTGGTCCATTGATGGGCCAAATATCTGACGAAATAAGCATCAAACAAAAAAAAAAAAAAAACTACAAAGAACGAAACTCGTCTAGCTTGAAGGGAGAAACCAGATGGCGCTGTGGTTGGCCCGCTAGATGGCGCTGCCATAGGTCAAACGGATATCAACTGCGTTTTGCCGGCCGCGGTGGTCTAGCGGTTCTAGGTGCGCAGTCCGGAACCGCGCGACTGCTACGGTCGCAGGTTCGAATCCTGCCTCGGGCATGGATGTGTGTGCTGTCCTTAGGTTAGTTAGGTTTAAGTAGTTCTAAGTTCTAGGGGACTGATGACCACAGATGTTAAGTCCCATAGTGCTCAGAGCCATTTTTTTGAACTGCGTTTTTTTTTAAATAGGAACCCCCATTTTTATAACATATTCGTAAAGAAATATAAATGTTTTACTTGGACCACTTTTTTCGCTTTGTGATAGATGGTGGCGCTGTAATAGTCACAAACGTATAAGTACGTGGTATCACGTAACATTCCGCCAGTGTGGACGGTATTTGCTTCGTGATACATTACCCGTGTTAAAATGGACCGTTTACCAATTGCGGAAAAGGTCGATATCGTGTTAATGTATGGCTGTTGTGATCAAAATGCCCAACGGGCGAGTGCTATGTATGCTGCTCGGTATCCTGGACGACATCATCCAAGTGTCCGGACCGTTCGACGGATAGTTACGTTATTTAAGGAAACAGGAAGCGTTCAGCCACGTGTGAAACGTCAACCACGACCTGCAACAAACGATGATGCCCAAGTAGGTGTTTTATCTGCTGTCGCGGCTATTCCGCACATCAGTAGCAGACAAATTGCGCGAGAATCGGGAATCCCAAAAACGTCGGTGTTGAGAATGCTACATCAACATCGATTCCACCCGTACCATATTTCTATGCACCAGGAATTGCATGGCGACGACTTTGAACGTTGTGTACAGTTCTACCACTGGGCACAAGGGAAATTACGGGACGATGACAGATTTTTTGCACGCGTTCTATTTAGCGATGAAGCGTCATTCACCAACAGCGGTAACGTAAACCGGCATAATATGCACTATTGGGCAACGGAAAATCCACGTTGGCTGCGACAAGTTGAACATCAGAGACCTTGGCGGGTTAACGTATGGTGCGGCATTAAGGGAGGAAGGATAATTGGTCCCCATTTTATCGATGGCAATCTAAATGGTGCAATGTATGCTGACTTCCTAGGTAATGCTCTACCGATGTTACTACAAGATATTTCACTGCATGACAGAATGGCGATGTACTTCCAACATGATGGATGTGCGGCACATAGCTCGCCTGCGGCTGAAGCGGTATTGAATAGCATATTTCATGACAGGTAGATTGGTCGAAGCACCATACCATGGCCCGCACGTTCACCGGCTCTGACGTTCCCGGATTATTTTCTGTGGGGAAAGTTGAAGGATATTTGCTATCGTGATTCACCGACAACGCCTGACAACATGCGTCAGCGCATTGTCAATGCATGTGCGAACATTACGGATAGCGAACTACTCGCTGTTGAGAGGAATGTTGTCGCACGTATTGCCAAATGCATTGAGGTTGACGGACATCATTTTGAGCATTTATTGTATTAATGTGGTATTTACAGGTAATCACGCTGTAACAGCATGCGTTCTCAGAAATGATAAGTTCACAAAGGTACATGTATCACATTGGGACAACCGGATTAAAATGTTCAAACTTATTTACGTTCTGTATTTTAATTTAAAAAACCTACCTGTTACCAACTGTTCGTCTAAAATTGTGAGCCATATGTTTGTGATTATTACAGCGCCATCTATCACGAAGCGAAAAAAGTGGTCCAACTAAAACATTCATATTTCTTTACGTACTATACGAATATGTAATAAAAATGGGGGTACCTATTTAAAAAAAAAACGCAGTTGATATCGGTTTGACCTATGGCAGCGCCATGTAGCGAGCCAACCATAGCGCCATCTGGTTTCCCCCTTCAAGGTAGAGAAGTTTCGTTCTTTGTAGTTTTTTCGTTTGACACTTATTTCGTGAGATATTTGGCCCGGTCACGATCAATGGACCACCCTGTACAAATGGCGGTAATATCGCAGTCAAGAGCAGTACATCGGCGGAGCTGTCATTATTGCTCCATCTCACCTCCCTCGGTTTAGTGGTAAAATGGCCTAGCGGATAGCCAGTCAAAAACTGAACACAGATCAAGCATGAAAACAAGAAGAAGGTGCACTGAACTGTGAAAAAAGAAGCAAAATAGAAACAGTGAACGATCCAAGTTGAAGGCATACAACCTCGAGCGAATTTTAATAGCCACGGCTTCTTGGTTATGTTGTCACGCTGTTGGACTGCGAAGAGCGAGCGAGATCCTCATTAAAACCTAGCTCATGGGCCCCCTTTTTTCCACAAAATTATGACTTGTCCGTACGGTCATTGACATGCCTGTTCGCTGTATTCAAGTTTGTTTCTGTGTTGTGGTGCAACGTCCGTTTGCAACAGTGAGGTGTGAGGAAAGGACTTCCAGACGTACGTGCTCCTATTTTTTCTACACAAGTACCACATGTTATGACTCTTGCGTTCCGTTTTGGAAGTTTTAACTCTCGAATTCCTTTGTCGTAACATAGTTCATACCCGTTTATATGTTGTTTTTTTTCTTAGAGAGGAGTATGCGGCATCTAGCCTGCTCTCACTATTCACCACATTTTCTTGTGACAGTAATACATTCTTACCACACGACTCACATTCTATAATCAATGTATAGTATGACAATTGCCTAGACTACAGAAGGAGAACACACACTTCAGCGACCGGACGGAAAGTTCGCACATTTATTAAAATGGAGAGGGACAAGACAGATTTGAATATGGGTCTCCCTCTTTACATTCCAACACCGTGACCACATAATCACGACGCCGTAGTCCTGGCATTTCGCTCGATGTTGCACACCTTGAGCTTGGACCTTTCACTGTTTGTATTTTACTATTATTTTCAGAGTTCAGTACACCTTCTTCCTGATTCCAAGCTTGACTTGTGTTCAGTTTTTGACAGGCTATTCATTGGGCTATTTCACCACTAAATCTGTGGGGAGTGGGGGGGGGGCGACTGCGAGGGGGAGTTTCCCTTGTCAGATCTTTCTTGTGACAAGGTTTCCGAAGTGATTATGGTCGCGCGACGGGAATTAACAGACTCTGAAAGCGGAATGATAGTTGGAGCTAGGGGCATGGCGCATGCCATTACGGAAATCGCTACGGAATTCCATCTTCCGAGATCTACAGGGATAAGAGTGTGCCTAGAATAACGAATTTCAAGCGTTGTCCCTCACCATCGACAGTGGCCGACAGCCTTCGCTTAACGACCGAGAGCAGCGGCGTTTGTGTAGAATTGTCAGTGGTAACAGATAAACAACACTGCGTGAAATAACCTCAGAAATCAATGTGGAACATAGAACGAACGTATCTGTGAGGACACTGCAGCGAAATTTGGCGTTCTCGATAATAGTGTAGGCTGTGTTTACATGGAATGAAATGGGTCTTCCGGTCCATTTGGACCGATCACTGACTGCAAATGGTTATGTCCGACTACTTCACCATCACCCATTCATAAACTTCATAGTCCAAAACAGCGATGGAATGCACCATGACACTAGGTCACTACTGTTCGCGATTGGTTTGAAGAACATTCTGGACAATTCGAGCGATTGAGTTGGCCGTCCAGATTGCCCGACATGAAACGTCATCGAACATTTATGGGACGTCATCGAGAGATCAGTTCGTGCACAAAATCCTGGGCCGCCAACACTGTCGGAGTTATGGACGTTTACAGAGGCAGCATGGCTCAGTATTTCTGCAGGAGGCTTCCAACGACTTGCTGAGTCTATGCCAACATCGAGTTCCTGCACTACGCCAGGCAAAAGAGAGTCCGACATGACATCAGAAGGTATCCCATGACTTTTGTGACCTCAGTGTACAGCGTGTCCAGAAATTAAGTATCGATTTTGTTGAAATAATTATTGTATTTTTATTATTTATAGTACCATACGTTTATCACATGTTATTCAACAACAGTACTATTCACACCTCAATTCATTTTGTAGGCTGTATCACGAAAGACATTCCGGAGTATTTGTGGTGTTACAGCTGCAGCAAGTGGTTCAAATGGCTCTGATCACTATGACACTTAACATCTGAGGTCATCAGTTCCCTAGAACTTAGAACTACTTAAACCTAACTAACATAAGGACATCACACACATTCATGCCCGAGGCAGGAGTCGAACCCCCCAGCCGGCCGCGGTGGCCGAGCGGTTCTAGGCGTGGAGTCCGGAACCGCGCGACTGCTACGGTCGCAGGATCGAATCCTGCCTCGGGCATGGATGTGTGTGCTGTCCTTAGGTTAGTTAGGTTTAAGTAGTTCTAAGTTCTAGGGGACTGATGACCTCAGCTGTTAAGTCCCATAGTGCTCAGAGCCATTTGAACCATTTTTGAACCCCCCCCCCCCTCCCACTGAACTGCTTTCATTACCAGAAATATTAGCAGTTGTATAATGTGAATTGTTTTGCAAGTAATTAGTAGCAGTATAAGAGTTTAATAATACCCGTGATTTTCCAGACGCAGTTCCCATTTCGATTACTGGCTGCTCTGTGTACCCGTCCACATCTAGAAGAGATAATCATGAAGATTCAAGACGTCTCTTGAAAACCTCGCAGCTTAAAAGGACCATAATTTATAACATAAGTGTGCAAAATGTGTGTCGTGCTTGGATAGTTCAGATGGTAGAGCACTTGCCCGCGAAAGGCAAAGGTCCCGAGTTCGAGTCTCGGTGCGGCACACAGTTTTAATCTTTCAGGAAGTTTCATTTTTGAGGATCTGATATGCCTTGCAATGTGCTGTTCAGAAGAGATTTTTTTTTCTCCACCCCCTCGTACTCTTACGGATTTATGGACAGCCCTACAGGATTCATGGCGTCAATTTCCTCCAACACTATTCCGCACCTCGAGGTCTAGTGGCTAGCGTTATTGCCTGTGGATCATGGGGTCCTGGATTGGGGATATCCTCTGCCCGGGGACTGGATGTTTGTGTTGTTCTCATATTTTTATCATCATTCGTGAGAGTAGCTCGATTAGACTGTGTAAAAATTAGACTGTGTAAAAATTAGACTGTGTAACACTTGGGGTTTATGCGGGCGCTGATGACCGCGCAGTTGAGCGCCCCACAAACCATCATCATCACAAATCATCATCACCACCTCCAACACTACTTCAGACATTAGTCGGGTTGAAGCACGTCTGCGTGCTCGCTGGGGCCCTACACGATATTAGACAGCTGTGTCAGTTTCTTTGGCTCTTCAACGTATTTATATATCTAGATGCATGAAGTACGATGTTCACAGCACGCAAGAAAACAGCTACATAACTACGAGGAGTATCATGGCAGTCTCTTTAATGTGTTTACTCGGTTCAATAAACAATCAATACTTACTGCTGTGCCAATACTGTGTAGTGGTTTGCAGAGGGAAGTATGGAAGGAAGATTAGGAGCTAATGTTCCGTCGAAGACGATGTTATTAGAGAGATAAAGTACACGCCTGAAGTGGAGAAGGAATTCAGAGTTAACAGATAACATCAATTATTGGCAATGGAAATTCATCAAAAGTTGAGGAAAAGTTTATTTGTAGTCAGTGCCTTGATTTTCAATTGGGCGACTCAGTTCTAACGTGGGAGTTCTTCTCTCTAGTAACATTTACGTGAAGTATATCTCGTAACTGTAACCGCAAGTGTAAATATAGAGACTGTCCACAATACACTTTTGAATGATAGCTGATCAACGATGTATTAAACAGCTCACAAATTTTGGGAAACTCTCGAAGATGTATCATCCAAAATTCATTATCATCATGTTATAATCTTGCTCGTTGACTTCAATGCCCAATTGGTTAGGAAAAATAAATTATGCGTATTAGAACCAATAGAAAGGGGAAAAGACATATGCCCTCCTATAGAGGATTCAATCTGCAGCAATGTCCACATACTTCAAAGCCCTCCCACGGAAGAAGAAAACTTGAGTTTCTCCCAACACAATGTTAGGGAAGCTCCAAATTGACCATGGCACAATAAAAGCCCAAAATCTAAAATAAATACTAACCGTTAAAGTAAGAAAGAGCGCCAGAATCGAGTCTGAGATCAAACTAAAATTACAGCCGAACAGACCAAAGTCGAAGATAAACAAGAAATATCTAGAACCACCACAGAAACACTGAAAAAGATATAATTATCTCGAAAACTTCCCTAATACGGAAATAAAGAGCTGGAAAGAAATCAAAGAGCGCTTTAACCAAATCATCCGGTTCTTTGGTCGGCCCTCCGTGAAAACGGAAGCACAGGTGGTGGAATGAAAACTGTGACGAAGCACTTGAAGGAAAATTAAAATTCTGGAAGAGGTGGAACTCCAATGAGACTGAGGGAAAAAGGGAGACTTCAAGAATGAAAGAAACGACCAGGAGCATAAGAGAAAAGTAGGGTCGAAAATGTGACACAAGAGTTCAACACCAGGGAGTTCTATAGGACCTTCAAAGAGGAGCTATAGGGATACCAACCACCAAGCCTGTGCTTTAGGAGAACGGTTGGAAGTGTATTCACAATCGACAAAGAAAACTGTCAGCTCTTGGCAGACTATTTGAAAGTGCTGCTAAAATGTGAAGATTCTCGGGAAAGACTGGATGCTCAGAAACAGATCTTCAATAATTTAAATTCCAAACCACCAATCCTCGGTGAAATCACACCGAAAATTAAGGAGCTCAAGTATAGCAAAAAACCAGATAGAAATTGTGATATGGCAAAAATTTGGAAAATTGGAGAGGAAGTCGCTGCAGCTAGAATACACTGCCTTATAGAAGAATATGGAAAAGAGAAAGACACCGAAAGACTGGAGACGTGCGCGTATTGCGTTTTATTTATTTATTTTACACTCTTCGGTTCCCTCTAGAATCAGGGAAGTTATTCCCTGATGTCTTAACACATGTCCTATTATCCTGTCCCTTCTGCTCGTCAGTGTATGTATCCACTCCATAATCAAGGCAACCGAACAACTTTAAAGGGATCCCCTTACTTTCAGTTGCTTATAAGGTACTCTCCAGAGTTTCTGAAAAGAGTTGAAGAAAAGTCTGATTACCTGAAGCAGGTTATGAGTTTTGAGAGATAGAGCATTAAGTAGCTGGAACACAGCAGTAATATTTTTAAACTTCAAAAAAGCATACGACTCAAATGATACAGAAACTTTATTTAGGGTTTTAGAGGAATTCAAAATTGATAGATAAACGAGGTATATTGCAAAACAAAACCTGACAGATACCATCTCTGATCCACCACAACACCAACAATTACAACCTATAAAACTTGATCACTTCGAACGAATAGATAAACGATACTTCCGCATACGTCTAACGAAGTGGGTATAAAGCCCGTAAATAAATCGACTACTGTTGTAGAGGCAAGGAGAGAGGGGAGGAAAGACGTTCTTCCAGCGTTTCAGTAATTCACGATACTCCGATTAAATAATCCGAAGTGCAGAACAACTCTCTAATTGTAATTCTCTGGACTTTCTGCAACTAATAGGGGCAAGTGGAGCATCTCTTACAGCTCTGAAACAGGTATTTTGGTCGTTTGCGTTATCAGCTGCAGAAATAGTGTTTTGTACTGAGACGCACATTACGCTGTGCCACTGTTTCCATTTCCCTACAAGAAACAGTTAAGGTCAGTCTAGGTTGGATTCTTAGTTCCATTGTACCACTAACGGTCCTAATGCTTATTTTGACTAAACACAGAATTACTGTATCTGACGATGGGTCCAGACACGCATCCTACTTACGTGTCAAGAAAGAAGTGAGCACTTCCTTTCGCCACATCCCCCTATCTGCTGTGATAGGTGTTTGTAAAACATCATGTCATTGAAAGCAAAAAGGACTTGTCTGTAGCTGATGCAACGCTGAAGCGAACAAAATGTGTACTGTGCAACAGTGTTTGTGACTAATTTGTTGCCGACGTCAGGAACACGATTTGTAAACGCGCCTTGTAATAACGCTAATAGTCTGCGGTGGCATCTTATTTCATTTTAATGAGATAATCAATGTGCCGCCTGCAGGGCCGGTCTGCAATTACGCTGGCTACCGAGCCGCGATCGCTGCCTCGGAATGGCGGTGAAGTGGAAAGTGGAACAATCTGCGTCTCCACCTCCTACGTGGTGCAACAAACATTCGTAAAGCCCAAAAGACTGCACCGAGAAAGGCGGCTCATGTTTCAGGGCTGCGGCTTGCATTCGAGTGACCGAAGTGCAAATTCCCGCCCGGCTACCCACATTTAAGTTTTCCTTGTTTTCTCTCAATCGGCTAAGCAGAAGACTCTGATAATTCCTTTGAAAAGGACGCGGATGATTTACTTCCCTGTCCTTGTCACAAACGTTGTTATACTCTGTCTCTAATGATTTCGGTGTCGTAGTGAAATCCTAAGTGTCTTTCTTTACACATGTCCTTTCTCAACTTTGCTCACCTTCATTTCAAGCCTCACCAAAGAAAACACAGACTTAGCAGCAGACTTTACGTGCAATAACCGTGTTCGTTTACAGTGTCGAGATACAACATAACAATTAGAAGCTAATCTGACAGTACTCAAGCAAATTAGAGAACTAAAATTGCCGGAATGGTAACTTATGAAGTAACTGAAAATAAAACAAAAGTTATTATTAATAATTAGAAGTAATATTTGCTGTTTTTTTTCATTGTATGTCTTTGCAGCATGTCCAATCTTGGCAAACTGTACTGCATCTAGGCACGGGAAGGGTATGTTATTACTTTCGAGACACTATGCACACTGGCTTTATTATCCTGGGTAATACTTTGAGGTTGCGGATTTCCATCACGTGGACTGCCCGCCGTAAAAAGTAAGGAAAGTCAACGTATTTGGCCATTTGCGAAAATAGTACGCAGATTAAAAAAAAAGGAAAGTAGGAAATCTGTCATCAACCAAAGTGTTAGTTTGAACACTATTATATTATTCTTGGTCCTACTGAATACAGTGCCCTATTCACTTCCTACGATCCGAGCAACGACTCATGCAGATAGGTGCGGAGGCGGCGGGGGAGAGGGGCGGTGGAGGCAGGGAAGGGGAACGGGGTCCTGTTTATATTGGATTACTGAACTCGAGTTTTTAGTGGTGAAAATCATATCAAATGATGTAAAAGTTTCCTTTTATCAACTGAGGATCAAATAACACTTTTGGAATGGTAATCTGGTCCTTACCCGGGCTACCAGCGAGCCAAGAATGTTTCACTCAGCAACATAGTGTACCGTACAGAACAAATACAAGTGCAGCGATGGTTTTACAACATTGTTGGCCGTCTGTCGCAACCCAGTCTCTAAGTATGCAAGTGAATGTCAACCCTCTTTCTCTCTCCATCACGGCCTCTGCAGTATCTTCTTCCAGTTCTTCATAGCTCTGCCCCTTTTCCACCCCCCTGGAGGTCTCCACGTGGACACTCTCTGTTCCCATTCACACACCCCATATGGCCATATCATTCTAGTTGTTTCCTTCTCATCTACTGTACCAATATCGAATCAATTTTCATCGCTCGTTTGGTACCTTATTACCATACCTTGTCCATAATAGTTGTTTTGCAAAACATTCTCCGATGGAAGCTCCTGGTAAACTAAAAGTGTGTACCTCAATTGAGATTCCCATTTTTACGAGTCGTGGGCAACGCTCTTAGTGGTTGAGATGTCCAGAAGACAGGGCTCACGGCCCGCCTTTTAAAGATTCAGTCTTTCAGTGCCTACGTCTTTCCTTACGAACCTCACAAAGACACTCTTGCATAATTTAATAGAGTTCCCGGATTCGAGTTCCGGCTGGGCCCACATTTATAATCCATCGAAAAATTTCAAGACAGAAAATAGTAATAGTAGTAATAATAGTAATAGTAATTGCGCATGGCTCAATGACCGAGTGCAGATCTTTCAACTGGACACCATTTCCGCGACTTGCGTGTCCCTAATCTATCTCATTTATCCATGCGGGGGAAGGAGACCCGCAGTTTAGCGTGGAATCAGAACCACGTGTCGTTAATGGCAACACCTCACGTAGCTGAGAGGAGAAGACTACAAAAAAGGCAGGCTGAAAATTTCCATGGTCGGACAGGGGTTCGATCCCGTGATCTCTCTGTTTCCACACACGCACTTTACCACTTTATATGTAAAATGTGCAGTGTCACTTCAACTTCACATAGTAATTATAATACCGTCAGGCATGCATACAGAGAAAGTTACAAATCTAGTCAAAGATTTGAAGACAATCCTATCTGATTCAGATTGTTCTTCTCATGCTTCTTTTCTTTTTGTGTTGAACAGTTTCCAAACTTAGTCAAATAACCCATAGTCCATCTCATTACCATCTGATTCACACTCTTCTTTCTTCTCAGATTTTTCCTTCTCCTCTTTTACAGCACCCGCTGTGTGCAGCATCACCTCCGGCTGTAGCCCCAGCAGCAGGAGCAGTGACACCACCAATTGGCATAGACGCCAACTTCTCACAACGTGGCGCTATCAGACTTCCACTGTTCTTCCCTTTAAGTTCACTGAGAGCTCTTCGGTCTCTCGCCACCTGCTTCAGTACAGATAGAACTGAAAATCTTCTCAGTATCCGCAGACGTTAGATTTTCTTCCCGCCAAAGTCGACAAGCAGGTAAACGGCCACGTAATGCGTCTTTTAAGTCTTTTCACCACGAAACGGGCATGCGCTTCCACAAAAAAATGGCTCTGAGCAGTATGCGACTTAACTTCTGAGGTCATCAGTCGCCTAGAACTTAGAACTACTTAAACCTAACTAACCTAAGGACATCACACACATCCACACGCGAAGCAGGATTCGAACCTGCGACCGTAGCGGTCGCTCGGCTCCAGACTGTAGCGCCTAGAACCGCACGGCCACTCGGGTCGGCTGCACTTCCACAGCTTACTATGCCGCTGGACTACTACGCTCAACAAAACAGTGTACACTACTGGCCATTAAAATTTCTACACCTCGCAGATGACGTGCTACAGACGCGAAATTTAACCGACAGGAAAAAGATGCTGTGATATGCAAATGATTAGCTTTTCAGAGCATTCAGACAAGGTTGGCGCCGGTGACGACACCTACAAGGTGCTGACATGAGGAAAGTTTCCAACCGATTTCTCATACGCAAACAGCAGTTGACCGGCGTTGCCTGGTGAAACGTTGTTGTAAGGAGGAGAAATGCATACTATCACGTTTCCCGCTTTGATGAAGGTCGGATTGTAGCCTATCGCGATTGCGGTTTATCGTATCGCGTCATTGATGCTCGCGTTGGTCGAGATACAATGACTGTTAGCAGAATATGGAATCGGTGGGTTCAGGAGGGCAATACGGAGCGCAGTGCTGGATCCCAACGGCCTCGTATCACTAGCAGTCGAGATGACAGGCATCTTATCCGCATGGTTGTAACTGATCGTGCAGCCACGTCTCGATCCCTGAGCCAGCAGATGGGGACGTTTGCAAGACAACAACCATCTGCACGAACAGTCCGACAACGTCTGCAGCAGCATGGACTATCAGCTCGGAGACCAAGGCTGCGGTTACCCCTGACGCTGCATCACAGACAGGAGCGCCCGTGATGGTGTAGTCAATGACGAAACTGGATGCACGAATGTCAAAACGTCATATTTTCGGATGAATCCAGGTTCTGTTTACAGTATCATGATGGTCGCATCCGTGTTTGGTGGCATCGCGGTGAAGGCACATTGGAAGAGTGTATTCGTCATCGCCATACTGGCGTATCATCCGGCGTGATGGTATGGGGTGCCATTGGTTACACGTCTCGATCACCTATTGTTCGCATTGACAGCACTTTGAACAGTGGGCGTTACATTTCAGATGTGTTACGACCCGTGGCTCTACCCTTCATTCGATCCCTACGAAACCCTACATTTCAGCAAGATAATGCACGACCGCATGTTGCAGATCCTGTACGGGCCTATCTGGATACAGAAAATGTTCGACTGCTGCCCTGGCCATCACATTCTCCCGATCTCTCACCAATTGAAAACGTTTGGTCAATGGTGGCCGAGCAACTGGCTCGTCACAAAACGCCAGTCACTACTCTTGGTGAACTGTGGTATCGTGTTGAAGCTGCATGGGCAGCTGTACCTGTACACGCCATCCAAGCTCTGTTCGACTCAATGCCCAGGCGTATCAAGGCCGTCGTTACGGCCAGAGGTGGTTGTTCTGGGTACTGATTTCTCAGGATCTATGCACCCAAACTGCGTGAAAATGTAATCACATGTCAGTTCTAGTATAATATATTTGTCCAATGAATACCCGTTTATCATCTGCATTTCTTCTTGGTGTAGCAATTTTAATGGCCAGTAGTGTATGACTGTTCCTTAGTAGCTTCCCGGTAGTTTCGCATGGTACCCTTGCACCATTTTACTCGGATCGAAAGGAGAACTGCGAGTGCTACAGGTGGTTAATGCAAATTGCCGGCCGTACACTGGCGGACGCTCCAAGGCTGCCGCTCACTGTCCGAATCTGAAGAGTAGCATCGCCGGAGAGAGGCAGCGTTTCCCACGCCGCTAGGCGGAGAGAGAGAGAGTGTGTGTGTGCGTCGGCTCGCGCCGGTAGCTGGCAGAGCGGCGCGGCGCTGCGCGCACATCCGCGAACGCCAATTAAGCCGCAGATGTAGATCACGGTTGCGCAACGGCGGGATGCAACACTTTCCCGCTGCTGCCCGCGCCCCCACACCCGAGTCGCCACGGCCAGCCGCTGATTCACGCGCAGCCGACGGCGGCCCACTCGCCTTGCCCAACAACAGCGGGACGTTTGAGCAACGGCGACCGCTTCCACTTCCACACAGCTTTTCTGTGTCGCCGGGGTGGAGCTCGTCCACGTGCGGTGTGCTACCTGCCCGACTCAGGCACGCACGGCTAAAAGCGGAACGGCCTCGCAACACTTCGCGTCTCCCGCACAATAGTCACCGCCGTCTGCGGACGGCCTCTCAGCTACTGTCACAAATTAGTAAAAAGAAGAAAAAGGGCAGCGGGAAAACAAGGGGCATAGAATACGATAAATCACATGCAGATACGGTGCTAGGAAATTCTAGACAGCGTGTTGAGACTAAATCCTCTTTGAGCCTGTTTTATATGACCAACTACCGTACCCGTTGTGATTGTCTGCTACGTGCTCACGTGCAAATCAGCCACCAACCGCGTCACGAGGTGTCAGTGACGTCAATGATCAGTTGTCTGTGCCCAGTGTGGGACTCTAAAATAATGAGTATGCTCAGGCTATGCATGTAAAACTACACTCTCTGAGCTCACTCCTGTTATCGTAATGGATTTCGTACCTTTGCGCCTTCTCAGTCTTTATTTTTGCAGTTTGCTTTGTTTTCCAGATACATGGCGAAGGTTGCAAGTGCGCTTGATATTCTTCCTGCTCGTGTACCCCCACAAAAAGGACTAAATACCTGAAAGCGGAAAGGTATATACCCTACTGGCCATTAAAATTGCTACACCAAGAAGTAATGCAGATGATAAACGGGTATTCATTGGACAAATATATTATACTAGAACTGACATGTGATTACATTTTCACGCAATTTGGGTGCATAGATCCTGAGAAATCAATACCCAGAACAACCACCTCTGGCCGTAATGACGGCCTTGATACGCCTGGGCATTGAGTCAAACAGAGCTTCGATGGTGTATACAGGTACAGCTGCCCATGCAGCTTCAACATTATACCACAGTTCATCAAGAGTAGAGACTGGCGTATTGTGACGAGCCAGCTACTCGACCACCATTGACCAGACGTTTTCAATTGGTGAGAGATCTGGAGAATGTGCTGGTCAGTGCAGCAGTCGAACATTTTCTGTATCCAGAAAGGCCCGTACAGGACCTGCAACAAGCGGTCGTGCATTATCCTGCTGAAATGTAGGGTTTCGCAGGGATCGAGTGAAGGGTAGAGCCACGGGTCGTAACACATCTGAAATATAACTTCCACTGTTCAAAGCGCCGTCAATGCGAACAAGAGGTGACCTGGATTCATCCGCAAAAATGACGTTTTGTCATTCGTGCACCCAGGTTCGTCGTTGAGTACACCATCGCTGGCGCTCCTGTCTGTGATGCAGCGTTCTCCGAGCTGATAGTCCATGCTGCTGCAAACGTCATCGAACTGTTCGTGCAGATGGTTGTTGTCCTGCTAACGTCCCCATCTATTGACCAGGGTGCGATTTGTGCTTTTACCAGTGTGTATGGGGGGGGGGGGGGGATGTCTCAGGGGGTTAGTAGAATTATATATGTTACTAGCTTCGACCGTGGCGTTACGCATGGTTAAACAGCTATTTATAAATAGATGTTAATGCCGAAACTCACTATTCGCGGGTATGCACTATCAGAAAAGCCATCCCTTGTTATATCTTTAAAAGTACATTACAGGTAAAGGTTATTTACAAAATCATCTACATACAGGTATACGAGAGGAATTCAAAAAGTAGAGGCACATTTGTGAAAAGCTGTACTTACTCTGATGTTAGAAAACTGAAACATATTAATAGTATTAATAGTAAGACTTACTAAAAACTTTCAGTGTTCGGCTCCACAAATTTAAATTATATGTAAAGTTTTACTCCAGTGCGTGGGAAATAAGCATCCCAGTTTGGGATGCATAAACTAAAATCAGAGGAGGGGATGGTCTGATGCAGAGGTGGGGAAATCTCCCCCATCCCCCCCTGCAAATCGCACACTGCTGTTGACTCAGGGATCGAGACGTGGCTGCACGATCCGTTACAGCCATACGGATAAGATGCCTGTCATCTCGACTACTAGTAATACGAGGCCGTTGGGATCCAGCTAGCACGGCGTTCCGTATTACCCTCCTGAACCCACCGATTCCATATCCTGCTAACAGTCATTGGATCTCGACCAACGCGAGCAGCAATGTCGCGATACGATAAACCGCAATCGCGATAGGCTACAATCCGACCTTTATCAAAGTCGGAAACGTGATGGTACGCATTTCTCCTCCGTACACGATGCATCGCACCAACGTTTCAGCAGGCAACGCCGATCAACTGCTGTTTATGTATGAGAAATCGGTTGGAAACTTTCCTCATGTCAGCACTTTGCAGGTGTCGCCACCGGCACCATCCTTGTGTGAATGCTCTGAAAAGCTAATCATTTGCATATCACAGCATCCTCTTCCTGTCTGTTAAATTTCGCGTCTGTAGCACGTCATATTCGTGATGTAGCAATTTTAATGGCCATTAGTGTATGTTTCGCAATATCCAAACAAAGAAAAAGTCTATACTGCGCATAAATAACATAGATAAACATTTACTAACGATAATTGTTTCACCACTGAAAATGTCAGATCTATTTAACGAGAAAAACAATTTTTGATCTTTTTCGGCATGCATAAAAAACAAGATGCAATGCATAAACAAAAATGTTGCTTAATATTGTTTGATATGTTTGTAAGTATATATTTTATCGAAAAAATAAATTATAGATTTTTAAAATATTTGGATGATACTTTCCTTATTTCTTCAGTTCCGGAGAGTGTAGAATTTCCCCTACAACCTTTGTCAAAAACATCCGTTATGAATTTTTCTATAGTCATTAATAAACTCTGTTACCACTGTAACATTGCAACTTACTGTTACAATGTTTCCATTTTGTCATAAAAGGTATGGTCCCATATAGCCTCATTTTCACCATTCGGATGCCAAACTGCACGGAGGCAGCCCTCACAGTGCACTCAGTTTTGGCACCGACAAATAAATGAAAACGACCACTCGCGACACACCAGATTCAGTACAGGAATAAAGCGCCAGAGGGCACAGCAGTACACTCACCTACTACGAGTAGTCGTTTGGGACAAGAGACGCGGTCGACTTTCTTGCGTCAATCGACTGTTCATCTACTACAGCGCCACTCTCGTATTATTTCAGTAAGGATGTGCGACTTGCTTTTGTTTGGAGAGCTGTCTGCTGCGAAAGTATGGTTATGAGGAGACCGTCCTTCTTACAAAAAGTCGGAATTAGTAACGCTCAACGCATTCTGAATGTTTATGGTAATCCTCAATACTGCAGAAAACTGAAAGACTAGGAAAAGTTTATTCTAATATTTTTATTTCAATATACTGTAGCATTTTTTAGAATGATTACTAGTTTCCTTCAAAATCTGAACGTCTTCAGATCCGATAAAACAAATAAATGAGATGCTAAATTTCATCTTAAATACCCCGTCGACACGTGCGAGGCGTATCCAGTTGACGATGGCATTCGCCGCTTGGGCGTACCCGTGTGGTAAAATCGCTTAACGACGCCGGCTACACAGAGCACGAAGTTTTCTAAGACAGGATTCCACAAACAATTTAACTGGAAACCGCCGTCTGGATTAATAAGGGAGACAGTCGTATTTCCACTGGTTTGTTGATTGTGGAGCTCCAAAAGTTTGACGTATGGGCCAAAAGTTTTGTTTCATTGTACTCCATCAAATTACCATTGAAAATACAGTGATCGGCGATAGCGGACTTATTGAAATCGAGGAATCTAATATGCTGCCAAAGTTCTATAATGCGATCCTCCACTATACGCGTCGTTTGCCGTCGGCCTGTGTAAGATTTGTCGCATTCGCAAGTAATGCTGCAAACACCTGCCTTGCACAACTCTCAGTGGTTTTTAAAAGATCTAAACAACGCTGGGATATTAGATGGATAGAAAAAGATTGCTTTAATTTTATGTCTCCTTAATTTTTTGCCTGTTTTCGCCAAAACATTTCCAAAATATAGTAGATAAGCAGTCATTTGGAAGGCCTCATCCAATTGCTTACTCTGTCGTTTGTCTGTAGACCTCTGTGCTATTGAGACGAATATCTAGCGTTCAGGAAGACAGTTCCGTTTGCATATTATCGGCATTCAAGGTGGTATGGCCTCTGTGGATTAAGGACTTTAGAACGCCTATCGTTTGAACCGGTTGTAGCAACTAGTAGCACGGAAATAAAGACCTGTATGAGTGGGTTTTCGAAATACCTAACACCAAAATGTGTCATCCTATTACGTCGCACCAAGACTTCTAAGAACGGGGAGCAACCATCTTTCTCTATCTCTATAGTAAATTTTGTTTTCGTGTATGGAGTTCAGATGTGAAAGGAACTCTCCGAGACTAAGAAAACCATGAGCCCAAACTATAAAAATATCATCAACGTATCGCCAAAATACTGTTAGCGTTTTGGACATCAGATAGATCGCTTCGTTTTCGCATTACGACAACGACTACACTGTTTTCTGCGTATCCCCGACACGCTTTATATACCCTCCACTGCTTGTGCTGCCACCTGCGTCTGTTATACAATAGTTCACTCAGGTCTACTTCTACACCTACATACATACTCTGCAAGCAGCCATACGGTACATGGCAGAGGGTATATTTTACTACTGCTAGTCATTCCCTTCCCTGTCCCACTCTTTATTGGAGGGGAGGGGGGAGAATTTCTGTAGACTTCTATACTAGCCTTGATTTCTTCACAGTCCTCGCACAGAGTGTAGGTTGGTGGCATGAGATCTTTCTGCAGTCTTTCGCAAATGCCTGTTCCTCAGTAGTATTTTGCAATAAAAATGTCTTCTCCAGATTGACATTTGAGTTCATGGAGCATTTATGTAATACTAGTTGGTTGATCGAACATACCAGTAACAAATGTAACAGTACGGCTTTGACTTTCTACGATATCTCCCTTCCATCCGACCTGGTGGGAATCGCAAATACTTGAGCAGTGCTCAAGAATGGGTCGCACAACTGTTCTGTACGTGGCTCCTTTATAGATTTTGCCGTGAAACAGTATTTTTCACTGCAGTTGACTTCCTTTCCGCCCAGACGGCAACGCTTAGATTGGACAGAGGCCGCGGTTGGCGGCGTTTCAGCTGCAACAGCGCCGCTCCGAACCTAGCTGGGGCGGTGCGACATGGAAAAATGCACTGAGTTATAACAACAACATATTCTGAATGCCAACGCCACTATCGCTGTAGAAGCGGCGGTGCGTCGTCGTGGCCTGGTGTCGTGACAATGGCCATCGTTGTATATATTGGCGGACAGGCCTGAGTGCCTTGGTCAGCGGGAATGGGAAACACAACGACTACAACTGCAGCCACTTCCGGAAGCTGTTAGGCCAGTGGCGAACGAGTCATCAAGGGCACCAGGCCTGGTATGGCGTGCAGTCCAGATTTGTTTTCGGTATGGCGGCGGAAATTGTCGCAGCGGGCAGAAGTTGGAGCAGGGAGTCGGTTGGTAGCCAACAACAGAAAACGAAGTTCAAGTGTGCAATGTGGTGTACCACTGAACGAGGCTACCCACAGTCAATGCACGGTGTGAGCAAGCTGCCACGGACATCGCCTACCCGGAGGGCCGGACAGTATACTCGTATTTTGCCGACGGCCAGAGAAGATGGCTGCCACAGTCAGAGACGGGTAACAGTGGAGACCGTGTAGTGTGCAGAGCACTACGATTTTCATTTGGTCGTTCACGGCGCCTGTTGGGTAGCCGACAAGCCGACAAGTACGAGACTAATGTTATTATATGGAAGGTACTGAGCACCGTGAGAACAGCCAGTAGCACGCACTGTGTGTGTGTGTGTGTGTGTGTGTGTGTGTTTGGATACGCCCAATTCATTACAAGTTTGACATTGTACGGTGTGGCTGAGAGGGCGCAACTCTGAGTGTTCTGTACTGCGTTTTGTTTTTCACTGTGAGGGCATGGTCGACTTTGTATGAGAGAGTCTTGTATCGTGTTTTATCATCACGCTGAAGGCGTACTCAATTACTGTACATAGCTATAAGTTCTCTAAATTTTATGTTGATGGTTGTCTTTCTTAGACAAGATAACCTGGAGTAATCTTATTGCCTGCAGCAGTAGCGAGTAGCTAGTGGAAACTCTTGATAGTGGACGTAGCTCCTGTGTTCAAATGGTTCAAATGGCTTGAGCACTATGGGACTTAACTTCTGAGCTCATCAGTCCCCTAGAACTACTTAAACCTAACTAACCTAAGGACATCACACACACTCATGCCCGAGGCAGGATTCGAACCTGCGACCGTAGCGGTCTCGCGGTTCCAGACTGTAGCGCCTAGAACTGCTCGGTCACTCCGGCCGGCAGCTCCTGTGTAATTCATTCATTTATTATAGTGTTCAAAATGGCTCTGAGCACTATGGGACTTAACATCTATGGTCATCAGTCCCCTAGAACTTAGAACTACTTAAACCTAACTAACCTAAGGACAGCACACAACACCCAGCCATCACGAGGCAGAGAAAATCCCTGACCCCGCCGGGAATCGAACCCGGGAACCTGGGCGTGGGAAGCGAGAACGCTACCGCACGACCACGAGATGTGGGCTATTATAGTGTGTTAGTATGATTGCACGATTATTATGTGCTATGGGCTGAGATTGTGAATGCTCTAATTTGTGTTCTGTTTTCCTTGTTTCGTGCCCGTTTGTGTCTGACAGGGCTGAGTCGGATTAGAGTTCTATATATTATATTCGCTTAGGATAAAGCATCTTTTTTATGATTTATTATAGCGCGATGCCAATTTGTACTTGAGAATTATAGCTGGGCAAAATACTTCTGTTTTTATGTTGTCTGCCAATCAATTCTGATCATGACATGTTGTTTGTGTGATAATGTACATGTTGTTAAAAAAACGCTTTCACAATTCCCAGCCCAAACCCCACCTCACCCGAACCCCGTGCTACCAAGCGAGCTGCACTTTCCTAGTAGCCTCCTAACAACCAGAAGTCAACCATTTCCCTTACATGCTCGCTCCATTTCATATCGTTTTCAATGTTACACCGATAAATTTCTCCGACGTGTCTGTGGCAAGGAGAACACCACTAACACTAGTATATTTGAATATTACAAAATTGTTTGTCGTACCCTTATACTCTGATTTATATTTTTCCACATTTAGAGCAAGTTGCCATTCGTCAAATCGAATGGAAACCAAAGTCACCCTGTATCCCTCTACGGCCACCTAACTACGGCACTTTCTCGTACACTACAACGTCCTCAGCAAACAGTCGCAGACTGCAGCTCACATTGTCCGTCAGGTCATTTATGTATACACAGAACAAGAGCGGTCCTATCACACTTCCCTGGGACACTCCTGACAATACCTGTGTCTCCGTGCAAGGAATGATAGCTGTAACAAAAAATTAAAAACGGTAAGGGAGAGAGTTCGGGAAACATCTGCCAGTCCGTGCCGTGGACGGTCGGAAGAAGAAAATTCGAAGACCTTCTGGTAGATTAAAACTGTGTGCCGGACCGAGACTCGAACTCGGAACTTTTTTCTTTCGCGGGCAAATACTCTAGTAATTGAGCTGCCCAAGCAAAACTCTCTACCTCTCCTCATAGCTTTACCTCCGACAGGACCTCATCTCCTACCTTCGAAACTTCACAGAAGTTCTCCCACGAAACCCCTGCGAATTTCGAGTCTCGGTCCGGCACACAGTTTAATTTGCCACGAAGTTTCATATAAGTATACACTCCGTTGCAGAGACAGAAATTCATTCTGAAGGAAATTATTATGCAAGTATTAATATTTAGAAGAAAATAGCCTGTGCTCTTTTCAAATAAACAATCCCAGTTTTCGTCGACGAGTAAGTAAACCGAAGGAAACCATGACTAGACGAGGATTTGACCCTAAACCACTTGCCACAATCGGTACGGGAGAGGAAGTAGCGCAGTTACATGTGTTGGCGAAAGGAAGAACGTTTAGACTTTACGGCCGTGGTTGGTGTGGTCATTTGTTAGGACTGTTCAACACTAAGCAACAAATGAGAATTTTCTTACGCATTAGTACAGTTGTTGTTTCTCACAAGACGAATTTGTTGGCTATACGGAAAACATTGTTTTACGAGATGTAATTATAATTTTCAGTTTTCCGATTTTTTTCCTTTATCTGTGCTATGAAATCTTGCTTCGTGTCAAATCTAATGACTCTAGGTCAACAGGAAGTACCAGTATCAGCTAAAAAATAGGAGGTGTTGGAAGTACCCTATAGTTTTGACGAATGAGTTTGCGGCTATCGAAATATGGGATATAAATGGCTGTATCTTTTGAGTACATTCACTTAATACTTCAACTTATTTACTCCGCCAAAGGACCACAGACTTTAGTATGTGACATATATTTCGACTACCGGTTCTTGAGAAAAAGGGGCCTTAACAGTCGGACAGATAGAAACAGACAGACGTACAACAAAGTGATCCTATAAAGGTTCCTTTTTTACCGACTGAAGTTCGGAACCCTAAAAACTGGGTTTGTACTTTAGCTAAATATATATATATGCTTCTATGTTCATGGCCCTTTATTTTAACTATTATTTGTTTGAATTTGTACGACATTCTTTCTTTGTGCCTGAGCAGTTTGCGATGTGCAGCAACTATTAACCATCAAACGGATTAAAGAACTGCTGTGGAAATATGTATAGCCGCACTCCTCTCACGCCAGCTCCGCATTTCACTCACGCCTGTAGAGTTGCAGAAGTTCCGCTTCTGAGGCAAGCAGCAAGTGAGGTAGATTCACTTCGCTCTGGTAACCCTCCGCGAGGTGATGCCATGAAGACAGTTGCAGACGGGCGTAACTTCCAGGCTTCGGCGCGTTTCGCAGCAAGAAAATTACTGAGGGCGATTGCTTGTCGAGATTGCCCATCAGCGTTCACGGCGGCCGAGAAGTTTCGCAAACAGCGTCTTGCGGCAGCCAGCTCGGAGACGTGTCTACCAGGACGTTACTTATCCTTTCATTTCAGGGAAACAACGGGCAAGTGTGACATGACGAGACTTTTGAGTATCTCCGGAAATTAGAGATGTGGCACGTTTCTTAGTTTTTATGATGTACTTAAAACATTTTGCGCTTGAGCGTTGACGCGTCGAGGTAAGAGTATCGCTGTTGCAAATAGTTTAAACTTAACTTTGATTTTATCTTTGGAATAAAAGTAAATGTGTTTCCATATTTAGGGGAACCATATGAATAGGCAACAGGTCTGGATTCGTGTTCCAATCCAGCATACATACTTCAAACAGCATGAACTGTTGGAAGCAAATCGTGTTCTGCTTTCTCAAGCTTAAGCCATTGACTTACTACAATTTTTCCACATTGTCGGCCGTATACTTACTATTGAAATTTACAAAAATCAGATTATTTTTTCTTACACACTTTTCTCAAAAGTATATAATTTTTTTTGATAGAAATTGTTTTGAATCTATCCTTACCATTCGTTGAAATTTTTGGAAATTTGTGGTAAGATCCTATGGGTCCAAACTGCTGAGGCCATCGGTCCCTAAGCTTACACACTACTTAATCTAACTTAAACTAACTTATGCTAAGGACAACACACACACCCATGCACGATGAGGACTCGAACCTCCGACAGGGGAGCCGCGCGCATCATGACAAGGTGTTTTGGACCGCGCAGCTTCGTTGAAAATGATAAGGAGTGGAGATAATACTGCTTTAGAAGTTTTTGTTGCTATGGTAATCTCGAAAAAATTCGGGCATGTACAACGCCACTAGACATTTTCCACACTCATACCCTGTCTCACTTTTCTTCCTCCTTGCTTTGCACTCTACACAGTTTCTGGAGGCTGTTTCCTTGATGGGATTCATGGAGGATTCGGAAGGGGGCGGGGTGATAAACCTAAAAAAACCTGAAAACGATTGCATGTAACTCGCAAAATCTCGAAAGAAATCGAATGTGTCATACACCAGTAAATAGATTGATTTCTCAGTTTTCCAATGGTACGTAACATGTCATCTATTAAGAGAGAAGAAGAAATACAAAGAAGCTACAGCTGCTCAGTCCGTCTCACAGCCGTCAGTTTAATAACGGATTTGAAATATGCCACCGTTGTCAGCCCGCTGTATAAGCCAATGGGTTAAATGGTATTAGTGCCAGACTTTGTATTCGTACGTTGCTATACATCATGCCGGTAAGTACAGTTGATGAACTTCCAATCAAACATGCACTATGCGTTTTATCCAGGAACTTAGCGTACGGATTACGGAGGTTAATGGTAAGCTGTTGTATATCTGAATTCGCTCTCTTTCGTGAACTGTATACTCAACAGTGTGACTGTTTGATTCGACGATAAAGGTGACGCAGTAATCACGACATTCTCATCCGGAAGATGGTTAGATCCTAGATTCCAATTGTTAATGCGCATTCCACTTTGCAATGACACGAGGAGGTGTTGATAGAATAATTACAATACTAACTTTTTTCCGACGACGAGGAATTTCTTATACAAAAATCGGAGAAAACTGAACAAATTTTTTTATGACTGACCAGCAGTCACCATCGGCGACCCGCGAAAACCAAGGGAAACTTAAAATCGCGGGTGCTGAAGGTAAGTCTATCGTCTTTAAAAACTGCGTCACTTCCTTCTGGTAATAAGAATATATATCTCTTGATAAATGTGGTAATAACTTTGCGATTAGTTAACATATTTTAATATATACCATTATGGTAAGCACTGAGTTTGTAGTTTCATCACTATTAGAGAAGACACATTATTACCAAATTCGTTGAGAATACGAAAAAATGTAAGCATTTATATTGAATCAATTACGGTAAGTATCTTACTGGGAAATTCTGCAACATGTAAGTCTACTGACATTAACGGTGGTATACAGGCTACTGCAATGGGTTGAGCACGTGGCGTTGTTTAGAGGCAGGTTACGCGCTAAAGTGCGACCAGTAATCAGTGTCACGTTTATATTCAGGAATGTCTCAAAGTTCAAAGGTAGCCTATAAATCTCTGCGTACCTTTGCCGAGTGCATACGAAATTTTGGCGCGCTGCCACGCCCCATCCAGGGTGGGATAAGACCATTGTACTACGGACAAAGTTTGGAAAATCTGGGCGGCCGTGTTTCGATTGTGAGATACTCACTACCTGATCAGTATCTCGCAGAGAAAAATGTGAGCCCATAAATCCTTGGAGGTGGGGCACAGGCATAGCGTCAACTGATCTGGTAGAACGGATCTACGATGTGTGTCACCTCGTGAGGGAAATACCGCGCTCGGGGCTGTGTCAAGGTTGTTCGGAACACGCCGCTGCCACCCCTTGTGGGATAACTTCACAGCTAAACAAGGCGCTTCCGTCGCGGTTAGGAGCTACGCGCAAGTTTTCTTACGCCGTGGTTGATTAAACCGAACATCTTCTCTTCAAATCTAAGAATATAATCTACCAATTCATTTTCAACTTCGTTGTAAGACACTGCCGCCAAAAATTTCTATATCATTAAATGTTTGTTTTTATTTTCATCATGTCTCTCAATCGTTGCCTTATTCATATTGTACTGTATATTCGAGGACAGTCATTTAATCCATGATCGCAACATAGATATTCTGTTACAGCTAGTTCCAATTCATCTGTGCTCCATTTTCAGTAACGCATTTCCGTAGTCATACTGTACTACAAAATAATTATTTAATTAAAAATTTACGATAAAGAACACATTAGAATATCCAACACATCATTTACAACCATTATGTTGCCCTAATAATGCTAAAGTCATTTTAAAGTTTCTAAAATGGTACCGGTAAAATATCGGAAATGTTTAGTGGTACATTGTACGCACGTCGCCGTTTTCTCTTTGTCAGTTTTCTACGAACGAACCACAACAAATATAGATTCACTACTGTTTGAAAACAGCCTTATAACGCAAATTCTCTTCACAACACAAATAAAAGTCGGGTGAAAACTACAACAAAATCAAGACTGTCTTCGATTGACCAGATCCTCAACACACCGAGATCACAATTGACAACATGACTCCAAGATACATGTAGTTCACGCTGACCTTTCTAGATGTATGATAGTACAAGATAAACGAATTTTATAGTAGTGGTACAAATTAAAAGCCGGTATAAAACATAATTATCCGCTACACTAAACTCGCCCTCTAGACAGATTACAGCGAGACTTAATGTAAAAATATGATACTTTAGCGGCATTCATAAATTCACAATACTTTAATTTTGGAAAATTTGAAGCCGAAGTTCGCACATGAATTAGAAAAAAATAGATGAAGAATGTCATAATTTACCGCCAAGAGCTGCTGTCAAACTTCTTCATCGAACAACCAATTCGGTCCATAGACAATCATCAGGTTCATAAAACATCTACATCATTGTATTAGGCGATTTAAAATCAATGGCGTCAATTAACAAAATCTATAAGTTTGTCACTGTTGTCAAATGGTAATATAAATTACATTGTCAATCAAAAAAATGCCCCAAACAGTGGACCCATTCGTGTTGCACAGCATAAACAGCCTGCGTTAACGTTACGGACAGAAGAATTCTACATTTAGTACGTAGAAGGCCTCCGTCCATTACTTTAATGACGACTGCTAACGTAACATGAATCGGTTCACTACTACTCTTACAATTTTGCAACAGTGGCGAATTCATGGTTTTTATCATTTGATGCCATTGATTTTATTTCGCGTAGTGTGAACCTGGTAATAGTCCCTGGGCCGAAACGGCTGTATATATATATATATATATATATATATATATATATATATATATATATATATATATATATATATATATATAAAAGAATAACAGAAAATGTGTTAAGTAAAAACAGAACAGACACCTACACAGTCTCTTTTGGCATCGGGAATTAAACTGCTCTCCAATTAAGTGACTATCTCGGAGCTGTTTCAAGCGGAAAATAACGGCCTTCAGTTACCCATTAATCATGAACGCGTTTTGTTACCAGAGGGTCTCTCATTCGACATGACCATACGCTATTATGAGCACATCTTCCTCTATGAGGAAAAGCATGTATTTTCGTAGTAATCCAATTCGTATTTTCGTTACCGAGCTACGCTCTTGCTTCATCAGCAGATTACTGCTTTTATTTATTGAGTCAAATGTCACATACATTTTTCGTTATACAGTATTTCTGAAGCTTTTTATTCCAGGTGTCCTTTATCGACCATTGCTGTTTCATTCAAGCCGCAATACGCCAGCATGATTGAGAGACTTGGACGCTACCAAGGAAAACTTGCACCTCTTGGGTAGAATTTAGTGTAACCGAGTTTATTCACATTCTAGTGTTGATAAGTTTCTCAAAAATTAAATTTTGACGATTTCTCGCCCTATTAGGTATAGTGGAAATACGTTTGTTATTACTTTATCAAAGCGCGAACGATACATACAGAAATTGGTAGCCACAGAATACTGATAGCTCTTTTTCCAGTATACAAAACATTTTTTGAAACGAAAACCACCTAAAACGTCGCATTCAATAATCCTTCATTTCTTGTAACGGTTCCTGACTGCTGCCATAGAACAGAGCTGACCCGAGCGACATCTGGCAAGATGCAACCTGTTGGGCTTTCAGAATACTGTTTTCTCGAGAAGCATTTGCAAGTATTTTTCGTGTGCATATTTTCTGTCTAGGCTAACCCTTAGCTGTTGCACGTATATTTGATGCGCAAATCTGGCTAAGCCTGTCACTGAAATGACAAAGACGAAAACGGATGACGTCCCAGCCATTGATGTTTATTGAATTATTCATGATCCACAAATCTCTTGCGCTAGAAAAATAAAATTACTTTTATGTTGTTTGTCTTAATTTACTGTTCTACTATACAGTATGTGTGCAGTAAATCAGTTAAGTCTCACAACCCAAAAACACAGCTAACTAGTGTCGGGCAATCCAGATTTAGGTTCCCAGTGGTTTCTTTAAATCGCCCCAGGCAGGTGCCGGGATGGTCGCTCTAAATGGTCGATTTCCTTCCCCATCCTTGGCACACTCTGAGCTTGTGCTTCAATGCCTAGACGTCGACGGGACGTTAAACCCAGTCTTCCCTCCTTCCTAAATATACGGCTTGTCTGCCTCCAATCACTGGGGACGGCGGAAAGGGTCAAGACGGGATTCTGTCCTCGAATTCCACGAGTCGAGCTTTTTGGATTCTTAATAACTGTGGACTTTCTGAGAATTAAAACTTTATTTTGACAGACGCTCATAAATCCATGCTTCACTGCAAGTAGCAAAGGATCGTTTTTCACGCACATAAGCAGGTAACGACAATGTATAACACATACTTCCATTCGGACAATAAAGAGCCATTTCAACACCAAGGTTGTTAGTTTTAACGATGTATCTCATTGGAAATATGAAGAGAGGAATCAGACTGCAGACAGATAGTAAATAATAATTACACCGATTCGTAACACAGTTAGGATCTCACACGCATCTACTTTCTGTTTTTCTACACTCCTGGAAACTGAAATAAGAACACCGTGAATTCATTGTCCCAGGAAGGGGAAACTTTATTGACACATTCCTGGGGTCAGATACATCACATGATCACACTGACAGAACCACAGGCACATAGACACAGGCAACAGAGCATGCACAATGTCGGCACTAGTACAGTGTATATCCACCTTTCGCAGCAATGCAGGCTGCTATTCTCCCATGGAGATGATCGTAGAGATGCTGGATGTAGTCCTGTGGAACGGTTTGCCATGCCATTTCCACCTGGCGCCTCAGTTGGACCAGCGTTCGTGCTGGACGTGCAGACCGCGTGAGACGACGCTTCATCCAGTCCCAAACATGCTCAATGGGGGACAGATCCGGAGATCTTGCTGGCCAGGGTAGTTGACTTACACCTTCTGGAGCACGTTGGGTGGCATGGGATACATGCGGACATGCATTGTCCTGTTGGAACAGCAAGTTCCCTTGCCGGTCTAGGAATGGTAGAACGATGGGTTCGATGACGGTTTGGATGTACCGTGCACTATTCAGTGTCCCCTCGACGATCACCAGTGGTGTACGGCCAGTGTAGGAGATCGCTCCCCACACCATGATGCCGGGTGTTGGCCCTGTGTGCCTCGGTCGTATGCAGTCCTGATTGTGGCGCTCACCTGCACGGCGCCAAACACGCATACGACCATCATTGGCACCAAGGCAGAAGCGACTCTCATCGCTGAAGACGACACGTCTCCATTCGTCCCTCCATTCACGCCTGTCGCGACACCACTGGAGGCGGGCTGCACGATGTTGGGGCGTGAGCGGAAGACGGCCTAACGGTGTGCGGGACCGTAGCCCAGCTTCATGGAGACGGTTGCGAATGGTCCTCGCCGATACCCCAGGAGCAACAGTGTCCCTAATTTGCTGGGAAGTGGCGGTGCGGTCCCCTACGGCACTGCGTAGGATCCTACGGTCTTGGCGTGCATCCGTGCGTCGCTGCGGTCCGGTCCCAGGTCGACGGGCACGTGCACCTTCCGCCGACCACTGGCGACAACATCGATGTACTGTGGAGACCTCACGCCCCACGTGTTGAGCAATTCGGCGGTACGTCCACCCGGCCTCCCGCATGCCCGCTATACGCCCTCGCTCAAAGTCCGTCAACTGCACATACGGTTCACGTCCACGCTGTCGCGGCATGCTACCAGTGTTAAAGACTGCGATGGAGCTCCGTATGCCACGGCAAACTGGCTGACACTGACGGCGGCGGTGCACAAATGCTGCGCAGCTAGCGCCATTCGACGGCCAACACCGCGGTTCCTGGTGTGTCCGCTGTGCCGTGCGTGTGATCATTGCTTGTACAGCCCTCTCGCAGTGTCCGGAGCAAGTATGGTGGGTCTGACACACCGGTGTCAATGTGTTCTTTTTTCCATTTCCAGGAGTGTATATAAAGGACACCCCGATCAGGCATTCTGACAAAATAACCAGGCCTGTGGCCAATTTTTTCTGTCTGTCGTAAGGTCGTGTACCAGTTATTACATTATACTACTGTATACCTTCTCGGTCCCCAGATAGATAGCGTCAGGACTCTGAATGTTCGGATGAAAAGAGATTAGCCATTAGCAATTAATGCCCTTGTCTACGTAACAAAAACTAAGTTTTGCTGCGGAACGTAAATCGTAGGAACACTTACTGTAGATGTGGCATCAACCACCATTGACATGAAAGAGTGATATTTGAGAAATTATAGTACTGCACTGGATAATCCACTGACAGCACTTAACTCAAAAAACATTCGACCTCACAGCCTGAACGTATTGCTCTTGGTGGTGTAAGTACTGCTTCACCTGCACTCTCAGCACCACACTCTTTGACGTATGCATTTCACGTGTAAGTTAACTGGTAGTTATTGACGTATCTCTTTCCTCAAATTCGACTGTGCAAACAGTTATTCATCGAGAACCTCGGCCAGCTGTTTGTGAAGTTTCATCCAAAGTGATAAATTTCTCTCAACTGGGACGGCATCAGTTGAGAAACTTTATTCTCTAAATTCGTTCGACTTTCTGGGCAATACCTCCTGCTGCACCATACATCAAATAAATATCTGCAAATTCTTGAAACGAGTAATACTAAATCTCTTACAACGAGTCATGAGCTGCGAATAGTGATAAATTCTATCGTGCACACTTCACAGAAGACTGTGTATTGTTTCTTAAGGTAGAGCCACCAACATCGTTGCGGCAGGCAATTGTTTACTATGAAACATAAACAGCTGACTAACTTACTCCCCGCAACCAGTATTCATTGCAGACCTCGTACCGGCTCAAATATTTGTTTCTAACCATAGGCACCTTAACTCAGAATACTCACTTAGAATCACTACATCACGTTACATTCCTTAGGCGTGTTCCTTGGATACAACGGAGAGGGGTTTCTTGGGTGTGGAAAGGAAACAAAGATATACCTGCTACTTAATTATATCCCAAAAAGTTAAATTCAAGTGTTTCTATGAAGATAATCTTCAGTTTAGTAGAAGGAGTTGGGCAACAGAAAGTTCATTAATTCAGTCTTCAGCTCCAAAACATTTCCTGTGCACTCGTAAGTTGTTGAACACATCATTTGTAAGTAAGTATCTGACCCCTTTCAATACTAATTTTAACCTCTCGAAGTCTTTGCAGAACGTTTTTGGTCCTAGTAATATATATACTAATCTTTAACCCACAGCTTCACCCATGTTTGTGTTCAACACATACACAGAACACACCTCGTCCTCTCCCCCCCCCCCCTTTCTAGCCCTCTTCTTCCCTCTGTCTGTCAACATCATCCTCCTATTTCTATCTGTCTATCTCCGTCTCCCCACTCTCTCTCTCTCTCTCTCTCTCTCTCTCTCTCTCTCTCTCTCTCTCTCTCTTCATCTCCTCCTCACCCCCTCTGAACATACTTTCCTCCACCTCCCCCTGGTCACATCCTCCTGCCCCTCTCTCTTTCCATATTTGCATCCCCCCTTTCTTTTCCACCTGTCTGTCTACATCTTCCACCTGCCTCTTGCATCTTCCTCAGACTGTCCATCCCCTGCTTTAATCATCTCGATTTGTTGCCAGCCGTACTAACTGGCATGTATATCTCCTGCAATACAGTTCAATAGTGCAGGCTGATACTACTCTAACAACACACCTGTCATGTAGAGTAGGCTATATATATATATACTTATTTGCCCCTGAAATGGAGGTCATCATGCAAAGCAGGCCGATAAAGCAGACTGATTCCATTCCAACACATGTGTCATGAATGGCAGCCTACATTTCAGAGCCCAGACAATCATTTCTTACCTCTAACATGTAATCTTCCCTGCAAAACAAGTTGATTTGGCAGGCTGATAGTGTTGCCACACAAAATGCCTGTTGTGCAGAGCACCATGTGTGCCAGGGGCTGGACAAAATAGGTCATTATCTCCACTTCTATTGGAGCTAGAAGGTCTTAAACCTCACAGCGCTGATACTCATTAGAACAACTCTTTCTGTGCCAGATTTGGTTGAACTTGTTCCAGGGGTTTGGGAGGAGATCCTTGACATAATCTGCTGTGTGTGTGTGTGTGTGTGTGTGTGTGTGTGTGTGTGTGTGTGTGTATGTGTGTGTGTGTGTAAAATTCCGTGCAGGGTCGTAAGAAACAGTCTGAAAAGCATGTAAGGGTGTTACAGGGTAGTTTTTGCTGAGATATAACTTAAATTCGATTTCAGAGTTAATTAGCATTAAAGTTAACCAATCAGTCTGCTGCACGTACAGATCCAAGTGGCCTGCCGGATAGAATTAGTGTCAGTTATTCTCATAAAACAGACGATAACGCACTATACTGTTCAGCCTTTGGCTTCAGTTCGTTCCTTATTACCGTCCCACATCCAATTTTTGTATTGCTCCCTTCTTCAGTTTTAGGAAACCAAACAAAGAACATGTTAGGCGACACCATCCCTGGTGGGCGACTTGAATTTGCACCGGCCGTGGCCTAATTGGTTAACTTCAATGCTAATTAACTCAGAAAAGGAGCAACATCTCGAATTTTTTTCTTAACAATTATTTCTCAGCAAAACCAGTCCTGCAGCACCATTACAAGATTTTCAGAGTCTTTCTGGCCTCTCTGTATATATTATATATATATATATATATATATATATATATATATATATATATATATATTATTATATATTATTATATATATTTATATTCGTGCAAATACGCAGTGTTTTGAAGAGGTTTCTGCAGAAAGTAACACTTTGTATTTCATTGTTTGAGAAAACAGTTGATTGTAGCCTGTGAAGTTCTATGAAAAATACTGAAATGTATGTACTGATCCTTGTCAAAATTCAGTAATAATCGATTTGCCTAGAACCATATGTTGACGTTTAAGAATATTTCCTTAGTTGGATTTTAAGTAAGGAGACTGGTACTATTTTTTATTTTTATACTCTTACCACTGCAAAAACGACAAATTGGGCATCTTCTCAAACTGCAAGGGGAAGAACACTTTATGTATATCGGAAGCAACACAGCACAAAAATCGAACACTGTGGTGCACAATGTCTGGTTGCTTCAAATTCTGAATGACTATTGTTATGTGACCGGCGTGGA
The DNA here is from genome assembly GCF_023864275.1 of Schistocerca cancellata. Classification (NCBI taxonomy): domain Eukaryota; kingdom Metazoa; phylum Arthropoda; class Insecta; order Orthoptera; family Acrididae; genus Schistocerca; species Schistocerca cancellata. Next base: position 453,678,823 of record NC_064626.1, on the reverse strand, counting down.
ACCGGTATATTTTTCCATTAGTCACTACTGTCTACATAATTTTGATCCATAAGTTTAGGTTTTATGTTCTCTCGTTGTCACTGCAGACTTTTACCATGAGAAGCAAGGAGAGGATGTTGTTTGGTGGCCAATATCGTCTTTCTATAACACAACTGCACGCTTGTATTAAGAATGTTCTTTATTAACGTAAACAGAAAGCTACTTAAGGAGAGTTGGAATTCCCTATCACAACAATGTTAAATTTAGTGACTTGGTATCCCTGTATTTCAGGATCCATTGTAGTCATTGACATGAAACTTTTACAGGACATTTAACTATGTTCTGACTATATTGAACTATAATAATTGCAATTCAGCTACTGCTTTCAGAAATACTATTTTTAACTACATCGTTAAAATTTTGTGTACTTTTTTGTATATTATCCTAAATGGTTTTAATTATACATAACATTATGTTCCTCTTTTCGCTCAGTAGACTCAGGATATGTATGTTATTACTCTCTGAAAATTTTAATACTCTACTCGAAGTGGTTTATGAGTTTTAGGGAAAAATGCAACAGAAAATGTAAATTTTCAAGAACGGCTTCTAAAATTTCAAAAGACTGTAACTCACTTAATATATGATTAATTTTTTATTTTTAGTCACTCAGAAGCACTCTGCACCATACTGTATATCATCCTCTTGATCTTTTTCCGAGTTTTTCTTCTTTTCTTCTTTCTGGACTCCTTAGTGACCAGCTGTCCTGCATTCTCTGCTTTATCAATGCGAACCTTGTCCATCTATTCAAGTTCTCTGATGCAGTTCTCTCCAGGATTAATTCCCATATGCTGTAGCACTTTCACCCTACCAATGTTGCTATCATTAAAAGCAGTAACACCATCACTGACCCCCCACTTTAGTGTCTCCATTCTTACAAAAAACATTTTTTGCTAAGTGACTCCAAATAAGCTTATCGAACGACTCATTGGCATTTTGAGTCTGCCCATGCAGATACTACTTCAGTAACTCAGAATTTGCCAGGTCTCTGTAAATAGGTTTCATGATAGCCATGACTGCTGCTGGGATGGAATGTTTGAGTACTGGGCATTGCGGTAATTGCACCATGAATCAGGTCCAGGAGGACAGAGGTGGTGTACTGCTTTTTCATCAGTTACAGTCTGTCGAAGAAGGTAGCCCATACTGCCTGCTTCATTTTCAACAAATCCTCAGTATTATTTCTAATGGCCATCCCATAATACTGCTTTTGAGTCTACATCTCTTAAGAACTTAATGAAACACACTCCCCTTTCTTTCACAGATCGACTAAACATTTCAATAGCTGCAGAGGCCTCCATCCCACGACTTGTTCCTTCATAATTTCTATCACAGGTATGCCCTTCTTCATTCCCTGATTTACATTTATTACAATTTTTGGTTAAAATCTGGAAATCTATTACCTTCCCAGTATCCACATTGGTCACCGTCGCAACAGAATACTTAGAACTGTAGCTGCGCTTCTGCCAAGTGCCATCAGAAGCTACTGGTATGTCAGTCATACCATCATTTATTTCAACAGCTTCGTTTGCAGCACCCTTCATTGACTCACGTGCAACAGATTCCACAGCAGCTCCAATAAATCCTGTTTACTTGTCGATTTTACAAGGTGGGCGCGGCATATTCATTATGGCACACATTGTTTCTGCTGGAGTGTGTCCTTTACCAATAGCTCTCAATCCATGAAATCACCTAACATTTACTTTAAAACTAATTATCTTTATACTTATCAGAATTCCAAAATAAATGAGTATATTTACATCTGGGACGTTTAATGATAAGTTTCCTGGCTAGTCCATTTGATACCTCACTGTGTTCACTTAAACCAACTGGCCCTCCACATATTTTACAACACACACATTCACCTAACACCCTTGTTAGGAAGTGTAAATCAGTCAGAATATAGCCTAACCTACCATTTACATCACTTTCGTTTTGAGAAAACTGTGTATCACAACGTTTTATTTTAACCTCCGAAGCACTAATGGGTGTTTCTCTAGACACTGTCGAGTTTGCCTGTATTTCATTGTCTGTAACTTCAAATGTCGCATGTTGAACACAATGTTTCCCTTTATTCGAAAATCTATTACCATGAAACTCATGTTTCTTAAAAACACTTCGTTTTGGCGTCATACTTTACTTTTTGAGAGATTTACCAATATATTCGTCACTTTTCATCGGAAAAACGTCAGCACTTCGACATACAACGCGTGTTTATTCTATGGGACGATACGACACTGTTTTTGACAGGGCTACCAATACAAACACGTAATTTAACCTTTATAACAAAGCAATCCACAGCCTTCTATACAAAAAATTATCGATTTTATTAGATCTTGAAGTAATGTAGGTAAAAATTTTAACATTTTCAACTGGTGTAGATCATATTTAAAAAATAAAATAGAATACTTTCTGTGTGAGTTTATATGTATCTTTTTATTCAGAAAATTGCAAATTTTATAAGGCAATAAAAATTCGAAAATGTGAAAAAATCCGTTCTAACTCCCCTTAAGTTAAAATAGTCCAAGTGTTGCGGTTTAAACTCTTCCCTAACAGTCCACATTAGACTTACTGCTGGTGAAGTACAAATCCTGCCATACATACTACTCTGGTCGCTATGTGCTGCCTGAGACTGAGACTCTGTCTGCGACTGCAATTGTTTGGGTGGCGACTGAAGACTCAGTGAGTCATTGCATGAGTGACTGGGGCCTTCAGTCTGCAGCGGCGATCTAAATACTGGCGGTCGAGAGGGTGCTGGTGGAGCGTTTCTTGCGAGTTTGGCTTTGGCCTCTCTCCTGATAGGCTCGACTGCTCCGGTGCCTACTATCGATTTTATTGCAGGCTCTTTGTCGATCGGAGTACTGGTGACAGCTTACGACAGCGCATTTGGGATAGCCTATGTACAGTGAAATGCTAAATTTTTGTCCAGTGGTGTGTGGTAACACTTCGTTTGAACAGGCTACATCAAGTTTTGAGTAATTCTGAACAGTTTAATTTGTAATGAATCAAAGACGAGACAGAATTTCCACGGTTGTAAAGAGTTCTTTTTGGAAAAAAAAATTGTAGGAATTGGATGTGAACAGGGACAGCTATAGAGTTATCGCCGAAACAGCCATTTTCCAAACGCCTGAAGACAGTAATGAGCGGAAGCCTATTGGTGATGACTCAACGACGGATGGCTAGCTCTGCAAAAGATGTGCAACAGGTAAAGAAGAAAAAGCAAAAAGGAGAGGAGGCAAATAAAAAGTGGACGTTTGCCATAATTATCATAATTGTGTGTAGGGAGACGGCTATCTTTCCACCGGAAGCTGAGGCAGCCGTCACGAAGTTAACTCGGAAGGTCGGAGGTTAGCCGCCAGCTAATGATAATGGCCCCGGACTGGGACAAAGACGACGTACCGTTAGGGGACAGGTTCCACGGGAAATGAATAGCCCGATCCGGCCGCGCTGCGGTTAGCGGGCGCGCGGTGGCGGCGCGGCCGTGTGCGCCCGCCTGCCCGCGTCGCCTCCTCGCGGCAGCAGCCCTAGCACGGCGCGCATAAATTCCGAGCGTTTTCTTATGCGCGCGCCAACGACTGTAATTTGAGGCGTCCCTGATTGAGTGCCGGCTAACAGTCAGTTTGTCTGCAGGCTGCTACTTACCCGACGCTCGCAGTTTCCCAGGAACACGAAGCGGAACAAATTTGTACGACTAGTGTCTGTTAATAGTGGTACAGAGTGAGAGGGAACAGGTTTGCCTCGTTAACAGCGCTATAATAGAACAGAGTAGATGGCACCTTTTCAGTGAGCAACTAGTGCGCTGGAACGTTCATTTCGTCCGTGCCTCAACAATTCCGTAACGTCATGCAAAGTCACACTCGCGGCCGCGGAAAGAATCCGAGACCGTTCGCAATACGCGAGGGTTACTGCTCTACATATTGAATAGGACCCAATTCAGCTTTCTGTTCTGTTACACTGTTAAGATCAATAATAAATGACCTGTAGCAATATAACTACTACCAGGAAAGATTCCGAAACCCGAACGCTGGACTGGAATACGTTCACCGCTAAAAGTCAAATACATCGCCTCCAAGCGGCTACTAACATCTTCCGCCTATAAGCACCACAACAAAAAAATGAGAATACAGTTTAAAGTCGATAGCGATAAAGCAAAATGAAAACTCGTGACTAATATTTCCAAAGAAACGAATATAATTTACTGGCTTCAAATAAAACCAAGTCTTTCGATAATCACCACTGTCCAATTAGCTACTTGGCTCCAATCTAGTTTAGGATCTTTACTTATCGAGCGTTTGCATACTCGCGGAAGGGTAGTACTAACACCAGCCAACCAGAAATCGACGCCCGCCCACGTTGAGATTCTTGTGAATGGGACGTTAAATTTCCTTTCTTTCCTCCCAAGAAATAACGCGATTGATCACAAAAGGAACACCTTCTTCCGACTTCAGAAATACATAAGAAAACAGCATTTCCAACCCAGCGGGCACGCGAGTGCTATATCTTAAGAGGACTGTCGGTCTACTCCTCGGTTTTGAGGGCTCCAAATCGCTCCAGAATGAGGACAAGATCATAAACAAATAGATTGGTATCTCTTATTCCTGTCCTCCTCCGTAGCTGAGTGGTCAGTGAGGCTGACTGCGTTGCAGAGGACCCGATTTCGATTCCCGGCATTGCCAGGAATTTTTTCTTTCGTGGAAGCATTGGAACAGGGTACACTAGCCCCGTGATGCCAGTTGAGCAGCAAGTAGTAGCAGCTCTACGTCATTAAAACTGACAACGGCAGGGAGAGAGTTGTGCTGACTTGATGCTCCTCCGTACCGCATCTAATGACGAAACTGACGGAAGATGACACGGCGGTCGGTCGCTACCGACAGGCCCGCCACGGCCTGCGGACGGAGTTTATTTCCTTCTACCTCGTATAGCGCTTCTGTAAGGTGCTGCTCTGTGCGAAGACTTTTAATATTATTGGAAAAAACCGGCCGTCATGGGAAAAATACTCGTCCTAGTCGGCTTCGGAGCATTAGGGACAAACCAGACAATCATCTTCAGGCCGAACAAGTAACCCCTTCCCAACAATCGAAAACTGACCGTGCCGTAATAACAGCCAGCACTGGCACACAGATCGCCTGGAAATATTTTACAGGTGCCCAAAAATACGAACAAGACGCAAGCATTATGTGAAACAACTGAGTGATGACGTTCACGTCTTCTACTACGCAAAGTTATTATCTCTTTCGGAAGTGGAATTAGAGAATCAGTGCTATTCTTGTTCACCTGTGGGAAAAACGTCTATCTTTGTGGAGAGACATGGCTTCTTTCCCTCCCCAGAAACACTTCTTTTCTACAAACAGATCAGTACATCATGATGTCTAGGGAATGGCTGATTAGTTGTAAGGAAATCCTTTTTCTGATATTCAAACTTCTTTCGCAGTCTGTGGCGCATAACCACTTGGTCAAGTGGAGAGAGCGAGGTGGCGAAGTGGTTGAGACGGGACAGTGGTGTTGTGTTCCATTTCCCGTCTGGCCAACGCGATTTACATTTCCTATGATTTCCCTAAACAACATGCCGCTGACTTTCTTATCTTCGATAAACGGAACTAGTACTCCGTCTCCAACGAGATGTGTGTACCTGGCTCTAAGCTGTGGAGGAGAGAGAGAGAGAGGGACAGGGGGTGAGTGCAGGCAGGACAACTCATATTAGTTTATTGGAAAAGGGGAGAGTGGGGACAACGGTACTTGAAACTTTTGGAACCAATAACCATCTAGCATTTTCAGTTGCGAGGGTGGGAAGTGGCTAATGACAAAATAGTTTTGAAATCTCAATATATATGTCTCTGGATCTACTTGCTACTAGCCAGTACCGATTACATGCTCATACTTCCTTCAGACTGATAATACAATCATAATACTTCTGTCTATGTAGGGAGTGGTCAGGACACAAAAATCATAATTTTTTTATATGTCCGTCCTTTTAGCAGGTCTCTGGGACGACGGCCGTTTACTATCGTGACAAAAAGTAGAAACGCCTACAGATGTCCTTATGATTTGATTTTATTCTGTCGCTACCAGTTTCAACGCTTCATTGCGTTATCTTCAGGCTGTTTTGATGCGGTACAGGTTGATATGATCCCCATGCATAACCCATTAGTTGCCAGCATTACTGGATATGCAGATAATGTGTCAGCACTCCAACCATTAACTGCAAACTTGGTTGGAGTGCTGACACATTATCTGCGTATCCAGTAATGCTGGCAACTGATGGGTTATGCATGGGAATCATATAAACCTGTACTGCATCAAAACAGCCTGAAGATGACGCAATGAAGCGTTGAAACTGGTAGCGACAGAATAAAATAAAATCATAAGGACGTCTGTAGGCGTTTCTATTTTGGTCACGATAATTTTTTTCTACAAAGAAAGGAGGGGGAGCAGTTGATCTCCTCTGCCTCTCGGTAAGGACACTCTTGTCCAATGGTCTCAACGTCCCCATAGTCGTCAAGACTGATATGTTCCATTTCACGGTACACTATGGAGAAACTGCACACTTGACTAGTTACGTCGCAATCTATCGGTCATGAACTGTATGCTAACGCCTCTCCTCCACCGTTGGCCAAAGCGTGTGGAATTTGTCCCTTAACTACGATTTGAATGGCCTGCGTCCGGTTCGACTACCATCACACTAATCCAGCAGACACTTAGACCGCTGAAGCGTGCGATTAATTGCCTACCGGTAAAGTATACTTTACGAAAAAAAACGATGCATCATTAAAAACTTGTCCGAATGAGATGGAAACCGGTAGATGTGATGTACATACACATACAAACAAATTATTAAAATTTCAGAAGAATTGGATTATCAATTCAAGAAAAAAAAGCTTCACAAATAGAGCAAGTCAATAACGGGTTGGTCCACAACTGGCCCTTAAGCAAGCAGTTATTGAGCTTGCCATTGATTTAAAGAGTTATTAGATCACCTCCTTAGGGATACCATGCCAAATTCTGTTCAACTGGCTCATCAGATCGTCAAAATCCCGATCTGATTGGAGGGTCCTGCCCATTCACCATACATACCCAACTGGGGAGAGATCCGGCGACCTTGATAGCCTAGGTGGGGTTTGGCAAGTACGAAGACAAGTAGTAGAAATTCTCGCCATATGCGGGCGGGCATTATCTTGCTGAAATATAAGCCCAGGGTGGCTTGCCATGAAGGGCAACAAAACTGGACGTAGAATGTCATCTACGTAGTGCTGTGGTGTAATGGTGCCGCAAATGAATTACATTCATGCAATACAGTCCCATCATCCCCACAGTCATAGTCATATCCAAATACCGCGAATGTGACGACACATACTGCAAAGTTTTTCTTCGTATATGGAAGTGATAGTAATTAAAACGATTTTCCGTATGAGTGAATAAGTAGTTTGCTTGCAAATAAACATCGATGAGGCAAAGTGATATTTCGAACTGTTCTTTTGTTGTTAGTGGCATCCAATTCAGCCAAAAAAACTTGAGATCTCTTGTTGATTCATACACGGGATTCATATTCAATGTGCTACGACAAAAGCAGGTTTTAATATCATACTTCTGTCCCCTAAGCTTTCATTTTAGACAGGTACAAGGAGTGGACAAAAATAACAAAAATATGAAAACACCAAAAACATGACACATTATTATGCCTAACATGATGTAGGAAAACCGTTGGCATTCAGAACAGCTTCCAGTCGTCTCGGTATGGATAAAGGAGGTCCTGCAGAGGTTGCAAGGGAATCTTATACTATTCTTCTTGCAAAATATGGCAAGTTCGTGAAACGATGATGGATAGCGACAAGCACCCTTCTCTCCAAACTAGACCACAAAGTCTAAATACTATTGGGAGCTGTTGACTGTGTAGGCCAGGGCAGATGCGACAATCAAATGGTTCAAATGGCTCTGGGCACTATGGGACTTAACTTCTGAGGTCATCAGTCCTCTAGAACTTAGAACTACTTAAACCTAACTAACCTAAGGACATCACACACATCCATGCTCCAGGCAGGAATCGAACCTGAGACCGTAGCGGTCGCGCGGTTCCAGACTGTTGCGCCTAGAACCGCTCGGCCATTCCGGCCGGCTGACGCGACAATCCATCCTTGTGCTCACAAAACCACACCTGCACGAGGGGAACTGTGTGGACAGGGGTCCTGTCGTCTTGGAACACAACACCACCGTTGGGCTACAAACATTGTACCAAGGGATGGACCTGATTAGTCAAAACAGTCACAAAATGCGGCATTGCGGAGTAATCGTGGCGCCCACGGAATACCACGATATGGCTTCCCAAATCATCTCCGAATCCCCGTCATGTTTCACTCTTGCTACTTAAACTCGGCCAGAAGTTGTAAACAGCATGAAAAAAGACTCATCCAACCAAATGCTTTAGTTCCTTAGCTCCAGACTCCAGGTTTTATGGCTTCGGCGCCACATTTCCTGTTACGGAAATTTGCATCACTGATGCGTGGCTTTGGAATCCCAGCTCGCCTTGCAGTTCCCTGCCTATAGAGCTACCTTCGTGTTGGTAACGTGCTGAGAGGGTTTACGCGTGCGACATTCAGTTCTGCTGTGACTTCTGCAGCTGTCGTCCTCTTATTTTTCGTCACTATCTTCTTCAGTGACCGTCCGTCACTATCACCAGTCACACTCTTTATGATGTTTTTTCTGCTTTCCCTATACGCCGTATAAATCTTCGATGCGGTCCCTCTTGAAACACCAACACGTCGGCTACATCGGTTGCGGAAGCAACCACAATACGAACACCGACAACTTGCGCGGGTTTGAATTCATTTGTCCAACCCCTGTATGTCACTAATTATTAGCTAAGCCTCTGCTGTAGCGCCTAAAGATGGACTAACTCTCCTCGTCCGCTTCTCTGTTGAAGCTCTCCTTACATAACATCGGTGATAGTGCTTGTAAAGAAAGACAGGGCTACTCGTATCGAAGAGTGGGCAGCTTGCACTAGAGGCCACTGCCTTGAGCGGCGCTAGTCCAAACTGGTGTCTAAAAAACAGTCCCCTCGCGATTATACAGAGCAATACGGCGAGAAATCTCTCACTCATGGTTTTGGCCACTACATGCCAAGGTCTAAATTATTTACAGGCAGGAATACAGAGGATAAAAGTAAGAAAATGCAGTCTTTTTCGAAGCATTATTGGACACAAAAGGAAAAAACTCTTGCAGTACCGCATAGTTTTCTCAATCTGTACGCCTACATCATCACAACTAAAAAGTTTAAGCTTTGCTTCCATTGATTATCAGTCGATAATAGTGCTCCAGAAGTGACCCACGACTACTCCCTTCACTACTCGTTCTTTCCAACCATTCGTCGAGAATGAATAACACCTTGACAGCGTTTAACCTAACTGAGCTGTTCGGAGGAACAAAATGATAGGCGCCAGAATTGGAATTTGGAGATACAGATAATTAAAGTTTGCGATTGATCCACAAATCTGAATAATTTTATTCTAACATCCACTTCGTTCCGGATGGCTTTTAACATCTTTATTCTTCCACACAGACAGAGAAGAAGAAACAGACTATGACAAATGAAATACACAAAAATAAACACAACAAAAGACAGTGATGGGTAGCCATATGAGGACATTTACAAAGCTACTAGAAGACTTAACTGTATAGCTCGTTGCTTGGAAATACTTAATCGTTCATCACTCTCGCCACAGCTGTGTCCTTTGCCCAAACATGTTGGGTTTCCTGGCAAGAAAAATCCATGAAGAGTAGGGGGGATGTAGTCTAAGAAGGCTAAGAAGGCAGTGGGTCTGGGTCTATCGTATTTTACTCGAAGACTAAGGACTACGTTTTGCCTCTTAGATTCCTGAAGCTTACTTTGCGCCAGATGTCTTGACATAATGTCTCGCTGATGAATGAAGATGATGGATATTCAGAAGTCCACCTGCATACATTTCTTAGGTCGACAGCCATATGCATTCTGCACATCAGAGTCACCAATTTCCCAGAATGTTTTGACCTGTTGCCTCAAATTTTTTCACTTATTTTCTCAAAACTTTTAAGAAGACAGTAGCAGCTAGGTAATTTTTTTAGTGCGAGATACATATTCTTCGCCTGTATTACATCTCATATGTTTAAACTTCAACCTTTTCCGTGAAGACCTCTTCGTCTGTTCTTTTGCCCCGTCATGACAGAGATCTGTGACAGAGACAGACTGCTAGATTTAGGGTCAATTCGAAATCCTTCACAGACTACCTGAAGAGCGACAAAGATTATTAGTGTTATTGTTATTGCTTGCACGAATATATATGAAGAAATATGCCTTCAACAACAGCCATTCAATAATAACCTCATATTCCATGCTTTTCAGGAACGTAGTGGAACGTACATGCACTTACCATTGTGTTCGTAAAACGTACTAAGTACAATAGATTTGAAAATTTACATACCTCTCAATCGTCAGAGTAACTGGAAACGTACTCAGGCTCCTGATCAGAGATTTCAGCATCACTAACAACATCTTCGTTTTCTTGTAATTCGCGAAATGTGGCTATAATCTCGGGAAACGGTAGCAAGACCGTCTTAGCGCTAGCCACTTTACCTGTCGCTTGCTGTTACGTTGCAGAGGCAGGCAGCCACTGGCGTTTAATACGAAGCATAATCCTGACATTTGTTGAATGAAATTAGAACTTCTTCCTGGTGTATAACATTCTGCTGTTCATAGCCCTATTAAAAATGGCTCCAAGCACTATGGGACTTAACATAGATGGTCATCAGTCCCCTATAACTTAGAACTACTTAAACCTAACTAACCTAAGGACATTGCCCTGTATCTAAAAATATACGGCATTGGCGGTTACCATTGTGTTCCCCCGAGCTGCTCAGTTACAAACGAATCAAAAGAAAACTGCACAAAATGAGGTAAACAGTATTACTTATTTTTCACTAATCCACTTCGAGCTGCATTTGGAGACTGTAATTCGTCTGTTACGTATTTTGTAGGATGTCTGATAAGTTATGACTCTGAATTCTAAAAAATTTTCTTTTTCAATTGCTAAAGTGAAATATGCACAATACAAAATGTTTGTCGTATTCCTGAACTTAATATTCCTCACTCCACAGAAACTTTGTCCGCGCCGAAGGAGAAATTGAACGCTGGAGTCGCTCACTGAAATGCGATACGATATTGATAAGCCCTTTTACTACAGCAACACCTAGAAACTGAGGACCGCCATTGTTGTTTTTTAGGGAGGATGATGATGATGTTTGGTTTGTGAGGCGCTCAACTGCGCGGTCATCAGCGGCCGTACCCATTCCCAATCTGTACACAGTCCAATCTAGTCGTTTTCATGAATGATGATGGAGTGATGAGGATAACACAAAAACCAACTCCCCGGGTAGAGAAAATCCCCAACTCGGCCGGGAACCGAACCCGAGACCCTGTAATCCAGAGGTAGCAACGCTAGCCACTAGACCACTAGCTGCCGACTGTTAATGAGGAGGATAGGAAGACTGCAACCAGCATCCTTCGCATGAGTGGAAGATGCCTACATTAAGGACTACTCGACTTGTCATTTCTTCCCCAAGAGGAACACGTCACGTTCACATGGCGCATTTGGAAACGTCTGCAAAAATTATTGACGCATTACGACGTAGAACTAAAGCCTAATCGAGTTACTGGTGGCAACGTAAGTTAACACTTCTGAGACGCCATTCAGTTAGATCATCATGTTCACGGCCGGCTTGGAGTATAATTTACTGACCATTGCCTCGATTTCTTACTTGAATTCACTGATGTAGAAATCGCGGAAAGCCCTTAGGTCCTAGAGGAGGGGGTAACAGGCTTACAAATGGCGTACACCTTCTGCGAGACTACGCTCAATTTGAATATTGTTCATACCGAACACTGTCCTGCTTCTTTGAAATGCTTTTATCTATTCCTCATGTCCATTATTTAATGTTGTACTCTCAAAATATAACATTTAATAGAAGCACGAGACTATTTTTGAAGGTAAAATTTTCAACGACAACACAACGCAGGCTTCTAAGATCTGTCCGTGGCTTCCGACGTAAATTGCACATTTATACAGATAAGAGAGCGATAGTAGTCTTGCGTGACTCAAGAAGGTATCTGCTTAAGGACAGTCTGATAAATTTGCTAAGTTTTTATTTCTCAGGCCAACTCCCACCGTAATACTTTTTGGACAAATTATTCTTTTAAACTTTATTATCTATCTAAATACACAGTAATAAAATAACAGTTTTTATTTGAAATGCCTTTTACTTTTTTCGTGTTTTTATGTGCGATAAGATACGGCTCAAGGAGAGACGTGTTTTCAGAAACCAAGTGGAAATAATAAAATAGAGGATCAAGATAGAAAAGTTGGCGTTAAGAAGGGAATAAAGAAGAGAAGCAACTTATCACTACTATCGTTAATTTGTACTGGATGCCGAGGAAGCAGTGTAAAAGTAACATAGAGTTGCAGCCGTTTTGGCTGAATGAAATAGACTTAAAAGGACTGTTGAATCCAGTGGTCTGCCTACACTGCTTAGGGTTAATTACGAACAAAGCATGGCCAAATGCAATTTATAGCAACAGAAAGAAGAAAAAAAACGACATACGAAACTTGAGAATTGGACAAAACACGCTGGAAGCAGTAACAGAATTTTGGTATCTGAAAAAGATTACACAGGTTGACTGAAGTAAAAAACTCATGAAAATGTACTTTTAGATGTTGGCATAGATTAGGAAAGAGTTTCTCAAACTATGTAACTGGAGCACAGCATGCTATGGCACTGATATGTGACCATGAGGAGGCTGGACAAGAATGAAGGGTAAACATCTAAATCGTGAGCAATACTCTTACCGACTGACCTGTCCAGTCACGAGTCATGAGCCCCCCCCCCCTCCCCATCCTCCCATTATTTTCGTCCCTCTTACGGTTTCAATTCTGCCAGTATCTCCTCATACTTCTTTCGCCTCTTTCGGTCGCAGAGAATGTCTTCCGATTGTGGTCCGTATGATGGTCCGTATGATATAGTTCTTTATTCTTGGTATGATATACCTTGACTAGGTATTCTTCCCTCTTGCGTTCTGTTCCCAGATGTGGGAGCCACCTTTATTTCCTTCGCTCTTCTTGTGTTTTAATCATATTATTATTTCTCCATATTGCTACTTTTAAATCTGCTCCGTTTCGTGCTGTCTTTCACGGATTTCAGAAACTTCACTTCTGGTAGTTGCAGCTTACTTAGATGTTATGTAGTTACCACCCATGTAACAGAGCCGCATAAAATTAGTATTGACATAACGTGTAAGTAGGCTGTTTATGTTTTCTTATGGGCAACGTTACGTAGCGCTCTGTATGAAAATCACTGGCTGTGCTGTGTGCAGTCTGTGGCTAGTTTGCATTGTTCTCTGCCATTGTAGTGTTGGGCAGCGGCAGCTGGATGTGAACAGCGCGTAGCGTTGCGCAGTTGGAGGTGAGCCGCCAGCAGTGGTGGATGTGGGAAATGAGATGGCGGATTTTTGAGTACAGAATGGATATTATGAACTGTTATGTATATTATGCTTTTTCAACACTATTAAGGTAAATACATTGTTTGTTCTCTATTAAAATCTTTCATTTGCTAACTATGCCTATCAGTAGTTAGTGCCTTCAGTAGTTTGAATCTTTTATTTAGCTGGCAGTAGTGGCGCTCGCTGTATTGCAGTAGTTCGAGTAACGAAGATTTTTGTGAGGTAAGTGATTTGTGAAAGGTTTAGGTTAATGTTAATCAGGGCCATTCTTTTGCAGGGATTTTTGAAAGTCAGATTGCGTTGCGCTAAAAATATTGTATGTCAGTTTAAGCACAGTCGTGTACAATTGTTCTAAGGGGACGTTTCAAACGTTATAAAATTTTGTTTCTGTCTCTTCTCACGTTTCTAGATACTGTTTTAGGGCTGTTTCATTTACGGCCTGATACTTATTCAGTTTGTGATCGATGTCGTGAGCAGTTTTTCTCGAGTTTTCTAGATTTTTGTGCGGGCTGCATATTTGCCTCTAAAAGTCATACTATTGGTCTTTTGTACGGAGATGTATATATTATGCGGAATTAACAAATGGACATTTGCTTAGGAATAAATATTTGACTTTGAACAGTATAGGTTAAAAGTAACAGGGATAGACAAATATTAAAAATGGACTGCAAAATAAAAGGGGCCGTCCAAGCGCTTAGCTTGTTTGTTGAAGCAGATATTGGCAAAGTGTCTCCGAGTCAAGTTGGAGGTAGACAATGGACGTGTGTTGGGTGGTAGCCAATAACAACTGTTAACCAAGAACTAAGTACGACTTTATGTCACTAATTAACGGATTAATTGTACAAGATGAGTCTGAAAAATATTATGACTGGTCTCAAAAAATAAAGGAAACAAGAATTACATGCAAAATACCTTTACTGGCAACAACACAGTCTGACATCGGTTGTACAGCTGTTGGAAACTGTCAGCAAATACTCCTTGTGGAATCGCTCGGAGCACCGTGGTTATCAAGAAACCGGGCTTTTAATGTAGAAAATATGTAGAGGTAGAAACCGAGGATTGCATCAAACAGTATAAAAACTGGTGACTGTCAAGAAATTCCGCGTCTTTACAGGAGATGAAACCCGAAGTCACCAATACGATCCGGAGACCAAGCGACTGGCAATGGCACGGTGTTCTTCGTCTTCTCCACCTCCCTCGGGCAGAAATTCATGTTAGATCAAGCCCTTGCTGTCGGAAAAGCCATCAACATCGTCTTAATCTTGGACTTTGTCATCTGACATTTTTGGGAGGCGGGAAAGACGATGAACACCATGCTATTGACTTCTGCTTCGTCACCTGATCGTACTGGTAGCACCAAATTTCGTCTCCCGTAATGACGCCGTTACGCAATAAAGCGTGAGCACAGTGCTTGGAGTGATTCTACAAGAGGCGTTTGCAGACAGTTTCCGACAGCTTTACAACTGATTGTAGAAGTGCGTTGTAGTTATTTGTGATTACTCTGAAGATCAGTAAAGGTGTTAAAGGTATTTTTTTGTAACATTTGTTTCCGTTACTTTCTGAGACCATCCATCGGATTTTTCAGATGCGCCTTGTATTTTATGGACGACCTTTATCCTCCACGTGAGTCAGAAGAGCAAAGTTGCGGCAAAAACAATTAACGAAAACTCAGTGTTAAATTGCCTGTGCCGGCCGGAGTGGACGAGCGGTTCTAGGCGCTACAGTCTGGAGACGCGCGACCGCTGCGGTCACAGGTTCGAATCCTGCCTCGGGCATGGATGCGTGTGATGCCCTTAGGTTAGTTAGGTTTAAGTAGTTGCAAGTTCTAGGGGACTGATGACCTCTGAAGTTAAGTCCCACAGTGCTCAGAGCCATTTGAACCAAATTGCCTGTTACGCACTTGTGCGTATTGGCTACTGTAAACGAAGTGTTTTTCTCCGGAAATTCAGTTTTTACGCGCTCTAGTACATACTATGGTGAGGTTGTTACTACATTAAATATATTTCTCCTACGATCGAAACGAAAGCTTTGTACTGCTATTGGTTATACACATCGGTTGTTCTGTCATAACTTCCCACGACCGCTAAGCGCCGCCAACATACACTTCGAGTCTAGAACTTGAGCGGTCCCTTTGTAGTAAGCTGTTTAGGTTTTTATGTTGGTAACGCCACGTAGCGCTCTGTATGAAAATCACTGACTGTGCTGTGTGCAGTCTGTGGCTGGTTGGCATTGTTGATATAATCGCTATTGTAGTGTTGGGCAATTGGATGTGAACAGCGTGTACCGTTGCGAAGTTGGAGGTGAGCCGCCAGCAGTGGTGGATGTGGGGAGAGAGATGGGAGAATTTTGAGAGCGGACGATCTGGATGTGTGTCCATCAGAGACAGTAAATTTGTAAGACTGGATGTCATGAACTGATATATATATATATATATGTATAAGACTGGATGTCATGAACTGATATATATATATATATATATATATATATATATATATATAAATATATATAATGACTTTTGAACACTATTAAGGTAAATACATTGTTCTCTACCAAAATCTTTCATTTGCTAACTATTCCTATCAGTAGTTAGTGCCTTCAGTAGTTTGCCAGTTCAGCTGGCAGTATTGGCGCACGCTGTATTGCAGTAGTTTGAGTAACGAAGATTTTTGTGACGCAAGTGATTCATGAAAGGTATAGGTTATTGTTAGTCAGGGCCATTCTTTTGTAGGGATTATTGAAAGTCAGATTGCGTTGCGCTAAAAATATTGTGTGTCAGTTTAGTATTGATCAGAATAAGTAAAGAGAGAAATGTCTGAGTACGTTCAGTTTTGCTCAGCTGTTTGAAAATCAAATAACGTAATAACGTAAGGGGTTTATCAGCACAATCACTCATAAATTTTTCTAAGGGGAGGTTTCACCTTGTATGAATTTATCGTGTTATGACTGTAGAAAATATGTAGAGGGAGAGACCGGGGACTGCATCAAACAGTAAAAACTATTGGTTGTCAAGAAAGGAAAGCAACGAAACAGTGAGGAAGTGCTCGAGTCAGCTCACAGACCGCGGGAAGGAAGGCTGCTTTCGGCAACAGTGAGGCGTGGGCCGCGCTCTGTGCTTGGCGGCGCGTCCTGGCAGCGACGCCGACAGTTGGATCGGCGCCACGAGGCGGTCGCGGGGTCGCCGATGCGGCCCGCCTTATCGCGGCGTCGCACAGCCGGGGGCCCGCGGGAGGAACAATAAAACACTGGACACTCCACGGCCGCCGCTTGTTCCTGGCCGCTCTCTCGCACTTTCACCTCGCCGTCTCAGCGAGCGCCATTTGAATAATCCTCTTCGGCCCGTCTCGCGGGGGGCCGCGTGCAGTCATTGCAATTAGTTATTCTAAACGCTCCAGCCGCGATGCCTCCGTCCGACAAACGGGCTCGGCACGCGGTGTCGCTTCCTAGAAACCCGACTGCTCGCTGCGAGGACACGAAAGTGAAACGCTCTTATTGCTCGTAAAGAACAATGGATAGTAGTTCTTTGTCCAGTCTAACCCAATGAGATAAGCTAAGTGGAGCTCTGCATCCGGATTTTAGCTGTTTATTGCCCGCTGACTCAGTAATGTACAAGAAAGAATCGTCGCAGCATCGTCTCACGCTCCATCAGGATGATGCAGAACCACAGTCTTTTGAGATGTCAGGACATGGCCCACATCTCGTTAAGTGGAATGTTATGCCTTCAATTCACCAAATATTTCGCAATTTTGGAAAGGTTTGCTCTATACAGGGTGTTACAAAAAGGTACGGCCAAACTTTCAGGAAACATTCCTCACACACAAATAAATAAAAGATGTTATGTGGACATGTGTCCGAAAACGCTTAACTTCCATGTTTGAGCTCATTTTAGTTTCGTCCGTATGTGCTGTACTTCCTCGATTCACCGCCAGTTGGCCCAATTGAAGGAAGGTAATGTTGGCTTCGGTGCTTGTGTTGACATGCGACTCATTGCTGTAGGTACTAGCATCAAGCACATCAGTACGTAGCATCAACAGGTTAGTGTTCATCACGAACGTGGGATTGCAGTCAGTGCAATGTTTACAAATGCGGAGTTGGCAGATGCCCATTTGATGTATGGATTAGCACGGGGCAATAGCCGTGGCGCGAACGTTTGTATCTAGACCGATTTCCAGAACGAAGGTGTCCCGACAGGAAGACGTTCGAAGCAACTGATCGGCGTCTTAGGGAGCACGGAACATTCCAGCCTATGACTCACTACTGGGGAAGACCTAGAACGACGAGGACACCTGCAATGGACGAGGCAATTCTTCGTGCAGTTGACGATAACCCTAATGTCAGCGTCAGAGAAGTTGCTGCTGTACAAGGTAACGTTGACCACGTCACTGTATGGAGAGTGCTATGGTAGAACCAGTTGTTTCCGTACCATGTACAGCGTGTGCAGGCACTATCAGCAGCTGATTGGACTCCACGGGTACACTTCTGCGAATGGTTCCAACAGTGTGTCAATCCTCATTTCAGTGCAAATGTTCTCTTTACGGATGAGGCTTCATTCCAACGTGATCAAATTGTAAATTTTCACAATCAACATGTGTGGGCTGACGAGAATCCGCACGCAATTGTGCAATCATGTCATCAACACACGTTTTCTGTGAAGGTTTGGGCAGGCATTGTTGGTGATGTCTTGATTGGGCCCCATCTTCTTCCACCTACGCTCAATGGAGCACGTTATCATGATTTCATAAGGGATACTCTACCTGTGCTGCTAGAACATGTGCCTTTACAAGTACGACACAACATGTGGTTAATGCACGATGGAGCTCCTCCACATTTCAGTCGAAGTGTTCGTACGCTTCTCAACAACAGATTCGATAACCGATGGATTGGTAGAGGCGGACCAATTCCATAGCCTCCACGCTCTCCTGACCTCAACCCTCTTGACTTTCATTTATGGGGGCATTTGAAAGCTCTGGTCTACCCAACCCCGGTACCAAATGTAGAGACTCTTCGTGCTCGTATTGTGGATGGCTGTGATACAATACGCCATTCCCCAGGGCTGCATCACTGCATCAGGTATTCCATGCGATGGAGCGTGGATGCATGTATCCTCGCTAACGGAGGACATTTTGAACATTTCCTGTACCAAAGTGTTTGAAGTCACGCTGGTACGTTCTGTTGCTGTGTGTTTCCATTCCATGATTAATGTGATTTGAAGAAAAGTAATAAAATGAGCTCTAACATGGAAAGTAAGCGTTTCTGGACACATGTCCACATAACATATTTTCTTTCTTTGTGTGTGAGGAATGTTTCCCGAAAGTTTGGCCGTACCTTTTTGTAACACACTGTAGAAGATGGAGCAACTAATTAATAGGGAAGGGAGGGGGGGAGGGGGGGTACGAGCTTACCGGGTATCGAACCAGATTTGCGACTGGAGTGAAGATTTCCTTGCAGACAGAACTCAACACATCGCTCTTAACGGAACAAAATCGACGAAAGTAAAGGTAATTTTTGGTGTACACCAACGAAGTGCGACAGGACAATCTCAGCAGCCGTCTTCGGTTGTTTGCAGATGACGCTGTCGTTCATCGACTAATAAAGTCATCAGAAGATCAAAACAAACTGCAAAACGATTTAGAAGAAATATCGAAATGGTGCGAAAAGTGGCAGTTGACTTTAAATAACGAAAAGTGTGAGGTCATCTACATGAGTGCTAAAAAGAACGCGTTAAACTTCGGCTACACAATAAATCAGTCGAATCTAAAAGCCGTAAATTCAACTAAATACCTAGGAATTACAATTACGAACAATTTAAATTGGAAGGAACACATAGAAAATGTTGTGTGGAAGGCTAACCAAAGACTGCGTTTCATTGGCAGGACACTTAGAAAATGTAACAGACCTACTAAGGAGACTGCCTACACTACGCTTGTCCGTACTCTTTTAGAATACTGTTGCGCGGTGTGGGATCCTTACCAGATAGGACTGACGGAGTACATCGAAAAAGTTCAAAGAAAGGCAGCACGTTATGTATTATCGCGAAATATGGGAGAGAGTGTCACAGCAATGATACAGGATTTGGGATGGGCATAATTAAAAGAAAGGCGTTTTTCTTTGCGACGGAATCTTCTCACGAAATTCCAATCACCAACTTTCTCCTCCGAATGCGAAAATATTTTGTTGACACCGACTTACATAGGGAGGAACGATCACAAAGATAAAATAAGGGAATTCAGAGCTCGTACGGAAAGATATAGGTGTTCATTCTTTCCGCGCGCTATACGAGATTGGAATAATAGAGAATTGTGAAGGTGGTTCGATTAACCCTCTGCCAGGCACTTAAATGTGATTTGTAGAGTATCCATGTAGATGTAGATGTAGATGACCATTACTGCTTACAAATTATACAAAAATGTTGCGACAGACTTCAAGGGGTTGCTGAGGGTGTCTCGAGGAACAAATCGACGTGCCCGGAAACGCCATTCAACGACGCTACACAGTATCGAAGTTATAGGCGGCGGCGCCTGCAATTAGACCACCCCTTCGGCAGCTAACTGTACGTTACGGACCGTGGGCAGAACGTGTCGCATTTTCGTTTGCTATTCAGTGATCGCAGGTGATTGCCACGACCGCGAGTGGTGAAGACGTAACTAACTGTTGCATAGAAAGGCTTTGTCTCCTAAGAATACGATGCTCTATTGCCTTGGTCGATGACGGTTTCAGTCACTGGTTTCCATCCGTAGTTTATTTTTTACCTTTATACCGAAAATCAGTAGAGGTTTTAGAGTATCACAACACAAAAACAAACTGCGGATGAAAACTCGTGTCCGGAACCGTCATCCGCTGAGGCAACAGAGCATCGCATTCATGGGAGACAAGGTCTTTCTAGGCAGCAGCTACCTTCATCTTCTCCACGGGCGATCAGTCGCGATCACTGAATAACAAACAACACTGAGAGACTTCCGAATACAGTCCGTCAACGCACAGAGTGCCGTTTGCTGGTGGCCCAGTGGCAGGGTCCGGCGCCTACAACTTCGACGGTCTGTAGCGTCGTTGGATGACGTTTCCAGAGGCGGGTTGCGATACACAATTTGGTTCTCAAGACGCCCTCGAGAACTCGTCGAAGTTTGTCGCAACATTTTTGGGGCATCCTATATAAATAACTTAGTACAAAACAGGAAAAGCTCCATAAGGCTATTCGGAAATAATGAGGTTTTCTACAAGAAGATAGCAGCACAAGAACATTGCAGCTATACGCAAAAGGACTTTCAGAGAATTTATGAATGATGCAGGGACGGACGTTTGACACTGAACGTGAATAAATGTAAAATATTGTGGGTACATACGAGAATAAATCAACTACTGTACGAGGGTGAGTCAAATGAAAACTTTAAATTTGCAATAACAAATCGAAGTTTCGCGCCGTTATCCTGTAAGTTGGTAAGCGTGCTATAAACAGCGTGCAGAATGGCCTTTAGGTGGCAGCATAGAGCAGACGCACACGTACCGTCGCAGTATCAGTATACAGATGACCGCCCCACTTCCGACTTGCACCAGGGAAGAACAGCGTTATGTTATTCGGTTTTTGTGTAGTGAAGATGTGAAACCCATTGAAATTCATCGACGAAGGCTCAGTACGGTGAGGCATGGTTGTCACTGCAGCAATCTACGAATGGAGTAGGAAGTTCGCAAATGGTGTGACTTCAGTGGAAGATGCTCCTCGTCCAGGTCAGGCACAATGAGTTGTGACTCCACAGAACATTACAGCAGTTGAAGCCATAGTGAAGGAAAACCGCCGAGTGACACTGAATGACATTGCAGCACGTTTACAGATTATTCATGGGTCAGCACACCACATTGTGCATGATGTGCTCCAGTTTCACAAAGTGTCTGCAAGATGGGTGCCATGGCAGCTGACTCCTGAAATGAGAGAACGACGTTTTGATGCTTGTGAAGAACTTCTTCGGCGCTTTGAACGAGAAGGTGATGGCTTCCTTGTAAGAATCGTTACTGGGGACGAAACCTGGGTTCACTTCCACCAACCGGAAACGAAGAGAGCGAGCAAGGAATGGCGCCATTCCTCATCACCAAAACCAAAGAAGTTTCGAACGGAACCATCAGCAGGGAAGGTTATGCTGACTCTCTTTTGGGACGAAGAAGGCGTCATTTTGGAGCATTACATGCCTAGAGGGACCACTGTCACCAGTGCATCATACACAGATCTCCTAAAAAATCATCTGCGGCCTGCAACGAAATCAAAGCGACGTCGATTGCTGTCAGGAGGTGTCTTTTTGCAACACGACAATGCAAGGGCCCACACTGCCCGCACAACGCTTGCAACAATCACAGACCTGCATTTTGAGTGTCTTACTCATCCACCATACTCACCAGACCTTGCCCCAAGTGATTTCCATATGTTTGGACCACTCAAAGAAGCAATGGAAGGAAAGATGTTTTGTCCTGATGAAGAGGTACGGCACGCGGTGCATGAGTGGACTACCAAAAGAATTTTTTTCTAAAGGAATTTATGCACTTTGTAAGCGCTGGAGGACTTGCATTGAGCGTGGGGGAGATTATGTTGAAAAGTGATACAGCTTTGTACCACTTCTGCACAATAAATAATATTTTTTAAAAAAATAAAGTTTTCATTTGTCTCACCCTCGTACAACTACAGACTGAAGAAAAATTGAGTTGTAATAATCCGGAGCGACCTTAAGTGGAATCATCACATAAAACGAACAGCAGGAAAAGCAGAAGCAAGACTGAGATTCAGAGGAAGAATCACATGCAATTGATCCACGACAAAAGTGGCTTACAAAGCTTCGACCGATTTTTGATTGTTGCTCATCACTCTGGAACCTTTACTTGGTAGGACTAATGGAAGTGACAGTAAAGATCCAACCAAGAGCAGTGATTTTCATCATAGATTGGTTAAGTTGCCGCGAGAGCATTCCAGAGATGTTCAATTAACACCAGTGGCCGTCGCTACAGGATATGCGTTGTGTATCACGGAGTGGTCTACAGTTAAGAGAGAGAGAGAGAGAGAAAGATCGTTCCGGGAAGACATAAGTCTCGCGAAATGATCATAACGAGAAAATTCGAGAAATTAGAGCTCATACAGTCACAATCATTCTTCCTACGTGCCATTTCCGAATGAAACAGGGAAAGGTAGATTAGGTGGTGGTACCACAAGTACCGTCCGCCACACACCGTCAGGTGGCTTGCGGAGTATTGATGTAGATGTAGATGTAGACGCAAAGGAACAAGCGCATCGAATGCGACTAGTTACATTTCTGCAATCGGTGTGTTGATCACAGTAGGAGAAAACATCGCAGTAAATTAATTCTCGTTCAACCCGAGGCCAAGGGAAAGTAATAGGATCTGTAGACCACCATGTTCCATGGCTACGGATAAAAATCCATTGGACCGGTATTTGATGGAATAATGGAAAACTTCAGTGAGTTACCTGTATTTATGCTTTACGATCGTCTGCTTCTTGAAAATTATCGACTAATCCGATCCAGAATCCTTACAGATAACGAAAAAGGGTGCTTTTATGTCGTCGTAAATAAGGAAGCGTTCCAAGTGACAAGAAAAATCGCAAGTCATTTCAGGTTTCAAGAAATGTTAGAAAGGCCTTTTCCACTGACGTTACTGTATTGTAAGAGTTATGGAAAACGTCTTATGCTCGCTTATTAGTATATTTGCGTAAAACGTATATCTCATATGTAGGAATCAACAAGAATTCTGTAAACATCCATCTTGTGGAACCCAGTTCGCTCGGTACATTTCCGGACGTGGATTCCTTGTGAAAAACTTTAATATACTGTCTCCTCTACAGCCTCTATAAGCGTGTAATATGAAATGTGGAACATCCTGTATAGGTATCTGATAATGAGATCTTAAGCCCTGAGACTCGTTTTAGAAAGGTATCTCATTATGTTATAAATGTTGTACCGTTGTTACTTTTTATACAGCTATATACATATATATAAGCTGCAGTTGTAAATTTCAGGACGTTCTTTATAGCTTCGGATATGAACGGAGCGTTAAAGAGTGCCTGCAACTTGCGACGAGATTAGGAGTACTGACCTTGCTTGCGGCTGCGGCTTTGCGAATTCGAGCGCTGTTCCCTGCCTCAGATTGCCGTTGGCCTTGAGTTTAGGTGTCTCACGCGTGAGGCAGTTTCCGGCAATATAAGCATTCTCTGTTTATATGAAATAGGGAATGTGTAAAGAAAGGAACGGGATAGCAAAGACCATTGTAGTAATGCAATGGTGGAAGTTGAAGATTTATCTGACAGAACAGATGCTGCTATACAGGAGTGCGACGACTGGTTCCTTGACGTTTGTTTAAGTGCGGATGCACTATTTTTAATATCGTCCGAAATACTAAAATGTCCGAATGGCCGAAGTGGTTAAGGTAATCGCTCATCAGAAGCGGTAAAATCAGTCCGAGTCCCGCCCCGGCACAAATTTTCAACTTTCGCCGTTGCACTACCACAATGCACTATGCGGCTGGTTGGTTCAAATGGCTCTGAGCACTATGGGACTTAACTGCTGAGGTCATCAGTCCCCTAGAACTTAGAACTACTTAAACTAACTAACCTGAGGACATCACACACATCCATGCGCGAGGCAGGATTCGAACCTGCGACCGTAGCGGTCGCGCGGTTCCAGACTGAAGCGCCTAGAACCGCTCGGCCACACCGGCCGGCTATGCGGCTGGAAGTCACGAATTCACACTCATACCTTACCTTCCTTTCCCCGTTCTCTAATTCATATAAGCATATGCACCAGCTGCGTCATCACGAGTGGTACCCGTTCTGTCGGACGTATCCGACAGAACAGACATCACTCGAATATGTACATTCCCTGTTTGCTGAAGGCACCCGAACTGGTGTGAGATTATCATCAGGTGTCCTGAGACCAAGAGAGCGAGGGGCCTTGCCCCGGGTGGGGAGGCTTATGAACAACGCCAGTCATCGGACAACGCCGGTAGCGCAAAAGAGAGCACCGGGAACAAGGAAGGGCCGAGTGCAACGATCTGCTGTCCGTTCAAGGACACCGGACCGGACTGGTTGCAGTGCTCGCGCAGAGCTGGCCTGGCCTTTGTCAGCACCGGAGGGCACGCCATAGAATGTCGCAATTCGCACGTGCCTTTGACGAACACCACACTCACGACTTCAGCAAAAGCGCACACACTAAATACAATAAAACCTTAAAGAGGACTACCAGTACTTATTATAGACACTTACGCAATTACTGGCACTCTAGCTTCTCTGCAACCCGCGAATTGTAGTTAGATGGCTGTAGTGGGATTAACTGCCGTAGTTTATACACTGAACGGCACCTATGGAGTACACTTCAAGGGGCGCTCTGTACATATTGTTTCCATGCTGATGGTACAAGTTCTCATGAATGCTGGAGGATGGAAATATGTACCAATTTGAGACAGGCGCCCTGGAGCGGAAGCTACTCCGTCGAAAGTTATAAGTGAAAATGTACAAGATTCAAAATTTATCTGTTGACAATGTCAACAATCCAAGAAGCTACACTTTTGTATTAATTTTATTTATCTGTGCAGTTTCCTCAAGGAGCTAGATTCCCATCAGTTGTGCAAAGTGGCATCCCCCAGTTTATATGCGGGCGTGACATGATCGCACGAAGTCCCTTCGTACCCGTCCGCACAATTCCAGAGCTTTCGAACAATGTTGTAAGCAGTGGGATGTTCTCTTAGATCATCTTTAGTCGTGGAAGGTATCACGTTCACAACATTTTTCAAGAAAAAATTAGGTGAAGAGCTGGCCACTAAACAAGGACATAATCATCCAGTCTATTTCCCAGAGAACGTCTGAAATGGATGTTCACGAGCGTGATGTGTGAAGTGAGCTGGTTCCATCATACCACATACAAACATGCACGAAGATGACGTGGAATATCTTCGAACAACGTGGATCGAGTTTTTGCGCAACGCGTTTGTTTTCGTGATTTTCGATTCATTCGTGCCCGCCACCACTACCGAACGCATTTCAGTTAAACAGATATTACCTGAGGCAGTAAAATCTCATCGATCTATCTGATGCATTGATTAAGAAATTAGAGTCGTATCCTGAAGAACCGTGGTTTAAAACTCCAGTTCAATTTCTTCAATGGCTTTGTTCAAATTAGCTCGGATGAATGATGTGTCTCTCAATGATGGAAAGACCAATTCCCTCTTTTATCCTTATTTTATGCCAGCTGAAGCTCCGTCTAATGACTCCGAAGAGGTGGTACTGAACTCTATGCTTCCTTTGTCCAAGACCAGATAGCTGAACCAAGATCCTTGTTGTCTATACAGCCTAAAGGTAAAAATTTGGAAATCGAAGAAGGAGATAAAGGGGTAAAGCTAAACATAAGTCTACTGTAGATAGTTAGCAAAAAACATTGTGTTTGTTTCTGTAATACAGACTTTTCCCATTACATGAAACATTAATATCTCCAGTTTGTAAAATACACCTGATTCATAAATCAAGGATCGCAAAGACGTAAATAATTTTTTTTAGTTTAGAATAATGCGATTTTGTGATGAAAGTCAAGTGAAGTAAAGTGCTAAATTTGAATAAGAATGATCAAATCACATGCCACCGAAAAACGTCATACCATAGATCTTTCCATGAGTAGACCTCCTTATGTTCTTTAACATAAGACAAATAACTAGGTACTTAACACAGGACATCTACATCTACATCCATACTCCGCAAGCCACCTGACGGTGTGTGGCGGAGAGTACCTTGAGTACCTCTATCGGTTCTCCCTTCTATTCCAGGCTCTTATTGTTCGTGGAAAGAAGGATTGTCGGTATGTTTCTGTGTGGGCTCTAATCTCTCTGATTTTATCCTCATGGTTTCTTCGCGAGATATACGTAGGAGGGAGCAATATACTGCTTGACTCTTCGGTAAGGTATGTTCTCGAAACTTCAACTAAAGCCCGTACCGAGCTACTGAGCGTCTCTCCTGCAGAGTCTTCCACTGGGGTTTATCTACCATCTCCGTAACGCTTTCGCGATTACTAAATGATCCTGTAACGAAGCGCGCTGCTCTCCGTTGGATCTTCTCTATCTCTTCCATCAACCCCATCTGGTACGGATCCCACACTGCTGAGCAGTATTCAAGCAATGGACAAACAAGCGTACTGTAACCTACTTCCTTTGTTTTCGGATTGCATTTCCTTAGGATTCTTCCAATGAATCTCAGTCTGGCATCTGCTTTACCGACGATCAACGTTATATGATCATTCCATTTTAAATCACTCCTAATGCGTACTCCCAGATAATTTATGGAATTAACTGCTTCCAGTTGCTGACCTGCTATTTTGTAGCTAAATGATAAGGGATCTATCTTTCTATTTATTCGCAGCACATTACACTTGTCTACATTGAGATGCAATTGCCATTCCCTGCACCATGCGTCAATTCGCTGCAGATCCTCCTGCATTTCAGTACAATTTTCCATTGTTACAACCTCTCGATACACCACAGCATCATCTGCAAAAAGCCTCAGTGAACTTCCAATGTCATCCACAAGGTCATTTATGTATATTGTGAATAGCAACGGTCCTATGACACTCCCCTTCGGCACACCTGAAATAACTCTTACTTCGGAAGACTTCTCTCCATTGAGAATGACATTTTGCGTTCTGTTATCTAGGAACTCTTCAATCCAATCACAATGAGTGTATGGTATGTATGAGCATACAATTTCTTGTATCACTTAGATGCAACTGTACGTCAGATTTCGAGTCGTGCAGCATAACATACACAGACAGCATTCTTGAAAATGAGTTTCTGTTTCCCAGTTGTGGCACAGGTTTATTTAATACATTTTCCCAGGATTATTTCATAGGAAATCTGCAGCAGACGACTCTAAATTATTCTCTACGGAAGTAAAAGTGTTTCCGATCTCCCGATCTCACCCTTTATGCGTCAAGTGATAAAAAGGAAAGCAGAAAAAAGTAGAAACGTATCATCATTGTTGGTCGTTTGATCAACTGACAAACGTATTTGTCTTATGCTGATTATAATGCTGTTTCCATTGGAACTTTCTTCCTACTGCTTAGTGAAACATTTCATAGCCTAAAAAAACAATAGCCGTGTAATCAAACCGTCACTCTTAAAAGAAGTTTTCCTATTTTTACTAAATGGAATTCCCAGTCACGCACTCATAAAACGCTTGGTGAGTAATCCTCATGGTTACGCAATTAAAGTCATTGTGTTGGCATAACACCGTAATACTGCTGTTCAAATTGCTTTACGGTCCTCCTCAACAGAGAAGATATGGTAAGCAGTGTAATTTCAGAGCAGAGTTTCAAAGACAAATGACTGTATCGTGATGTGTACCTGCGAAGCGACAGAAATTTGTTCTGCTGAGGTAACCACCACTAGCATAACGTTATACACAGACAACAATAGTACAGTACGATTCAAAAGCGCGTTCCCAAATCACAATAATCATTAAAACAGGAGTATACATATATATTTTGTTCAACATGTGCCCTGTAAAAGTTTGTGAGCCGCTGCTATAAGGTGCTACTGACTACTAGATTCTTCGCCGTTATAAACTACTATTCGGTATTTTACACTGTCTCGGTCTTGTTAAGGTGTGGCGCTGTGCACACCACCGGCAATGGAATACCAGTCCTAGCGGTTTTTGAATTTGCGCATATATTACTACCTCACAAAACACATCAACTTCGCTGCAAGAAAATAAAGCAAAATAGTTTTTCTGCTTCGAGTGGACTGTTTCGGATTATTTTGCGCTAAAAGAAGATAATACCAAATAGCTTATCTTCGCTTACGATCGTTGTTATAGAATTAAGGAACTGACCTTGTAATCCTCCGCGACACAAGGAATATATTGGCAAGGAAAAACCGAAGTATAAAGCGAGAGCAGGATATCTATATTTCTCTGTTGATCACTAGTTTATCAAAGCAACTTGCAGCCTAATCACAGACTAGTGAGCTAAATTAGTAAGTTATCTACACTCAAGTTATTCCGCAGGATATTTGGCTCGAATAAGGTCTTTAGAAGAGTTGATGCTATTCCTTATGAGAGCTGACAGACATATGTGTATTCCACAGTAGGGTTCACAAACGATCGATTTCATGTCACTGCTGAATGGCTGGTTTTTATTTTCTTTGTTTTATTTTCCTACTTATTACATAATGTCTTATATGTTATCACAATAATTCAAATATCGTCGGTTTCATTCTCAATACACGCTGTGATTTTTTCTGGTGTCCTAATGGATTTCAGCCACTGGTTGGGGTTGTTTTTGGGGAAGAGACCAAACTGCGAGGTCATCGGTCTCATCGGTTTAGGGAAGGATGGGGAAGGAAGTCGGCCGTGCCCTTTCAAAGGAACCATCCCGGCATTCGCCTGGAGCGATTTAGGGAAATCACGGAAAACCTAAATCAGGATGGGCAGACGCGGGCTTGAACTGTCGTCCTCCCGAATGCGAGTCCAGTGTGCTAACCACTGCGCCACCTCGCTCGGTCAGCCACTGATAAATTTTTCTTTCTTCCATGTGTTTGTTGTATGCGTTCGTGTGATAATATCAAGTTGCACGATGCCCCAAATGCCACACGAAAATATCTTCTGATCGGCCATATAATTATGACTGTCGCACCCAAAAGTATCACAGTCCATTTATAGCATCCAAATAACCTTGTCGTAGTATGGGTTCTACAATCACGCAATTTCTGTAAAACAACAAGGAAATCAATACAGCTGGATGGAGGAATGGAGGAACTCGCTTTCACATCGGGCACAACCTTATTTAACACGAGCGTCTTGTTACGATCAAATTAGCTTCTAGTTTTACTATAGTTACCTTTAGAGCGTGTGCGATTCGTTACTTTTTTTTCGTTGTCTCTAGAGAGTTAACAGATGCGAAATAGCATATTTCCGTAACGTAGCCTCATTCTCATTCTAAAATAATATGAAAGATTGTATTCCTGTGCTCCAGTCCATGCACACTTTGTGTATAAGTGTCCAACAATCACGTCAAGACTGTTCATCTCTTTACGGTTGCACCAATGGTTCTAACAGCCCTACACTAATCTTTCACTCGCTGACTTAGACAGATGTAAAGAAAGAAGTCAAATGACAGAATTCTACCTCTTTAATTTCTCGAAAATAAAGGAAAATCGAAGGCAGAATGGCTGTACGTAAATCTGAACTTCACTCCTCCAGGTTATGAGTTTCTTGTTCGGTTCAGTAGCCTGTTAATGTAATACTAGCACTGGACGACGACAGATATGAGAGAAAATATTCAATGAAGATAATGATCTCCACATCTACGTCTATATTGTGCAAACCAGCGTGAGGTGGATGGCAGACGGTGCGTTCCGTTGCGCAATTACTAGGGTTTCTTTCCGTTCCATTCACGTATGGAACATTGGAAGAATCATTGTCTGCATGCCTTTGAGCGTGCAGTAATTATTCTAGTCTTATCCTCACGATCCATATGTGAGCGATACGTATGGGATAGTAGTATATTTCTAGAAACATCATTTACAGCCGGTTTTTGAAATATTTTAAATAGATTTCCTCGGGATAGTTTACGTCTATCTTCAAGAGTCCGCCAGTTCAGTTCGTTCAACATCTCTGTAACACTCTCTCATGGATCAGACAAACCTATGACCATTCGTGCTGCCCTTCTCTGTATACGTTCAATATCCTCTGTCGCTGGGTCTCACACACATGAGCAACATTCTAGAGCCGGTAGCACGAGTGCTTTGTAAGCAGTCTCGTTTGTTAACTGACTGCACTTCCTCAGTATTCTACCAACAAGCCGAAGTCTACCACCTGCTTTACCACGACTGAGCCTATGTGATCATTCCATTTCATATCCCCACAAAGTGTTATACCCAGGTATTTGTATGAGTTGGCCGATTCCAGCGGTGACTCATGATGTTATAGGATACTACTTCGTTTTTTGAAGTTCACAATTTTACATTTCTGAGCATTTAAAGCACGTTGCTAAACTTTACACCACTTTGAAATCTTATCGAGATCTGACTGAATATTTATGCAGCTCATTTCAGATAGTACTTCATTACAAATAACTGCATCTTTTGCAAAATGTTTGAGGTTACTATTAACATTGTCTGTAAACTAATATACAACATGAACAGCAAGGGCTCAACATACTTTCCTGGGACAAAGCTGATTTTATTTCTACATCTGACGATAACTCTCCATCCAAGATAACACACTGCGTCCTCCCTACCAAAAAGTCCTCAATTCAGCAGTGTAATACTTAATAATGACAATGATTACGTGAGAGTTCGGCTTTTCCCACCTTACAAACGCCTGTAATGATATCCAGTCTGTTCTTGAAATCCGACTGGCACAGATGACAACAGGAGCCTGGTGGAAACTGGTGAAATATAATAAGAATAAGTACTAAAGCTGTTTTATATGTGCTCGTTCTGCATCAACAGGGATACCGTCGTAAAGATATCTTTTTGTATTGATTTCATGCCTCTTCCACTCCGAAGCTGTTATTTAAAAAAAAGCACATCGTCATTTACTGATGCAACCATTAAATATAATAATAGTAATTCATTCCGTTGATTTATTATAAAAAAAAGAAGTGGCGATGGTGTGGCTGGTGATATGGTATGGAAACGAATTTACTTCCAGTACGTTCTTGGAAATCAGTTCCTAGTAAGCGCTGTAAGAATAGGAAAGGAGGATGAAATTACGTAGAGCAATACGGTACTGCGTCTTATATCGGGAGGAAGGGATGATGGTAGACTGGGAAGGGTGTTCAATAAGTTGGGAGTAGAGTTGTAAGAAAAGATTGATGGTTTATGGCGCTCAGAAGGCTGCAAGGGATACTGGACTGTCGATCTAAGGAGAGGATATAGGATTAAAGCTAGAGGTGGTAGGACGGGTCAGTGTCAGAAAGGAATTCTGGGTTAGCAAGAGATAACCTAGGGATACGGAGGGTTTGGAAGTGGCGGGAGTTGAGGAGGGAGCGAGTGAGAGGCATGGTGGTACAGGCACGGCAGCAGCTAGTGATTGGAAAAGATTTAGGAGACAATATGATCTTGATCTTGGGTTACACGAGAGATGTTCGAGGAATTTCAGGTTAATGAGACGTTGAATATAGATTACAAAGAAAACCATCTATGGGCTCAGAACACGTAAAGCCACTTTAGCACTAGCTATTTTCTCCCTCAGTCGATTACGTGTGGCAAGTGAAGGTACTGCAACCCATGTGGAGTATTATTCCTGTATTCCGCTGTCACGAGTTGTCTTTTTTGTGTCGATACCAACAGGAAAGTAACTAGATACCTCGGAATACATCTAGACAATAAATAAATTAAACTACAATAAACACTCAAGACTAATTACTGACAAATCGACGACACTGATGCATAAATTAGCTAGACTTAACACGACCCAGTTCAGACTTCCACTACAGACTATGCGGATCTATCACAGGGCACTCCGAGGCAACAGCTTGTTTTGCTGCGAACAGCTGGGCACATCGCCTCAGGCTGACCACATACAAAAACATTGTAAGAGGCGGAAAAAGGAGCGTGCTCAATCAGAATATCCGGAGCGTTTAGAATTATATCCATAGAGGCACTGTGTACGGCATGGGTGTGTGTTCCATTGGCGTCACTATTCCTCACCGAGCAGCGACATATTGGTTAAAGAAAGATAGACAGACAATATACAAAACATAACTGGACACAACACAACAGACCAAAGACAGTTTAACATATGGCGGACTGAGGTATGGTAGGAGGAATTGGACCAGATAGACGATGTGTCTACTCTTTTTTCCTAATATACGAGAACGCATAAGACTAAAATACCCTGACCCCAAAAGAAGAATGAGCGATTTCCTGACTGGACATGGCAGATATGCTGCTCATCTCCATGGTGTAGGTGTAAAATAAACTCACACTTGTGAATGTGGTGAATGGCACACCTGAATATGTAGTTCTCCACTGCAACATATTAACATATCTAAGACCGAATGTAGAATTACAAGCCTAGAGAACACAATAAGAGATCAGAAGAAATGGCAGACTAGCAGATGACGAATCTCAAACTCTTTATGAAGCTTACTGACAAAATAGACCATACTTAAAAACACTAGAAAACGCAAAACAAGTACGACAACAAAACATGTAGCGCGAAAGAGACACAGACACTGACATTGACACTCAATCGGATGAACCAACAGATACAGAAAGTGAACGTGATATTCAAATATTAATATAGTTATCCATCCGAGGTCAAAAGACCAACGTGACATAACAAAATCTAACAATAGAACAAATAAAATAGTACAAAAACTATATAATTATCATTAGATTAGAATTAATTCATAACTCAATTAACTAAGGAAAGCTATTATGTAAAGCAAAAGATATCAGTTGTAAAACCAAATACTTGTAAAGCCATTTCTGTGACGACATGCTCGAAGTTTTCCCGAGCCCCCGTCACTGAGACAGCTACGATTTCAGGGACAAATTTTCTCTTTGATTAACTTCCCTCACACCTTTGTTTACTTTTTGGGTTGTCTTTAATTATTATTTATTTATGTTTTCAAATCTTTGTATTTTTTGTAACCTGTATTTATATTAACAAAGAACTAAGAAGAAATTCTAATTGTTACTACACTGCCACAGTATTAACTGAATTAGTACAATTGTATTAGTAATAATACTGCACAAAAACTGATATATGGATATTGGGCTAATTGTAGGAAACAAATAAATAAATAAAATAATTCCAAAATTGTGTGTAGAGAGTTGTCTTCTGCGCAGTTTGTCAAATTTTCCACGCTGCCGAGAATTGGAAACCTAGAGATTGTCGTCCATACGTTTCTAAACATCAACATTTATTTGTTCGAGAAAATATATACACACTAACACATCAAACGACATTTGGAGGGCCGTAAACGGCACCTTTTTATTTTATGTTTTCTTTCTAACCAAATAACATTGCAATTTATTTTCCCCTTTCAATAGAGATGCGATTCTCACTGCTGAAACGATTTTCATTAAAAACGTTAATCTATTTACGTCCACGTTTATGCACAGTGTTGGACTCTTCTTTGCCCAGGCGTTGTTAAACCTGCATCTCCGTTTGCTTCCAGATATTTGGTCTCTCTCGTGGGAGAACAGTAGCAGTACAAATAGTAAGTCTTCTTGCAGCCTTGGTAGTGTGTCCCAGAAATAAAATAAAATAAAGGTTAAGAAGACACAAAAGCACAAAATCCATCACTATGAATTGACTGAGGGCGGGGGAACTGGTTAACTTCCGGTATTAGCAGGAGACGCCGCAGTTTCCTCTTTCTGTGCATGCGTAGTCTGCACAATACTCAGGATTTTACAAACCTATACTCCGCACAGTCAATTGATTTTCGACGTTACTGACACAGTAGCGACGTGGTTAGAGCTGATTCACGCGCTGACACTTGACCCGCACTCACACCGAGCAATTGAATTTGACAAGTAAATCGATCGTATAAAACGGGCTTACATTGCAACATGCGCATCGGAATCTAGACTGGTCCAGTACGTTGTATGCGCTCCAGAGATATTGTAAATCGAGGTAGGTGGCATTTGGTACAGTTCGAACGGCATGAAACTGCCGGCACAACGAGATCCCAGAGGCGGCGCATCTTGTAAAACAAGCGCACAGTGTATCTCCGCCCCCGCGCCGCGCAGCTGGCAGCCGTATCTGTCCGTGGATCGCCGGCTGCTGGCTGCGGAGAGCCGCATTCCGGAGGAGGAGGTAGAGGAGGAGCCTCCGCGGCGCGTTGAGCAACCGCCCGTAGCTGCAGCGGGCGCGGCCGCGCACTGCTCAGCCGTTCTCTCTGCGCTCTTCCCCCGCTTTTGTTTCCAGGCTGTACACGCACTCCTCTCACACTCAAAGGGCGCTCAACACTGCATCAACGGAGCGGAATGGAACCTCACAGTCAAACAGTGGTGTGACGGAACAACAACACAATGTCAGCTCCGAACGGAGAAAGTGAGGTTGTGGGATACCATTCACGATTTATTTATTTACTGCAAATTTAAAGAGCTGTTACATGTTAGTCTAAAACAGGTCGTATATATCAAGTTTTCGTTTGTCACCTTTTTTGTAGTTTTCTGTTTTGCTTTTAACTGCAACATTTGACAAGGAATAATATATCCTTAAATTAACAGTAATTTGAGGTTCAAATATAAACAAAATTTTGTTGTTTTAAGAAGAATGTAAAAAGATGATAGGATAGAGGAGAGATCTATTAGTGCCTTCACCGACTTTGACTGGCGCTGAATACCGCGGTATGCTTTCATAGAGCTGTTGACTGCCAGTCACAAAAAAAATGGTTCAAATGGCTCTGAGCAGTATGGGACTTAACTTCTGAGGTCATCAGTCTCCTAGAACTTAAAACTACTTAAACCTAACTAACCTAAGGACATCACACACATCCATGCCCGAGGCACGATTCGAACCTGCGACCATAGCGATCGCGCGGTTCCAGATTGTAGCGCCTAGAACCGCTCGGCCACTACGGCCGGCTCTGCCAGTCACAAAAAAATAGTTATACAGCTTGTAGTAGAGAAATTTGATTGCTAATCCTATGCAGTAACAGTACGCAGTCTCCCATGTACTGCACTGGGTGCATTCTTGGCTAGATTACCAGCATCTTACACTAATTTACTCTAGTGTTCGCTATTCTTAACCAATATTTGACTAATATGAACAATTGTCAGCATGTTTTGGCATGTTACGCCTGATTCATAATTCTAGGTGTCTTATTTACTAGCCGACCGTGATGGCCCAGCGTATCTAGTTGCTTCAGTCCTGAACCGCGCGACTGCTACGGTCGCAGATTCGAATCCTGTCTCGGGCATCGATGTGAGTGTTATCTTTAGGTTAGTTAGGTTTAAGTAGTTCTAAGTTCTAATGGACTGATGACCTCAGTTGTTAAGTCCCATACTGCTCAGAGCCATTTGAACCATATTTTATTTACTGTCACGTCTCATTTTCCTGCTCTTCCTTCTTCAGTGCCACTATTGCGCTATCATCGTGGGTGTCGCTACCCACCCTCTGTTGTTATGTTGCTTATAGGCATGTCTCTTACGTCACGTCTGCTAGTCCTCTTCGTGCAATGTTTTTGAGATACTGTATGTTAATGCCTTATTGGTCTCTTATTGGTGTGCATACACACTATATGATCAAAAGTATCCTGACACCTCTAGAAACATACGTTTTTCATATTAGGTCCATTGTGCTGTCACCTACTGCCAGGTACACCATATCACCGACGTCGGTACTCATTAGACATCGTGAGACAGAAAAATGAGGCGCTCTATGGAACTCATCGACATCGCACGTGGTCAGGTGATTGGGTGTCACTTGTGTCATGCGTCTGTAGGCAAGATTTCCACACTCCTTAACATACCTGGGTCCACTGTTTCCGAAGTGATAGTGAAGTGGAAACGTGAAGGGACACGTACAGCACAAAAGATTACAGGCCGACCTCGTCTGTTGACTGACAGAGACCGCCGACAGTTGAAGATGGTAGTAACACACTACTGGCCATTAAAACTGCTGCACCAAGAAGAAATGCAGATGATAAACGGGCACTCATTGGACAAATATATTATACTAGAACTGACATGTGATTAAATTTTCACGCAGTTTGGGTGCATAGATCCTGAGAAATCAGTACCCAGAACAACCACCTCTGGCCGTAATAAGGCCATTGATACGCCTGGGCATTGAGTCAAACAGAGCTTGGATGGCGTGTATAGGTACAGCTGCCCATGCAGCTTCAACACGAAACCACAGTTCATCAAGTGTAGTGACTAGCGTATTGTGACGGCCCAGTTCCTCGGCCACCATTGACCAGACGTTTTCAAATGGTGACAGACCTGGAGAATGTGCTGGCCAGAGTAGCAGTCGATCATTTTCTGTATCCAGAAAGGCCTATAAAGGACCTGCAACATGCGGTCGTGCATTATCCTGCTGAAACGTAGGGCTTCGCAGGGATCGAATGAAGGGTAGAGCCACGGGTCGTAACACATCTAAAATGTAACGTCCACTGTTCAAAGTGCCGTCAATGCGAACAAGAGGTGACCGAGACGTGTAACCAATGGCACCTCATATCATCACGCCGGGTCATACGCCAGTATGGCGATGACGAATACACGCTTCCAATGTGCGTTCACCGCGATGTCGCCAAACACGGATGAGCCCATTATGATGCTGTAAACAGAACCTCGGTTCGTCCGAAAAAAAGTCGTTTTGCCATTCGTCCATCCAGGTTCGTCGTTGAGTACACCATCGCAGGCGCTCCTGTCTGTGATGCAGCGTCAAGGGTAACCGCAGCCATGGTCTCCGAGCTGATAGTCGATGCTGCTGCAAACGTCGTCGAACTGTTCGTGCAGATGGTTGTTGTCTTGCAAACGTCCCCATCTGTTGACTCAGGGATCGAGACGTGGCTGCACGATCCGTTACAGCCATGCGGATAAGATGCCTGTTATCTCGACTGCTAGTGATACGAGGCCGTTGGGATCCAGCACGGCGTTCCGTATTACCCTCCTGAACCCACCGATTCCATATTCTGCTAACAGTCATTGGATCTCGACCAACGTGAGCAGCAATGTCGCGATACGATAAACCACAATCGCGACAGGCTACAATCCGACCTTTATCAAAGTCGGAAACGTGATGGTACGTATTTCTCCTCCTTACACGAGGCATCACAACAACGTTCCTCCAGGCAAAGCCGGTCAACTGCTGTTTGTGTATGAGAAATCGGTTGGAAACTTTCCTCATGTTAGCACGGTGTAGGTGTCACAACCGGCGCCAACCTTGTGTGAATGCTCTGAAAAGCTAATCATTTGCATATCAAAGCATCTTCTTCCTGTCGTTTAAATATCGCGTCTGTAGCACATTATCTTCGTGGTGTAGCAATTTTAATGGCCAGTAGTGTATGTAATATGCAGACAGTTATCCAGACCACCACACAGGAATTCCAAACTGCATCAGGATCCACGGCAAGTACTATGACAGTTAGGCGGAAGGTGAGAAAACTCGGATTTCATGGTCAGGCGGCAGCTTATAAGCCATACCTCACGGCGGTAAATGCCAAACAAAGCCTCGCTTGGTGTAAGGACCGTAAACATTGGACGATTGAACAGTGTAAAAACATTGTGTGGAGTGACGAATCACAGTACACAATGTGGCGATGCGATGGCAGGATGTGGGTATGGCGAATGCCCGGTGAACGTCTTCTGCCAGTGTGTGTAGTGCCAGCAGTTAAATTCGGAGGCGGTGGTGCTATGCTGTGGTCGTGTTTTTTTATGGAGGGGGCTTGCACCCCTTCTTGTTTTGCGTGGCACTATCACAGCACAGGCCTACATTGCTGTTTTAAGCACCTTCTTGCTTCCCACTGTGGAAGAGCAATTTTGGGATGGCAGTTGCATCTTTCAACACGATCGAGCACCTGTTCATAATACACGGCCTATGGTGGAGTGGTTACACGACAATAACATCCCTGTAATGGACTGGTCTGCACATAGTCCTCACCTGAAACCTATAAAACACCTTTGGGATGTTTTGGAACGCCGATTTCGTGCCAGGCCTCACTGACATCGGTACCTGTCCTCAGTGCAGCAGTCCGTGAAGAAAGGGCTGCCATTCCCCAAGAAACCTTCCAGCACCTGACTGAACGTATGCCTGCGAAAGTGGAAGCTGTCATTAAGGCCAAGGTTGGGACAACACCATATTGAATTCCAGCATTACCGGTGGAGGGCGCCACGAACTTGTAAGTCATCTTCAGCCAGGTGTACGAATATTTTTGATCACAACACAACGCTATTTTTCAGAACCGCTGTTCTTGGTGTTGGCGGTCTGCATTTTATGTCCTCTGTACCTCGGTCATCGTCAGTTATTGGCCTACACATAAAACAATTAATGAACTACTTAAATACAATTTGTATTGATCGTCGATTTTCCTACATAGTCTTCATTTAAGTACAAGGGAAAATTAATTAATAACAACTGAAGAAACGAATACTTCCAAAAGCATTCTGTGATTTTTTGAGAACTCAACCCACTGTCACCCGGTGACAAGCTAATGTCTGCACAGCATATCAGTATCTCCAGTGTCCGAGATGAACGACCATACGTACCAGTAAGTGTATATACATCCTTTGAGATCTTCTAGACATTCCAAAGCCTTTGAGTAACACACTTATAATATACTATTTCCACCTCTTCTTGCTGCTGCTAACCGTTCTTTGCGGAGATTTTGTTATGACGTACTTCATCATTCACAACCATTTATGAACGGGCAACATCCATCAGCAAGCTGACATTCTATTACTTCCATTAATACTTCCTCCACTATCATAAACTGGATCATCTTCTAGAAAAGACTAGTAAGGTTAGAATGAAGAACAAAATCATGTAGAAACACACCGGGACTGCCAGGACACCGGATACACTTGCTTTCAGAACAACGACGCTTACGTTAGTTTACCCAGTAGCAGAATAGCGCAGTGAAGTTTGTTTAAGTATTCTCTATGTATCAAACAAATTTCAGAAAATGAGTAACGTATGATGAAGTCAGAAGTATACATCTGCGACATGATTACCAATACTTTCAAAGATTCGCCCCCCCCTCCCCAGTTAAACGGGCTACCAGAGTGGCCAAAATGCAATAAGAACTCACTACTGCCAATTCATTTTGTTGGAACTCCAGAATCGACTAAAATCCGATGAAAGGTCCTTTTAAGCTAGTCGAGAAACAACATTGCAATATAGACTTATAGTAAACGTGAAAGTAAATACCAAAATACTGAATTCGTTTTTACTGAAAGCCGTATCAAAAGTGTTAGACTTCCACAAAACCACCGATGAAATGATGCTCCTACTATGCTCGTTACACCATGAATAGCGAACATCGTCAACTCCAACAAGATGGTCATTCATACGCTTACAGCCGATGCAGCAGAGGAAATTCGTCGAGTTTCTTGATAAATGCTGACGAGAGCCACTCCACACACAGGAGCAATATTTCGCCTAAGGAGAGGGGCACCGTATCATACGAGAAGACTCTGATATTGTAGAACTTAAATCGGATAAGGGCAATGCTACCCTGTTCATTCTATAACAGGATTGTATAAACAAGATCAATCTTTTATTACGTGACTCACGATATCGAAGCGACTAAAGGGACCTCACGAATCGCGTAGAAAGGAAATAGTCTCTTGGAAGTACAGCAGTATAAGCAACTTCTGTTTGGTGTATAAGATGTTCTTTTGTTTGCTCAGTAATATGTAAATTAAAATTTATTATTAAAAAACGCGCCAAAACTCGAGAAATAAAATAGCTTGCAGATGTGCCACCTACAGAAACTTCAGATTTGTATTTAATACTCACCTTTAATGCTTCTTCAACCTGTAGCTTTCGTCCCAGAGTCCGAAATGGAGATAAATAGTTAGTGACATGTTGTTAACTACAGTACAATACACAGTATCTAATAAAGATGCATGTTACTGACATTGTTGACACCTAACCTCCTTGGTTTATGCTCGATAAAAAAGAATATCGCACGATCTCAGAGATTATACGTTGTTTGTGAACATCACTAACTTCGGAAAACAGTGTGGGTTCAAAAATGGTTCAAATGGCTCTGAGCACTATGGGACTTAACATCTTAAGTCATCAATCCCCTAGAACTTAGAACTACTTAAACCTAACTAACTTAAGGACATCACACACATCCACGCCCGAGGCAGGATTCGAACCTGTGACCGTAGCGGTCGCTCGATTCCAGACTGAAGCGCCTTGAACCGCTCGGCCACAACAGCCGGCATTAGTGTGGGTGTATAGCTGCCAGCATTGTGTGATATCGATTATGGGTGAAAAATAGACTATTACGAAATATCATCGAAAGCATAATTATTTCAATAAAAGAGTTGTGTTTAATGCCACTAAACCTTATACTATTAAAGATTTCTGTATCACATTTGCAAACATGTACGGTACAACAAGATTATGATAGGCTGCAGTATAGTGAGCCGAGATAGATACTTTCAAAATACTTTCCTCTTGTCATTTAAGTTTAGAAGCACTCATTCAACGTCAAATGCTGATATATTAATTTTTGTCAGCTGTACGCTACTTTTTTAGAAAAGTATCAGGATCTTATTCTCCGCTTATTGCGTGGACTACAGCCTTTCTTACGTAGTTCTTTCTTCATAACTTAGGATTTTACTGTGTTAGTTAGCAATAACTATTAATGGTTATTGACGTTTCGGTATAGGCACAAAGATCAAATTGTGGTATTGCAGCATAAGCAGAAGAGTCAACATATTTTTAAAAAAATGTCTAAAAATAATTTCACATTATTCTTGTCTATTAGTGAAAAGATAAAAACGATGAATAAAAGGAAGGAAGAAAAGAATTTATCTTATTCGAGGATCCAAACAAACAAACAACCACACATACTTGGAATATGACGGCAGTTCTTACCTCTTACGGGTTGCACAACGTAAGCTTACCACCTTCAGCTGTGGAGCATGGAACGCATTATTTTCACTCTTCCTTGGTGAATGTAGCCATGAGGAAAACACAATAGACGAGTGGTGCTGTTTCGCTGTTTCGGTAGGTGCGCGCAATTACGCCCTCAGAAAAGATGTGCCAGAGCAAATTAAGAGTTACGAAATCCAGAGCCACGATTAAGGCCCTCTGCGATCCGTTACGCAGGAGCAAAATGTAATGCGAGTTGTCTAATTTTAGGATCTTGATCTCGTTACGGAATAAAGGAAAACTCTATTGCCAGTTCGTTTCGCAAATATCATTGAAACTAAAACATAAGGAAAGCAGCAAGCAGCTGCCCATTATTCGGAGCACAAAACAAAACTCAAGTAGTTCATTTCATCTTTGTAAGTTTTTTTCTCTCTGGAACACAACTAATATAATTATGTTGTGTCGCACAGACTGTTGTTTTTAACGTAAGAGCAAGTGACGACAAGTCTGCATCTCACTTTTATTTGTTGCCGAAAGGTGATAAATTAGCTACTGGATCTTGGTTACTGTTCCTGTACTTTATGGAATTCTGTGGCCATCGCTCTTTCCTCCTCCCAGCTCCGACAGTGAAGAGATACTGTGCTTCAAATGACAACTAGCAATGGAGAGAGAGAATTAATGTCGAATAAAATGTTGGCCCCTAAGAAGTTGGCGTACAGCAGAGCAACGCCACACGAGGTTCTTTATAGTGCATCTACCATCTATTTCACTTTTTTTTTCAGATGACTGTGAAACGTGGCTTATTTTCAGCTTGTGTGTCGTTTCTTCTCCAAGAAGTGAAAGCGAGTTCTGAGTAAAGGTCTGCTGTTTAGAGAGTTAAAATTCATAATATTTTCCACCTGATCTCGTGACCGAGGGACTTGGGAATTTCGAATACCATTGGACACTACGGGGGAATTTGTTAAGCGTAATTTTTCTCAAGTCGTGCAGGTAATGTCATGTAGATGTTTTTCGTTGTCGCTTCTTTGGTAGACAGTAGGATAATAATGGAAAATAACGCTAAAATTGTCGTTGGCACCGAAATTGTATATCTGACGCGATGGCGACTTACGTCTCTTGGTTGTCATCAAATCAAACTAATTACTCAATAGGAAACAAAAATTGTACAGAGTTATACAAATGCTAGATGAGTGCATTCTTCGAGTCGGTCAAAGATATTGTGGACTTCGTCTGCTGTAAATAATGAACGAAAGAACGTTCGTAGCATTCTATTTTCGGATATAAAACTGCTAGTTACAAATAGGTAATGTGCGAATTTCAGCCTGTTAAGGAACCGTCCCGGTCATAAAGGCCGCTAATGCATTATATTCCAGGGGCGCTCGATACAATGATTAGCCGATTAGATTCTCGGTAGTGGAAGACGTTCTTAATCGCCGATATTTGACCAGCAAATGGAGAAGCGGTCACCGCAACCTCTTCTCTCTGCTAACCGTAAACAGCTGACGAAAATTTCGGGCGGCACAACGATCAGCCCTTCACGTGCCTTCGGTGATCGAGCTGAGTCCCCACGCTACAACTAGGCGAATCTCAAGACATCTCCGCCGTGTCACGGAGCGAGGGTATGAGACACTGTTAACAATGCACCCTCCTCTGACTGAAGAGAAGTAAGCTACATACTAGTTCCGAGTTGCAACCTTCACCACTATTTTACTATATACAAGTACTCAATAGCTCAATTACTGCCCACTCAAGTGATCATCACATGTGTCCACTTGATACAGATAACGTATACAGCTGACAACAGTTCAGAAGAAGGCAGTTACAATCCACCTATACTAGAACGCTACCCAAGACAATAATGTGGATTCCCAAGTGGTCTCCGAGACTGAAAAGTTGATTTTGTAAATAAACATTGTTTCAATCCTGCTGTGGAGAATCATGATATCATTGTGAAACTTACTGGGCCACTCCAAATCGAAAAAGAAATCCACCGGTCAGACGTTATGCTATGTTATTGTTATGGAGATAATTTGGTCACCTCCGTGATCTGGCGATTATCGTTGATGGTTATTGTTGTGGACCTTACGGTTCGGTTCCTGGGAACCATCTCCGATTTTTCTGTGATGAGAATGTCTGAAACGGGGTCCATGAACATTCATGAGGCCACATGACAGATTGCTAGGTAAAATAAGAAGCGAAACAGACCTGCACGGGAAAGATTCGCACCAGGATGGAACTCAGACGACATTTATTTCAATATGGTAAGAAATGAATACACTAAACAGTTTCAGAAGGATGTAGGCTGCAGTAGGTACTGGGAGATGAAGAACCTTGCCCAGGATAGAGTAGCATGGAGAGCTGCATCAAACCAGTCTCTGGAGTGAAGACCACAACAACAACATGGTAATCATCAAATTGCCAGCTTCAATCAGGAAACGTTTGCTTCTCTAATATCAAGCCTTCAGTAGTCAGTAAACTGAACGCTCTGAAACCCATTCTCTCGACTTATTGTGAGTCGAACTGTAGGTACAAAAAGAAGAAGATACGTGTTGGCAATCAGCTGCTCATGACACAGCAAAAGAAAATAATGTTATAGAGAAAGATCCTTTTTTCTGGTACATAAGAAACACTTTCTTTGAGCCGATCTTACTACGGCCATCAGGCCCTCTCTTACATCCGATGAGAGTTTCACATTTCCAATACCTTTTTCTACGTCATAGTTACCGAAGAACTAACAATTTTAATATCAAAAGAAGTGTTAAAATTATTTAAGTGTGTATAGTGACAATGTGAGGAAATAACACTATGAACCAATAAAGCTGATACTGGTAGTATTTCTACTACAGATATTGGTGTCATAAATAATGATAATAGCAGTAATAATAATAATAACAATAATAATAATAATAATAATAATGACAATAATAGCAATAATGATTGTGGCAGATATAAAAAGAATTTATAGGTGTACAAAATAGATGTTTTCTGATAGAACGAGTTCCGCGTACGGGGACAACGATAATCATTAATGTTGTTGTAGTAGATAATTCTTCTGAAGTTGGACATGTTATTTAGTTCTCTAATATAATACGAGAGGTGATTCCAGAGTCGCGTTCCTGCTAATGAGAATGACATCGAGAAAGTACTTGAACGATGAAGTAGGACCGAA
This sequence comes from Schistocerca cancellata, assembly GCF_023864275.1. Lineage (NCBI taxonomy): Eukaryota > Metazoa > Arthropoda > Insecta > Orthoptera > Acrididae > Schistocerca > Schistocerca cancellata. Next base: position 453,634,567 of record NC_064626.1, on the reverse strand, counting down.
AGGATACGGTCGGGTGTTTCTGCCGTATTGTTCAGACCAGAGCGTTAAGGTCCATATCAGATGTGCTTCGCTGTGAGTAGCTTAGTGAATGAGATCGCAAGTGTCGTACTTCAGATCAAACACATCGAGGTTCAACAGAAGATGGTGGAGGGAACGGAACGGGCAAGGTTTTTCTTTCTGACACTTATCGTGATTTTCACGTCTACAAATGCTTTTTTTGTACGAAAATGTGAAGCTGTAACATGAGTCCTGTTCAGCGTTTGTTTCTTCACAAACGATTTGGTGCGTCCTGTTACAGATCGAAGACTGGCAAAGTAACCTCATCTCAAATAAGACAATGTCTAGTTAATCACTGAGTTGAAATCCACTTTTGAACTGATGACCGTTTGACTTCAAACTCACAGTGGCTCTGAAATGAGATTCTCTCTCTCAATCACTACCACTTCTCCCTCTCTCTCCGTTTCTCTTATTTATTAATTTTAATTTTAATAATCAACAGCCTCAGTTGCACCATTTACCTAGAATTTACCTAATTTCGGTCGGGATAACTCAACCTTCTTCAGAATAACAGTAACTACCGTTTGTCCACAGTGGACATCGCCAAGCTAAAACTACATCTGTAAGTTTTTACAGTCTGACGACAATTTATGGGTTTGTAGTTTTAGCTTGACAATGTCCACTATGGACAAACGGTGGTTACTGTTATTCTGAAGAAGGCTGGGTTATCCCGACTGAAACCTAGGTAAATTCTAGGTAAACGGTGCAACTGAGACTGTTGATTATTAAAATTAATATTTATACAGTTGCTGACAGGGCCGCAAAATGTTGAAGATATCTCTTGTTTCTCCCTCATCCTCCCTCTCTCCCCCTCTCGCTCTTATTTCTCCTTCACTATCATTCGCTCTTTGAAGCAACATCTCCGGAACTCGTCCACAGACCTGTTCTACTGGTAGCCGCGCAGTGAACATATGCTAATGCGGTGGTAAAAACAAACCACTTTTGAGAACAGCACCAAAAATAGCCTTCTAACACAGCACTTAGCTTGCGAATATTTGGCCTCCTAAGGCACGTGACGAGCTTATCGTTGTGCTGCCCGTAGTCACCAGCGAGGCATTCTGCTCGTCTTCCACATGCAGATAAGCGGGGCTTGTGACGGAGCACGCCCTGCGACACGTGCCGACCGCGGCTCTTGACCTACGACCTCTAGATTTTACCAACACGGCATCAGGCTTATCTGCCCTGTGGTGAAGCTATCAGACACGACCCACATGCATCGAAAATCCACTTAGCAGTGTTTTCTCGAGGACTAAACAAGAGCGTCCTTGCTCTGCGTGGTGTCCCCTACTTTGTGCCGCGCAGAGTGGCCGCTCGGTTTGAGGCGTCATGTCACAGACTGCGCGGCCCATCCCGCCAGAGGCTCGAGTCCTCCCTCGGGCATGGATGCGTGTGTTGTTCTTAGCATAAGTTAGTTTAAGTAGTGTGTAAGTGTAGGAATTCACACACACATTCCTACATTGTCTGCCTGTAAGATATTTCACTCGTCATAAGAAGGTGTTTTGTATCAAGCTGGACTCAGTTTCTGATGTTACTGTTTTTCTATGCAAACACGGACCAATGGAAGAGTTCCAAGATAAAGGGGAAGGCAAAGTTGACGTTTAGTGTCTTGTCTACGCCGAGACCATCATGGACGGAGTACGAGCTCAAATGGAAGACGATGATGGGAAAATATGTAGCTGTGCTTTTTAAGGAAAAATTTTGTAGTACATCAGTAGCAATTTTGAGAAACTATGGATCAGGAGGGCCGGACAAGGATTTTAAATCCACTTTTCCCGAATACGAGTGCAGAGTCTTACGCGACGCGAAACCGTGATCGTTACTTTCGCCAGTTATAAGAGTATATGCTTATAGAAGATGTCATTATCTGGTTAATATGCTGCGGTAGACGACTGTGATTGCAGAAGCTTATGTTTCTCCATGCAGTGACGGGAAAATACAGAAGGAAATTTACCCGGTAGGTTGAAGGTATCAACCACCAACATAAAAATTTAAACACGGTTGAGTACTTATTGTAAGAACATTGGATTGATGCAATGTTCTCACAATAAGTACTCAATGCAATGCAATGAACTAACAGGGAGCAATACTGTCTACACACGACGTAGACCCTCTGACTGAAAGTGAGGAATACTTTGCAACTCTTGAATGAAGCAACACTTCAGCGCGAGCGCGCAGCAAAGACAAAAATTATGGAAACTAACAGAAATGATTACAGATGACAGACGAACACAAAATTGGAAAAGATGGAGCAGAAGGAGAGAAAGAATTCAAATGTCTAGGAAGTGGAATTGCGCGAGAAGGGCTATCAAACAAATAAGACATGAAAGGTGTGTACAAAGAAAGGTTTCTTCATACAATGAGCTCTGTTGGTATTAAATATTCACGGGGACTAGAAGTAACAAGTTTCTGAAGCAGAACGCTTGAAGCTGGGAAAAACCTGAGAATGATGAGTATTTGAAATATTGTTCAAGAGCAGGACTTTAAATATCAAGCGGAAGGATAAAGTTAAAAATGAAAACGTTTTGGATCAATAGGCAAGAAAAGAAAGTTACGGGAAGTTGTATTTAGAATATGGGTACATTAGCGGAAAGTTTGATGTGGCATACGTGAACAGGAACTGTAGTGCCAAATAAACATTAGAATATGTTGATGATTTGATAGATTCTTGGGTACTATTCATCAGCCTAGGTCCCTTACCAAGTAGGATTAACAGAAGAGATAGAGGAGATCTATCTAAGAGCGGTGCCTTTCGTCACGTGGTCGTTTAGCAAGCGCGAGAGCGTTACGGAGTTGTTCAACAACTCCAGTGGTGCTCGCTGCACAAGGCGTTGTGTATCACGGGAGAAGGTAACTGTTGAAATTCCGAGAGCGTAATGTTCGAGGAAGAGTCGGGCAACACATACTTCCAAATGTGTCTCGGAAAACGACCACGAAGAGAAAAATCAGAGAAATTAGAGCTCATACGGAAGTTTAACGACTGCCGTCCTTCCCACGCGATTGGCGCAGGGAAAGGGGAAAAAGATGGTGTTTACAGAGCTACCTTCCGCCACATACCGCAAGGTGGTCTGCCGGGGTATATATGTAGATGACGGCTATAGTGTAAATGAAGACACCCCTACAGCACAAAGACTGAAGGATTCTCACATTACTGTTTTTCACATTATTCGCTCGAGCGCGTATGAACTATTCTCAATTACGAAAGTTGTATTGGTTCGAAATATTTATCTGTATTATGAAAAGCTGTGCCGGATGACACATCATTCGGAGATATTCTTTTTCAGGCGTCTAACCTACAGGACATATTTAACGAAACTGAGGAATAATCCTTGACGCTATCGTGCTGGCGGGGCATTGGCTGTAACCGACCGCTATGCCGTCCTCTTGTCCACCACGTCATTCGGAGAACGTGTTCGACTGATGAGGTCAGCAGACCACTCTGCAGACTTCAATGTCAGCTTTCAAGACCGCAGTCGCCACTTCTCCTTCTAGTACCTCCTCAACTGCCTCGAGTTTAAGTGGACCCATAACAGTACTTCACCAACGAAAAATCGAAAGCGGTACCAGATATCTTATTAGGCTCCTCCTCGATGTTGCAGTCGTATTTACTAAACGTTCAGTGATGGTGGACTAGCTAAGTACACAGAAATAAAATAATGCTGCTTCCCACCACGTAACTGCGTTTTGCCAAACCTCGTTGTGCTTTGAGTAGCTAAGAGGTTTGTATCAAGCGGATAATGTATCTAGCAAAGATTGGTTCAAATGGCTCTAAGCACTATGGGACTTAACATCTAAGGTCATCAGTCCCCTAGACTTAGAACTAATTAAACCTAACTAACCTAAGGACATCACACATATCCATGCCCGAGACAGGATTCGAACCTGCGACCGTAGCAGCAGCGCGGTTCGGGACTGAAGCGCCTAGAACCGCTCGGCCATAGCGCCCGGCTGTATCATGTTCGGTACTTCAATCTAGTGACCGATTTTAGGCTCACATGAAGAGTTGTGCACTAGAGAACGCAGTAAGGAACTTCCACCATTTTCTACAGTTTTTGTTGTAGTGAGACATGGAAGTTGTGTATTGTGCAGTATTTGTAAATATTTTGAGTGATATGCATTTCCGTGGCTGTATGATACAATAGAGGTACTTGGGAGATATAATTAATTTTTTAATTACAGATTCTTATGACAAGTGAAGTTCTATATACAGGGTGCAACGGGTATAAGTGCAGATATTTTTATGTGTGGTACCTTAACATGCACGCACAACAGTGTGTTGGTTGCTTTTTGTCTGTGTCGAACAATCTTCCCACAAACACATCACAAAATTTACTAGGTGATGTTTTCCGCATGATAGCAACTGCACCACTAAGTGGAGTGCACTTGTCAGTATGGTTCAAATGGTTCAAATGGCTCTGAGCACTATGGGACTTAACTTCTGAGGTCATCAGTCCCCTAGAACTTAAAACTACTTAAACCTAACTAACCTAAGGACATCACACACATCCATGCCCGAGGTAAGATTCGAACCTGCGACCGTAGCAGTCGCGCGGTTCCAGACTGTAGCGCCTAGAACCGCTCGGCCACTCCGGCCGGCTTTGTCATTATGCACGTCACACTTCAAACACCTGACCTGCTGCCTAAAGGAAAATAAGTATTAATGGCTTCCTATACTTGGAGGTACTAACCAACGTAAAAACATACAACTTCTAATAGCCATAATTATTAGTCTGAAAATGACGAAAATACTGATGAAATACTGTTAGGTACACCGTCCCCAGTCACAAAAATAGGCATCTGCACTTATATCCGTTACATACTATATTTTTAAAACTAGTTATAGAAGATGTGGACACTTAAGCCATTCACTTCGTCAATCAAGACTCATCTTGAACCTTGAAATGGAGGAAAATCGTGACATTTGCAAATGAACTGAATTTCTTTAAACACTTAACAAATGCACCCGTCTTGAAAATGGAAATTTTATATTGGATGCCAATAGATTCTATTTCAAAACGTATTCGTAAAATTTTGGTTGGCAGGACGTCCGCCACTGAGCATTATGGAATCAGATAATAAACCGCTTGAGTTGTAAAAGATTTTTGTTCAGTCACAACAGGTTTCTGGCGATTACAAGTCCATCTTCGGGTGAAACAAGAACGGTGAGGTGCGTGGGAGCCGCACATTGGACACCAGATTGCGGGCTGGTGGCGGCCTCACGTGTTGGTTCGTTCCCACAAACACGTCATGAAGTTTACGACCTGATGTTTTCTGCAGCCCGCAACCTGTTGTCCAGTGTGCCGCGGCCACGCGCCTCGTCGTTTTTATTTCACCTGAGGATGGGCTTGTAATCGTCAGGAACCGGTCGTAATTGAACAAATAAATCTTTTACAACTGAAGTGGATCGTTATCCGATTGCACAATGTATTTAACTTGTAAATGGTTTTTGATACAACTTCTATTTAATTTGCTTTCACTTACTGATTATTGGTACGCAGTAGAACAATAATGTAACAAAAAGACCAACAGATACAGCACTGACAAGATTTTCTCGACCGCTTTTAAATTTAAATAGAAAATTTGTTGCTATACTTGAGCTGGCAGTTGGCGTAAGCTGATCCCTGGCAGTTGCAATCGGCTGGGCGCAGTAGAGTCGCGCGTCCATCTCAAAAAATGTTCAAATGGCTCTATGCACTATGGGACTTAACAGCTGAGGTCATCAGTCCCCTAGACTTAGAACTACTTAAACCTAACTAACCTAAGGACATCACACACATCCAATCCCGAGGCAGGATTCGAACCTGCGTGCGTAGCAGCAGCGCGGTTCCGGACTGAAGTGCCTAGAACCGCTCGGCCACAGCGGCCGGCCGTCCATCTCAACCAGCCGGGTAACGTTCACTTTGTAAACGTCTCTCTATTAGGAGTTTTGATATTTTTAAAAATATCGGGAACTCGATGTATGGACATTTAGAAAGTATCGTTGCCGGTTCTCGATGTATCGAAAAAAATTATAGATATATCGATGAAAATATATCGACGTTCCAGCAAAAAAAAAAAAAAAAAAAAAGAAAAGAAAAGAAAAGATCTGCTCAACATTGTAAATATACTGACAGTTTTAGAGCTGTATATTTAAGTACTGATTTTTTATTAGACATTATGTACATCAACAAGCTAGCAGCCTGCTTACCACCCTCAGAGCAAGAACTGAAAGGGAAAGGATGCACGTTCACGCTTGGCGATAACGACTTTGCTAAAAATGGTAACTGCAGGTAAGTGGCGCAATAAAAGGTGTCCGATGGGTCCGTCGTTCGGTTTCGTCACATCGGATTTGTCTCAACACTTCATGTCGACTGTTTTTTCATTTCTGCAAACACCACCGACCTAGCAGTTGTAGTGACAAAATTGCGTGGTGATGTTAAACGCTTTTTCCATTAGTAGTGCCGATTATGTCAGCATTTCCACCCACACGTCTCGGCCCACCGCAAAGACCAGTCTTGCCATTTAGAATTTTGTTCATCAGTTTCAGCAACTGTTATTGAAGAACGCCGATGTGAAGAATTAGCACACTATTTGAGTGTATTTTTTTGTTTTCTTTTTTTTTAACGCAACTGGTGTGCTATTTCTTCACGTCGGGATATCTTGTTATTTCATTCACACTGCCAGTCCCCAATGCAATTGGACTTCTTCTTTATACCATCTATACTTGCTTCACACAGTCAAAGAGAAAGACATGACGTGATGAAAGCTCAAAAGTAGTAAGACTCCTTCACATAACGAAAGTAAAATTATGTTCTAGTTCAATTTCAAAAGAACAACTTCAAATATTTATCGAAAATTGCGAAAAGAATATAATGTAAAATAAAAACATCGGCACTCTTTATTGCCCTTTCGATATCGTGTTATCGGAGATGAAAATGGTTCAAATGGCTCTGAGCACTATGGGACTTGCCGGCCGAAGTGGCCGTGCGGTTAAAGGCGCTGCAGTCTGGAACCGCAAGACCGCTACGGCCGCAGGTTCGAATCCTGCCTCGGGCATGGATGTTTGTGATGTCCTTAGGTTAGTTAGGTTTAACTAGTTCTAAGTTCTAGGGGACTAATGACCTCAGCAGTTGAGTCCCATAGTGCTCAGAGCCAGAGCCACTATGGGACTTAACTGCTCAGGTCATCAGTCCCCTAGAACTTTGAACTACTTAAACCTAACTAACCTAAGGACATTACACACATACATGCCCGAGGCAGGATTCGAACCTGCGACCGTAGCGGTCGAAGGATTCCAGTCTGAAGCGCCTAGAACTACTCGGCCACAGCGGCCGGCAACAGTGTGGGTGTATAGCTGCCAGCATTGTGTATATCGATTATGGGTGAAAAATGAACTATTAGAAAATATCATCGAAAGCATAATTATTTGAATAAAAGAGTTATGTTTAATGCCACTAAATCTTATACCATTAAAGATTTCTGTATCACATTTGCAAACGTGTACGGTACAACAAGACTATGATAGGCTGCAGTATAGTGAGCCGAGATTTCAAAATACTTTGCAGGTTGCAGACTGTAGCGCCTAGAACCGCTCGGCCACTCCGGCCAGCGGAGATAAAAATATCGTTAATGCGTATCGATTCTTTTTGGAAGAAACGTCTATATTTCGATGAATGGATATTTTGTTGACAGCCCTAGTCTCTATGGTAACGCCTCAGTTTTGTCACAACTTTATTGTCGGCTACTGGTTTCGCTTGCTGCCGTTTACGCGTCACAGTTGAAAGCTGGGAGCAGCGCTCTTCATCTTACGCCGACTCGACTATAGGTTCACGACAGTGGTGAACCTTGAATTATCTTTCACATTTGTAAAACCCTGCTTTTCGGGAGCAATTTTTGTAATTTGAGGTAAAGTGAATGCCATCATTTAAAAACAAGAGAAGAAAATGTGTTAAACTTCTGTTATAGGACTGGCTAGATGTAACAGTCTGAAAAGTCTTCCAAGTTGCAGCAATCTCCCATACACATTTACGGAAGAAATATGTGGTCCAACGAACGGAGGGCACTTTAAACCAACGTCTCATTGCTCATATGTCGCTTTATTAATTTCTTAAAAAAAGGTTTCATTTCATTACGACAAAGATTATGGATGTTCTGGCATTTCTTTTTTACGGAGAAGTGTCATCCATGACAGGAACGAGGGTGGCAACCCGCTCTTGGGAACTGAGTTACGTGTAATGACCTGCTTGTGCTGTGCGTATCGCGTTGGAACTAGGGCAGTGTCATTAGAGACGGAGCACAAACTCAGCTGGGCAAGGATGAGTAGGAAAACGGTCGTAGCCTTGTTGGCATTCAGCTGAAGAATGCAGGGAAACCACTGGAAAACTGAATCAGTACGATCGGAAAGTGTAGGACTCCTGGCATAACTAAGTAGGCTTTCGCGGTCGGTGTCATAATGATTAAAATTCTTCTGGATGTGGCACCGCGTTACTGTACAAAATATTTTTAATATAAATTATAAAGACGACTTTTCAATCGTATTACAACGGCCTGCCTCAGGGAAAGATTCTTGCCCTGAGGAAGATCGTTGCAACTCGGCCGAAACGTCTGTTTTACAGTTTATATGTAAAGTACTTTGTCAATGACGCGGTACAACACCCAGAATGATTTTCATCATGGTAGGACTCTTGCTCCTTCCAAAAACAAGCTCAATGTCTTCACAATTGCACCATCCAGCTCAGTTCTGTGCTGGTACAGTATTCATCTTAATTAGTGCCGACGCATCAGGCACCTATATCACCGATTAGCAGATGTTTCGAGCTGTCAGTCATCAAGCTAGGGTGCGAATTAAATTTGTATCTGGCAGGTCCTCCCTGACGCCGAAGCTCCGCTTTTAACGTACTGCCCTAATAGAGCAGGTCGTATCACGAAACTGGATCTTTGAACAAAAATTATTCAAGACATTGTTGCATATATGGGGGAAGGAGAGATTATTTGACTTATTTTATTGTAATATGCAATGGATTTTATATGTCGCCTATAATTCTATCCTAACTGTATTCTCTTCGACTTGTATCCTGCATCGCAATAACAAACACATTCACTTGTATTTCGTCACATATAAATTACAGGATATCGTCTTAATTTTACCACGATATCGTAAAGTCTTTATCGAAGAAAGTGGGGGAGGAGGGGGGGGGGAGATTTGCAGAGGGATACAGAAGCTGGAATACAATTAGCAGCTTACAGCTGATGTAGGCTGCAGTAGTTACGAAGAGATGAAGAGGCTTGGGTAGAATAGAGTGAAGAACTGCATCAAACCAGTTTCCGGATTGAAGGCCACAAGAACAACTTAGTGTTCAACTCAAATCCCGCCTGACCTGCATTCTCAGCATCTTAATAACAGCCACCGACGCGTGCGTTTCCTGGTTAAGATAGAGGATACAAACTTACTATTACTATTAGTCAAGTAGCTGTCTCATCGTGCCGTAAGACTCTCTTGGAAAATACATCGAAACGCAGCCAATCCGTCCCTCGTTATTAATACCCTAGAGCAGACAATACACATGAATCGGATTCAGTTAAACATGTATCGAAGAATTCGAAATTCTGAAAGCGTATAACCTCGATTTATAACGCAATTTTTGAGACAGGCTTGTGCAATGCTTGCGTAGACCAAGTGCAGTTTTCCATATTCATCATCAGATTAAATGTCTTCATGATAATTTCGGTTTCATGGGTTATTTTCCTTTTAGGTTGTCCCACCAATGTCTCTGTAGACAAAATCACTAATGCTAGTTAGTACGGTAACTGTACACTAACGGGTAGCGGTTTAGAAGCCTGTTCGTAGAAGTGCTTTTTGTGAGTTCACTGTGGTGGTTTGTGGTTTTAGGGCGCAAAAGTCACTGTGGTGGGAGGAATGGTACTGTTTGTTACGGTTCCTGATCACCATACTGTGCTGCGATGTGATGGGCAAAACCTCTCCGCTATGTCTGAGGCCATCACAGCAAGCGACAATGCTGAAAGTGACTCGTCCATCGAGTAGCAACCTTAATCATGCAGCAGGCTCTAGTCTGACATCAAGTTTCATTAATTCAGCCCCTTCAGTTTCCACAGTTTCTATAACAACACAAGCACCGCACTACACTGCACATTTGCTCTTCTTGGTACAAAAGTTTTAAGGCTTTCATGGCCACTTGGCGGATTCGTGTTGCCTCACCAAAATCTTCTATCGGCCTTCGTTAACGATTTCTCTGAGTTATCCGATATATATTTTTCATGGCGGAAGTTCGGGGGTGAGATAGGTGCTAAACAGTAGACCTTTCGTAGTGGAGTTGATCTCATGCAACCTGTGATAATCCTGCAAGTCTCGTTTACGACAACTTCAGCCGCTAGACAGGTTGTCGTTGCCCTAGTTAGACTTACAGGATCGTCACAAGCTGCCTGAGATCAGCTTCACTACGAAAGATCTACTGCCTAGCAGGTATCCCAGCCCAGAACATCCGTCGTGAATTAAACCCGGGACTAGACGGAATTAAAGCAATAAATCCAGAGGTCCATTCTCTGTACGGGTATTCACCAGCAACTGCCCGACTCAAATCAAGACAATGTTTGTTCCATACTACCAAACCCTCGCCGAAAAACCTGCAGCATTCAGACTAAATTTCTGGCGTAACGGAGACTGTAACATCACAGAACGGATGGTACCGTGTCAGAACATACTCGTGCCCATGAACAAACTTGGCCGACATGGAAAACTCTCAACGGGCTACGATCTGGACTTGGCAGGTGTAAGACCAACCTGAAAAAGCGGGGATTTTCTTATGACTGCATCCTGTGAGAATGCGGAGAGGAGCAAGCCATGGATCAGCTCCTTATCTGCAAGCTATGCACAACTAGATGCTCGAAGAGCTGACGGCAGCTACCCATGAAGCCTTAAAATGCGTGTTACTATGTAACATCTGGTTGTAGAAAACAGGTAATACCATACTGAAATTATTTATCTATTGTTTTGATTGTTTGACGTATGTTTTCTGACACGGTTAAATAAAAACGATTTTTCTGACGTTTCGCCAGCAACTGGTATTGACAAAGTTTCACCATCAGCAATGGAGTGTGAACTTTTGACAGTGCCAGCCATTCGTGATAGCGAAACGTCAGAAAAATCTTTGAACAGACGTCAGTTGGATATCCCGAGACAAAAGACCACAGGCAATACGCCGCTCTTCATCGAGTTCCACACGACACATTTACATCTCAAACAAAACATCCACACACAGAAGCAAGTTCATATCACTTCCTCAGCGAGAGAACAGCTTGGGAATTCCATTTGTCACAGCTTCCTATAATTAGTAAGCAGATTCAGCCTCAATCTCCGCTTATTTTCAGACAATAAAATTGTATCTTACATTTTTTCCTGTCCATTTAACTTTTTTATCATCTGCCTTCGAGTATTGGTTGCGTCCATATCATTATAAATAATTCAGAAGACGTGGTAAGAAATATATCAGGCTTACTCACGCCCTCAAAAAAATTAAAAAAATTAAAAAATAAACTTGGGAGCGACGCTCAAGAGGTTTCCGATCACAGCATTGCCTTGCCTCAATGATATTGAACGGAGTTTAACTTCAAACGAAGCAGCGAAATGTGTGTCTGGAGAAAAATAAAGATGCTGCACAGAACATCCGGTAAGACACGTCATGATCATGTCGTCATTGAAAAAGGCTGCTGCTAAAATTGCCTGCAATCGATTATGAAGAAACTACGGAACAATATTCCACATAAAAAGCGGAAGAAGCGAGTAAAAGGCTCCTCTGCGTCGAAGGACGGACAATACTTGGAGATGTGGAGTTATGTCTATGCAGAAAGAGATCAACCACGCAAGGCTGCGATGATGTCTAGAACAAGGAACTGAAGATTTTTCATTTACTTACTTTCTACTGCTCCCATCTCTGAACAGAGGAAGTGCACTTTCGCGCTGTATGGAAACGACGAGCGCAACAAAAGCCCCTAACAAGCGGGCCAAGCGCTGGGAGAGAACAGCACTGAGCTGCTTAATTCGTTAGTCACTTACCTGCATGTGTAGGGTCACTTAAAGTCATCGTAGGAACGTTGAGATACACGCTGTTCCCCCGGTGTTCACACAAACCACGTGTGGGTTAATGACCATGCTCGCCCATTAATGTCAAACATACAACGCTGTCGGCATATGTCATAACAATAGGACTTCTTCGCGACTTGGCTGTATCAATTTTTAAGGCAACTGCGATATATTCCCGGTTTGTTTATTCAGTCTTTAAGGTGATTTCAAACACAAACGGATCGGAGACTGTAAAATGAAAACCGTTGAAGGGATCGTAAGAAGGTGTGGTCGTTATAAGAGCATCGAGGCTCTAAACCAGCCGCTAGAGAGACATGGGCGCACGTCCACGTGACGACAGAGCTAACACATGTTCACGTCGACCATCCACTGCACTCAATCGTGCTGAAAACAGAGAAGTGGAGACTTCAAAAGAAGAGGGAAGGGCGAAGAGCGCAATCGCTATCCATCTCCACCGTCGTTACCTGAACTTGTCGCTATTTTGCAGGAACAGTGGTACAACATTCCCTCGAAAACCATACGGAACTCGTATTTATCCATTCCTAGACAAATAGGAGCTGTTTTGAACGCAAACGGGTATCCTGCACCGTATTAGGCATGGTAATGTAAAAGGCTCGGGCTTGTTTCTTTTTGAAAGCATCTTATCATTACCGCGTGAAATACAGCTTGGTGGACGTTGATGTTGTCCAGTGTTGGCTAGTGTGAACTACTCAGGTCTTATAAACAGTCAGAATCCCCAACTACTTTGTCATTGTCCTCCGCAGTGATCGTATACCAGAAAGAAAAGATAGTATCGTGCATATAAAAGTTAATACGTAGCTAAGACTTTATCCTAACCAGAGGAAGTAGATTGACAAGTGCTCTTAATAGTTCATTTGTGTTAGTGTTGCAGGACTGCGCTGTTTTGCTCTTTACGGTGGGTATTGTCTGAAGAGCTCACTAATAGTAGCAGCCAAAGAGGGACAGGTTCCTTTCATAAATGTAAACTTAAACCTCCATTATTCAGCAAACTAATGGCCTGTGTTGTTCTTCAATGGCAACTACATATTTATAGCTTCATCTGTATTGCGTCGATCAAAATCGGGCTATATGTATAAAGTTGTTTATTATGACATAAAAAAATCACAGTACTTAGCTTTCCCATTAGTTTGCTAGCAACGGTTTGAGTAATTAAGAAAAGGAACAGCTTGCAGTTTGATGTTGTAAACTACTAATCCAATATGATCTGACTGGATAATGTAAGATCTGCACTGGTATTTTCGAATTTAATCATGGCGTGACGAAAGCTAGATTCAGATCTTGCATCACAGTCATCTGCTTAATGAATAAAACCTATTGCTAGTACGAAAGAATGTGTTCAAAAGAAGACGTGGACACCACCCTGTCCCACCAGTATAAGTTATAGAAGACATACCGGTATAGCAGAGCGTTAGCCTGCAAGGTATGGGGCTGTGCGAGAACACAGACCCAACTCATGTACTGTATTAACGATCTCTGGTTTGTGATTTCGTAGCATTCCTGTGACTGATTAACAGTACTCCCACTTTTGGCTTCCAGTCGAGTTGCCGATTCCATTTCTCCTACCAACAATTCGACGACGAGGTCAGACGTCAAAATATCGTGCAGAAAATTGTAATGGTCAATCCTGTGTCTGGGAACTTGGATACGCAGGGGTTGAACAAAAATACGGAAACACCGCGAGAAATACATCTTTCAAGATTAATGCAGGCGCTAGTCAAACCTGCAGGTTGTGCACCTGTATTCGACCACGAACGGCACCAGTGGAATGTCCTCAACAGGTCGCAAGTTTCAGTCTAGGTCAGAACAGTGTTCTTTGTCGTTGTAGGTTGCGTTATGTTGGAGATCAGTAAATTCTGACGTGGGCAAATTGTTGGCTCTCGTATGGTGGATGCTTTCGTAATCAAGGTAGCCGCAGTGTTTGATATTTCAAGAGGCAGCGTATCGGACATTAATACCTCATACAGGGAAAGCGGGAAAACATCATCCCCAAAGTCACAGCGTGGACGAAAGTTTGTAACGAGTGATCGTGAGAGACGGTCATTGAAGATGATTGTGAGGAAAAATTAGAGCCGGCCGCGGTGGTCTAGCGGTTCTGGCGCTGCAGTCCGGAACCGCGGGACTGCTACGGTCGCAGGTTCGAATCCTACCTCGGGCATGGGTGTGTGTGATGTCCTTAGGTTAGTTAGGTTTAAGTAGTTCTAAGCTCTAGGGGACTTATGACCTAAGATGTTGAGTCCCATAGTGCTCAGAGCCATTTTTGAAAAATTAGATGACAGTTACAAAAGTCGTTGCAGAACTGAATGTCGCACTCGTGAACCCTGTCAACACCAATACAACACCACGGGGCCTCCATAAGCTGGCAAATGCCGGACGTGCTTGAATTCCAAAACCACTCATCAGCGATGCAAATACCCATAATAGCGAAACGTGTATGGCAGAGCCATAAAGCTAGGACTATGCGACAGTGAAAGTGAAATACGTTGGGAGTTCGGTTACGATTGGGACAGCCATACCGTGGTATTCCACGATACCCATGAGTATTCTGCTAGGTCGCTCTACTTCCAATGATTATGTGACCATTTTGTTCCCCAGCAGTAATTACGTGTTCCAAAATGATAGGGCCCTATTTACACAGCTCGAATCGCCCAGGAGTAGTTTTGTGAGTACGAGGATGAATCGTCTCATTTCCTCACAGATATCAATGTTACTGAGCCTTTGTGGCCCACTTTGGAGAAAAGAGCGAATAATCGCTAGCCACCTCCAACGTCGCTACCTGAACTCGTCGCCAGGAAGAAAGTTACAAGATTTCGTCGAAAACCACTTGGGATCTGTATTTATCCATTCCGAGACAACTAGGAGCTATTTTGAACGCCAACAGTTATCCTAAACCGTATAGGGCATGGTAATGTGTTATGTTTCTTGTGCTTCCATATTTTTGTCCAACTCCCGCATATATTCGACTTTTAGCAATGGTAATGAGCAGAACTTTAGCAGTTTCTACGCTCTTTTAAGCAAATGCTTAGCTAATTATCGATTATCGATCCATAAAACTGAACTACAACAGGTCAAATACGAAAACACACGGAACGGAAACTACCCTACTTGAAGACGTCCGTCACCTCTCTCCCATTCCAGATTTGGGACTAACAGTAGGTGGCGTTTGATTGTGTTGATCACAAAATATTGCTCCAGATGTTGGACCATTATGGAATGTGAGGAGTAGCTCACAATTGGTTCACCTATTACGTTAGCAACACACAGCAAAAGACCATTATTCACAGTGCTGAGAATAGCTATGAATTGAGGTCTGAGTGGGGACGTTCAAATGGGGGGGGGGGGGGGTGCCCCAGGGGTCAGTGTTGGGGCCACTTCTGTTCCTTATTTATATAAGTGATATGTGGTCTAGTATTACAGGTAACTCTAAAATATTTCTGTATGCCGATGACACTAGCTTGGTAGTAAAGGATGTGTTGCGCAACCTTGGCTCGGTTTCAAATAGAGCAGTTCATGACCTAAGTTCATGGCTTGTAGAAAATTTCACAGTTTCTAACGTACAGTTCAACAAAAATGTTTTAACTTTACAGAATGGGCATATGATTAGTGAAAGTGAACAGTTCAAATTTCAGGGTGTTCAGATAGATAGTAAACTTTCGTGCAAAGCCCACGTTCAGGATCTTGTTGTTCAAAGACTTAATGTTGACATTTTTGCTATTCGAACGGTATCTGAAGTAAGTGATCACTCGACACGAAAATTAGTCTACTTCGCTTATTTTCATTCGCTTATGTCGTATGATATGATATTTTGAGTTAACTCTTCCCATTCTAAAAGGATATTTTTGGCAATAAGTGGTGTAAGTTCGCGAACCTCTTGTCCACCCCTGTTCACTAGTATGGGTATTTCGACAATGGCCAGTCAATATATACATTCTTTACTGTCATTTCTTGTTAATAAAATCAGCTTATTCCCAAGAATAAGCAGCTTTCATTCAGTTAATGTTCGGCTGAAATCAAACCTGTATTTGGATCAGACTTCCTTAAATCTTGTGCAGAAAGGTGTGCAGTATACTGCTGCATCGATTTTCAATAAGCTACCTCAAGAATTCAGAAATCTTAGCAGTAATCCACGCACTTTCAAATCGAAACTGAAAAGTTTCCTCATGGGTCACTCCTACTCTGTTGAGGAATTCCTTGGAAAATTAAGCTGATTCTTGTTGTGTTGTTGATTGTGTTTACTTAAACTTACGGCTTGACTTTTTTTTGGGTTCATAAACGTTTTATTTTTAGCTGTTATTACTTTTACATTGTAATTTCATGTACTGACACGTTCCATGACCTTGGAGATTTGCTCCTCAATTTGGTCCTACAGAACTTGTGTAAATAAATAAATAAACAAGTGGGACAATCTATCTTCTGTATAACATTGCCATATGAAATGTCCAATGAATGCAGTCTTCACCAAAGCAGAAACGTTGCCGAAATAAATGATGAAATGTAATTACAATCTACGGAAATAAAGGAGTTAGATGAGAATCTCACACAAAAGTAAGCCCCTCTAGCCGAAAGGTAGGTGGCGCTGTACCTTCGTGACACACCGCTACTTGCTTCAGCAGGCAACGGAGTGCACGCCCTCCTTTGATTCTGTGGCTCACACTGGGAGGCGGCCGTGACTAATAATCGTTGTCCAGCCTTGAGAGGGTACAGTGGGAGGTACTGGAGACTCATCCCAAGGCTGCAGAGGAGAGCCACGCCGTCGGTGGCAAGGTTGCCGCAGTGAGAGGACTCCTCTCGTCTTGCTTTATTTTCTCTTGGCTCGTATAATTAGCTGGCTACTCGCTCAGGCCGAAGCGGGAAATATGGCTCTTACATGTCGAACGAGAACGTACTCTGACAGGTAAATAGCAGAGGAACGCCGCAGCTTTGCTATGGGTCAATTGGTCTTGACGCTGTGCTACTTATGAGGTTACTTGTACTACGGAACGGCGATATTTGAAAACAATGGAAATACTGTGTAGCCATCCCGCAGTGAGTAGTCGAGACGAACGTTCTGTCACTACAGTCATTCTTGTTATCTGGTGGGAAGTATGCAGACGCCAGTGTTTCAAGCACCAGGTCAGTGATATTGAGGAGGAATAATTATAATTATAAAAGTAAAAAAAAAATTAATTCTTGTCTCGACTGAAAAGTATTTTCATTAACATGTAGTAAAGATGTAAGAATAAGCATTCATATTCCTATAGTCCAAATATTTATACCATCTAAAACAGTGCCAGTAATATTATTCGTAGCTTTTGGAGCTCTCATGGCAATATCGTCCAGGCCTTTTGTGCCATATAGCTCAGGTAATTAATTGGAAAAGCATGATCTGGCACATGATGGCTGAACGAGGTGATGATTTTGGTTTGTGGGGCGCTCAACGGCATGGTTACCAACGCCCGCACAAATTCCCAATCTTTGCACGTTCCAGTCTCGCCTATTCTTGAATGTTGATGAAATGATGAGAACAAAACAAACAACACAGTCCCCTGGCGGAGAAAATCCCCGCCCCCTGTACGAGGTTACCCATCTCACCTCAAAATACTATTGAGAGTCTGTATACATGCAAGGAAACTGTTGTAGATATGGGAAATATGATCACAAAGCCAATGAACACAAACAAAGGGGTACGACAAATGCCCTGCGTTTACTATATATAGGGCGATTCAGATGTCCCTACCTATGAGTTTTATGCAACCTGCAACGCTTCAAAAGCCAAGCACGAGATTTTCAAGTTCTCTCGCTGGGTATGTGCAAACTATTAGTCCTACAGAAAAGGCGTACAGGACCATTTCATCTTTCTTTTTTCAGCCAAATATTCGCGAATCAAAAATTTTCTACTGTCTGGATTGTAACAGGTGATCACAGAGTCCAGTGCGATCTCTCTAGACGCCTCAGCAAAAGACACAGATAGGCAAAGAAACAGAATTACTTCAAATGGGCTGTGAAATGCTTGCGCATTCCTCTGGGAGATAGTTTTGTTTTCTATCATCCTCAAAATGTATGCCCCGCATTTTACGTAATGGCAGCTCCTTCACACTTGTTAACACTCAGAAAAATAAAATCTTGAAGACAGCTTGAAGCGTTTGCGCCTGTGTATAGTACGACAATGAACGTGGTTTAGTACTAGATATTTCACGTCGCTGTCCCAAAAATCAAATACACTCGTCTCCGTGGCCGTGATTGCTAATGTTTGCTTGTGCGATGGTGCTCACTTCGGAAGTAGCTGCACATCTTGTGAATGACTTCCTTCAGCATAAAGACATCGCTCGACTAGAGTGGCCAGCATGTTCTGCAGACATGAACCCTATCGACCATGCCTGGAATAGACTGAAAAGGGCTGTTTGTGGACGACGTAACCCACCAAGCACTCTGAGGGATCTACGCCGAATCGCCGTTGGGGAGTGGGACAATCTGGACCAACAGTGCTTTGATGAACTTGTGGATAGTATGCCGTGGCGAATACAGGCATGCATCAATGCAAGAGGACGTGCTGCTCGGTATTAGAGGTACCGCATTCTGGACCACCACCTCTGAAGGTCTCGCAGTATGGTGGTACAACACGCAATGTGTGGTTTTCATGAGCTGGAATTCCAAAATCATACATCAGTGATGCAAACGCCAGTAACAGAAAAACGCGATGCCGAAGCCATAAATTCTGGACTATGGTACAATGGAAGACAGTCATTTGGTCGGATAAGTGTCGTTTCACACTATTCTCTGCTTCTGACCGAGTTTACGTCCAGTGAAACATGTCGGTGGTTTGGTGATGATTTGGGCAGTCACATGATGGTATTCCATGAGCCCCATAGTTACTTTGCAGCGCCGCTCCCTCGCTTCTACTCCAGTCGCGCCATCAGTCAGCTGACCCCACGCTCCGTGGCATGTGCGAAAGAGACGAGCGACGCACATTCGGTGTGCGAAAGAGCCGCCAAGTGAAAGGCGGAGGAGCGTAGCGCTCCGCCCGCGGCCGCCTCTGCTGTGGCGGTTTGTCAGGCTCATCTCGCGCTCGTCTGCGGTTGCCGGCGCCGTGCGCGGAACGCTAACGATAGCGTCTGCGGGCCGTGTGTGCTCCACCGCTCTCCCTGGCAGCATTCCCACAGGTGAACGTCTCGAGGCCTTCCTTGCTTCGGGCCAGGGCTGAGCCTCAGCGCGTGGCGTAATTTTGTAATCGATTACCGCCGCGACGGAGTATCCAGATCACAGGTTCTCTAACGATCTCCGATTCTGAAGGGCCATTTAGTTCTGAACAAGTTCTCCCCCCTCTCTCTCTCTCTCTCTCTCTCTCTCTCACACACACACACACACGCACACACACACACACACACACACACAATGCGCTCACAGATACACAAGGAACATTTACGTCAAAAGCAAGAACAGGATAACAAAACTTTCACGTTTCTATGGCGCCTCTTTTCTTAAGTTTAAGAATTTTTATGTGGCTTTTATCGTTTCTTAGTTACATATAAGTAATGGCAATTAATGTTGAAGCACAGTGGCTAAGATTATGTAAGAGAACAGAGAAACTAAATGAAAGAGACGTAGTATAAACTACGTCATAACGCGACCAGAACGTTTTTTCACGATTGATATACGTATAAGAGACTGGAATACTCTCTTTCAAATTCTGAGGGTGCCAGGGGTAAAATACACGGAGCTAAAGGCTATTTACAATTTGTACAGAAATCAGATGGCAGTTATAAGAGTCGAGGGACATGAAAGGGAAGCAGAGGTTGGGAAGGGAGTGAGACAGGGGTGTAGCCTCTCCCCGATGTTATTCAATATGTATATTGAGCGAGCAGTAAAGGAACCAAAAGAAAAATTCGGAGTATGTTGAGTTGGGTTGTTAGGGGGAAGAGACCAAAACAGCGAGGTCATCGGTCTCATCGGATTAGGGAAGGATGGTGAAGGAAGTCGGCCTTGCCGTTTCAAAGGAACCATCCCAGTATTTGTCTTGAGCGATGTAGGGAAATCACGAAAACCTAAATCACGATGGCCGGACGCGGGATTGAACCGTCGTCCTCCCGAATTCGGAGTACGTATTAAAATCCATGGAGAAGAAATAAAAACTTTAAGGTTCGCCGATGACATTGTAAGTCTGTCAGAGACAGCAAAGGACTTGGAAGAGCAGTTGAACGGCATGGACAGTGTCTTGAAAGGAGGATATAAGATGAACATCGACAAAAGCAAAACGAAGATAATGGAATGTAGTCGATTTAACTCGGGTGATGCTGAGGGAATCAGATTAGGAAATGAGACACTTAAAGTAGTAAAGGAGTTTTGTTATTTGGGGAGCAAAATAATTGATGATGGTCGAAGTAGAGAGGATATAAAGTGTAGACTGGCGATGGAAAGGAAAGCGTTTCTGAAGAAGATAAAATTTGTTAACATCGAGTACAGATTTAAGTGTCAGGAAGTCATTTCTGAAAGCATTTGTATGGAGTGTAGCCATGTATGGAAGTGAAACACAGACGATAAATAGTTTGGACGAGAAGAGTATAGAAGCTTTCGAAATGTGGTGCTACAGAAGAATGCTGAAGATTAGATGGGTGTATCACATAACTACTGAGGAGGTATTGAATAGAATTGGGGAGAAGAGGAGTTTGTGGCACAACTTGACAAGAAGAAGGGACCGGTTGGTAGGGCGTATTCTGAGGCATCAAGGGATCACCAATTTAGTATTGGAGGGCAGCGTGGAGGGTAAAAATCGTAGAAGGAGACCAAGAGATGAATACACTAAGCAGATTCAGAAGGATGTAGGGTGCAGTAGGTACTGGTAGATGAAGCAGCTTGCACAGGATAGAGTAGCATGGAGAGCTGCATCAAACCAGTCTCAGGACTGAAGACCGCAACCAATACGTATAAGTGACGAACAATGTAGACTATTTCTTCAGCATTCGCATTCTCATTCACATTCTCACCATATCCCTTTGCTTATCTGATTCTAATTGCTGTGCATTGCTGAATTAACGTAAGATATGTTGCAAGTATATTTGAAGGAAAAGTGTTATTCAAAGTTGTGAGTGTTATTTATGCAATCCCAGACACAACCTAATGTCAAGAATATTGTGAGAAAAGTGTGATATGATGAAGACGGGATTTTTGTGGGACAGTTTTGAACCGGTTCCACCCACATTAACCCTATTGTATATCTGAAGTAGCATTCTGCAATTTTCGACATTTCATTAAAGAAATTCCATGATTTTCCTGTTAGACGGCACGGCCAAATATTTTCAGTGATCTTATTCAAATCCCACAAACCGAAATCACAGAGAACTTTGGCTTGGAGTTGACCTGTTTTACGAAAGACATTTATTAGCATGAATTATGAAATACTACGATGTTTTATCTCATTAGCATTTCATACGATAGAAAATTTTCCTGATAGCAATTTGTGAACCAAAATTATAGCAGAATCGCATTCCAGCTTCGTGTAGGATTTCATCGTTATAGCTGGATTAAAGTAATCATTATCTCTCATCACGTACAATATGTCAGCGTGAGCAGTAAAATTTTAAAAATATTTAATATTTTTTTTAGTTAGATGAAGTAGTATAGAGATGGAGCACCATGTATTTTTCGACACAGATATTGTAACTGAAGGTATTTGTGTCTATTACAGTTAGTGACAGTTTTATCCGCTATTAGCAATACAGAGTGTTCGTAAACAAATGTCCCAGTTATAAGTTTCAATAGTATCGACTGTAAGCCTTGTAGTGTGTTGCTTCAAGGTTACAATTAAAGAGTAACTCAAGACTGTAAGCCTTGTAGTGTGTTGCTTCAAGGTCACAATTAAAGAGTAACTCAAGCAGTTTTAGATAAGCATTTCCGCGAAATGACGACCTCACCCAAAGCGATTTGGTTCTGCAATTCTGAGTCAGTCTGTCCAGTGCGCGTTTCGTTTCAAGTTTAATTGCGGTCCCCCATGTGGCAAAAATATTCGCCGATGATACACTCAATTCGAAACGATCGGATTTGCGTGTAAAGGGTAACGCACGCCACGACTAAAAATGTCTGAAAAGGATGTTGACCGTGTCAGACCATCTTACATTCGTAGTCCTAAGAAGCCTACCCGGAGAGCAAGTCTTAAACTTCAGTTACCAAGAATGACAGTGTTTCTTAATAGTGTGGTGTTCTTAAGCTGGAAGGTAAATATCCACAATGTTCGTATCTGGACGTCAAAACGTCCTCATGAACTTGTACAACATCAAAGAGATTCCCCAAACACGATCGTTTCTAGGCTTTGTTCCGATGTGCAGATCACTTTTTTCGCTGATGCTATTGTAACAGGGGTGGCTTATCTAGATATGTTGAAAGAATGGCTCTTTTTCCAATTATAAGGTGAACCTGAAAACTTTATTTGGCAGCAAGGTGGTGGCCGTCCCCACTGGCATCTCTTTGTGCGAGAGTGGTTGAACATCAAAATCCTTGATCATTGGATTGATCGTAATGATGATACAGCTCTTTTCCTCTGGCCTCCATGTTCACCTAATCAAACGCCATGCAATTATTTCCTTTGAAGCTTTATAAGAGATCGTGTCTACGTTCCGCCATTACCTATTGATTTGGAAGAGTTCAGGCACAGGCTGTTAATTGTGGAATCAACGGGCTTCGACAAATAACGGTATTTTCTGTTTGTTTTTGTAATTTTGAACTAGAATGTGCCTAGAAGATGCTTCAGTATGCCAATGTACCCTAAGCTGTCGGACGAGTGATCCTCTATTTCATCATATCTATACAGTGATGCACTTTTTTCGATGTAGCATTGGGTCTACATTCGGCGACTACCTATACTTTCACATTCAGAAGAGAGAATGCAAGAGCAAGAAGATCATGCAATTTCATTGAGGAACTGCCTCACGACACCAAAACCTGTGTCACGACCAAAAGCCAACAAGTTCTACGTCATGACTCTACCTGAGATGACGATAAACAACCAGGAAAGTCGTTTCAAATGTAGGTTGCCTGCATGTAAGCGTTTCACATTTGTGCAGTGCACTAAATGCAAAATATATCTCCGTTTCACTGAAAAAATAACTATTCTTTGGAACTCCATAAGAAATGGCAGAATTATAAAAATAAGTCTTATTGTATTTTAACATATACTAATAAAATAACATTTTGTGAGACTTACGTAAATATATTTATATATTTCAGTTGTCGTTTTATAAAGACTTAATATCAAAACAATCCCTGAACACATATTATTACTAGGATACATATTTGAGTCTTGATATAGCACGTATGATAAATGCTCTAGTATTTTGGTGAATCACGCCAATTTTTTAAAATTTAGTTTTTTAATTATATTTTGTACAGCAACAACGCACTGACCATCAGTATATACTTTTCATTCATAAAAATCTGAGGACTGATGAGGCTAAGAGGAAGGAGGCGAGTGTTGCGACGATTACGAAAACGCAATCATGGAGGATTTTATCAAAGGTTTGCACAACTACCACAAAAAGCGTTTTACATCAGTAAAGTGAAACGCTTTTTGTGGTAGTTTCATTTTACTGATGTAAAACGCTGTCAGTGGTGGTGTTTAATGTCCGATTTTCCCGTACACCAGGGAGTGATCTCTGTCTGCACAGTATTAAGGCTTTTTTTTCGTTTGGCACTATCTTTTTTTTACCATTCGTATGTTGGTTTTCTGTAATATACATTTCTTTAAGTGACGTACTAGGTTAAGTTTCCAGTATACACGAATCAGTAAGAACGGTTCGTCTTTTACAACAATAAACTCTCCAACAGAGTTCCGACTAGAAGTCCAGGTTGGAGCGGTCGGTATTGTTGCCAGCAGGACGGCGATGTCCTCAGCGACAATGGACAATGGACACTTCGTTAATGTCCTCCGTAAACGGACAACGGAAAGATCTGCTGCTTGATCATCTGCCTAAGTTTGTCACTTTCGGACACTCTGCTGGGAACGTGTTCATTTAACAAAACAGTGATCCATCTAATAATTGTGACAAAGTGGTTCGAAGATCACCCCGGACGTGAGGGAACTTTTCTGGTTCCCGAGGTAACCCGCCCTAATCCTATCGACAACATGTGGTAGTTACGGTCGAGAGAGAGGTCCTCGTCTTGGAACTGACCTTGAACAATCCCCTTGAACTGCGGTCGGTTTCTGAGTCGTCGTGGATCAGCCTATCTTGCGGATGTTTCTACTGTCTTGTGGAGTCCACTCCATTACGTCTTCCCATCGTCACTAGACCGAAAGAGAACACTTCAGGGTACTACAACAGTGGCTCTAACACAATTTTTCATGTTTAATGGCAGACGGTTTTGAATAACTTAAAGATTTGTTCGAAACGTCCGGTTTGAACTATGTAGGATTTGTGAGCGGTTATAGCAATTACGTCAATTGGGAAAAAGTTATATTTTGTGTATAAAACCATTCAGAAAACACAGAGTTTCCTTGAAAGAATCAATATATTCTTTATTGTTCCCTGCGCCTCATTAACATGTAGTAACATTCGTTCGATTATTTTAAAATTTCACTCTTGTTGGGGTTGATAATGGTATAAAGTTGAGACGACAGGTAGAGAAATATTGATACACAAAGAAAATTACAACTAGAGCCCATAAATACCAATTTCCGAGAGTAAAACAGGACTTCAACACACAGAAAAGTCGTGGAAAGAGTACACCATTATAAACCTGTTGAAAAATTCCTTTGTGCTCTAATAATTAGCATCACTGTTAACCGAGGAGAAAGTGTATGGTCCGGTTAGCTGTGTACTTGTCAAAAACACAGACCGAAAAAAATCGCAACAGCAAAAAATAATTAATGTAGAGTAAGGAAATGCTGAGAATACATCTTTAAGTGATTAACATTGCAAGAGTCGGACGTGGTGGCTGAGCGGTTATAGGCGCTTCAGTCTGGAACCGCGCGACCGCTATGGTCGTAGTTCGAATCCTGCCTTGGGCGTGGGTGTGTGTTATGTCCTTAGGTTAGTTACGTTTAAGTAGTTCTCAGTTCTAGGGGACTGATGTCCTCAGATGTTAAGTCCCATAGTGCTCAGAGCCATTTTAACCATTTGAACATTGCAAGACCACAGGTTGATGTAAGCGTGAGATAAGCCACTGCAAATGGGAAATGCTGGTACTTTAACAACCGGTCTTGTTGAATACAAGCATACAAACTGGGATGCATTGTGTTGTACAGATGCAGGATGTCAGTTTGTGGGACGGAGTTCCAAGCCTGTAGCACTTGATCGATCAATACAGGGACGGTTAATGTTGTTTGTGGATGACGCTGGTGTTATCATCCGATTATGTCTCATATGTGCTCGATTGAAGACAGATCTGATGATCAATCAGGTGAAGGCAACACGTCAACACTTTGTGGAGCATGTTGGGTTACAACAGCGGTATGTTGGCTAGCGTTATCCTGCTGGAAAATACATCTGGAATGCTGTTCATGAATGGCAACACGTCACTTCGAATCACCAGACTGACGTACAGTTTTGCAGTCAGGGAGTGTGGGATAACCACCAGAGTGCTCCTGCTGTCATATGAAATACCAGCCCAAACCATAATCCAGGTGAAGGTCCAGTGCGTCTAGCATGCTGACAGGTTGGTTGCAAGCCCTCAACTGGACTTCTCCTAACCAACACACGGCCGTCAGTGGCACCGACCAAATACACTCCTGGAAATGGAAAAAAAGAACACATTGACACCGGTGTGTCAGACCCACCATACTTGCTCCGGACACTGCGAGAGGGCTGTACAAGCAATGATCACGCGCACGGCACAGCGGACACACCAGGAACCGCGGTGTTGGCCGTCGAATGGCGCTAGCTGCGCAGCATTTGTGCACCGCCGCCGTCAGTGTCAGCCAGTTTGCCGTGGCATACGGAGCTCCATCGCAGTCTTTAGCACTGGTAGCATGCCGCGACAGCGTGGACGTGAACCGTATGTGCAGTTGACTGACTTTGAGCGAGGGCGTATAGTGGGCATGCGGGAGGCCGGGTGGACGTACCGCCGAATTGCTCAACACGTGGGGCGTGAGGTCTCCACAGTACATCGATGTTGTCGCCAGTGGTCGGCGGAAAGTGCACGTGCCCGTCGACCTGGGACCGGACCGCAGCGACGCACGGATGCACGCCAAGACCGTAGGATCCTACGCAGTGCCGTAGGGGACCGCACCGCCACTTCCCAGAAAATTAGGGACACTGTTGCTCCTGGGGTATCGGCGAGGACCATTCGCAACCGTCTCCATGAAGCTGGGCTACGGTCCCGCACACCGTTAGGCCGTCTCCGCTCACGCCCCAACATCGTGCAGCCCGTCTCCAGTGGTGTCGCGACAGGCGTGAATGGAGGGACGAATGGAGACGTGTCGTCTTCAGCGATGAGAGTCGCTTCTGCCTTGGTGCCAATGATGGTCGTATGCGTGTTTGGCGCCGTGCAGGTGAGCGCCACAATCAGGACTGCATACGACCGAGGCACACAGGGCCAACACCCGGCATCATGGTGTGGGGAGCGATCTCCTACACTGGCCGTACACCACTGGTGATCGTCGAGGGGACACTGAATAGTGCACGGTACATCCAAACCGTCATCGAACCCATCGTTCTACCATTCCTAGACCGGCAAGGGAACTTGCTGTTCCAACAGGACAATGCACGTCCGCATGTATCCCGTGCCACCCAACGTGCTCTAGAAGGTGTAAGTCAACTACCCTGGCCAGCAAGATCTCCGGATCTGTCCCCCATTGAGCATGTTTGGGACTGGATGAAGCGTCGTCTCACGCGGTCTGCACGTCCAGCACGAACGCTGGTCCAACTGAGGCGCCAGGTGGAAATGGCATGGCAAGCCGTTCCACAGGACTACATCCAGCATCTCTACGATCGTCTCCATGGGAGAATAGCAGCCTGCATTGCTGCGAAAGGTGGATATACACTGTACTAGTGCCGACATTGTGCATGCTCTGTTGCCTGTGTCTATGTGCCTGTGGTTCTGTCAGTGTGATCATGTGATGTATCTGACCCCAGGAATGTGTCAATAAAGTTTCCCCTTCCTGGGACAATGAATTCACGGTGTTCTTATTTCAATTTCCAGGAGTGTATTTTAATATGTTATTCTACAAGTAAAACCAAAGAAAAAAGTTCATAATAACATAGGTCTGCAAATGTTACGGCTAATAAAAGATTTTGCCTGAAATTTAGCAAAAAACGGTTCAAATGGCTCTGAGCACTATGGGACTTGACTGCTGTGGTCATCAGTCCCCTAGAACTTAGAACTACTTAAACCTAACTAACCTAAGGACATCACACCACACATCCATGCCCGAGGCAGGATTCGAACCTGCGACCGTAGCGGTCGCGCGGTTCCAGACTGCAGCGCCTAGAACCGCTCGGCCACTTAGGCCGACCGAAATTTAGCAGCTTCGCTAACATGAAGCCATCGCAAAACTGTACGAGGTTAAAGTGAAGCACAATTTCCATTTATTTTATTGTTATTGGTCTGGTGAATCTAATAAAACATGTCCCAGATGTATATCTGCAGTAGTTTTCCAGAACATTCAGAGAAGCAAAGATTACTATAGAAGTAAATTTGTTTACTTTTCATTACGACTGTAGAAAGTTTCAGGTCATTGTTGGCAACCGTTAATGAGTTCTTTCAGTCGTTCCCCAACCTTTAAACGAGTTATTTTTCTGTACTGTTCAGTGAAAGAACATAATGACAGTGTATTTAAGTGAAACCACATAGTAACTGTTGCAGTTCGTAGAATATTTATGAAAAACGGATGTCTTTCAAATTTACGACAGAGGAAATTGCCGATATTGTGATTATTTATGGCTGATGTGATGGTAATTAAAAAACAAATTGGGCCAAGTAGTTAATAAATTAAAAATTTTACGAAATTACGTCTTTGCTTCTCTGGATATTCTGGAAAACTACTGCGCATACATATCTGGGACATGTTTTATTAGATTCACCAGACCAATAACAACAAAATATATGGAAATCGTGCTTTACTTTAACCTCGTACAGTTTTGCGATGGCTTCATGTTAGCGAAGTTGCTAAATTTCAGGCAAAATATTTTATTAGCCGTAACTCCGTAACTAAACATTTGCGGACCTATGTTTAGATTAACTTTTTTCTTTAGTTTTACTTGTAGAATAACGTATTAAAATATTTGCATATCTTCATGAGTCACCCTGTATATAAACAGTTCGGCTTGCTGAGCTTTTGCAAATCTGTGACTGCTTTCTGAGTCGCTAAAGCCTCTTGGTGTCGTCCGGATTGGAAGACGAAACGTTATGCAGAGAATTATGCCTTCGTCCACAGGCTTACGGCCATAAAACAAATATCAGCAATTACGCAAATACCGGCCGTGAAAGTCTGCATTCTGTGAATACATCCACAAGCTTCAGATTAACCGTGTAGGCCTGTGTGCTGAACTCAGTGAGCGAACCTACTTGTAAAGGTTGCCGGTGACGGGCGGCGCGAAGACGGACGAGACGAAGGACGACGGCTCACCGCAAGGGTCTTCTTTCTTACGGCCGGTTTACGGGACGGCGCCGAGGCTGGAGGACGCCACACGGCGTGCTGCATTTAGGCCTGTGGTCGGACATGGGCTGGCCAAAACATTGCGAAGACCCAAGCATAAGCATCTCGCTTGAATGCTCGGTTCCAGAGTTCCATTTATAGCCCGTAAGTCACCTTAAGATGTGTGCACTGGACGATATTTCGTGTCCCACTTTCCTTCTCCACCCGCGAATGGTGCGCGGGACAACGCCTGTTGGCTAGCCTCCGTATAAACACGGAATTAAATGCCATATCTGTAATTCAGTCATATTTTTCTCCCTCCCCTCCCCACCCCCAACCCCATAAACACAAATAATGATTTCCTAACATCGACTCTGCCCAGCTTTCCGAGATTCCAGTACGTCCGTGATCATTGTGCTGATCTGACATCACATAGTACCTTAAGGAATTCCGAGAACAAATTGTCGGTGCACCCATGGGAACAGCCAAAAATCTGTTATTGTGTCTAGTGCCCTGACATCACAAAGAATACCTGAGAAAATTTCATCCGCTGACGTAATACCGCAAAAAAAAAAACTGTCTGTTGGTAGAGATAGGAGGTCATTGAGTAAGGCTGTTACGCTCGATAAAAGGAGAAAAAACTAAATCATCTCCGCGATAAGGCCATGAAAACTACGCGATGCCGACCGGCTGCCGAGTCATCCTCTGCCATGCGCTGTCATGGGAATGCGGTGTGGAGTGATATGGTGGGGTCAGCACATCGCTCTTCCGGCCTTAGTCGGCTTTTCAGACATTGTAAACGCTACTTCTCATTCGAGCTGGTCTTCAATTGGCACCACTAAGCTAGTGTACCCCATTCCAATCCCCGTAGCAAGAAAAGATCGTTGGCTGTATATTCATATAGGGAGAGAACAACGGAAAGGTACAATCCTGACACCCTACTTTCAGGACACGAAATAAAGACATTAGCTGCCAATGGGCACCGACCTATATCAATAGGACAAGTTGAAAATTGTTCCCGACTGAGATTCGAACCCACCTCTCCTGCTGATCAAGCAGATACGCTGACCACTACGTCATTCAAATACATTGGGCACCAAATCCGCACGAGTTACCGTAGCAAGCTTCCCGTCAGACTCAAACTGTCATTTTATACCACCGACGTAGTGCCCCGGTTCACTAGCTTCGTTGGCTGTTATCGCCGTAAGAACAGACACCACATGTACTCTGTTTTCAGTTGTGAAGTGTTCTGGAGTTTGTTAAAGGGCTGAGCAATCACGTTATGGTTTTCATTAGATCCTACAGTCACGCTGAAGACAAAGACGATTTTTCATACAAATGAAACAATTTTAGGAACTGTGTTCATTCAAGGCTGGTCTGCATCATTCTTGTTGGTAAAAAAACTCCACCCATTCGGCTGGAAAAAAAATCTTCTAGACTGGTCTGGCGAGTACGGTAGGAAATAACTGTATTTTTATTTATTAGGGAAGAAAATAGCCAACGGACTTGCCAGTTCTCGTCAGATCACCGAAGTTAAGCTAGTACTTGGATAGTTGACCACCGGCCTACTGAGCCCTGTTGGCAAGCGGGATGCACTCAGCCCTGGTGAGGTGAGAAGCTACTTGATTGAGAAGTAGCGGCTCCGGTCTTGGAAACTGACACCCGGTAGGGAGAGCGGTGTGCTGTCAACATGCCCCTTCATATCCGAATCCAGTGACGCTTGTGGGCTGAGGTTGACACGGCGGCCGGTCGGTACCCTTGGGCCATAATAGCCTGTTCGGGCGGAGTTCAGCGTTTTTGTTTTTTTTGGGGGGGGGGGGAATAAAATAAAGAAAAAAGGGCCCACTGAGTTCCAGATTTTTGGATGCCTAAAGGAGCTCCACCATATTACACGACTGTCCGTATTACTTTCTCTAACCCTTTTATAAACTGCTATTGTTGCTCATTACAATGTCGCCTTACTTCCGCGGGGTATACCAGTTCGAGCACCGCACTGCCGGCTTTTCTGGCCAATCCTCCACAAACAGAACAGAACTGTTGCCCGCCAGCATTCTTGTCGCGAGATCCGGCGCAGAGATTATGCGCTAGACACGACTCTGCTTTAAGGCCGGGTGCAGCGAACAAAAGAGCGTGGGCGAGGGTAACTCGTAAAATCAAACTGCCAATTTCATGCAAATGGTTTGCTTGCGGGGCTCGCCCTCCGGCAAAACCAAGGCACCTGTGAGGCAACCGCCGACTTAACTCGTCCCGAAGCAATATCGAAAAATTTCCGCATAATTTCACCGTTAACCATTCCACTGCAGAGTATACCAATTTTTCGGGTTCACAGGCCCGGGCGGCTCAATTTGTCGTATAAGTATGAGCCAATTGCTGCTCCATGTTTTCAGGATGCTAGAAACAGTAAACCACTTCTACAGGGAAATTACGGTAGAATTTACACTCCCTCATTTTTTTCTTCAGTGGCGATTTACCTGACATAGTAGATGTAAAATTGGTGGAGTCCTATGGGACCAAACTGCTGATGTCATCGGTCCCTAGGCTTACACACTACTTAGTCTAAATTAAACTAACTTACGCTAAGGACAACACACACACACACA
The DNA here is from genome assembly GCF_023864275.1 of Schistocerca cancellata. NCBI lineage: Eukaryota > Metazoa > Arthropoda > Insecta > Orthoptera > Acrididae > Schistocerca > Schistocerca cancellata. Next base: position 453,603,279 of record NC_064626.1, on the reverse strand, counting down.
CTCATGCCCGAGGGTGGATTCGAACCTCCGACGTGGGGAGCCGCGCGAACCGTGACAGGGCGTCATAGACCACGCTGCTTTACCGCGCGGCTAGTGGGTGTTGTTTCGAGGAATATGATTGGAGTTTCTATTGAGATGACATTTGTCGGAGTTCTTAACATACTTCCTCTGTCGTCTTTTGTAAAGGCCACCTTTGTTGACATAATTTAGCCCAACACAGTGACCTCCAGATATATTTTATAGTATTCTAATATTTTGTACATGTGCAGTTTACATGTGATGTTGCTGTAAACCTGTAAATCGTCCTTGATTAGTAATGAGTACAAATGAGGCCCGAACAATACAAAGCATTACGGGACTGAGTGCTTAGTAACGCATGACTGTAAACATAACAACGCCTACAAAGTATATACAAAGAAGGACCGTGCAAGTCATCAGTCTCTTTTGATCCACGGAGAAGTGACGTGGAAACGTAAAATCCGAACTGGCATGTACCTGGAGGAAGATGCCTATATCCTAAGTAAAACTGTACAGAACGTACTAGTAATGATTTTTTTTTTTCTTAGAGCGCAGTTTATGACATTCTTTAGGCTGTTACGTACCGTTCCAATATGGGACGCAAAGACCAAGTTGTACTAATAGCAGCTTGCATAGGGATACACAGGGTGTCCCAGGAGGAGAGGTCAATATTCATGGATATGAAAGGAACGATGCCTATATCCTAAGAAAAACTGTACAGAACGTACTAGTAATGATTTTTTTTTCTTAGAACGCAATTTATGACATTCTTTAGGCTGCTACGTACCGTTCCAATATGGAACGCAAAGACCAAGTTGTACTAATAGCAGCTTGCATAGGGATACAATAGATGGTGGGGTCTTGTTACACGCATGGGAGAAGCAAGGTTACCCAAGAGACTCATGGATTCAGCAGTAGAGGGTAGGAGGAGTCGGGGCACACCGAGGAGAAGGTACCTGGATTCGGTTAAAAATGATTTTGAAGTAATAGGTTTAACATCAGAAGAGGCACCAATGTTAGCACTGAATAGGGGATCATGGAGGAACTGTATAAGGGGGGCTATGCTCCAGACTGAACGCTGAAAGGCATAATCAGTCTTAAATGATGATGATGATGATGATGATGAAAGGAACGATCATTTAAAGCAATAAGTCCAGTAAACACAGGCTCTAAAATGCGTACCTTGAGAGCTATGAGCACTTCTTCGATACTGCGAAACAAATATCTTCTTCTGCAAGCTCTTTGCTTTCCATATTTTCAGAGGAGGTAGTATGGGCCACAACAAGAAAATATTGTCTAGTAAACATTAAAATGCATACCGTGAGAGCTATGATCACTTGTTCAGCAGAAGAGTAGCGAAGATGAACGAGTACTCATACCTCTTAAGGTATGCACTTAACAGCCCACTTTCAGTGGACTTTTTTTTATCTTGTTTTGGTCCATACTACTTCCTCTCAAAACGTGGAAAGCAAAGACCTTGCAGTCACAGAGATCTGATTTATATGATCGAAGTACAAGAGGTGGTAATACCTCGTAAGGTATGAGAGGCCATATTTACTATAATTTTTTGTTTCGAATGATCGTTGCTGACACAAAAAAAATGGTTCAAATGTCTCTGAGCACTACGGGACTTATCATCTGAGGTCATCAGTCCCCTAGAACTAAGAACTACTTAAACCTAACTAAGCTAAGGACATCACACACATCCATGCCCGAGGCAGGATTCGAACCTGCGACCGTAGCAGCAGCGCGGTTCCAGACTGAAGCGCCTAGAACCGCTCGCCCACCTCGACCGGCTGTCTCACCATCCCTCCGCAGTTTAAACTCCTAGAATGCTTAACATATGCTACAATAAAAAATTCCCCGTGCGATGCTATTTACTTTCTGCAGAATAACACTCTATCTGCAGAAGTAGAAAGACTATCTACAGATATAATACGCACTATAAAGCAAGACTATGCCCAAAGAAACATACTGCCGCTCCTTACATCTAACGGTATTAACTACTGATGCAAACAACGCGAAAAGCACAAGAAACACTTAAGCGAGGGCAATACGACCCGAAAAATGGTAACTACATAGGCCGCAAATCGTATCGCAGAACAGAAACGGTGTAGACACTCGTCCAAGAGTTTTACCCGCCTGGCAGTTTTACCAGATTGTTGGCAAATTAAGCATTGGATTATTGGGATGTCGGTCTCGGAAACTGACATACGGCCGGGAGAGCAGTGTGCTGACCACATGCTCCTCCTAGTCCGCATCTAGTGACGCCTATGGGCTGAGGATGACACGGAGGCCAGTCGGTACCGATGGGTGTTCATAGCCTATTCGGGATGAGTTTAGTTTTTAGTTTTGTTATTGGGATGGTCCTCATTTTTAGTAACTTACCAGCCGTCCTGTAACGAAGCCTTCAGTACAATCTGTTGCTACAGCTCTACTGCGCAAACCGCTGTGAATTGCACGCCTGAAGGAATCTTCCCATTCGACAACTACTAAGGGCTTTTCGTAACATCCACAAGTAGAGGGCAAGAAGAATGATTGCTTAAATGTCTCTTTCAACACTATAATTTTTGTTAAATTTTTGTGGTCCATACAGGAGCGCTGCTTAAGGGATAATCCCAGTCTTATCAATGCTGATTCTTGAAAGTTCCCTTGTAGGCTTTCGCGGGATGGTTGGCATCTAATTTCATGCGTCTGCAGGATTAAGTTTTTCAAAATTTCCGTGAAGCTCTCCAATCGATCGACTAAACATGCGCATTTAATATCCCCAGTTACCCTATTTGATGTGGGTCCCACACGCTCAAGTATTGTATCTCTTTGACGATGTTAGTCTGTTAAAGTATGATAATGGACTTGTAAGCCAAAAACTGGATAATGAAATAAATTAATACCCGAGAATATCGACAGTTTTGTGCTTTTCATTTGAAATCAATGTAAGCAATATTCCTGGATGGGTAGCACGAATGACATGTGACCAGTCTTCTCTGTAGATTCATTGCATTTTCACAGTACCGTACCAGTGGACCGATGTTTGTCATCTAATTAATCCACTGTTGGGCCTAAAGCGATCGTGCCATTTCATATCCCTAAAAACTGATGCACCCAGTTATCTGTACGAGATGACTGCTTCCAGCTGTGACTCATTAATATTGAAATTTTTTTTCTGTTTTGTGAAGTGCGTAGTTTTAAGTTTTTGGATATTTAAAGCAAGTTGCCATTCTTTGCACTACCTTCAAATATTATCAATATCTGACTGAATATCTGTGGAGTTTTGTCAGACAGTACTTCATTACAGATGATGACAACATATGCGAATGTCTGAGGTTAGCACTGTCTCCATGCATAAAAACACACTGCGTTCTCCCTCTCAATTCAGTCATAAGAATCGCGACACACTGCGCCATCAAACTCTTATCACTCTTCCCAACTTTTACAAAAATAAGTTGCGCTGATAGTGTGAAACAGGCACATAGTAGCCAGATCTAGTGTCAATGAGACAGAGAACCGATGAATGGAACACTCTTGTTAGTATGCCCAAAACTTTTAGGTACTCACCGTAAAAATGATGGCGTCTTTCCTCATTGTAGCGTGTGCACTGCGACAACGACTTTTGTTGGTGGTGTTACTACGCGGTGAAACGAGGATGCGATGCACCCGGAAACTGGTCCTCGCAGAAAGTACTGCGCCAGAGAAGTCGAGAGGTAACAAGGAGACAGCGAGGGGTCGAGCGGTCTTCTTCCAGCCGAGCGTAGCACCGCGGAGACCTGCCGAGGAGGAGGGAGGCGGTGACAGCTGGACTGCTGGAAGCTGCGGTACGGCGCCGGAGACGCCTGCGTCGGCGCGGAGCACGGCGGAGTAATGTTTTAAATCGAGACTCGGCGGCGCGCCTCCGCCTGCCTACCCCCGCGCAGGTAAGGGATCTCCTCGCCGCTGCAGACGAAAGGCGGCTCCGAGCGCGCCGATTGGTCGGCTGCATTACGTCACCATCGGCGGCCGTACTACGGCGACTCTGGAGGCTGGAAGCCGGTTTTGGAAACCAGTGGCCGAGCGCGCACGGGAGTAAAGTGGCGGCACGGGGACACCTTCGCACCTCCGGCCGTGCCATTCACACCTGCTGCCAGCCGGAACGTTCCGTATCTGCGCGGCTGGCAGGTAGGGTGGCACCGCGCCACACGTTTTACTCTCGCTCATTGCGTGGCCTATCCTCCTCAGTGAAAGTGAGGCAGAGTTACAGGATCTGTTGAATCCGGAGCGATCTATAATGGAATGGGCACGTAAAATACCCTTGAAAATGTGAGTTTACTACCCCAGCCTCTCGGCTTGGCTTGACGAGTGACGCAGCGACAACAAGAACAGCTTAAGCGTAGCACTGAAGATTATTTATTTATCGTATGGCAATACAGACACATAAGAAAGAAACAGACAAATAACTAATATAACAAAGTTAATAATTGCAAACAAACATTACTAATATAACGAAGTTTAAGGATTACAAACAAACATCAAGTCTATTAATATAATCTATCGACTCTGGAGGAAATCGTCGGGGCTCCCATTATAGGCTCTTCTGGAACACTCTTCAACAATGTGGCTGATTGTCTGACTTTCTCCGCAGTCACACTGAAGGGATAGTATTTTACCCCATTTATACAGGGAGTAAGCACATCTGCCATGACGAGTTCTAATCCTATTTAGAGTGGACCACGTCTTGCGTGGTAGGTCAAAACCAGGTAGCTTTTGTGTGATGCAAGGCATGTTATGATTTTGCCATGTATTCCATTTTTCAGACCATGCGTTTGTGATACTGAAACCTTCTTGTACATAGTTCCTTGCTGTTCTTGTTGGCGGGTTCCTAGATCGAAGCCTATTAGTGTTTGCAGCCTCAATGTCTTGGTGGATTGGCAGGCTTCGATTTCCCATGATGTTTTTGTATTCACGTACAAGGGCGTCAGTACGCTGCAGGTGTGGCGGTGGGATGTGCCTCAGTATTGGGAGCCATAGCGTTGGAGTGGCTTTAATTACTCCAGGAATCATCCTTAGAGTGTTGTGCAACTGGACATCCACCTTTTTTACATGTGGGCTGTTTAGCCAAATCGGAGCACAGTATTCGGCAGCCGAGAATACAATTGCTAAAGCAGAGGTGCGGAGAGTGGAGGCCGTTGCTCCCCAGATATTACCACAGAGCTTTTGAATAATGTTGTTTTTTGTCTTTAATTTTTCGGCAGTCTTTGTTAGGTGCTCTTTAAAAGATAGTGTTCTGTCCAGCGTCATGCCCAAGTACTTCAGAGTTTTATTATGCCTGAGAACGGTGTTTTGAAATCGAATGTTGAGTTCCTTTCCAGCGAGTTTGTTGTTGACTAACCTCTGTTTTGGAAGCATTTGGTTGTAGTGTCCACTTACGGAAATATCCACCCATTATCTTCAGGTCTTTCGTTAGGATATCCTCAGATGCGTCAATTGTGCTACATCTTGTAGCGAGGACCCAATCGTCAGCATACCCGAACTTTCTTGATTGTGTTTCCGGCAGATCTGCAATATAGAGGCTAAACAGCAGTGGTGCGAGCACTGATCCTTGTGGTAAGCCATTCTTTAATTTTTTTTTATGAAGCTGTAGTCAGTGTCCATACTTATTTGGAACACCCTATCATTGAGCATGCTGTCTATTAAGCGTGCAATAGATTTGCAAGGAATTACTCGAAGAATTTTGTACATGATGCCTTCTCTCCACACAGTGTCGTAAGCTGCTGAGAGGTCAATAAAGGTGACTGATGTTTTCAGTTTTCTCTGGAATCCCGCCTCAGTGTAAGTAGTGAGTGACAACACCTGGTTAGTACAACTTCTTCCTGGGCGAGGCCTGCCTGTTCAACTGGGATCGCCCTGAACAATTCTGGAGATAAATGGCCGGCGGGCGCAGTTAAAGGAAGAAGAGATCCCGGTGCGTGAACAGACGTTGGGTGCATTGCCAAACTGTCGAAAGTGTTACTTTGCAGCTACGAAAGATGACTCGCAATATTACAGGAAAATAATAAAATTGCGCCGGCCGCTGTGGCCGAGCGTTTCTAGACGCTTCATCTGGAACCGCGCTGCTGCTACGGTCGCAGGTTCGAATCTTGCCTCGGGCATGGTTGTGTGTGATATCATTAGGTTAGTCAGGGTTTAAGTAGTTCTAAGTCTAGAGGACTGATGACCTCAGATGTTAAGTCCCATAGTGCTTAGAGCCATTTGCCCCCATTTGAATAAAACTGCACCTGGTGGACCCGTGTTATAAATGAGGGTATCAAATTGTATGTCTTGACGTCATGAGTTCAGTGTAGCATTGCACGACATCGTGTGAAGTCTAGTTTTTGACTGACACTGATATCTATCAACAATTACTGCACAAACATTTTAAATTATAAAACTGTCAAACCAATCAACCATAAAAAATATTTTAATCTAGAGCAGAATTGTACGCTCTAAGACAAAGAAAAAGAAACACTACGAAGGAATTACCCTAATGGGACAGAAATCGTTAGATGTAATATACATGTACAGACGAACAAATGCTTACAATTTCAGAAAAATTGGATGATTTAGTCAAGAGAAAGAGCGTCACAAATTGGGTAAATCAATGAAGCGTTGGTCCACCTCTGGCCCTTATGGAAGCAGTTATTTGACTTGTCAATGATTGATAGAGTTGTTGGACCTGCCCCTGAGGGATATCGTGCCAAATTCTGTCCATTTGGTGCGATAGACCGTAAAGATCCCGAGCTAGTTGGAAGGCCTAGCCCATAATTTTCCAAAAAAAAAAAAAAAAAGCACGAACACAAGCGACAGAAACTCTCGTGATGAGCGGGAACGCATCATCTTGCTGAGATGTGAGTCCAGGATGGTTTTCCATAAGGGCAACGAAACGGGACGTAGGTTATCGCCAACGCGCCGGTGCGCTGTGGATGACAACCGAAGCGGTCCTGCTGTGAACTGAAATGGCACCCCAGACCATGACTCCTGGGTGTCGGGCCCTGTGTCGGCATACAGTCATGTTGGTATCCCACCACTGCCAGTGGCGTCTCCAGACACCTCTTCGCCGGTCATCGGGGCACAGCTCGAAGCGAGATCATCACTGAAGACACTTCTACCTCAGTCAATGTGATTCCTAGCCGAATGTGTAATCGTTCTTGCTGGTGTACAAAGGTCAATGGTAGTCGGTGCAAGGGGCACCGTGAGCTCAGTACTCTTTCTGTAAGCCACCTATTGCAAGGAATTACTCGAAGAATTTTGTACATGATGCCTTCTCTCCACACAGTGTCGTAAGCTGCTGAGAGGTCAATAAAGGTGACTGATGTTTTCAGTTTTCTCTGGAATCCCGCCTCAATGTAAGTAGTGAGTGACAACACCTGGTTAGTACAACTTCTTCCTGGGCGAGGCCTGCCTGTGGTCACTGAAGCACCTGTTGCATGTCTGACTGATGACAGTGATGAATCCGGGGCTCTGAGTGCTCTCTGGTAATTGCTCGGTCCTCAAATTCTATCGTCTCTCTAGGTGACCACCTTGACGCTGTGTTTGGCCCTAGTTCACCCATTCCTGCCGATATCGTCGAATAGCGGCCACGATTGTATTCAAATGGCGAACGATTCGCCGATTACTCCGGCCAGCTTCTTCGAGGGCAACTACATATCTTCTCTCAAATGCTGACATCTGCATAAATGTTCAAGCGCCTGTCAGCGAGGCCTTGTTATGTCCAACTGAATACAAGGAATAAAATTCACAGGGAGTTTATGCACTGGTATCGACGTGTGCTCTGTTTATAATCCTTGCCAGCTGCGCGGTGAAACTGTGCTGTAGCGTCACACATTCATCTATCGACCGCCAAGGTTCACAAATTTGTATTATCCGCCGATACATTTATGAATATCAATTTGTGACCAGTTTGCATGAATCCTTCGCCGTGCGTCGTTTGTTTTGTCTTAGGAGTGTACGTTAAACACATACTAATCTACACTGCCTAAGAGAAAGAATGTAGCACCCAGAAGACATGGTTGGATGTCAACTTAATCACATACAAGTACTCACCATCGGATCGTATATAAATGATTAGAGTTGCAGTTCTCTGTGGCAGATGGAATGGCCACAACTGTGCATTAGTATTATTCGTGTTTAGTGTTGTTATCATGCCTGTTAGGGTATATAAAGATTGTGAACAGTATCAGATCTTGAACGATCACTGTGAATGACACAGAGATGCTGCCTACTCGTGTAAGCGTTATCAGCGCCCAGCAGAATTTGAAAAGGGTCTCATTTTGGATCTCTATTTGGTCAGCTGGTGGAATCGAGCAATATCCAAATTTGGGGGGCACTCGGATTTGACAATGGCCCGATACTGGACTGCATGCGAATGTGTGGTCTGTCATAGTTGCCATCAAGGTTCCAGTCGACCATATCTGAGCACCATAAGAGAGGAGTGCTGTATTCTGCACCAAGCGTATTGTAACCCCAGCCATCAGAGAACAAGTGATGGACTCCTATCAACATTCTGTGTGATCCCACACCATTGATCTGAGATTAGTAACAGACCAACTAGTGAAGTACGTCCCATGCATACGCTGCTGTTTAACACCACAGCACAAGCCATTGTGGTTGGAGTGGTACTGTGTCTGGAGACATGGACTGCTGACAAATGGCGTCGCGTTGTGTTCAGGGATGAATCTTGGACGACCATCTTCGGTGACTGTGGTGGCGGCATGGGGAGAGGTACCATTCTCCCAATTTTTTCGAGAGGGACAGCGGTGCTACTCCTGACGTCATGGTGTGGGGAGCCGTCTGGTATGACTTCAGGTCCGGCTGGTAGTGACAAAGGAAACTCTAATGGCACAACTGTACGCCACGGATGTCCTGTATCCTCATGTATTTTTTCTCATGCGACAGTATCCTGTTATCATTTTTCAACAGCACAATGCTGCCCCAAATTGCTCTTGTCTCCATGAGCAGTCTGCATGATGCTGAGATGGCCAACAATTTCTCCAGACCGCTCCACAATAGGACATATGTGGTATTAGCTCGAATGTCAACTGTGTCCCAATGTCATCATCCAGGATATTAAGAATCAGTTACAAAATTTATGGACCAGCTAGCCTCAGAATAGGATACAACAGCTTTGTGACACAATTCCCAACAAAACAGGCATCCATCCAGGCCAGAGAGGGTACAACGGAAGCGACTCCAGAGTAACGACGATTTTTATTAACGCTACACAATTAGACCGAACAGAGCTTAATGTGTTCTACAGTAACACGTGTCATGACGCCATTATTTGTTACCCTGTCCCTTTACACCTTTCTTAAGTGTAGGAAGGGCGTCCGGTGACTAACGCAACATATTTTTTTTCAAAGTGACGGCTGTAACGGAAGTGTGTTCCAAGCAGAGAGCTGTGATTGCGTTTCTTTTGGCGGAAAACCAGAGCATCACATATATTCATAGACGTTTGCAGAATGTCTACGGAGACCTGGATTGAACAAAAGCACGGTGAATCGTTTGCGAATGGTCTGTCACAATCGCAACAACGTCGCACAAACTTGGAAAAAATTTGGAAATTTGTGGTAAGTTCCTATGGGACCAAACTGCTGGCGTCATCGGTACCCAGGCTTAATCTAACGTAGACTAACTTACGCTAAGGACAACACACACACACCCATGCCCGAGAGAGGACTCGCACCTCCGATGGGGTGAGCCGCGCGAACCGTGACAAGGCGCCTGAGACCATGCGGCTATCCCGCGTGGCGTGCAAACTTGGGCGAACTCTCGCGTGCCGGTCGGTCACACCCAACTGTGACTCCTGCAATGTTGGAACGTATGGACATTCTCATTTGAGGTGTTCGACAGATCACAAACACCTCGCTGCACAATTGGACGTCTCTGTTGGTAGTACTGACAGATTCATCCACCAGTTGGGGTATTCGAACGTGTTTGCCCACTGGGTTCCTCGCCTTCCGGCTTCCTTTAGTTTTGCCCCATGGAGGATGCACTTTGCGGGAAGCAGTATCTGGATGATGGGGAGATTATTGATGCAGCGAGACCTCAGCTCCGACGTCAACCATGCAGGCGTACAGTCCCTCCCAGTAAGGTGCCGTAAAGATGTCGCATTGAAAACAGATTATGTTGAAAAATTGAGTTTTGCAGCCAAGAGAGTGGGGAATAATATGGTGTACTGGAATCCCGAGTAAAAGCAGCCGTCTTACATAAAAAGTGTTGAATTACTTATTGAACGCTCCTCGTATGTATTGTTTATATATGTAAGATAATTATGTGCCAAATTAAATATGTAGTTTTATTGAGATGGGTCATCAATTAAGTTGGCCTTAATACACATTTGGTGAGAGTTACGTATAAACAAAGAGCATCATATGAAAGAGCAGAAAATTGTATTCTGTTCTGATGTGACGCACTTGGTCGTACCTGTATATAAAGATTTCTATTTCGTTATTTAAAAAGGTGTGTATGATAACACTCGATCATACTTACAATAGTATTAACTATACGTAATTCGCATGATAGAACGTTTTCTAAGGTCGGAAAATTACTAGCATGAGGAGGAACACATTTCAAAACGTTTAGTTGCAAGAAAAAATGGTACAATGGCTTTGAGCACTATGCGACTTAACTTCTGAGGTCATCAGTCGCCTAGAACTTAGAACTAATTAAACCTAACTAACCTAAGGACATCACACACATCCATGCCCGAGGCAGGATTCGAACCGGCTACCGTAGCGGTCGCTCGGTTCCAGCCGTAATGCCTAGAACCGCACGGCCACTACGGCCGGCTTAGTTGCAAGAAGCTAAATGGACTTTCACTGATGATTATTTTAACGATATGTTTATAACATGTCATGGGCGTTTATATGGAGCGGTCCTTCGCCTTGTGGTTTTTTTTTTTACCACTGACGAACTTTTACAGTAACCTTTAGCCGAATTGAGGTGGAAAGTGACACGCATTTACTAATTTTATGTCAGGCCGTATCACAATGTGACAAAAGTCATGAGATAGCGAATACTCATATACAGATGGTGGTAGTATTGCGTTCTAAGGTATGAAATGGCAGTGCATTGGCGGATCTGTCATTTGTACTCAGGTTATCCATGTGAAAAGATGTCCGACGTGATTAGAGACGCACGATGGTAATAAACAGACTTCAAAAGCGGAATGGTAGTTGTAGCTGGACGCATGGGACATTCCATTTCGGAAACCGTTAGGGACTTCAATATTCCGAGATCCACAGTATCAATAGTGTGCGAGAATACCAAATTTCAAGCATTACCTCTCACCGTGGACAATGCAGCGGTGTTTGCGTAGAGTTGTCAGTGCTAACAGACCAGCAAAATTGCGTGAAATAACAGCAGAAATCAATGTGGACCGTGGGACTAACGTATCCATTAGGAGAGTGCAGCTAAATTTCGCATTAATGGGCTATGGCATCAAACGACAGGCAAGAGTGCCTTTGATCATAGCACGACATCGCATACGGCGCCTGTTCTGGGCTCGTGACCACACCGGTTGGATCCTCGAAGATTGAAAAGTCGTGGCCCGGTCAAATGAGACACGATTTCAGTCGATAAGAGCCGATGGTGTGGTTCGAGTGTCGTACAGACTCCACGAAGCCAAGGAGACAATTTGTCAACAAGGCCCTGTGCAAGCTGCTGGTGGCTCCATAATGGTGTGGCTGTGTTTATATGGTTTAAATGAACCGATTACTGACTGCAAATAGTTATGTTCGGATACTTGGAGATCATTTGCAGCATTCATGGACTTTTTGATCCCAGACAACAATGCGTCATGTCACCAGATCACAACACTTCGCGCTTGGTTTGAAGAACATTCTGGACAGTTCGAGCGAATGATTTGACCACCCACATCGCCTTACACGAATATCATCGAACATTTATGGAACATAGTAGAGAGGTAAATTCGTGCACAAAATCCTGCATCTGCAATACTTTCACAAATTATGGACGCCGCTAGCGGTAGTATGGCTCAATACTTCTGCACGAAGCTTCCAACGACGTGTTGAGACCACGCCACGTCGAATTGCTGCACTACGCCGGGTAAAAGGAGATCTACAGGATAAGAGGTACCCCATGACTTTGGTCACCTCAGTGTATTTCTTCTTGTGTTATTACTGAAATACGTTTCTAGCATTTGTAGACTTAGAGAAAGCTTTTGACAATGTTGACTGGAATAAAGCTTTTGACAATGTTGACTGGAATACTCTCTTTCAAATTCTAACGGTGGCAGAGGTAAAATACAGGGAGCGAAAGGCTATTTACAATTTGTACAGAAACCAGATGGCAGTTATAAGAGTCGAGGGACATGAAAGGGAAGCAGTGGTTGGGAAGATAGTGAGACAAGGTTGTAGCCTCTCCCCGATGTTAATCAATCTGTATATTGAGCAAGCAGTAAAGAAAACAAAAGAAAAATTCGGAGTAGGTATTAAAATCCATGGAGAAGAAATAAAAACTTTGAGTTTCGCCGATGACATTGTAATTCTGTCAGAGACAGCAAAGGACTTGGAAGAGCAGTTGAACGGAATGGACAGTATCTTGAAAGGAGGATATAAGATGAACATCAACAAAAGCAAAACGAGGATAATGAAATGTAGTCGAATTAAATCGGGTGATGCCGAGGGAATTAGATAAGGAAATGAGACGCTTAAAGTAGTAAAGGAGTTTTGCTATTTGGGGAGCAAAATAACTGATGATGGTCGAAGTAGAGAGGATATAATATGTAGACTGGTAATGGCAAGGAAAGCGTTTCTGAAGTAGAGAAATTTGTTAATTGAGTGTATCAAAAAAATGGTTCAAATGGCTCTGAGCACTATGGGACTCAACTGCTGTGGTCATAAGTCCCCTAGAACTTAGAACTACTTAAACCTAACTAACCTAAGGACAGCACACAACACCCAGCCATCACGAGGCAGAGAAAATCCCTAACCCCGCCGGGAATCGAACCCGGGAACCCGGGCGTGGGAAGCGAGAACGCTACCGCACGACCACGAGATGCGGGCTTATTGAGTGTAGCCATGAATGGAAGTGAAACATGGATGATAAATAGTTTAGACAAGAAGAGAATAGAAGCTTTCGAAATGTGGTGCTACAGAAGAATGCTGAAGATTAGTTGGGTAGATCACATAACTAATGAGGAGGTATTGAATAGAATTGGGGAGAAGAGGAGTTTGTGGCACAACTTGGCTAGAAGAAGGGATCGGTTGGTAGGACCTGTTCTGAGGCATGAGGGGATCACCAATTTAGTACTGGAGGGCAGGGTGGAGGGTAAAAATCGCAGAGGGAGACCAAGAGATGAATACACCAAGCAGATTCAGAAGGATGTAGGGTGCAGTACGTACTGGGAGATGAAGAAGCTTGCACAGGATAGAGTTGCATGGAGAGCTGCATCAAACCAGTCTCAGGACTGAAGACCACAACAACAACAACATATTATTGAAAATACAATATTAGCTGTAAACATAACTCCATCACTGTCTTGATTACATTATTCAGTACTTTCGTTCCAATCATTTTCTCGTTTTATTTAGCTTGTTGTATTGTTTGTTTGTTATTGCAGTAACAAACAAACAATACAATGTTTGTTATTGCAGTGCCGGCCGCGGTGGCCATGCGGTTCTGGCGCTGCAGTCCGGAACCGCGGGACTGCTACGGCCGCAGGTTCGAATCCTGCCTCGGGCATGGGTGTGTGTGATGTCTTTAGGTTAGTTAGGTTTAAGTAGTTCTAAGTTCTAGGGGACTTATGACCTAAGATGTTGAGTCCCATAGTGCTCAGAACCATTTGAACCATTTTTTTGTTATTGCAGTTATTGCGGACTTCATGTGTTTAATCAGCGCTTGCCCTGTAAGCCGGCCGCGGTGGTCTAGCGGTTCTAGGCGCTCAGTCCGGAACCGCGCGATTGCTACGGTCGCATGTTCGAATCCTGCCTCGGGCATGGATGTGTGTGTTGTCCTTAGGTTAGTTAGGTTTAAGTAGTTCTAGGGGACTGATGACCACAGATATTAAGTCCCATAGTGCTCATAGCCATTTTTGCCCTGTAAAATCTATCATATACAGCTGTGGTTGTTGTTAGGACAGAAGCACAGCCACACTTTGTTTCAGGGTCGTTCACTTGCCTGTACTTGAATAATTTTAATACTAATAAGAGAACAATGACGAAAATTGTCGAAGCGGATCGGCTTGCCAAAAGCAAATGCCAGGGCGAGATTTCCTAGACGAATTTTAAGGAAATGTAACTCCTTCACGGAAGTAATGGCTCATAAAACACTTGTTCGACATATTCTTCAGTATTGCTTTACAGCGGGGCAACCTTTGCCAAGTGGTATTACAGTAACAGAGACAAGATTAGACGAAGAGCGCCACGTTTCGTTACTACATCCTTTCCTCGGTTTGTTGTGTGTTGCGGATATGCACAACAAACTCTGCTGGCAAGTGAGGCGTTGTGTATCACTCAGAGGTTTATTGTTGAAATACCGAGAGCGTAAGTTCAGGGAAGAATCGGGCAACATATTAAATCATCCCACATATGTCTTTAATAATAACAACCAGAAAACCAAATATATTAGAGCTCATATGAAGGTTTAAAGACGCGCCCTTTTTGAATGGAGTGGGGAAGGGGGATGGGGGAGATGAGATAGTGGTACCAGAACTACCTACCTTCACTCGCCGAAAGGAGGCTTGCAGAGTGTAGATGTAGATGTAGAAGTAGATACAAGATGTAATCGACAGTTTAATAAGCTCAGAATATGGACTAAGGGTATACCAAAGAAAAGTGGAAATAATGAGAAGTAGCAGAAATGAGATTAGCAATAAAATTTTACACCAAAATTGAGGATCACGCGCATAGACGCTGAACTTTGAGAGCAGAATATTATGTAACGGAGGAAGCATGGAGTACAAGAAGCAGACTAGCACGGGTAAGGAAAGTATTCCTCGCAAAAAGAAATCTATGCGCATCAAACACAAACCTTAACCTGAGAGAGAAACTTCTAGAAATGTATTTATTTATTTATTTATGCATTTATTTTACCTGGCAAATGTAGATCTGGAGTATCGGAAAACTGAAAAAGATGGAAATCAATGTGTTTGAGATGTAGTGTTGCAGAAGCGTCCTGAAAATTTAGTGGAAATGAGAAGGCTCTCTGCAGAATCGACCAGGAAAGAAATATATGGAAAACACTGGCTATATGAACGATTAGAACGATAGGACATGTATTAACATTCATGGTACTAGAGGAAAAAATATGTAGCTGAAAGCAGAGACTGGAATATATCCAATAAGTAACAGAAAACTTTGGGTGCAAGTGAGCTCTGAGATGAAGAAGTTGGTGTGAAAGAGGAAGTCATGGCGGACCACAACATTAAACCTGTCATCTACATCTACATCCATACTCCGCAAGCCACCTGACGGTGTGTGGCGGAGGGTACCCTGACTACCTCTATCGGTTCTCCCTTCTATTCCAGTCTCGTACTGTTCGTGGAAAGAAGGATTGTCGGTATGCTTCTGTGTGGGCTCTAATCTCTCTGATTTTATCCTCATGGTCTCTTCGCGAGATATACGTAGAAGGGAGCAATATACTGCTTGACTCTTTGGTGAAGGTATGTTCTCGAAACTTTAACAAAAGCCCGTACCGAGCTACTGAGCGTCTCTCCTGCAGAGTCTTCCACTGGAGTTTATCATCTCCCTAACGCTTTCGCGATTACTAAATGATCCTGTAACGAAGCGCGCTGCTCTCCGTTGGAACTTCTCTATCTCTTCTATCAACCCTATCTGGTACGGATCCTATACTGCTGGGCGGTATTCAAGCAGTGGGCGAACAAGCGTACTGTAACCTACTTCCTTTGTTTTCGGATTGCATTTCCTTAGGATTCTTCCAATGAATCTCAGTCTGGCATCTGCTTTACCGACGATCAACTTTATATGATCATTCCGTTTTAAATCACTCCTAATGCGTACTGCCAGATAATTTATGGAATTAACTGCTTCCAGTTGCTGACCTGCTATTTTGTAGCTAAATGATAAGGGATCTATCTTTCTATGTATTCGCAGCACATTACACTTGTCTACATTGAGATTCAATTGCCATTCCCTGCACCATGCGTCAATTCGCTGCAGATCCTCCTGTATTTCAGTACAATTTTCCATTGTGACAACCTCTCGATACACCACAGTATCATCTGAAAAAAGCCTCAGTGAACTTCCGATGTTATCCACAAGGTCATTTATGTATATTGTCAATAGCAACGGTCCTATGACAATCCCCTGCGGCACACCTGAAATCACTCTCACTTCGGAAGACTTCTCTCCATTGAGAATGACATGCTGCGTTCTGTTACCTAGGAACGCTTCAATCCAATCACACAATTGGTCTGATAGTCCATATGCTCTTACTTTGTTCATTAAACGACTGTGGGGAACTGTATCGAACGCCTTGCGGAAGTCAAGAAACACGGCATCCACCTGTGAACCCGTGTCTATGGCCCTCTGAGTCTCGTGGACGAATAGCGCGAGCTGAGTTTCACACGACCGTCTTTTTCGAAACCCATGCTGATACCTACAGAGTAGATTTCTAGTCTCTAGAAAAGTCATTATACTCGAACATAATACGTGTTTCAAAATTCTACAACTGATCGACGTTAGAGATATAGCTCTATAGTTCTGCACATCTGTTCGACGTCCCTTCTTGAAAACGGGGTGACCTGTGCCCTTTTCCAATCTTTTTGGAACGCTACGCTCTTCTAGAGACCTACGGTACACCGCTGCAAGAAGGGGGGCAAGTTCCTTCGCGTACTCTGTGTAAAATCGAACTGGTATCCCATCAGGTCCAGCGGCCTTTCCTTTTTTGAGCGATTTTAATTGTTTCTCTATCCCTCTGTCGTCTATTTCTATATCTACCATTTTGTCATCTGTACGACAATCATTAACGATCTACTCAGTGTAAAAAAAAACACTGTAGTACAATAACAGGATAGCATTTGTGGCACATAAAGTGGCAAATACGAAATTCCTACAATAGGAGAACCGTTGGAAGTACTACGCAGAGCTCCAGAGAGTCTTGATTTGAATGAGAGATTTACAACCACTGACTAATAACCCACAATGATATTGCACATAGTAATTCTTCCGAAATTTCTACAAACTTGCTTTAGCCTTTATCAGCTCACCGTGCAGGGACTGAATCAGACACTTTACCATGCGTCTGCTGCGGTGCCCTGGCGCACACTGGCAGCATCGAGCTTGACACAATGACGGAGAAAACCTCACCATGGTTTTACTTTCCACCAGACATTTACACAGCTCCCTCGACGATGTTTTAATCTAAAAGAACAGAAAACGCTTCTTACAAGTTTTTTTTTCAACTGTTTTCCTTTTTTTTAATCTAGGAAATCCTCCATAATGTTTTATGTTCAATATACAGTGAACAAATAGGTATTCAGAACTGAAATAGTAGTATTCTGTGACAGTGTATGTACCAAAACTTGATAATGTATGTGCTATTACATGACAGCGGGTATAAGTTAGTGGGTCGTAAAACTGTATTGTACATTGAAGCTCCAAAAAAACTGGTATAGGCATTCGTATCCAAATACAGAGATATGTAAACAGGCAGAATACGGCGCTGCAGTCGGCAACGCCTATGTAAGACAACAACTGTGTGGCGCTGTTGTTAGATTGGTTACTGCTGCTACAATTGTAGGTTATCAAAATTTAAGTGAGTTTAAACGTGGTGTTATAGTCGGCGCACGAGCGATGGGACACAGCATCTCCGAGGTAGCGATGAAGTGGGGATTTCCCCGTACGATCAGTAAAACATCAAATCTCCGACATCGCTGTGGCCGTAAAAAGATCCTGCAAGAACGGGACCAACGACGACTGAAGAGAATCGTTCAACGTGACAGAAGCGCAACCCATCCACAAATGGTTGCAGATTTCAATGCTGGACCATCAACAAGTGTCACCTTGCGAACCATCCAACGAAACATCACCGATATGGACCTTCTGAGCTGAAGGCCCAGTCGTGTACCTTGATGACTGCATGGCACAAAGCTTTACGCCTCGCCTGGGCCCCTCAACACCGACATTGGGCTGTTGATGAATGGAAACATGTAGCCTGGTCGGATGACTCTCGTTTCAAATTGTTTCGAGCGGATGGACGTGTACAGGTATGGAGACAACCACATGAATCCAAGGACCTGCTTGTCAGCAGGGGGTTGTTCAAGCTGATGGAGGTTCTGTAATGGTGCGGGGCGTGTGCAGTTGGAGTGATATGGGACCCCTGATGCGTCTAGATACGACTCTGACAGGTGACACGTACGTCAGTATCCTGTCTGATCACCTCTATCCATTCATGTCCATTGTGCATTCCGACAGACTTGGCCAATTTCATCAGGACTATAAAACACCTCACACGTCCAGAATTGCTACAGAGTGGTTCCAGGAACGCTCTTCTGAGTTTAAACACTTTCGTTGGCCACCAAACTCCCCAGCTGTGAACATTATTGAGCATATCTGGGATGTCTTGCAAGTGCTGTTTTGAAGAGATTTCCACCCTCTCGTACTCTAACGGATTTACGGACAGCCCTGCAGGATTCATGGCGTCAGTTCCCTCCAGCACTACTTCAGACATTAGTCGAGTCCATGCCATGTCATGTTGCGGCACTTCTGCGTGCTCGCGGAGCCCTACACAATATTAGAGAGGTGTACCAGTTTCTTTGATTCTTCAGTGTATCATCAGTAGCTTACAGTGTCCATGTACAATGGACGTCAGCAGCTGGGGTGTGTCAGCTACTGAGATGTCACCTATTGGGAGATCCCAACTACTGGTGTTACAATACAGTTTTAAGAACCAATAGCTGACACTGCAGTAACACAGCAACACCGTAGCTGACACTGTAACACTTTAAGAAATTGCCCTGTATGTTACGGCACTCTTAAGAACCAGTAGCTGACACAGTAAAATATTGTCATCCATATTACGACAAACTGTAGCAGACCTCTCTCCATGTGACTACCATGACCCTAGATACTATTGTGTAGCTCAAGTGGGTGTCAGCTACTGGGGAGATGTCAGCCACTCGGAAGAAGTCAGCTACTGAGCTACTGAGATTGTCAGCTACTGGAGGCGTTAGCTGCTGAGGATGTGAGGTAATGGAGGTGACTGATCTGTTGCCGATCATGCAGGTAAGAATGCTACTAACAGTAGTTTGGAACTATGACATTATAATGTACATGCATGTCGCAAGACCATTTGCACTTTGTGTATACGATAGTGAACGGATTAGTGTCGAGGTCCGGTGTGCCGGCCAGCCTTTGGATGGTTTTTAAGGCGTTTTCCATCTGCCTCGTCGAATGCGGGCTGGTTCCCCTTATTCTGCTTCAGTTACACTATGTCGGCGATTGCTGCGCAAACACTGTCTCCACGTACGCGTAAACCAGAATTACTCTACCACGCAAACATTTGGGGTTACACTCGTCTGGTATGAGACATCCCCGAGAGGGGTCCACTGGGGTCCGAACCGCACAATAACCCTGGGTACAGTGTGAGGCGGCCGTGGGGTGGGTGGACTGCTGTGGCCTGTTGTGGGGTTGTGAACCACTGAGGGCTACGGCGGGACGTAGCCTCTCCGTCGTTCCTAGGTCCCCAGTTCAATACACACAATACACACACACACACACACATAACAACAAAAGAAAAAATCATGTACATGGTAACACACTGTCCCAGGGCGGATCCAGAGTTTAGTTCTGGGGCAGGTGTCATAGTTTGTTACAGTCCCTGTCTCACTCCCCACCCCCTACCCAAAAAAATAAGAAAAGAAACTGTCCTCACCTATATCTTTAACATGTCACAGGATGTGTACAACCGGGACAGTAATAACACTAAAATGTGTAAAAGTTTTTACATAATAATAATAGATTATTTAATTTCCATAAAACAGACTGTCTGATCAAAAGTATCCAGACACTCCCATTTAATGCGAAGTCGACCACCAGATATCACGACAGGTGGACCCACCACTATAAAAGTAGGCAGGGAGCAGTAACAGCGCAATGGGTCGGTAAGCAGAGGTCTGTAAGTTTCAACGTGCAATAGAAACTGGCAACAACCTGAGTCACATATCCATCATGGACATTTCAACACTTCTAAAGCTGCCCAAGTCGACTGTTGGAGGTGTGATTGCGAAGCGAAAACGCGAAGGGGCAACCGCTGCTAAACCAAGACAGGCAGGATGGCCGACTGTTGCAGAGGTTGGTTGTAAAAAATCACATGAAATCAGCGGAAGAAATCACTCACGAGTTCCAAAATACTACGAGCACCAGCAGCCCAGTTAGCACAGCGACCATGCGCAGGTAACTGAAAAGAATGGGATACGATGGTCGAGTAGAGTAGCTTCTCATAAACCACATATATCTGTTGTCAGTGTTAGCGACGCTTGAGGTGGTGTAAAGAGCGATGACACTGGACAATGGGTGACTGGAAACAAGTGATTTGGAGTGATGAATCACGCTATACCCCGTGACAATCCGATGAAAAGGTCTGGGTCTGTCGAATGCCTGGAGAACTTTATGTGCCAAAATACTTGTACGTAGTGCCAACAGTTAAGTATGTGTTAAGAATGTGGTATTACGGTATGGAAGTGTTTACTGTGATCAGGGTGTAGCTTACATTGTGCTTAAAGAAACTCCAATTACGGAAGGATATGAACTCACTTTACAGCACTGTATATTGCATGCGGTAGAGAAACGCTGAAGAGACAGTGACCGTTTGTATCAGCGTGACAATGCAACCTATCATAAAGCAGCATCTGTGAGGCAATGGTTTGTGGACAATAACATTACTGAAATGGACTCGCCTGTCTTAAGTCCCGACCGAGCCCAAAGGAACGCCCTTAGGATGAGACAGAACCTCGATTACGCCCCAGACGCCAGCTTGCAACATCACTATCTTCTCTGATTTTGGCTCTTAAGGAAGAAAGGGCAGCCTTTCCTCCACAGATATTCAGACGTGTCATTGAAAGCGTCCCAAGCAGAATTCAGACCGTCATAAAGGCGATATTATATACATTAAAGTCCACTCATAGGAATACGGATACTTCTGATCAGACAGCATCTATAAAATAATTTAATGCAATAATAATAATAACAATAATTTGTTGACATCATGGAAAAGTGCAGTCTTAAACGTAACGTCCAAGAAATTGCAGTTCAGAAAAATATAGCTTTTGAAAATCGTACGTCCAAAATTTTGACATGTGTCATGCAATTAATTCACGAACTATGTTATCTACAAACTAGAACAATTCCGACAACGTCATGATATACAGAATATAAAATCGAAGCGTGCACTCACAATCAGCAGTTTTTCGCCAAGCACTGCGATTGTGGACACTCGTCAGCAGATTTTGGTTGTACATGGGTGTAAATGAGGGGAGTGATGTTTCTTTCAGTCTTTTTAGTCAAGATTTCGCTAATAATAATAATGACACTGATCATTCGTACACCCAATCAACGACATAAACAAACAGCAATTGGCATTCACCCGTTCGGCTTCTTTCAGCTCAGCTCATACACGCCCGTCTCCTTTGTCCGCGGGAAGGTTTCTTATTTCTAGATGCGACGGATATTCTTCCGGCAGAGACGTCACGTACACTGCGCACGCATTCAAAAATCAGTTTGCGATTCGTTCAAAAATCAACTTAGAATATGTTCAAAAAACTAACTGGATGCCTTTCAAAATCATGTGAACAATCGATAGACCAACGTGCGCTAGATGCTAGGCGCTTTGTGAAACAAGGTTTTTTCTTCGAGAATACGGAATTGGCGCCCCCTGAAATTGCCGCCCAAGGCAAATACCCCCATTTGCCCTCCCCCCTCCCCCTTGGATCCGGGCCTGGCCTGCTGAGGCGCGTACGGAGAGACGGCAGTAGCTGTAGACAGGTGATAATCATCGGAACACGTCCCGCGCGCTGCGTCGCGACAGCGGGTCTCGGCGATACTGCTGCGGCGACATTTTCTAAACCGCAGGACCAGCGCAGCGGAAGAAAGCTCCCGGTGTCCGATGACCGCTGCGACAAATGAAAGCATCGCGGCTGCAGCTGGAAACGGAAAGGCGCACTCAACAAGCGGGAATAAGTGCGGTAAACGCTTCCTCACACTTTCAGCATCCGCGAGGCACGATGTACTTGCCACTGATTCGCTTCGGTGCACTTGGAGGTTATCGCCCTTGTTTACTGCTTCGTTCACTATTGCTGGAGAGTGAAGCGAATACTGGAAGAAATGTGAAAGTGAATAAGATACACATGAACATATCCATGTTTACATAAAATTCGTAGTGTTTGTATTTATTCTGTTTTTTTTCTTTTTTTGTCGAGCTACAATAGGTTTAATCATTAAGATGCAAAACTATTGCAAAATGGCTGACAATATAGGATTACTTATCAGCGTAGAGAAGAGGCCATATTTGGTCATAAATAACAAAATCAGAAATGACACACATTGGACTGTAGATGGAGTCTCAACATTTAACCGCTTCAAGTACACTCTAAGACAAAAAAAGAAAAAGAAACAAAACAATCCACCATTATGGCCTTCCAAAAATCTCGGGATTTTTGACGATCTAACCCTCCATTTGGACATAATTTGGCATGATATTTCTCAGGTAGACAACCAACAGCACTATCAATCAACACCAAGCCGGAAAATCGCCTGAATAAGCGCCAGGGATGGACCAACGCGTTATTAACTTTCTCAATTTGTGAAGCTCTTTCTCTTGAATAAATCATCCTATTTTTCTGAAATTGTAAACTTTTGTTTGTCTGTACATGTAAACCACATCTCTCAGCTTCTGTCCCATTCGGATAATAGGCACAACAGAACGAATATGGAAATAGATACCCATCTAGCTTTAACTAGCAGAACACTATGTTGTTGTTGTGGTGTTCAGTCCGAAGATGAGTTAGATGCATCTCCGCGCTAATCAGTCTTTTGCAAGACTCTCCGAATAACTACTGTAGCCTACATCCATTTGAAACTGCGTACTGTATTCAAGCTTTGGTCTCTTTATATAGTTTTCACCTCTCATACTTCCTCCATTTCCAAATTGAAAAATCCTTCATGGCGGACGTGTTTAAGCAGCACATTGTACATTAATGATCTCTCATCTGTTACACTGCCAGAAGCAGAGTTCGTTTTGTTTTCAGATGACACAAGTATTGCAATAAATAGTATGTCGAGTGTAGTTCTAGAAAGATCTGCTAATGATATTTTCATGGATATTAATAAATGGTTTAAAGCCAACTCACAGACTTTAAACTTCGAAAAGACTCACTATATGCAATTCAGAACCTGTAAGAGGTTTCCACCCAGCATATGCATAAAGTATGAAGAAGAGCAGATAGAAGACGTTGTTCTTGGTGTTGTGGTCTTCAGTCCTGAGACTGGTTTGAAGCAGCTCTCCATGCTACTCTATCCTGTGCAAGCTTCTTCATCTCACACTACTTACTGCAACCTACATCCTTCTGAATCTGCTTAGTGTATTCATCTCTTGGTCTCTACGATTTTTATCCTCCACGCTGCCCTCCAATGCTAAATTTGTGATCCCTTGATGCCTCAGAACATGTCCTACCAACCGGTCCCTTCTTCTTGTCAAGTTGTGCCACAAACTCCTCTTCTCCCCATTTCTATTCAATACCTCCTCATTAGTTATGTGATCTACCCATCTAATCTCTAGCATTATTCTGTAGCACCACATTTCGAAAGCTTCTATTCTCTTCCTGTCCAAACTATTTACCGTCCATGTTTCACTTCCATACATGGCTACACTCCATACAAATACTTTCAGAAACGATTTCCTGACACTTAAATCTATAGTCGATGTTAACAAATTTCTCTTCTTCAGAAACGCTTTCCTTGCCATTGCCAGTCTACTTCGACCATCATCAGTTATTTTGCTCCCCAAATAGCAAAACTCCTTTACTACTTTAAGTGTCTCATTTCCTAATCTAATTCCCTCAGCATCACCCGAATTAATTCGACTACATTCCATTGTCCTCGTTTTGCTTTTGTTGATGTTCATCTTATATCCTCCTTTCAAGATACTGTCCATTCCGTTCAACTGCTCTTCCAAGTCCATTGCTGTCTCTGACAGAATTACAATGTCATCGGCGAACCTCTAAGTTTTTATTTCTTCTCCGTGGATTTTAATACCTACTCCGAATTTTTCTTTTGCTTCCTTTACTACTTGCTCAATATACAGATTGAATAACATCGGGGAGAGGCTACAACCCTGTCTCACTCCCTTCCCAACCACTGCTTCCCTTTCATGTCCCTCGACTCTTATAACTGCCATCTGGTTTCTGCACAAATTGTAAATAGCCTTTCGCTCCCTGTATTTCACCCCTGCCACCTTTAGAATTTGAAAGAGAGTATTCCAGTCAACATTGTCAAAAGCTTTCTCTAAGTCTACAAATGCTAGAAACGTAGGTTTGCCTTTCCTTAATCTTTCTGCTAAGATAAGTCGTAGAATCAGTATTGCCTCACGTGTTCCAATATTCCTACGGAATCCAAACTGATCTCCCCCGAGGTCGGCTTCTACCAGTTTTTCCATTCGTCTGTAAAGAATTCGCGTTAGTATTTTAAGTAGTATTAGAAGAGGGTGACAGTCTTAAATTCCTGGGATTACAACTTGATAATAAATTCAGTTGGGAGGAGCACACCACATAACTGCAGAAACGCCTTAACAAATCTGTATTTGCAATTCGAGTGTTAGCAGACATAGGCGACATAAAATTTAAAAAGCTCTCATACTTTGCCTACTTTCATTCCATAATGTCATATGGTATAATATTTTGGGGTAACTCTTCAAGTCAAACAAAAGTTTTCAGATTCCAAAAGCGTGTACGAGGTGCATTCAAGTTCTAAGGCCTCCGATTTTTTTTCTAATTAACTACTCACCCGAAATCGATGAAACTGGCGTTACTTCTCGACGTAATCTCCCTGCAGACGTACACATTTTTCAAAACGCTGACGCCATGATTCCACGGCAGCGGCGAAGGCTTCTTTAGGAGTCTGTTTTGACCACTGGAAAATCGCTGAGGCAATAGCAGCACGGCTGATGAATGTGCGGCCACGGAGAGTGTCTTTCATTGTTGGAAAAAGCCAAAAGTCGCTAGGAGCCAGGTCAGGTGAGTAGGGAGCATGAGGAATCACTTCGAAGTTGTTATCACGAAGAAACTGTTGTGTAACCTTAGCTCGATGTGCGGGTGCGTTGTCTTGGTGAAACAGCACACGCGCAGCCCTTCCCGGAGGTTTTTGTTGCAGTGCAGGAAGGAATTTGTTCTTCAAAACATTTTCGTAGGATCCACCTGTTACCGTAGCTCCCTTTGGAACGCAATGGGTAAGGATTACGCCCTCGCTGTCCCAGAACATGGACACCATCATTTTTTCAGCATTGGCGGTTACCCGAAATTTTTTTGGTGGCGGTGAATCTGTGTGCTTCCATTGAGCTGACTGGCGCTTTGTTTCTGGATTGAAAAATGGCTTCCACATCTCATCCATTGTCACAACCGACGAAAAGAAAGTCCCATTCATGCTGTCGTTGCGTGTCAACATTGCTTGGCAACGTGCCACACGGGCAGCAGTGTGGTCGTCCGTCAGCATTTGTGGCACCCACCTGGATGACACTTTTCGCATTTTCAGGTCGTCATGCAGGATTGTGTGCACAGAACCCACAGAAATGCCAACTCTGGAGGCGATCTGTTCAACAGTCATTCGGCGATCCCCCAAAACAATTCTCTCCACTTTCTCGATCGTGTCGTCAGACCGGCTTGTGCGAGCCCGAGGTTGTTTCGGTTTGTTGTCACATGATGTTCTGCCTTCATTAAACTGTCGCACCCACGAACGCACTTTCGACACGTCCATAACTCCATCACCACATGTCTCCTTCAACTGTTGATGAATTGCAATTGGTTTCACACCCCGAAAATTCAGAAAACGAATGATTGCACGCTGTTCAAGTAAGGAAAACGTCGCCATTTTAAGTATTTAAAACAGTTCTCATTCTCGCCGCTGGCGATAAAATTCCATCTGCCGTACGGTGCTGCGATCTCTGGGACGTATTGACAATGAATGCGGCCTCATTTTAAAACAATGCGCATGTTTCTATCTCTTTCCAGTCCGGAGAAAAAGAATCGGAGGCCCTAGAACTTGAATGCACCTCGTAATACGTATTATTTGTGGAGTAAATTCACGGACGTCCTGTAGAAACCTCTTCAAAGAACTGGGTATACTAACTACTGCCTCTCAGTCTATTTACTTCATACTGAAATTTGTCCTAAATAATAATTCCCTTTTTCCAACAAACAGCTCAGTTCATACATACAATACCAGGAACAAAAATGATCTGCACAAGGACTTAAAAGCACTTACTTTAGTTCAAAAATGGGTCCACTACTCAGGAACGCTCATCTTCAATAATTTGCCAGCAAACATAAAAAATTTAGTTACAAATAAAGATCAGTTTAAAAGGAGCCTGAAAGACTTACTAGTGGCCAACTCCTTCTACTCCATTGACGAATTTTTTAATAGAAACAAATTATATATTGTATATATTCATACTATTAGTATTGTTATTTCAGCTTAAAAAAAGATATTGACATGTTCCACATCCACGAGGATCACCTCAGCACGGATCTATGGAAAGAAAAACTAATCTAATCTAATGTTATTGACTGACGATGCAGTTGTGTTGCGGCGGTATTAAGGAAATGCAGAAAGACGTGAATAAAAATTTCCAATTGGTTTAGTCAAGGGCAGCTTCCCTTAAATGCGGATAAATTACGATAATGGATACCACAAAGGGAAGGAACCATATCGTAGCTGATTACAAGATCATGGGTCAACATCTTGGGCAGTCACACTGTAGAAGTATTTAGAGACGTGAAGTA
Source organism: Schistocerca cancellata (assembly GCF_023864275.1). Classification (NCBI taxonomy): domain Eukaryota; kingdom Metazoa; phylum Arthropoda; class Insecta; order Orthoptera; family Acrididae; genus Schistocerca; species Schistocerca cancellata. Next base: position 453,576,284 of record NC_064626.1, on the reverse strand, counting down.
AGACGATCACGTGCAATCAGTGTTAGGGAAAGTGAATGGAAGATTTTTTTTTTTTTTTTTTTTTGAGTCGTCAGTCTTCTGACTGGTCTGATGCAGCCCACCACATATATTCCTCTCCTGTGCCAACTTCTTCATCTCAGAGCAGCACTTGCAACCTATGTCCTCAATTATTTCTTGGATGTATTCCAATCTTATTCTAAAGTTTTTGCACTCTGCAGCTGGCTCTAGTACGGTGGAAGTCAGTCTTAACAGATGTCCTATTATCCCATCCCTTCCCCTTGTCAGTGTTTTCCAAATATTCTTTCTCTTCGATTCTGTGCAGAATCTCCTATTCTTTACCAAATCATCCAATTTTCAGCATTCGTCTGTAGCACCACGTCTCAAATGCTTCGATTCTCTTCTGTTCCGGTTTTACCACAGTCCATGCTGCGCTCCAAAGATACATTCTCAGAAATTTCTTCCTCAAATTAAGGCCTAAGTTTGATACTAGTAGACTTCTCTTGGCCAGCAATATCCTTTTGGCCATTTATTTCGCTTGTGCCTTTGTCCTGCAGTTTTCGCAGGGGGGGGGGGGGGCGGTGTCACAATCGGATTTGGCATGGTTAATTTAAAGGGGTGGCCGGATGCCCTTCCTGCCGCCACCTAGGACAGAATCAGTGTACCCCAGCTGTCTGCACCTATTGTAAACCATGAAATAGTACAAACGTGTTTCAAATGTCTGCGAGTCGTGTAACTGAGGCGGGATTCGGGAACCAGCCCGGTATTCACCCAGTGGGATGTGAAAAACCGCCTAAAAACCACATCTAGGCTGGCTGGCACACCAGCCCACGTCGTTAATCCGCCGGGCGGATTTGATCCGGGGGTGGCGCTCCTACCAGAGTCCAGGAAGCAGCGCACTAGCGCTCTCGGCTAACCTGGCAGGTGCCTTTTGCCCATTACTAGTCTGCTTTTTACGTCCTCCTTGCTCCGTCCGTCATTGATTATTTTGCTGCCTAGGTAGCAGAATTCCTTAGCTTCATCTACTTCAGTGGCCAACAATCCTCATTTTAAGTTCCTCACTGTTATCGTTTCCGCTACTTCTCTTTACTTTCGTCTTTCTTCGATTTACTCTCAATCCGTATTCTGTACTCATTAGACTGCTCATTCCATTCAGCAGATCATGTAATTCTTTTTCACTTTCACTCAGGATAGCAATGTCACCAGCGAAACGTATCATTGATATCCTTTCATCTTGAATTTTAATTCCACTCCTGAACCTTTCTTTTATTTCCATCATCGCTTCTTCGATGTACAGGTTGAACAGTAGGGGTGAAGGCTATCTCCCTGTCCTACAACCTTTTTAATCCGAACACTTCGTTCTTGATCGTCCACTCTTATTATTACCTCTTAGTTCTTTTACATACTACATATTACGCGTCTCTCCCTATAGCTTACCCTATTTTTCTCAGAGTTTCGAACATCTTGCACCATTTTACATTGTCGAAAGCTTTTTCCAGGTCGCCAAATCCTGTGAATTTGTCTTGATTTTTCTTTAGTCTTGCTTCCATTATCAACCGGAACGTCAGAATTGCCTCTTTGGTGCCCTAACCTTTCCTCAAGCCAAACTGATCGTTATCTAAGGCATGCTTAATTTTGTAGAATGAAGGCTTTCACGACCGGGTGACATGGCTGTTGATATTCTTTCCGGGATGTGAGGTCGTGGTCCAAGAACTTTTTGCGTTTCGTCCAGAACTGCGCTGGACTTCCTCAGAGGCGCTGCTCCGCTGAGTCTTGCCGACAGTCCTCCTCGCTCTTGCCCTTTTTCTTAAATTTTGCGTCTGTAATTTAGCTGTTATTTAATTTGATAGATACTAGTCTATCATAAATAGCTCATCGAATCGAAATAATGAAAGCATTTTTAAAGTAGATAAATATTTAATTTATCCAAAAGGGCTGTTTATTGAAGCAACAGAAATACTGTATCAAATTTAAATCTATTCTATCGATATTATTATTTATATTTTTGTTTTATGAGATTAATTCTTTTAATGAATAATGCCTCCTTTGGGGCATACTGGCACTTGATTTTACGTTCCCATTTCATTTAATGGCCATTCGTTGGCTGTGCTTGGCGATTCACTGACCTTATTAGCCCATCCATGTATACTTCGTCTCTCTCCAACCTTAATGACTTAATGCATATGATAGAAGAAGACAAAGAACGACTTTGAGTAGGAGAAAAACTTTATTTAAGAGCATTTATTTATTTCAATCATCCGATATCATGCTGTCTCATGTTATGCCTCCTTTGGGGCATACTGCCACTTGATTTTACGTTTCCATTTCATTTAATGGCCATTCGTTGGCTGTGCTTGGAGAATCACTGACCTTATTAGCCCATGTATACTTCGTCTCTCTCCAACCTTAATCGCTTAATGTGTATGAACTATTCTTCATATCTTCTGAGTTTGAAATTTTTTGGGGGGTTTTAGAAACATATTGCACTTTCCACTAACGTTGACGTAAATTATTATACTGTACGCATAAAAGTTTGATTTTGTACTTTCAACAAGTTCTTTATCGACGGCTAGATTCTCAAATTACACTCCTGGAAATTGAAATAAGAACACCGTGAATTCATTGTCCCAGGAAGGGGAAACTTTATTGACACATTCCTGGGGTCAGATACATCACATGATCACACTGACAGAACCACAGGCACATAGACACAGGCAACAGAGCATGCACAATATCGGCACTAGTACAGTGTATATCCACCTTTCGCAGCAATGCAGGCTGCTATTCTCCCATGGAGACGATCGTAGAGATGCTGGATGTAGTCCTGTGGAACGGCTTGCCATGCCATTTCCACCTGGCGCCTCAGTTGGACCAGCGTTCGTGCTGGACGTGCAGACCGCGTGAGACGACGCTTCATCCAGTCCCAAACATACTCAATGGGGGACAGATCCGGAGATCTTGCTGGCCAGGGTAGTTGACTTACACCTTCTAGAGCACGTTGGGTGGCACGGGATACATGCGGACGTGCATTGTCCTGTTGGAACAGCAAGTTCCCTTGCCGGTCTAGGAATGGTAGAACGATGGGTTCGATGACGGTTTGGATGTACCGTGCACTATTCAGTGTCCCCTCGACGATCACCAGTGGTGTACGGCCAGTGTAGGAGATCGCTCCCCACACCATGATGCCGGGTGTTGGCCCTGTGTGCCTCGGTCGTATGCAGTCCTGATTGTGGCGCTCACCTGCACGGCGCCAAACACGCATACGACCATCATTGGCACCAAGGCAGAAGCGACTCTCATCGCTGAAGACGACACGTCTCCATTCGTCCCTCCATTCACGTCTGTCGCGACACCACTGGAGGCGGGCTGCACGATGTTGGGGCGTGAGCGGAAGACGGCCTAACGGTGTGCGGGACCGTAGCCCAGCTTCATGGAGACGGTTGCGAATGGTCCTCGCCGATACCCCAGGAGCAACAGTGTCCCTAATTTGCTGGGAAGTGGCGGTGCGGTCCCCTACGGCACTGCGTAGGATCCTACGGTCTTGGCGTGCATCCGTGCGTCGCTGCGGTCCGGTCCCAGGTCGACGGGCACGTGCACCTTCCGCCGACCACTGGCGACAACATCGATGTACTGTGGAGACCTCACGCCCCACGTGTTGAGCAATTCGGCGGTACGTCCACCCGGCCTCCCGCATACCCACTATACGCCCTCGCTCAAAGTCCGTCAACTGCACATACGGTTCACGTCCACGCTGTCGCGGCATGCTACCAGTGTTAAAGACTGCGATGGAGCTCCGTATGCCACGGCAAACTGGCTGACACTGACGGCGGCGGTGCACAAATGCTGCGCAGCTAGCGCCATTCGACGGCCAACACCGCGGTTCCTGGTGTGTCCGCTGTGCCGTGCGTGTGATCATTGCTTGTACAGCCCTCTCGCAGTGTCCGGAGCAAGTATGGTGGGTCTGACACACCGGTGTCAATGTGTTCTTTTTTCCATTTCCAGGAGTGTATTTTAAGGAATTGTGTTGGGTTCTTTGGGGGAAGAGACCAAACAACGAGGTCATCGGTCTCATCGTATTAGCGAAGGACGGGGAAGGAAGTCAGCCGTGCCCTTTCAAAGGAACCATCCCGGGATTTGCTGGAGCGATTTAGGGAAATCACGAAAAACCTAAATCAGGATGGCCGGACGCGGGATTGAACTGCCGTCCTCCCGAATGTGAGTCAAATGTGCTAACCACAGCGCCACCTCGCTCGGTATTTTAAGGGAATCCTACGTCATTGATAGATAGTGTTACGAAACCGAAAAGTGTATCCTCTTTCATAAAACTGTGAGGTGAGTGAGTGTTGTTTAACGTCCCGTCGACAACGAGGTCATTAGAGACGGAGCACACGCTCGGGTTAGGGAAGGATGGGGAAGGAAATCGGCCGTGCCCTTTCAAAGGAACCATCCCGGCATTTGCCTGAAACGATTTAGGGAAATCACGGAAACCTAAATCAGGATGGCTGGAGGCGGGATTGAACCGTCGTCCTCCCGAATGAGAGTCCAGTGTGCTAACCACTGCGCCACCTCGCTCGGTATAAAACTGTGTTTACTGTTTCTGTTGTAAAGTTTTCGGCCGTACTATTAGTTCTATTTCAAAGGAGGGTTTTAAAAGTTGGAAACATCTCGGCAAAACTTAAAAACAGCATGAAATTTCTAAATCTAATAATCACACCCAAAAATCAAGGCTAGAAATGAACCAAAGGTTAAAGTGTTGTAAAATTATAGACATGGAATTTCAAAGGATTATTAATACCGAAACAATCCACTGAAAAGGTTGTTTCTAATAATCGTAGCAATTACTAAATTGCTTGGTCAAAGTGGTCTGGCTTTTCGAGATACAAGCAACAAGTTATTTCAGCATAATAACGGTAGTTTCTTTAAAATAGTAGCTTTATATGAATTTGTTCCCAGCATGGAAGACGACGGTAGTAGAGTGCTAAAAAAGAAGAGACTAAAGCTCACTATCTCAAGAAAAATACACAAAACGAGATAATAGATCTGCTGTATCGAAGTGTATAGTCTCACATTACTGATTAAATTAAAAAATCCCAGTATTTTTTGCAGGGATGGATTTTGAGGGGAAAAAATTAAGCACTGTACTGAGGTTAATTACAAAGTTAAATTTTGATCAAAATGTTACTATTGCTTTAAGAATATTGGTAACGATACCAAAAACTATGAAAATTGGCCTTGGGAGTTTCCCTAAGTTAAAGTTAGTTAAAAACTTTTAACATTTGACTGCTACACAAAATCGTCTCAATGTTTGGGCAGTTTGGCAGTTGAACATGAAACTGTTGATCAAGTAAATTCTAAAGACATAATACAAAAGATTGCAGAACTGAAAGTAAGGAAAATAACTTTTTTGTGATTTTTGTTTAGTTGATGGTACCTCGGTTTGTTCTCAAAATAATGACATTTAAAAATGTAACGTGGTTAACAATTTGTGGCTAGGAAGAGATATTTCTAATTTTTTTCTACTGTTTTGTACAGCTTATTCATCAATGTTATCCCACGTTGTAGACTGACAGAAAAAAATCACGACAGTAAAAAATGAAATTCAGGAGTATATTTGTCTAAGTAACATGTTTAAGTGAAACTTCCTGGCAGTTTAAAACTGTGTGCTGGACCGAGACTCGAACTCGGGACCTTTGCCTTTCCGGGCAAGTGCTCTACCAACTTTTTTTTTACGAGGAAAAAATGTTAGTGGTGGGATTTTTTTGTACCAACTGTTTTTTGCTTTCTTCTTTTTTTCCTTTTCCTTTTTTTTATTTTATTTTATTTGAAAGCCCCTTAGGAAAATGGAACTAAAAAAAACTAAGTGCCACCGCCACTTTTCACCCTATAACAAAAAATATGGTCCACTTCAGGCGTAGGCTCCTGACTAAACTTACCCCAGAGAGCTTCCTATATCAACTGAGCTACCCAAGCACGACTCACGCCCCGTCCTCACAGCCTTACTTCTGCCAGTACCTCGTGTCCTACCTTCCAAACTTTACAGAAGCTCTCCTGCGAACCATGCAGAACTAGCACTCCTGAAAGAAAGGATACTGCAGAGACATGGCTTAGCCACAGCCTGGGGGATGTTTCCAGAATGAGATTTTCACTCTGCAGCGGAGTGTGCGCTGATATGAAACTTCTCATTCTGGAAACATATTTAAGTGGGTAACATTACAAGATCACAGGTTAATGTATCTGCGAGATAATCAATTGCAAATGTGAAATTTTGGTAATTAATAAACGGTGTAACCGCCAGAATGTTGAACTCAAGCATTCAAACGTTTACGCATTGTGTTTTACAGGAGCCGGTTGTCAGTATATGGGACGGAGTTCCATGCCTGTTGCCCTTGGTCGGTCAGGGACGGTTAATGCTGAATGTGGATGATGCTGTAGTTGTCTTCCGATGGTGGCCCATATGTGGTCGATTGGGGACAGATCTGTTGCTCAAGCAGGCTAAGGCAACACGTCAACAATCTGTGGAGCACGTTGGGTTACAACAGCAGTATGTGAACGAGCGTTATGTTGAAAAACACCTTCTGGAATGCTGTTCATGAATGGCAGCACGACAGATCGAATCACCAGATTGACGTACAATTTTGCAGTAGGTTGCGTTAGATAACCACCAGAGCGCTCCTGCTGTCGTATGAAATATCACCTCAGACCATAACTCCAGGTGTAGGTCCAGTGTGTCAAGCATGCTGACAGTTTGGTTGCAGGCCCTCAACTGGCCACCTTCTAACCAACACACAGCCGTCGCTGACACCGAGTAAGAACCAGCTTTTATCAGAAAACACAACAGACCTCCACCCTGCCCTCCAACGAGCTCTCGCTTGACACTATCGAAGTCGCAAATAGAGGTGGTTTGCGGTCGGTGGCATGCACGCTACAGGGCGTCTCGCTCGGGACTGTCCTTGAAGTAACAGGTTTGCAACAGTCCATTGTGTTATCGTTGTGTTACTGCGATGACAAATACTGCTCAGATTGCTGCTGCAGATGCAGTACGGTGCGCCAGAATCATCCTCCGAACACGATGGTCTTGCCTCTCGACAGTACCACATGACCATCCAGTCCCCAGTCTTTTTGTGACCATACATTCTCGTGACCACCCCTGCCAGCAATTATGCACAGTTGCTTCAAAAAAATGGCTCTGAGCACTATGGGACTTAACTTCTGAGGTCATCAGTCCCCTAGAACTTAGAACTACTTAAACCTAACTAACCTAAGGACATCAAACACATCCATGCCCGAGGCAGGATTCGAACCTGCGACCGTAGCGGTCGCGCGGTTCCAGACTGTAGCGCCTAGAACCGCTCGGCCACCCCGCCGGCTACAATTGCTTCATTCCTGCCAAGTCTTCCTACAATACTTTCAATTTCTCGTAGTCCTATTACACGTCCACATTCAAAGTCAGTGAGGTGTTGATAAAGGCGTCTTTGTCGCCTGGAAGGCACTCTCACCTAAAATCAACTCGCCACGTCCGTTTCAACGGTAACTAACGCCTTTTGACCGTTACAGCGTATATTTAAAGCAAACATGATTTGCATCCTCATAGTGGCACTACTAGGGCCACTATTACAAGACTGGCGCGAAATCCGAATAGACACATTTTTCAGCTGTAGAAACTCGCCATTCGTTGCCGCATAACTGCTTCTTCGTGCTGCGATTTTTTCCCATCAGTGTATGTTTCCTTCTAAATACATCCTTTTAATAGAATTTAAACAAAGTGATTCGATTTTTGTTAAAAATAAAAGATGTACCTTACGCCCATTGGTACCTTAAAAAGTACGCACTTCAGCGTTTTAGTTCTTTTTTTTCTCTGCGTCTAACACTCCTCCTTCAGACACATCATTTACTACCTGACATTTTCTGCACAACTAAGTGGACTAAACTCGTCAGTATAGACTAACCGTTATTCGTCCATGCATCCACACTTACTTCTTTTCCGCCAGCTAGTGCACTCGTTCTTCCTTTTTTCACAAAGCAAATAAATTAGATTATTATTGTTATGAAACCATCACGACACCCCTACCGTAAGGCCGCAACGCTCCTGAGAGCTGCGACGTGCAGTTTGAAAACCCCCATCTTGGTGTCTTCGGAACCGAAGTCGCTACTGCCCCTACTCCTCTCATATCTGATGGTGATTGAGTGTTGGATCTCAGTGTCTGGCAATGATGGCAATAAAAGGTTACCAGAAACCTGCCATAAAGTTTCTTGGTGGGTTCCCAAACATCTGAATAAATCTCATTTGAATTTTAAACGTTTCCTTCGTCTGTCCTAGGAGCTACCATAGCGTGGCGCGAAGTTCCATTTACGGCCGCGGCCAGGCCATAACATGTGATACAATGTGCACAACGTGTTGTTCCACAAACTTACTGGGAAGCGTTTGTTGGCAGACACAGATAAATCTCCACACTGCAACAGCACCAGTTGAATCCAAATAAAAGTCGCCAGCCTCTCTTTGGTCCACGAGAGAGGGTTAAACATTGCACAATTCCGAAGTCAGTAATTAATTCCCTGCAACTATTGAACTATTCTCAGGAAAATTCCGAGAGCCGACTAGTGGACTGGAATACGTACAACGCTAACAGCTCGTGAACCACCTCAAACTGGCTCCTCAACAACAAAACAGGAATACAATTCAACGTCGATAGTTCAAAGCTGTCACACACCGATTTCCACTCAACACATGGAATTTATTAATTTCAGTTAAACTTCACCAAGTCAGCTTCGTTCCGTAAACACTACCTTCACCTAGCTAAGGACTCCACACCCTGACATAAGATGCGTCTTTCTTTTGCGCGCGTGCACGCTCGCTAAAAGGCAAAAGTCGTCTAGAAAACTAGAAAAGGACTAAACAGAAAATGATTTTTGTGGTATTTGTATATTTTAAAATGAACTTAATTGATCACTAAGGATCATTAACTCCCGATTTGATGCAAAGAACTCCGCTCTGTCAGACTCATCAGTTGTCAGCTCATTCCCACGAGGGTCAAAAAAGTGCACTTACGGTGTCGTTGGCGTTTCCATTGCGTGCTGTCGTTGTAATAGTTCGCGCGATGAATCGTGGGAAGCCTACACAACGAATCATAAGTAAGATGTAGGTAACTGCGACCAAAGTCAACGAGCTGTCAACATCCGCACACAACACAAGAGCCGCTGACACCATAAGTACACTTTAGCCCACGAGGGCTGCCGACGGATTCCTCATATAGCGAGGTCGAAAAACGCTCCCCGAACTTGTTCTAACATTGAGTCCTTTCAGCTAATAGTCTCCACAGACGACTGTAGGCACTTCAGTTCGCCATTTCCCGCTAACCCTATTCCTTTTTGGGGCTGCTAACTACCAGGTTTTTGGAACTTTTTCCAATGCGTGGTAGAATACACCAGTCAACATGGAAAATCACAAGCCTGTAACCTATCCAAGTAGGCTCCAGTCATAAACCATTTACGAGGACTGGAGAAAGCCCAGCGAATCATTATCAGGATAGACAACACCTCCTTCCCCCATATACCTGTCCTGGCATACTCAAAGAGTGACAGGATGCCCCTCAAAATGATACGTTACAAATATGTTCAATGGGAGCTCTGCACCAGTTTTAACCATTGTGAAATCATTTTAGTGAGTAAGAAGCTGTAAATCGCAATTAAGTGAACTTAAAGAACTCATGTATACCAACATTTTTCGCTACTACCGGTATTTTCTTATCAGTGAACTGCATTCCGCTATCACGATTAAGTAAATGCAAGCTATTCCTATGGGAAGAAGGAGCAGTTTGTGAAGAGAAAAAGACTCCAAACTCGGTTTGAAAACCTGTAGGGCTAACTTGTTACTAAAGGGCTAAGCTCACCTAATCCTAGTTCCAGGATGTCTAAATAATGGTCTCCAGGGGCAACAAAAGTTTGATTTTCAGTATTAGGAAGGATGTAGCCAGTAATTTGTCAAAGGGGGAGAGGGAGCCTATTTCTCACAGAGTACCTTAAATAGACTCATGTTTTTCATTTCATTCTGAAAGCACATTCTTTTATTCTATGTACATAATTTGCTTTTGAGAGGCCTTTGTACAAATAGTATTCGGTCTATAGAATTAAGCAAGAAAAGCTTTCCAGAATGAGATTTTCACTCTGCAGCGGAGTGTTCGCTGATATGAAACTTCCTGACAGATTAAAACTGTGTGCCCGACCGAGACTCGAACTCGGGACCTTTGCCTTTCACGGACAAGAGCACTTGCTCGCGAAAGGCAAAGGTCCCGAGTTCGAGTCTCGGTCGGGCACACAGTTTTAATCTGCCAGGAAATTTCAAGAAAAGCTTTTCTTGAAAAAGTATAACGTATATTCTCAACAATATATATATATATATATATATATATATATATATATATATATATATATATATATTGTTGAGAATATACGTTATATATATATATATATATATATATATATATATATATATATATATATAAGAATTTAAATTATTGGATAAGAAAACACGGCTCAGTCTTTTAATATAAGTTTCACGATAGCAGAGCAGAAAAATATTAACGTTGGGTTGATTAACTCTTGAAGTTACACGGATCCAAACCTCTTTTTACAACTGCTATATTTCTTCTACTGCAGTCTTGTGTGTAACTTTTCGACTTACCTGAAACCAAGTCAGGATTTCTTCAACACATCGAACCAAGTCCCAAGTCCCTGAACTCAGATTCAAATTCTGTTAAAGTGTCTTTCATTTCATTAAAATTCTTCAATTTCTTTAAGCGATCAAGATCTTTTTTAACATTATTATTACAACAGCCAACTTGAAACTAAATCAACTAAATTTTTTTTATGAAGGGGGTACACAAATGCTGCGAGCTGCAGTTTTGAGATCTTAAGATTGATCCACACATTAATTTCAACTAGACTTCTGTTGTATGCGACCTCGTAAATGGTTTTGTATTTGTCTCTGAAAAAAATAGTTCTACATATTTGATGTTAATAAACTCTTCAACCATGTAAAACATATGTTGTCTTTTATGTGATATTTATTTGTACATTCGTTAGAGCCGTACGGTCGGAATCGTTGTTACAATGGTATTACGAATAAGATAATTCACAGCAGAACATCGTTCTTGAAGTAAAACTTGAAGACATAATATACACTGAGGTGATATAGCCAAGGGATACCTTCTAATACCGTGCCGGATCTCCTTTTGCCTAACGTAATGCAGCAACTCGGTGTGGTATGGACTCAAAAAGTCGTTAGAAGTCCCCTACAGGAATACTGAGCCATGCCCCCTCTGCAACAGTCCACAATTCGAAAGTGTTGCCTCTGCAGGATTTTGTGCACGAATTGACCTCTCGATTATGTCCCATAAATGTTCGATGGGCTTAATGTCGGGCGATCTGGGTGGCCAAATCATTCGCTCGAATTGTCCACGATGTTCTTAAAAAAAATCACGAACAACTGTGGTCCGGTGACATGGTGCAGTGTCATCCATCAAAATTCTATCGTTATTTTGGAATATGAAGTTCATGAATGGCTAAAAGTGGTCTCCAAGTAGCCGAACATAACCATTCGCAGTCAGTCCTCGGTTAAATTGGACCAGAGGACCCACTCTGTTCCATGTAAACACAGTTAACACCATTATGGAGTCACCAGCAGCTTGCTCAGTGCCTTGTTGACAATCTGGGTCCCAGGCCTTGTGGGGTCTCTGCCACACTCGAACCCTACTATCAGCTCTCACCAACTGAGATCGGGACTCATCTAACCAGGCCACGGTTCTCCAGTCGTATAAGATCCATCCGATGTCGTCACGAGCCCAGGATAGGCGCTGTGGACGATGTCGTGCTGTTAGCAAAGGCACTCGCGACAGTCGTCTGCTGTCACAGCCCATTAACTCCAAATTTCGCCGCACTATCATAACGGGTACGTCGTGCTTCCTACATGGATATTTACGGTATTATCAGCAGTATTGCTTGTATGTTAGCACTGACGAAACTACGCAAACGTTGCTCCTCTCGCTCGTTACGTGAAGGTCGTCGGCCACTGCCCCGTCCCTGACGAGAGGTAATGCATAAAATGTGATATTCTTGGCACACTCTTGAAACAGTGGATCTCGGAATACTAAGTTCCCTAATGACTTCCGAAATGGAATGTCCAATGCGTCTAGCTCCAACTACTATTCCGCGTTGAAAGTCTGTTAATTTCCGTTGTGCGGTCGTAATAACGTCGTCCACCTTTTCACATGACTCACCTGAGAACAACTGCCCTTTACACCTTTTGTACGCATACTACTGCCATATGTGTATGTTGTTTATCGCTATTCCGTGGATTTTGTCTACAAGTGAGCCTTCTTTATGCACAGATACACAGTACAAAATGATGATCGCTAGCTGCCTTCCATTGTAAATATGGCTTTTGGTGCAGGGAGTCTCCGAAAATATGTTAGGCTCGCCTTTGATGCAGCTCTTTTCATTTAAGCACAGAGGCTGCATCTTTAAGGGAATTGTAATCTGCCAGGAAAGTAAGGAATTCACAAGGAATGGCTGTGGCCTACAGTAAGGGGCCAACGCGGCATTTGCCTAAATTGAAAATGGGAAACCACGTAAAACTATTTTCAATGTTGCCGGCAGATGGATTCGAACCACCTTACCTTCTCCTGCATGCAGGGAGTGCTAGTTCAGCGCATCAAGGCGTAGAGCTACCCCCGTCGGTGGAGAATTCTGAAAATCCGGTTTATTGTACACTACTGGCCATTAAAATTGCTACACCAAGGAGAAATGCAGATGATAAAAGGGTATTCCTTGGACCAATATATTATACAAGAACTGACGTGTGATTACATTTTCACGCAAATTGGGTGCATAGATCCACAGAAATCAGTACCCATAACAACCACCTCTGGGCATTGAGTCTTACAGAGCTTGGATGTCGTATACAGGTACAGCTGCCCATGCAGCTACAACACGATACCACAGTTCATCAAGAGTAGTGACTGGCATATTGTGACGAGCCAGTTGCTCGGCCACCATTGAACAGGCGTTTTCAATTGGTGAGAGATCTGGAGAATGTGCTGGCCAGGGCAGCAGTCGAACATTTTCTGTACTTATCCAGAAAGGCCCGTACAGGACCTGCAACATGCGGTCGTCCATTATCCTGCTGAAATGTAGCGTTTCGCAGGGATCAAATGAAGGGTAGAGCCAAGGGTCGTAACACATCTGAAATGTAACGTCCACTGTTCAAAGTGCCGTCAATGCGAACAAGAGGTGACCGAGACGTGTAACCAATGGCACCGCATACCATCACGCCGGGTGATATGCCAGTATGGCGATGACGAATACACGCTTCCAATGTGCGTTCACCGCGATGTCGTCAAACACGGATACGACCGTCTTGATGCTGTAAACAGAACCTGGATTCATCCGAAAAAATGAAGTTTTGCCATTCGTGCACCCAGGTTCGTCGTTGAGTACACCATCGCAGGCGCTCCTGTCTGTGATGCAGCGTCAAGTGTAACCGCAGCTATGGTCTCCGAGCTGAAAGTCCATGCTGCTGCAAACGTCGTCGAACTGTTCGTGCAGATGGTTGTTGTCTTGCAAACGTCCCCATCTGTTGACTCAGGGATCGAGACGTGGCTGCACGATCCGTTACAGCCATGCGGATAAGATGTCTGTCGTCTCGTCTTCTAGTACTACGAGGCCGTTGGGATCCAGCACGGCGTTCCGTATTGCCCTCCTGAACCCACCGATTCCATAGTCTGCTAACAGTCATTGCATCTCGACCAATGCGAGCAGCAATGTCGCGATGCGATAAACCGCAATCGCGATAGGCTACAATCTGACCTTTATCAAAGTCGGAAACGTGATGGTACGCATTTCTCCTCCTTACACGAGGCATCACAACAACGTTTCACCAGGCAACGCCAGTCAACTGCTGTTTGTGTATGAGAAGTCGGTTGGAAACGTACCTCATGTCAGCACATTGTAGGTGTCGCCACCGGCGCCAAACTTGTGTGAATGCTCTGAAAAGCTAATCACTTGCATATCACAGCATCTTCTTCCTGTCGGTTAAATTTCGCGACTGTAACACATCGTGGTGTAGCAATTTTAATGGCCAGTAGTGCACATTGCTTTCAAATAAAATACAATGCATCACAATAAATGATGGAATTCCGATATTGCACGTTTTTCCTTCAATTCTGTCTGTTTCGTCATTTGACTATGATTGCATGCATATTGTCGGATTTCATAGTGCAGAGAATTTGTGGTTCAATTACACAAGCTTAAATACATTTTGAACAAAGTGGGGGGAGCGGCGGGGAGCTAGCCTTTTTTATGGTATCAAAGGTATGATAACTGCATAGGGTAAGATCAGGACTATGGGGCGGGTACTCCAGCATATTCCGCTTAATTTGGCGTAACTCCTGCATAACAACATTTGCAAAGTGGAGACATGCATAATGATGGAACAGCGGCACCCCTTGTCACACCATCTCACAACAGTGGTTTTCGACACACGTGCTGCCCCATACACATTCTTCACTTTCCGATGGATGTCAGCCGGTGTTTACTCTTGAGCAGCCAAGAAACGAAAAACAGCACGTTGGACCCGTTTGGACGCATTTGTTAATAACTTTGTCATAGTTCACGATTGCGCATTACAGCACGCTCTTCATAAAGACACGAATGCCACACCAACCCTTGTCTTCACTTCGGTGCTTATATACCTGCATCGGAGTCGCACTAAGTTGCATATATGCTGCAGCAATGTTCTCAAATGGAAACTTTTTGATTGCCTCTTATATCTCTCAGCTTTCAGTGTCACTACACGGCAACGGGGTTGTGTGATTTCATTTAGGTGATAGGGAGGGTCCGGACTCGTTGGACCACCCCTTTGGCTACGTCCTTGGTCGCGGTATTACATGTGATTACTGACCGAATTTAAAACGCTGTCATAATCTACTCATTAAGAGGTATAACCTTACGTTGAAGTTTTAAACAACAAGTAATAAGTTAGAATCTGTGGATATATCCTGAGGCAGCGTAGATCATTGCACACAAATTGCCCACACTATATTCATCCAGTATTTGAGAATGTGCACATTTAGCGGCTTCCAACACACTTTATACGTAATTTCAAATCTTATAGAAACTTAATTTCCTTGACACTCCCCATAAGATAATGAAAGGGAAAAAGTTTACCACTTATAACATTTTCGCTTGGGGGACTGATGACCTTCGCTGTTTAGTCCCCCTTAAACATCCCAACAACCACCACCACCATTTTCGCTATTCATGCAGTAGAACTTCAGCATCAGATATGGCGTTTTAATTTACGACTTTTTTTTTATTACTACGTTATTCGCAAACACATTTTGCATACAGTATACAAATATCCCATTGAATGTTCCTGCAAAATTATGTCATTATACAACACATCGCCCAGGAGAAATGACGTCATAAACATTGAGAAGCGTGAAAAATTATCTTTTCTTAAAACGAAGTGCCAATTACACAGAATATGTTCATCCAGTATCTGATAATGACAGCATTTAGCGACTTCCAACAAACTTTAAACATACTTTCTCTAAACCTTGTAGAGCAATTAGACGTTTGACTCTCTTTATAGTTACATAGGAGTTTGGTTCTTTAAAGAATGGGGAGTGGAGGGGGGGGGGTTTACTGGTTACGTCTTACTACCCCCTTCCCCACCCTCAGCAAAGAGCCGGTTCGAGAACATTTTTCCACACAAGAGACTGATCATCTGATGTCCCCCTTCCCACCCTCCCTCTCCCCTTTTCTCTCGTACACTTCCACCCGTGTCGGTTTCCGCCATTAATTGTGGTAAGTACTGTAATCTTGCACTTGG
Organism: Schistocerca cancellata; assembly: GCF_023864275.1. NCBI lineage: Eukaryota > Metazoa > Arthropoda > Insecta > Orthoptera > Acrididae > Schistocerca > Schistocerca cancellata. The sequence continues at coordinate 453,560,401 of NC_064626.1, read as the reverse complement.
GCGCCCCGCTCACTTTGGCGCTCCATGCGCCCGCCATTTAACAGTCATACGCCACGTACAGAAATCTAAAGGCAAGCACACACTTGTGTACAAAATCGGGCGACTGTCTATAGGCATTTAGAGGACTGTCTGTAGACATGTAGCTTTGCAATTTACAAGCCAGTTAGATACTTTGTCCCGTGTACGCACCTGAATGCCTGATTCCTCGATATTTGCTAAATGTGGCTGGCCTTGACGGGATGGCGACTTTTACAGTGACAATAATGGACAGTGAAAGAAATCGAAAGAGCAGACATTGATGAACTCGTTTGGGGAGGGACCTCATCTTGGCAGAAATTTACTTTCAACTTTGGAAGTAGAAGACAGCATGTACAGGGCTATTACAAATGATTGAAGCGATTTCATAAATTCACTGTAGCTCCATTCATTTACATATGGTCACGACACACTACAGATATGTAGAAAAACTCATAAAGTTTTGTTCGGCTGAAGCCGCACTTCAGGTTTCTGCCGCCAGAGCGCTCGAGAGCGCAGTGAGACAAAATGGCGACAGGAGCCGAGAAAGCGTATGTCGTGCTTGAAATGCACTCACATCAGTCAGTCATAACAGTGCAACGACACTTCAGGACGAAGTTCAACAAAGATCCACCAACTGCTAACTTCATTCGGCGATGGTATGCGCAGTTTAAAGCTTCTGGATGCCTATGTAAGGGGAAATCAACGGGTCGGCCTGCAGTGAGCGAAGAAATGGTTGAACGCGTGCGGGCAAGTTTCACGTGTAGCCCACGGATGTCGACGAATAAAGCAAGCAGGGAGCTAAACGTACCACAACCGATGGTTTGGAAAATCTTATGGAAAAGGCTACAGTAGAAGCCTCTCCGTTTACAATTGCTACAAGCCCTGACACCCGATGACAAAGTCAAACGCTTTGAATTTTTGGCGCGGTTGCAACAGCTCATGGAGGAGGATGCGTTCAGTGCAAAACATGTTTTCAGTGATGAAGCAACATTTTTTCTTAATGGTGAAGTGAACAGACACAATGTGCGAATCTGGGCGGTAGAGAATCCTCATGCATTCGTGCAGCAAATTTGCAGTTAACCAAATTAACATGTTTTGTGCAATCTCACGGTTTAAAGTTTACGGCCCCTTTTTCTTCTGCGAAAAAAACGTTACAGGACACGTGTATCTGGACATGCTGGAAAATTGGCTCATGCCACAACTGGAGACCGACAGCGCCGACTTCATCTTTCAATAGGATGGTGCTCCACTGCACTTCCATCATGATGTTCGGCATTTCTTAAATGGGAGATTGGAAAACCGATGGTGGAGATCATGATCAGCAATTCATGTCATGGCCTCCACACTCTCCCGACTTAACCCCATGCGATTTCTTTCTGTGGGGTTATGTGAAAGATTCAGTGTTTAAACCTCCTCTACCAAGAAACGTGCCAGAACTGCGAGCTCGCATCAACGATGCTTTCGAACTCATTGATGGGGACATGCTGCATCGAGTGTGGGAGGAACTTGATTATCGGCTTGATGTCTGCCGAATCACTAAAGGGGCACATATTGAACATTTGTGAACGCCTAAAAAAACTTTTTGAGTTTTTGTATGTGTGTGCAAAGCATTGTGAAAATATCTCAAATAATAAAGTTATTGTAGAGCTGTGAAATCGCTTCAATCATTTGTAATAACCCTGTATATACAGCACTCACTGGTCAGTGATACTTAATATATTTTTGGTCGGTTCCTTGATAACCAACCTTTTGTTGTTGCGATTTTTATATTCGTAGTTACTAACTCCCGACAAACATGATGATACGTGAAAATCTTCAATCTGGTGGAACACTTTCTCCATGGCCACATGTTCATATGTGATGTTTAACAAAAAGAAAAACAAAAGTACAGTAATCAGAAACAAACGAAGCGTTGACCTCGGCTCAATGAGCGTAACTGGAGACCATGTCTACCAACGCGCCCACACTATGAAATGTTGCGCAACATTGTCTAGGAATTATCTCATGAATCCAAAACTTTGTTCCCAAAGCATGCCTATAGACAAGAAATGTCTCTCAGTTGTCTATATACAAAATCACTCGATTGTCTATAGAGACTATCTAGATATAAAAATCGCTCGACTTTGTATACTAGTGTGTACAAGGCCTTACACTTGTGGTGCCTCCCAGCCTGGCGTTCCAAGTGGCAGCTCATGACACTTGGAGGTCAGTATCATGAGGATTAGCAAAAGCATATACGGTTTTGGGTTCGGTCCTCATACATCACCAACAGCCTTCAGCTATTATTCAAAATTCTTTGAACATTACCTATGAATGTTCTAGTAACACAGACATCTTTCCAATCTCTTGTGTTCACTGAATGGATGGCACTGTTCCTTTTAAACACGTTCATGTTGTTGGCTATAAATTCATATACAACAGACAGAGTGCAACAAAAGTGTACTAATTCATCAACTTGGGTGTCTCTGTGGCTCACTTACAGCCTGAAAATATTATTTGTATCAGAGCTGAGTCTCCTCAAAATATTGTCCTATATTACTTCACAGAGATGAAGAGACGAAGGAAAAAGCCGCGGTATATTACCTTTACATACTGTGAACAATACACTATTCATACAAACGGCTCAATTCAACTTGTGAGAGAAAGTTACGAATAATCACATCGGTGGGAGTTTACCATCTAATTCAAGATCTAGCGCCTTCTGTTATATTAACCATAGGCCAACTACAACTGTAACAGTTTTAATATCTGAGCTGAATGTCAGGATGAGCAGAATGATTTATAAGAAACTGAATATTGGCATATAAAGTCTAGACCAACTGTTGGTTGTCTCTAGTACATGATTTGCTCTCTTACTCAGTTCCTGATCCGAATGTATGACAATTACACTTAAATCATCCGCAAACATTGCAATTGCACAGTTACCTGCTATATATCAAGGGAAATCTTTAATGAATAAGAGCAAAAAAATTAAAGGAACCCTCAGGAACAACCTGTTACAGAAATGCTCTGTCAAATACTGAATCGTTTCCTGTTGTATAAGTGTGGAAAACAAACTTCTCAAATAAGAACAAAACAAACTAAATGACTTACCCTTAATTCAGTTATTATTTTATTTTAAACACACCATGGTCTACACAAGCCTTCATGCATTCATGGAAGATGCCCAGTATCTGCAGTATTTCTCACTGACTCATACAAGGAAGAGTAGACTGTCTGGAAAACTCAATAGCAATTCTTATAACTTATATTAGAAGAACAAATGATTAAATACAGGGACACAGCCCTAACATTTACTTTTTCACACTAATTGTCCATAATATTGTTGCTGCCACAAACTCAGAAGACTGCATGGTTCTGTGCAGGGATTCAGTATTTGAAACATTGCGGTGCTGGACATCTAATTGTGACAACACTCATCATTGAATCATAGGAGAGGCTGCCTCCAAACAGGCAGCTACAACTTTGAGATAAATGCATCAGCAACATAGTGACTGGAGTTTTAACATAATATACTAAGTCCAGGTTATTGTTTAAATTGTCCAGAATAGTCAATTGGTTGAGCAGCAACCAGTTTGCTGTTCTGAGCGTTCATGCAAGCAGCTGATTTTATGGACATTTCTTCATCTGAAGTGAATTCAAAACGGTCTTATGGTCATTTTAGTTCAAGTATTCCACCATCTCCCATTGAAAAATGTATGTAAGGGCAGATGGGCAAGATGAATCTCAAGGATGTATCCCGTTGCAGTGCTGCTGTTATCACTCACTTTTAAGAGAGAACTCCACTGACAACATGAGATTTCCAACAAGTCATCGTGGAGTACCACAGTACATTATGAGCATTGAAAACTCTATAAGTGAAATCATTGGGGTAGTGGTGAAAGAAGTTTAATGAGTACCTGTCTGTCAAAGGTTCCTGAGTCACAAATAAGGGCAACAGGGTGTTACGTTTGATTACAATTCAATTAATGAGATCATCCTGTCTGTACAGACTGATCCATTCACCTGAGCGACAGTCACTATAATTAAAGTATGTCCTCTCATGGCAGCACAAATTGTGTCTTGTTATGCAGCGTCAGAAACTAATGTCATAAAAGAGCGAGAACTGCGTGGGTTTAAAAGTCAGTAATTATCTGTATTTTAAAGTTATTTCAGAGCATTAGTAATTTTTCAGGGGCTTCTGGATGACAGGAGGCAGTGACACACAGTGTGGGACAGGTATCAAAACAAGAGGTGCTTGGCAAAATTTTCTGGTTGCCAGAAATTTCTGCAAGAATAATTTAACAGCAAGTAGATGTCTTACTATTCACTGTCAATTGCCTATACAGAAAAAGAATGTCTCAATAGAAGTTGTACCTATTCTTATTCAGTTTGTACAGTTATATTTGGATTGATAAAGTTTATCAGTTTTATATGGTGGACTTGCACTTGTTGACCCTACAAGCAAGATTGTAATAAATGTAAATAACTAAAATGTTGGAATTAGTACTCAAGATGTATAAGTGAACACATCTTCAAAATATGTTGCATGATTGTGCCAACAGCCTTGATTTTATACAAAACAAAGAAAAGAATGTTGCTTACTATGAAATGATGTAAAACTATTTGGTTTTTCAAGAAGTAGCTAGTACATACATACATGGTGGATTGCAATTTCTTAAGCTAAGAGGCTTGCGTGGTGCTACCATGTTTTGCAATTTTCCCCCCTTTATCAATTAGTTAGTTAGTTACGTGCTCCATGTATCAGTTTGCACGATAGATTGTAATGACGTGGAATGAGTCATTATACATTCACATCAGAAATTAATTTGTATGTACTGTTACATTCTGTTTTTTATTTTTTTTTATTTTTTACAAAAAGAAAAAAATATATACAGATGAAAGTTAGTAGTTTCTACCCATCGTCTTTTATTCATAACAGTAATAGAAATTCTTCTACAGAATAGAAGGAGATGATTAATGTACAGTAATGAATGTCATTTTTCCTTTTGGTATTGTAATTACATGCCTCATTGTTCCTCTTGAACTGTAGTGGATTATTTACAACAAACATCATGAGAGAATAAATATACTGTGAAGCAGTAGTCAGAATGCCCAACTCCTTAAACAAAATGTGTACCAGATGATTGTGGATGAGCACCACATATTATTATCAAGACAAGTTTTTGCAGAATGAAGACTTTCTTAAAGATGAGTTACCCCAGAACATTGTTCCATGACATTATTGAATGATAGTATGCAATATATGTCAACTTATTGATCTGTCTCTCCTCAAGATTTGCTATGATTCTAAGCACAAATGTGGCTGAACTAAGTTGTTTTAGGAGTTCCAAAATGTGATTTTGCAATTTAAATTTTCATCAGTAATGACCCCTAAGAATTATGAAATTTCCACCCTATTTATTAACTCCTCGCCATATGTTATACTTATCATTGGTGTAGTATCTATAGATGTGCAGAACAAATATGTTGGATCTTTATAAAATTGAGGGTGATGTCATTCGCAGAAAACCAAAGATACTTTTCAGAACTTTGTTTATGATTCCTTCTGTTTCTGCATGTATGCTTGGATTGATTGCAATACTAGTGTCATCTGCGAAAGGAACTAATTCTGCTTGTTGTACACTAGGCAGAAGATAGTTTACATATATGAGGAACAGTAGTAGACCTAAGATTGAACCTTGGGGACCCTCACATAATTTCTCCCCTGTCAGAATTATTTCCCAGGCTATATTGCTTGAATTACTAAGTACAACTTTCTGCATTCTTTTGGTTAGATATGACATCAATTGGTTGGCTATACAATCAATCCTAAAACGTTAATTTATCGAGGAGAATACTGTGAGTTACACAGTCAAATGCTTTATAGAGGTCACAGAAAATACCAACTGTTGCTATTTTATTATTTAATGCTTGTAAAATCTGGTTAGTGAACACATAAATGGCATTCTCAGTAGAGCAACACTTCTGGAACCCAAACTGTGGTTTGCTGAGGATACTATTGTTGCCTATTCTAGAATACACCACTTTCTCAAAAATTTTGGAGTATGGTGTCAGCATCTGATCTGAAGCTTTAACTCTTAATCGAAACAGCAATCGAATCAAAACACTTGAATGGATAGACTGAAATTTATTTGTCAATTTTGAACACTATTAGACTCTAAACCACTGGTGTAAAAGAGGATGATATGGCCAACAACAACAACCAGCTGCATTCTATTCTCTTGTAGCAAGTCTTTTGATCAAGCTAGTTTTTTAAGCCATTGGGTGCTCGTCACCAAATGATAAGACTCACCAGAAATGTTATTTTGTGAACTACAAGAAAATTTATCAGTAATGCTTCAGTGTCATTATACAGTCTAGAAAGTTGTGTAAAACATTTTATGAGAACATCCATTTTTCATAAAAGTGGAAACAGCTTGTGAAATGCACATACTGTCTAGTGTCTGTTAAAGACATGTTGAAAAATGTAATTATGATGTGAATAGAGGATGGTGTACTCAAGATATCCATCCCTAACTAACCAAAGAGCATTTAGCAATTACCTGAAGCAAGCAGACTGTTACATAACATTCAGCAATCGCTGTGTTTTGTGTGTCCACAAGAATATAGATTTCTACAAGGAAGGCAAGTTTTGGTTTGGCTTCCAACACATAACAACATAAACATACGTAGCAATATATGACCAAAGCACGTTTCCTTCGTGAGTTATCCAGTGTATTTCTCAGATTTCCCCCATCATGGTTTTATGTGGGAGGAAGTAATATGTTGCCTGACTTCTTCTTTCAACAGTAAAACTGTCCGTGATGAACAAGTCACTCTTGTAGCATCTGTCTTTGCAGTTCTTTAGTAGATCAGTTACTTTTTCTCTGAATTCTTCTAAAAAATGCTCAGCTGAAATTCTGCTTTTCCTACAGTTTGTTTTATATGGTTGTTCCACTTCAAATAATGAAGATATACATATGTAATGGTTTCCGCTGCAATCTGTCCATTTTTAATTGATCTTTATAATATTACATGTAGGCAGTCTGCAATACTTTTTTTTCTCATAGCATCAGCGTTTTCTTGAGCCATTATTGCTTTAAGATGTCCAGAGTGTGGATTGTGTTCCAGATTCACAAAACTCGTTTAAAGTGCTGCTCTTGAAGGATCCCTGACCCCAGAAACATATGCTGAGGTATAGTGCACTATTTTATGATCAAGTCCTTTTAATCATGATAACTAAGTGCATGAAATTCCTGTCATATGAGGTCCACTCCTCAACATCTTGTTGCTAATTGATGCTACCTCACCTACTCCACTCTTCCCAGTGACTTTGGTCATTTTCAGTGTCATCTACAGGCTCAAAATAAAAAGTTGCTCATATTTGAAGAATTAGACATTAAAAAAACCTAAATTAAATGTGCAAAAACAAAGACAATTAATCTCCAGTAAAACAAATACAGCAGAAGATGGAGCTTGTAGTACACACAACAAAAAGAATATATGACCCATGGTTTGACAAACTGAAAACTACCATACCCTCCTGGAGCAAAAAGGAGTAACTAAAGATTATCAAGATCAGTTGCTACTTATTGCATTATAGTGTATTCTGTTAGCTTCCAAACAGAAGCTGCCACTCAGAATATCAATTACAGCAACGTGAAGTCTTGAATGTAGAAAAAGATAATGACAGGGCAGATGAACTAACCTAACCTAACCTATTCTACTTATGAAGAAGTAATGAGAATCAGATACTTATTGTGTATAGCACGATCAGTAAACCCAAGCTGTCACTAACCCAAAGGCTGGTTTGTCATAATGGTGCTTTACTAGGCATGGTCCTATTGGGGTTGATGTGCCATTGCCTTCTATCAAGAATAGTGTTCACGTGACAGATGATCATCATCAGATTTTAGAAATATTCGAGATGCAATACACACAAAAATTTGAATATAATTTTATTGTATTTTTTTCTCTAGTCGATATAACATACTGAATATGTTCCATCTCACTCTCTCTCTCTCTCTCTCTCTCTCTGATCACTCTGCTCATGTCAATGCAATTTTTATATAACTATCTTTCAAACTGTATCCATACTGAAGATATTTACATATAAGATGTTGCTGGTATTAAACCACGAGCTACCAAAATAAAACTACACATGAAATAAAGAAAAATACATTTCACAGTAAGAGTGCTAAAACAGCATACTGCCTTATCTTTTGTGGAGATGAACTGTTTAATTTGAGAAATGCAAATGGAAATTGTAGTTTTAACTCTTAAGAAACCATTGCTCCCATTCTGATTTGTGATTATCCAGTTTCAAATGTGAGACATGTATGTGTATGTATTAGAAGTATAAGAACAATATGTCAAACCTCTGGTTGACAGAAGAGATATCAACAGGAAGATGTTTAAGGGGATCTACCAACACTAACACTTCAGGATTCAGTAGACATAGGTTCAAAGATTTCAGTCATTCTGCTCAATTTAGATATTTGGTAACTTAAGTAGTTTCACTATGGAGCACACCATGTGTAAAACTGAACATCATGCAGTATGTGTAATTTGTGTCGAGTTGAACTTAAATGCATATCATTTGCTGGGCAAAGATGGAAGGAAATGTGTGGAAACATTTCTTCATTGTTCACTAATCGCAAATTAGTTGTTAAGAGTGGAGTGGTGGATAATAAGTTCCTACACTCTCACATAAAAAAGAAAACTAATTATAGAAAAATTAAAAACTTTACTTTTCATTCCAGTTGTTACAACTGCCTATATAGTTCTCAAACAGCACAGTACTTAAAATTAGTAATAGACATACATTTCTGTGTGCATATTATATCACAATGATTTTCAGTTCCTTACTTTAAAAGTTTTACATGGACTGACAAAACAGCAAAAACAAAAATATAATAAAAAGCAGTACATTAACAATCACACATAATTAACAAAGATTTGTTACAAAATAATAACTACAGTATACATACAAACCACAGAAAACTGTTTAACTAAGGCTTTTGATATGATGTATTCTTGTGAACTGTATTTCAACAGCCAAAAATAAAAATATTTAAAAATGAAAATGGGAATTCATAGGCATCCCACATATAATAACTCAAGGTGGCAATCACCAGAAAAAAAACTAATCAACACATAATATACAAATATTTGAAGACAGCTACAAATCACAAAAATGGACAACTTTACATTACAGAAAAAGTTAAGTAGCCTGTAAAATAGGCCAGTCAGCAATAAATACATATATTAAGGCAGTGATATTTCTTAAATAGCAACCAACAGTCCTTTTTTCAGAAGGACTTAAGATTTTTATGTACAAGAAAAGCAATAACACTAAGCACCAGTTTAACACATCATCTGAATGAATTTTGAATAAATATTTTCTTACTCTTGCAATTATTACAGTTCTTATGAAGCAAGAAGTTATGATACAGAATAATAGCATAAATCGTGGAGAATCTAGACGAAGCAAAACCCACTGAATGAATTGTTTACAGCAATTACATTTTCACACAAAACATGATTTTTGTTCATATTATGATGACTTTTTCAAATAATATTTTACTCCAACTGAGAACGGTTGACAGTAGCAGGAAGTGAAAAAAGATTGTCTGTGGTACTACTAATTACTGTTACACAATTTTTCACATTGAATGTATAGCATGCTGCCTACGGTTCCCTAAAAAATCATTCTTTCCTACTGCTACTGTGTGTACCAGATCATTCTCATGAAACTTCATGGCCTGCAATGAATTTTCCAAAATGAAGACAGCTTCTTCAGAGAAACGCCTTCCCCTCAGTGATGTGACTACACGAGCTTCACCATGAAAACCATTAGCAGATTTAATGCCAGGTGGAACAGTCAGTGTCACGTTTTGAATAATCCCCTTTTCAACAACCAGTGTTATTTTTAATTCCTTGGTGCTTTCTCCAGTAGTTTCCTGACACACAGGAAACGACCGAGTTACCTCAAATTTTGGTGTCTTTCCATAGCACCAGTCCCAACTGGAAAATTCTTCTTTTATCTTTTCCAAACCTAAAAATAAAGGCATATGTCACTACAAAGTCATTGACAGTACTAAGCTGAATTACAAGAGTTTTTTAAAAAAATGGTGGCTATTCTTGAAATTCAATTGCAGAAAAAGCTCAGCTCTTAATTATAATTCTACAAGTAGTATGAATTCTTCAGACACTTAAACTTAACATTGCCTGAGAAACTTGCTGGTTAAAGTTCTATACCTGGAAACCAGGACTCTGTGGGATTAATCATCTGGAAACCACGTTGTTTAGAAATTTGCTCCTTTCCACCATCTTCAAATGTTATTGGACATGTTCTTAGATATTCCCATCCAATGGCAGAGAGCAATTTACCAATCTTGACTTGTCTGTTTATTTCACACAAGTTAATAATGGGCGCAGGCACACTCTTTGTTGCATTAGTTGATATTCCCATCTGTAGCAGAAAAATTATTGTTTAAAATATGACAAACATAAATATAAATTCTCTGAACCTATGCAGGTAGTGATAACACATACAGAAAAATAGTATCACAAACTACAAAATGCTATTCCCATCACAGAGTTGATGATGTGCATACTAAAAAGTGACAGCCACCTATTCCAACATTTTAAACAAAACAGACCCAGAATTACATACAGTAAACTATAATAAGAGGAAGCAAGAATGTTCGAAAAACTTCCTATTTATTATTGAGACTTTCCCCTCCCACTTACATGGTCCTCTTTAAACCTGCAATGTTCTTCTCAATTTCCATAGTTAATAGCTTATACGGGTTGTAGATGGTTTGGTTCTACAAAGCAAAGTATCCATGACGAATTTTGTTTCAAATTTACCAGAACACACATTGACTTAGCTATGTTTCAGAGACACGATCATATAATTTCTGATAAACTAGTGCTGGAGAGAGACAGAGTGAGAGAGAGAGACTGTCAATGAAAAACTTACGTCTTGTTTCAGGAGCGATTGCCGCAAGCTGATTTTGTTAACATCAACCAAGAGCGTGCAGTGGTGGTATGCATTTGGACGACCCAGTTTTGATGCTGTACCAGAGATCTGCTGTTAAGGTTAAGGAAGATACACAAATGTAACAATATTTATACTAACGTGAATTATTGCAAACATGGTGATTCTATCAGATTGAATAACAAGCATTAAAAGGATACTTTGTAGTTCTCTTCGACGATAACATCTTCTCTGGGAGATATCGAGGTTTCAATTCCCCATTCCCTGTACAGCGCTCTACTTATAATTTCAAGGTTGTTTCTTCGATTGTACTTATTTCTTGGTGTGAAAAAGGTAAGGTTCAGGTTGCCACGATCGTGATACACTGTGCCGCCTCCGCTGTTACGCCTCGCTAGTTCAACTCCCTGGTAAGACAGGTTTGCAGTGTTTGCTTCAAGCCATGGGTTTTGATGTCTCCCAATTACAACACATGGTGAATTACGCCACAAGAGCAAAACGTGGTGGTTGGTAAAATCGAAATTTTTGTACAGCCAATCCTCAAGAGCAAGATTTGTGAAAACGTCACTTGATTGAGAAATGAACACAGACTTCGTCACTGGTGAATTTTCTTCAGTCTTTTCAGATGCGCTTTTAGAGTAACTGTTCTTAAGCATACAACTGCTGAAGACACCAGAGCTGCTTCTCGAAAGAGAAACAAGAGAAAACTGGCTTGTCTTCAAAACAGTCTTGCACAGAACAAGAGCCATTTTTTATCTTTTACAAAAAAACCTTAAGTCCTTCGTTACAAAGACAGGCGCTTCTAGTGTCTCAACACTTAGAATATTTACAATGGCAACAGCACACAATCCCAATGTTATGGTTCTAAGTCCACAACTACTTGGCGGACAGCAGAAGTTACTGTACGTCAGAGTCAGACGAACAAAGAGAAATCAGATGGTCGTGAAGAGTCTGCGTCTGGTGCAGCCACTTCCAAGTCTGATGCAGCGTGCAAATACGGTACCTGATTCCAAGACAGTCTCGAATGTCTTTTCGCATCCCTCTATGCAGTTCCAGATTGACAACTAAATCCAACTAAGTCCAACAAGTTCTACGAATCTGCTGTGCGTCGAAATCCAAAGCACACTGGTTCCCACCGCCCACTCAGAAGTGTAGTAGCGCTTTACCAACAACTTTTCCGAAGGCTCACAAGAAACTGTACGCTGTGTTACGGAAGCACGTAGTTATATACTTGCCCCAATCAGGTTATCAGGGATGATAAGAAGTTCATCACACACTGAAAGCCATAGCAACAAGCAGGAAGGATACAGATGGCAGCAGCTTCTGAGTTTGCTCATCACTTTTCGATTAGCGGTAGTGATCTGTATCGACTTCGTTATACTGCGATCCTAGGATATAGATCGATCTGTCTGTGCAAATTGCAAAATGGCTGCTGTAGGTTCGAGGAGTGTTGGGTTTATGGGTAAATTTCGAAAAATTGTATTTCATTGATGTAAAATTTGTGTTTATGTCATACAAATGAAAAGAATATTTAATTTTTGTTCTAGGCGCCGTACGAAAATGGGCGTACAATCTTTCAGGTTTCAATAAATATGGTAAGCCTCTGTTTATTACTGACGAATAATGTGTAATTTATAAATAGTGCAGGGGACGTTGTGCACTGTGTCGGTTCTATTCAGTTTTTGATGAGATCCATTTAACCTACACAATACCATTCAACTTATAAATATCGTGTGAGAGTCTTTTACGCAGTTTACGATTAACCTGAACAGTCAGACTTTGTTGTGTTAAATGTATAGAAGAAACATGACCTCTGCTAGTAAACATATTCCCCTTAGATTCTACGAAATTGCCACAAATAACCAAGTATTAATATGTATTGGCGAAATAAAAAGTTAATTTCTAATTGTGTGGCAGTAGTGTTCTACATATATCTCTCACGGTACTGAAGTTGTATATTGAGTTGTTTTGCAGTTAGACGTATGCAGAATACAAGCGTTCTTCAGTATCAAGCAATGGATTTTTTTAAAATGTGTTGATTAGTTGTTATGTAGGCGTTACATGATACCCAATGAAATGTTCAAAATAAACCATTATGCAATAGTTGAAAAGCTGTTCTTAAAAGCTTCCAGTCGTGTATTCAGTCGAACATTTGAGAAAGTGCTCCCCCTCTTCCCCTCATTCTCACCCACACCCTATCTTTACATCGCGAACACCTTCAACCTGACAGACTGGTTTTCCACATATTACATTTTCAAATCAAATGTAAGTTAGAATGAATAATATGTGTATGAGGCACCTTCTGTCACACATGCAGTAACATACAAATTATGACTGAAAATGTAAATTATTTAACTGGTAATAAAGCCCACAAAAACCTGAAAGTATTGTTCAGTAGTGGTAATGCCATATTAAAACAATAATTACACAGCTCAGGCTGTTCCCACTGCAAGTATCCAGATCATGAGCAAAAGTTACACATTGAAAATCCCCCCCCCCCCTCGAAATCTTGGTTAAGTTTTAAGGTGACAATTTGCTTGTGAGCAAAAGAGGTAAAGTACAGGATAAAATGAAGAAAATATATTGCCACCTAAAGGGTTATGAGGTCTAAACTTTAGGCACAGTTTCATTATTCAGATGAATTTACGCATGTAATAGACATATTACAGCAAACACCTGTGTATTCTATGCACAAACTAAGTTGGCACTTGGTGTAGTGGCTAGTGAGAGCAACCATAAAGGCGTTTTCCATTTACAGATGCTCCCATCATCTACTGTGCCGAATTTAAACTTGATTTGCACATATAGTAGTTAGTGTACTGTTGTGAACTTTTGTACAAAAATAAATTGGTTGTATATAGTTAAATCACATTGAGACTTTGGCAAATCAGCCTGTAATAGTCATGGGTAAGAAGACATTTGGATTGGTAATCAGCACCTAATCACACGACGAAACAAGGTCAGTGTTGACATGGCAGAGTAATATGTCTTTATCAATGTATGCAGTGCAACATAATTACATATTTGTTAGATCTGTCAGCTCAGATAGCCATTAGAATCCCTTAAAGCAACATAGAATCTGTGGTACACAGCTTTGTTTAGCATGTTTCCTGCAGGCAGATTTAAGAAGAGGGAACAGATGCAGCAATCCTTGCCACCACAAAGACTGCCATGGTGTGAGAAGTTGTGCTGGGGAACAAGCCATACCTTGCCTGGCCACAACTCTGGCACCATAAACTGCATTTAATGCATTTTCATCAAATGTATTGACATTTAATTTCCATCACATCAACTCAGTTTTTATTAGTATTTTGTTGTTTAGCACCATCTACTATTGATATCTGATTCACTACATACTGTATATACTGTATGACTTCTTTCCTCATAAGGTGTGGTTTGACCCTATCAATACCAGATGTTAGCTTTGACCCATGCGACAGTGATATTGTGGTGTGTGACATCATATGAGCACAACAGAGAGAGAATGGAACACACTCAGTATTTATTTTACTTCTGTAGCCTCTAAAATGTAGATTGTGACACTGCTCAGTAGTGCAGCCTGAGATCTAGGTTAAGTTGGACTGAGAGCTGTCAGAGTCAACAAATGTGTGTACAGTATCTTCGTGTGTAATTACATCATCCCTTTGTGTCGCTAGGTTAGATCGGAAGACTCGTATTTCACACATACTGGATTTTGAGGTGTAGTTTGTCTGAGATTTTTGTTATTAAATATCATTTAAAGAGCAAGAGGACAGAGTATTTCTGAAGAAGCTATCTGTATTTTAGAAGATTCAGTGCAGGTCATGAAGTTTCATAACAATGGCCTGGTAGACACAGTAGGCCAGAAGTTTCTAATTATGGTCACTGCTCTAAGGTTTCACTCAGAATGTTGGAGTTATTCTGTATTTTACATGTTTGATCTTTTGGGCAACAAAAGTTATATTCCTGGATGAAATCTGATAAGTAAGATTGTGTTACCAATGAGACTAATTTAACAGGCTTACACTATGATGACTGCTTGGATGAGTTGAACCCAGATGTGGCTGAAGCACTGAGACGATTGCCAGACAGCATAAAAGATGAAAGGAACTTCCGTATAAACCGTGCTCTGCACCTGTCAATGATAAAGAAGTATCTCCCAAAGGAAGAATGGACAAAATATGAAGAGGTAAGAACAAGGGAAGCTGTGTGAGAGTAATAGCACAAAACTTTAGATTAAACAATCTATTTGCATCCTTTTCATTCTTTAGTTTTAAAGAATTAAGGCTCCCTATTTGAAGCAATTGTAGCTCATTTTCTTATTTTGCCAGCAAACTTTAGTATAATTGATGTTAGTTTCTATAAATATTTGAAATTACAACTGATGTTAGTTTCCATAAATATTTGAGTAAGGGTACATTTTGCTGTCCTGTCTAAGAATGCTGTTCTTTTCTGTTGTACTGATTTGAAATATAGCAACTAAAATATTTTGCCCTATTTGAAACCTTTCACTTGCATGTAATGGTTTTCAGACCATTGAAAGTGTGGGTTAGATTATGTATAGCAGCTTTCAGGTCAGCGAAAGTTTGTCATGCTTACCATGCAACAGCTTCAGATGGGTTAAACGTAGCTGCAGAGATTTAGTATGTACATGATCATTCCTTCCCCACCTAATCGTAATGTTATTATTTGGGAAGAGCATTTTTTTCCCCATAAAGTCACAGACATCTCAGAACAAATTACTGAAATTGGGGTTTAAGTGCACTTCAGCAGCTCTTCCTCTGCATGCTGCTCTAGGTAATTTGTGTCCATTAGTCACAGTCAGTGGAGTAACTGTATACTGTACGCAGTGAGAATCGCTGTACCCAGTAACTAGTTTCGACAGAAGATACACGCTGATTACTTTTATTTTCAGCATGGGTAGTGCAAAATTGATGATCACTGATCTGGCTATTGTGGATTATAGTGTTTGTTGCTGTTTTTTGGGTGAATTTCTTGTATTATGACAGGATTTCTCAGGTATTGTTTTGCATTCCAGTGTTTTAGTTTGTTTTTGAGTTGTTGAAGCCAGTGAAAGCGATTGTAAGATGTGATGATGGACTGTGCTGTGCATAGACTGAGGTATGGGTTAGGTTGGACTGTTACTGTCTGTTGACTTAGCGAAGCCAATACATGTGATGAAGGGAAACTAGTTGTGGTGATGGACTGATGTGTAGCGCAGCCCAGTGATGGTTTCGAAAATGTGGGGGGGGGGGGGGGGGGGAGGAATTGCACCAATTTTGAGGTTACAGTTACACAGGAACCTAAGAGTACAGTTTATATTTTACAGGATATTCTATTTTATATGACAATGTTCTGCATGTTGTATTCCATTATACTGCCATGTAATTTCAGGCTCTCCATGTTATGATGATTTTCTCATTGGTTGTGCCATCTTGTCTAATCGTCTGATTCATCACTCATTATGTTCACTTCCTGCCATTCACTACATTAATGGATACCAACTGCAGCATGCAACACAAGAGCCACGTACACTGTAAATGCAGTTTTATCAGAATTAGTACCAGCCATGATCACACATAAAAAACACAATGGGTGATAAGAAACTAAGATTGCTAAGCCTTGCAGTGAAATGTATACATTTTATTTCATACAACCAATACAGCCAACTGGTAGCCCAGACAACATGTTATTTTTCAACCTAGTCTCCATATTGGTTTAGGCACATGTTGCTTTGTGGAATGAATTTGAATAGACGCTCCTTCTAAAAATCCTGTTCTCCTCCTGCATGCTCAGCCATATTGTCGCAGAGTTTTACCTCCATGTCTGAAGGAAATTTTTGGCCTCCTACAAGCTCCTTCGAGTGAGGAAAAGGTGAAAGTTGCTGGGAGTGAAGTCTGGGCTGTAGGGAGAGTGGTCGATGACATTCTATTGAAACTACTTCAACAGAATGATGGTCTTCCTGACTGTGTGAGGCTCTGTATTGTTGTGAAGAAAGATGCCCCCTTCGGTGAGAAGTACTGGCTGTTTCCACCTGATTGCTTAGCACAAGCGTGTCCTGGTCTTGCGTTGTCATTTATCCTGGTCTTTCGGTGTCACTTAGCAGTCACTGTCTCCCCGCTTTCCAAAACTACATGACACCCACACTCTTCCAGAGCATTGTGATCATCACCTACCTAGCAGGTAATGCCATCTTAAACTTATTTGTCTTTGAAGAGGAGGGTTTTCCACTCCACTAACAACCACTTACTTGTGGGTAGTGGATCCACATTTCATCACTGGCGACAATGTGGCAAAGAAAATTGTTTCCCTCTGTGGAGAACTATAACAAAAGTTGCAGGCTTGACCATCATGGGCTTATCCCGTTGTTGGTTGGTCAGATTTCGTGAAACACATTGGGAACAAACTTTCCATTGCTGCGGAATATCATAAACAATGTGGCAAACGCTCCCAAATGACATACCCAGTACTACTGTCATACGCTGTAACATGATCTTCCTGTTGAATCAGCTCTTCTCAAATCTGTTGATGCTGTGCTGGACTACTGCAATCCTTGTCAGTGACATTTATTCTACTGTCCGCAAACTTTCAACACCGTTCTGCAACATGCTGCTAAGACTACCGATGCTATAAAATCCACCATTTCTAGTTCACAAACAGTTCCTTTCACCTATTAAACAACCATTTCGGCTAGTTCTAATAACTTTTGCTGTATTTCCATTTCCGTTTTTCTCACATCACCAATCATTTTTAGCCGCTTCCCACAGGTTTTAACGTCATTATTTCTTCGTCAGACAATTGTTAGCCTCATTTTCATAATCTGCCACCACAAAACCACTCCTTTAATACATTTACATGTTGTTTTTTCGAAATTTTCCCGAATTTCTCCACCCTTTAACGTGTTTTGGCGGCAACACAACCACCTAACCTTTATGCACATCATTGTCTACCTACACAAGTTCACCACAGGATCAACATAGCCCAGCTCTAACCAACACTTTTTCGCCTTTTTTCACACCAGATCTCCCATTGCTTTCTAGTTCACCTTTATCTCTCCCCATATATTTTTATTTTCATTTTCATTTCAGCCTCATGTTACACTTTCCACCGTCTAATACCATGTCACCCTCACAACACCTCCACAATGACCCCATTAAGTTTTATTTACATTCCCTCCGCAAACATGCCTTCGCCCTAGCCAGATTACGCTCCCATATTTTATTTTCTCAGGCTTGTGTGACATTTGGCATTACCCCCAAAGGCCTCACACTTAAAGTTCTCATCTCTGGCTGCAACCCTTCTTTCCATCAACCCCTATACCAGTTCCAAACTGAACAATCCATTGCCGTCACCCACCTAATCCTTCACCTACACATAAACTCAGCCAATGAACACACCCGTCAACTCCTATCCTTATTAAAAGTCCTCAATCTTTCCTCTCCCACATCCACACCGGCTGTCCAGAGCATCCTCCTACAGGCCAACCACAAATTAGAACAGCATGCCACCCTCCACCTCAAAAAACTATCCAATCTCCTGGTTTCCCACCTCCGGAAAGGCAATTCACTCACCCTTCACAACCTTTCCAGCAAACCTCAACCTCCTCTCATTGCACACAAACCCAGTCTCTCCCATCTACTCAATCTCCCACTTCCAGCTCCACTCCCTCCAAAACCTCAAAATTCCAATCAACACAATCTGGAACCACAACACCCCAATTATGTAGTTAACCTTTCCTCCAAACCTCTCTCCCAATCCGAAACCTCAGTCCTATCCAAAGGCCTCACCTTCAGCCCCACTCCCAGATTTAACCAAACAGCCCTTGTCAAAGATTTACTGTCCTACACCCGTACTCTCTGCTGGAAATATCACTTTGCCACGAAGAAAAATGATCCTAATCCTACTCCTAATGATCCAACTCCCCAAGACACTATCCAAATTGAACCCTGCCTGGAACAGTTCCGTCCTCCGTCACAGCGGGACCCACCTCCTCTTCCTCAAAATCACCCTCTCCAAACCTTCTAGGAATTTCTGACTTCCAGCCTTGCCTCTCAATCCTTCTTAAAAAACCTTAATCCTACTCCCAACATCACCACTGCTGAAGCCCAGGCTATCCGTGATCTGAAGGCTAACCAATCCATCGTCATTCTTCCGGCGGACAAGGGTTCCACAACTGTGGTGCTTGATCGTCGGGAGTATGTGGCTGAGGGACTGCGTCAGCTTTCAGACAACACTACTTACAAAGTTTGCCAAGGTAATCCCATTCCTGATGTCCAGGCGGAGCTTCAAGGAATCCTCAGAACCTTAGGCCCCCTACAAAACCTTTCACCTGACTCCATCAACCTCTTGACCCCACCAACTCCGGAGATGGGAACTTGCCCTTCAGCATATCCTCTCTTCTCGCTATCCGCCAAGCCTCAATCTCCGCTAATTTCTAATTTCAATCTGCCGCCGCTCATACCTCACCTGTCTTTCAACATCATCTTTGCCTCTGTACTTCCGTCCCGACTGACATCTCTGCCCAAACTCTTTGCCTTTACAAATGTCTGCTTGTGCCTGTGTATATGCAGATGGATATGTGTGTGTGTGCAAGTGTATACCTGTCCTTTTTTCCCCCTAAGGTAAGTCTTTCCGCTCCCGGGATTGGAATGACTCCTTACCCTCTCCCTTAAAACCCATATCCTTTTGTCTTTCCCTCTCCTTCCCTCTTTCCTGACGAGGCAACCGTTGGTTGCGAAAGCTAGAATTTTGTGTGTATGTTTGTGTGTCTATTGACCTGCCAGCGCTTTTGTTTGGTAAGTCTCATCATCTTTCTTTTTATATATATATATATATATATATATATATATATATATATATATATATATATATATATATATATATATATATAATAGAAGGAAACATTCCACGAAGGAAAAATATACCTAAAAACAAAGATGATGTGACTTACCAAATGAAAGTGCTGGCAGGTCGACAGACACACAAACGAACACAAACATACACGCAAAATTCAAGCTTTCGCAACAAACTGTTGCCTCATCAGGAAAGAGGGAAGGAGAGGGAAAGACGAAAGGATGTGTGTTTTAAGGGAGAGGGTAAGGAGTCATTCCAGTCCCGGGAGCGGAAAGGCTTACCTTAGGGGGAAAAAAGGACGGGTATACACTCACACACACACACACACACATATCCATCCATCTAAAAAGAAAGATGACGAGACTTACCAAACAAAAGCGCTGGCAGGTCGATACACACACAAACAAACACAAACATACACACAAAATTCAAGCTTTCGCAACCAACGGTTGCTTCATCAGGAAAGAGGGAAGGAGAGGGAAAGACGAAAGGATGTGGGTTTTAAGGGAGAGGGTAAGGAGTCATTCCAATCCCGGGAGCAGAATGACTTACCTTAGGGGGAAAAAAGGACAGGTATACACTAGCGCGCGCGCGCACACACACACACACACACACACACATATCCATCCGCACATACACAGACACAGACATACATTTGTAAAGGCAAAGAGTTTGGGCCAAAAATGTCTGCTTGTGTCTGTGTATTAATAGGTACAACAATTGCAAAGTTTTTAGAGTAATATGAATAACAATTTTTATTCTGGTCTCTCATACATTGTTGAAGCAAATAGTAAATATTATGCAGTTGTTCCTATACTAACAAGTTTTCATTGTAAGGTTGTGTGATGATAGATCATCCACATTATTATTTAATAAACTAATATAAAAATTATTTTACAGGATAATAAGTACCTTCAGCCTTACCTTCAAGAAGTCATAAAAGAAAGACTAGAAAAAGAAGAATGGAACAAAAAGTGAATATGAATCACTAGCAGAGAAAATGAGGCACATTTTTAGTGCCTGTGCTGTTTGGTTATTTATAGTATGAAGGGCTCATCAAATGTTGTGAATATGCTGTACATATTAGCGTAATAAATTACCAAATTTACCTGTGTGTTACATTGTTCGAAGGTGTATGCCAGTCCTGGCTAATGTCTAGATCATAGCCTGTAGCAATCACATTTGGTGTTTCTCTACTGCTCATGAGTTGGCAACATGTCAGTTTCACTAATGGGCTCATACTTTCATGTAACCAGTGAGAGGCAACAATAGAGAAAGTGAATTTGTAGTGCCAATATAGAAACCATCCTCTTCTTTGATATTGTCACAGATAGTTTACTCTTTTTTTCTGAATATGTTTTTTTAAATTTGTGGTGATATTGGGACCTAATAACACAGCTTCAGTTTCAGCAGACAAATATTTTTGACATACAGTATCATTGTTGCACACACGTGAAGTGGTGAATATGTTACAAATTATGAGGTTATGATTAGGATGGAATGGAGCCAGTGAATGTGAAAGCTAAAATACCTGGTTGTTGTGACAGTCTGATCAGTAGCTTAGCATCATGCCAAGGTTAGGTTGGAATGAGACAGTTGTAGTCCCAGAAATTAAATTAATGGTCTTTGTTGCCACACACATTTATTTCTTCCGAATATGCCATGAATTACATGGTTGTGGTTAGGTTGGATTGTAATAGTACCACTTAAATTAATAATCTTGGTTGTAAAAATATTTACCTGTTTCTTCCGAATGTGTTAAGTTTTTGGAGGTTATGAGAATATGACAATATTCCTTCAAAAATATGTCATTTGTCCACTGCTTTCTCATTGGCTGCATAGAACCGGCACCTGATGCTCCCACTTTTCTACCCGTCATACCTAACGGTGAGCGCAGACAACATGCTGCTCGATACACAGAAGTACCCCCTGGTACTGGTCTTGATTTGAACCCCAGTTCAGTTTTTCAGTGAAAAAGTAAAGCTGAGTGCAAAGATCTGTTACAATACTGTTGTCTTTTAATAAAAATTATAGTATTGGTGGTATATACTTGCTTTCCTCCCACTGTTGAACTGATTCAGCCAGTTATTGGGGCTGTTTGATGTGGAATCTGACCTGCGTTGCAATTTTGCATTTTCCATTTTCACTAATCATTGCCAAAGGAGCAACAAGTGATAAACAACAGAAAGGTCATAGAGCGAACTGGGGTTGAAATGTGGATGTTTGGAATTGCAGTCTTATGGGTTAATGATGGGAAAACTTAAAAAGTCCTTGGCTTTCTGTAATCAAACAAGAAGCAAATTTCTCTATACACTCATATTCCTGACACACGTCAATAAAGACAAAAAACAAATGATGCACATTAATCTTATGGTTTCACTTTAAAAATTCATTGTTGTTTCTCCTCCCCGTGGAGTTTATCGCCAAGGGATGGAGTTAATAGACTTAGTTCCAATCATGCAAGTTTGCATTTTATATGCATATCATTTTGTAAATTGTATCACTCTTCAAAACACATTCTGTTTTAATATAGTCATTATAATAATGTGGCCTAACAATGAGGAGAATTTTATTCACATTCCATTCTTCTTAGAAATAGTAAATCTGACTAAATTGAAATTTACTCTTCATGTGGAGTGCTAGAGTCATTACATTGATTACAGTAAAACACTATAAAGATGAGAGCAAACTTTAAATGTGTATGAAGCATTATCAGTATCACACACACACACACAGAGAGAGAGAGAGAGAGAGAGAGAGAGAGAGAGAGAGAGAGAAACCTAACCGAGTTCTGCGATCGCCACATATACATACTGACTGGATTCGTAGCACTGCCTGCAGAGAAAACTCTTGATTCTTTGAGACATGCAGGAGAAAGATAATGTTTCTGTCAGTGTTTCCCCATCACTTCCTAGAATGACAATGTAATACTAAAATCTGGTACTTCTGGAGGCAAGTGATGATGTGTTCTTTAAATTTATATTTGATACTTCTAGATATGTGACCATGTAGGACCCACTGAAAACCATAGCATGACACACTAAATTATTACAGAATCTCATCTTTCTTCACAATGAAAAATTTCCCCTACACATGTTGCTTACAATCAGTGCATCACAGGATTAGGGTCGTTTTAAACAATTCCATATCTCTGAAAATTCTGTTCAATGCTTGGTGCATGTTGAACTAGTGTTGAAGCCATCAAATAAAGAAGCTTCATAGTTACTTTAAAGGAGGCTTCAGGAGATATCATTCCACTTGTGATAACATGAGCCTGACCGCTAAACCATTATCATCTAATAGGTGCCTTCTTGGATGAACAGTAGCTTGGGGCAGCTGCACAAAAAATGGGCCTTCCATGGGCAATTATACTCATTTACAGGCAGAGGCCTGTTTGGGTAAGAAAAATGCTATCTACAAGTCTTTTAAAGTTTTGTAAAGCACTATAATTCACTCAATACACTGCAGCTCTGATGACAGGCTTGGACCTGGTGTTAATTTTCATGTGCCGAAATTTGCACTTTGCGTTAAGTTTTACTGTGAACAAATGGCTCGATATAGTGCAGTGCCAGTCATATCAAATTTAAATTCATTTCTCTCTGCATTCTAACAAGGGAACCTTCCCATCGCACCCCCCTCAGATTCAGTTATAAGTTGGCACAGTGGATAGGCCTTGAAAAAGCTGAACACAGATCAATCGAGAAAACAGGAAGAAGTTGTGTGGAACTATGAAAAAATAAGTAAAATATACAGTTTGAGTACTCCATATGCAAGATAGGCAACATCAAGGAGGGCACGATCTCAGGAGCGCAGAGGTCCCATGGTTAGCGCGAGCAGCTGTAGAACAAGAGGTCCTTGGTTCAAGTCCTGCCTCCAGTGAAAAGTTTAATATTTTATTTTCAGTTTATGTGACAAAGTCTTATGTTTTCATCACTTTTTGGGAGTGATTATCACATCCACAAGAAAACCTAAATCGGACAAGGTAGAAGAATCTTTTTACCCATTTGCCAAGTGTACAAGTTAGATGGGTCGACAACATATTCCTGTCATGTGACGCACATGCCGTCACCAGTGTTGTATAGAATATATCAGACGTGTTTTCCTGTGGAGGAATCGGTTGACCTAAGACCTTGCGATCAAATGTTTTCGGTTTCCATTGGAGAGGCATGTCCTTTCGTCTACTAATTGCACGGTTTTGTGGTGTGGTCGCAAAATACAGACATTAAACTTATTACAGTGAACAGAGACGTCAATGAACGAACGGACAGATCATAACTTTGCGAAAATAAGAAATTAAAATTTTAACTCAGGGCAGACTTGAACCGTTGACCTTTTGTTCCGTAGCTGCACATGCTAACCACGGGACCACGGCGCTCTTGAACTCAGATCATCCTAGATGTTGCCTATCTTGTGCATAGACACCTCAGTTTGTATATTTTGCTTATTTTTTAATAGTTCCATACAACTTCTTCCTGTTTTCTCAGTTGATTTGTGTTCAGTTTTTCAAGGCCTATCCACTGTGCCAACTTATAACTAAATCTGAGGGGGGTGCAATGGGGAGGTTCCCATGTAAGAGTGGCACATAACATTTTTATTCCTTGTATTGTGTGTTTAAGGCCTTTTGCTGAGAGGAAATTCATACAATTTTTAAGATTTCGATAGACATTGTAATTCCCATCTCATAGCATCAGAACATAGAAGCAAATCACGATCACAATAAGAATTCAGGAGATAGGGAAACCAGATGCATGAGATAGGAATGTGACATGGGCACCAGCACTGGCAATTTCATGTGGCACATAGTGATGAAGACATGGAGGAGAGGAGTGTATTGGGAAGGAATAACTTACAGGACAGGGGCATTACTTAGAAGAAGGAGTGGTTTCAGGGTGAGTGAAGTAAGATTAATGGAGCAGTGTGTGTGTTTGTGTGTGTGTGTGTGTGTGTGTGTGTGTGTGTGTGTGTGTGTGAGAGAGAGAGAGAGAGAGAGAGAGAGAGAGAGAGATCTAGCAGAGACTAATGCCTGGTGTTACAGGAATGATAAATTATAACATTCTTTCATAATTGTGGAAATAGAGTTTGCAAAATTTTGTGCAGAAAATTCCTGCAACTTGTAGAAGAAAAAGAATTCATGGTAGAAGTAATCACATATTGAAATGGTTAACCCTAGAACACTAAGGGGGTGGGGGATGTTACATTGTTAGTAAACCATCGTAAAGTTTACCTTCTATGCAAAGGAAGCCATAGTCTACAGGTTATGCATTAGTTAATTACCATTATTAAGTCTCCAGTGATATGTTACACACCAAATTAAGTACATAATTTCCTGTTTTGTACTAAACTGTCATCGTAAATTTTGTGAGAACTTTGTAATGTAGAGTTAAATGTTAAGTCACATAGTTTGTAGGTCATATGTATGTTAATTACCAAAGTGTTAAATAATTTCAAAGTGCTACACTACTAAATGTAACAAACATCACAGTGTGTACTTTACACATACTTAGGAAGAACGTGATTCACCAATTTTATACTCAACATGTTTTATGTCACATTTGATTCACAATTAAGAGTCAGATTACTGTGAAACAAAGATTCTAAAACAGCTTGTTGTAGCTCAGCATATGTATCACTTCACACCTTTCAGAAATTGCAGAAATGCACTCTGTTACTGCAAAAGAAACATATAACACAGATGTGAGGTGTCACTGTGAGCTAAGTGTAGTGTGTTTGACTACTAATAAAAATTACCTGGGACCCAGATAATGTTGGTTTTGAGTAAATGTTGGCAGCAGTAGCAGCCAAATACTTCTGGTACAAGGAGTCAGCATTAGTCTTTCACCAGTTTTGTCAAAGAGGGCAAAGGAATGGGCATAGGTACAAAGAACGCTCCGCTCCATAGGTCGAAGAATTAGTAATGACCAGTGGCACAAGAGTTCAAAAGGCAATGGACACCACAACATTAAAGAGACATAATGTGTATCCCCCCCCCCCATGAACCATGGACCTTGCCGTTGGTGGGGAGGCTTGCGTGCCTCAGCGATACAGATGGCCGTACCGTAGGTGCAACCACAACGGAGGGGTATCTGTTGAGAGGCCAGACAAACATGTGGTTCCTGAAGAGGGGCAGCAGCCTTTTCAGTAGTTGCAGGGGCAACAGTCTGGATGATTGACTGATCTGGCCTTGTAACATTAACCAAAACGGCCTTGCTGTGCTGGTACTGCGAACGGCTGAAAGCAAGGGGAAACTACAGCCGTAATTTTTCCCGAGGACATGCAGCTCTACTGTATGATTAAATGATGATGGCGTCCTCTTGGGTAAAATATTCCGGAGGTAAAATAGTCCCCCATTCGGATCTCCGGGCGGGGACTACTCAAGAGGACGTCGTTATCAGGAGAAAGAAAACTGGCGTTCTACGGATCGGAGCGTGGAATGTCAGATCACTTAATCGGGCAGGTAGGTTAGAAAATTTAAAAAGGGAGATGGATAGGTTAAAGTTAGATATGGTGGGAATTAGTGAAGTTCGGTGGCAGGAGGAACTAGACTTTTGGTCAGGTGATTACAGGGTTATAAATACAAAATCAAATAGGGGTAATGCAGGAGTAGGTTTAATAATGAATAAAAAAATAGGAGTGCGGGTTAGCTACTACAAACAGCATAGTGAACGCATTATTGTGGCCAAGATAGACACAAAGCCCATGCCTACTACAGTAGTACAAGTTTATATGCCAACTAGCTCTGCAGATGATGAAGAAATAGATGAAATGTATGACGAGATAAAAGAAATTATTCAGGTAGTGAAGGGAGACGAAAATTTAATAGTGATGGGTGACTGGAATTCGTCAGTAGGAAAAGGGAGAGAAGGAAACATAGTAGGTGAATATGGATTGGGGGGAAGGAATGAAAGAGGAAGCCGCCTTGTAGAATTTTGCACAGAGCATAAGTTAATCATAGCTAACACTTGGTTCAAGAATCATGAAAGGAGGCTGTATACATGGAAGCAGCCTGGAGATACTGACAGGTTTCAGATAGATTATATAATGGTAAGACAGAGATTTAGGAACCAGGTTTTAAATTGTAAGACATTTCCTGGGGCAGATGTAGATTCTGACCACAATCTATTGGTTATGAACTGCAGATTGAAACTGAAGAAACTGCAAAAAGGTGGGAATTTAAGGAGATGGGACTTGGATAAACTGAAAGAACCAGAGGTTGTAGAGAGTTTCAGGGAGAGCATTAGGGAACAATTGACAGGAATGGGGGAAAGAAATACAGTAGAAGAAGAATGGGTAGCTCTGAGGGATGGAGTGGTGAAGGCAGCAGACGATCAAGTAGGTAAAAAGACGCGGGCTAATAGAAATCCTTGGGTAACAGAAGAAATATTGAATTTAATTGATGAAAGGAGAAAATATAAAAATGCAGTAAATGAAGCAGGCAAAAAGGAATACAAACGTCTCAAAAATGAAATCGACAGGAAATGCAAAATGGCTAAGCAGGGATGGCTAGAGGACAAATGTAAGGATGTAGAGGCTTGTCTCACTAGGGGTAAGATAGATACTGCCTACAGGAAAATTAAAGAGACCTTTGGAGAGAAGAGAACCACTTGTATGAATATCAAGAGCTCAGATGGCAACCCAGTTCTAAGCAAAGAAGGGAAAGCAGAAAGGTGGAAGGAGTATATAGAGGGTTTATACAAGGGCGATGTACTTGAGGACAATATTATGGAAATGGAAGAGAATGTAGATGAAGATGAAATGGGAGATAAGATACTGCGTGAAGAGTTTGACAGAGCACTGAAAGACATGAGTCAAAACAAGGCCCCGGGAGTAGACAACATTCCATTAGAACTACTGATGGCCTCAGGAGAGCCAGTCATGACAAAACTCTACCATCTGGTGAGCACGATGTATGAGACAGGCGAAATACCCTCAGACTTTAAGAAGAATATAATAATTCCAATCCCAAAGAAAGCAGGTGTTGACAGATGTGAAAGTTACCGAACTATCAGTTTAATAAGTCACAGCTGCAAAATACTAACGCGAATTCTTTACAGACGAATGGAAAAACTGGTAGAAGCCGACCTCGGGGAAGATCAGTTTGGATTCCGTAGAAATGTTGGAACACGTGAGGCAATACTGACCTTACGACTTATCTTGGAAGAAAGATTAAGAAAAGGCAAACCTACGTTTCTAGCATTTGTAGACTTAGAGAAAGCTTTTGACAATGTTGACTGGAATACTCTCTTTCAAATTCTGAAGGTGGCAGGGGTAAAATACAGGGAGCGAAAGGCTATTTACAATTTGTACAGAAACCAGATGGCAGTTATAAGAGTCGAGGGGCATGAAAGGGAAGCAGTGGTTGGGAAAGGAGTGAGACAGGGTTGTAGCCTCTCCCCGATGTTATTCAATCTGTATATTGAGCAAGCAGTAAAGGAAACAAAAGAAAAATTCGGAGTAGGTATTAAAATTCATGGAGAAGAAGTAAAAACTTTGAGGTTCGCCGATGACATTGTAATTCTGTCAGAGACAGCAAAGGACTTGGAAGAGCAGTTGAACGGAATGGACAGTGTCTTGAAAGGAGGATATAAGATGAACATCAACGAAAGCAAAACGAGGGTAATGGAATGTAGTCAAATTAAGTCGGGTGATGCTGAGGGAATTAGATTAGGAAATGAGACACTTAAAGTAGTAAAGGAGTTTTGCTATTTAGGGAGTAAAATAACCGATGATGGTCGAAGTAGAGAGGATATAAAATGTAGACTGGCAATGGCAAGGAAAGCGTTTCTCAAGAAGAGAAATTTGTTAACATCGAATATAGATTTAGGTGTCAGGAAGTCGTTTCTGAAAGTATTTGTATGGAGTGTAGCCATGTATGGAAGTGAGACATGGACGATAACTAGTTTGGACAAGAAGAGAATAGAAGCTTTCGAAATGTGGTGCTACAGAAGAATGCTGAAGATAAGGTGGGTAGATCACGTAACTAATGAGGAGGTATTGAATAGGATTGGGGAGAAGAGAAGTTTGTGGCAAAACTTGACTAGAAGAAGGGATCGGTTGGTAGGACATGTTCTGAGGCATCGAGGGATCACAAATTTAGCATTGGAGGGCTGCGTGGAGGGTAAAAATCGTAGAGGGAGACCAAGAGATCAATACACTAAGCAGATTCAGAAGGATGTAGGTTGCAGTAGGTACTGGGAGATGAAGAAGCTTGCACAGGATAGAGTAGCATGGAGAGCTGCATCAAACCAGTCTCAGGACTGAAGACCACAACAACAACAACAACAACAACAATGTGTATCCATAGACATGGGGCACTATCATTGTAAATGTGTTGTCATGAGCTCTCTCTTGGCAAAAGAGGAGTAATGTTCGCTGCATCCAGGAATATTTTTGAATAAGCCCCACGTGCTACATTCTAATTGGTGAACACCACAGGAAGCTCAGCATTCATTTGCTGGGTACAAGCCCTGTTGAGAGGGTGAGGACTGATGAGCACCACCAGTCCTCTGTAACCATAAGCTCTTGGCAGGCTTCAACAACTGCCATATGGCATGGTGTTGAAACATTGTGTCAAGGAATGTGGACCTTGCCCTAACTGCCCAGATTGTGAAGCTAGTAAAACCTCTATTAAAAAAACATCGATATCAAGATATGCTGTACACTGATTAGGTGCATGGCTGTTGAGGTGGAACAGTCATTAGTAGGGAAACTGCCACACCTCAGTTGTATAAGGCTTCACTAGGAAAGTGGGGCTATGTCTGAGTGGACACTTACATCCCTAGCTGCTTGTGGGACTATGGTAGAACCTTCAAACTTTTCTCTTTTAACTCACATTGGAATGGGTGTACTACTGGTGAGTATCAATGCCCAATCTAACTAAAGGGTTCAAGTTGGCAGTCCCGATACAGGATTTCATTCACAGCCTTTTGTTTCTTGTAACAAAAATGCATGCTGCTAGTCAGAATGTGCTTTTTAATACTTGAAAGGAAAGAAAGCAAGTTTGAAAAAGTTTCACTTTTCTACATTC
Source organism: Schistocerca cancellata (assembly GCF_023864275.1). NCBI lineage: Eukaryota > Metazoa > Arthropoda > Insecta > Orthoptera > Acrididae > Schistocerca > Schistocerca cancellata. The sequence continues at coordinate 453,530,543 of NC_064626.1, read as the reverse complement.
AAAAGTGTTTAGAGGTCACTGCTGCCGTTTTAAAATCTGTAGAGTGATTGCAAAATGGGAGACTGTGGTTGAAACTTCTAGTTCCCAACAAGTATTGAACCTCTAGAAAGATAAATGCCTGAGGGAATATGCAATCAAAACGGAGCTACACAACTGCTTGAACTACAGCAAAGGTGTATCAAAAAACGTTCACTGCTTATTGACATTTAAATATTGGTAACTGGTTCTTCAGTGGGACACTCTTTGACCATGGAATGTGGACTTTTCATAGCCGTGAGCTTCCTTTTGAATAAAGCAATGTTTGACACCCTCTAACTCCCTCTGAATGCCAATTTATCTGAGGTCCCAGAAATATTAATTGCATTTAGCCCTAGATCCTGTCAGAGAGAAAATGCACAATGGAAATATAGCTACCAGACTTCATCTTGATCGAGCAGGGATTGAACTTTACTGAAGGCTTCCTAATAATTTTCTCTTACTGGGTGCACAAGGTTAGTGATCACAGGAGGGGGGAAGACATGCTAGTATGCACCCCAGGGAAAAGTTTAATGAAATTGATGCTTAAAGGACAGTTATTCATAAAGTGGAGTGTATGCCTGGAAGTCATTAAACATGGAACATGTATAAAATTCTGACACCATGGTACTGTAAGGGTCAGCTGTACTAATCATCATTCAGCAAGAAGCGGGTTGGCTCAGGGACACAACATGAACACTCGTGCTCACACACAAAGATTCAACACATTTACACAATAACTGAAGATAATAGTCAGTATATACTAGCAAAAGTTGAGTCGTCAAAACTGACATGTGAATTGCAGTGGAAAGGAACATGAAGCTCGGTTGGGATCACAATATGTACATGAATCATGACTGGGTGAGGCCCTATAGGGTTAGGCCCTATCTGAATTGGTTAAATGCTAGCAAAATAATCATCATGAGAACCCCCATAATGTTTCTAACAGCTGAATTTAAAGATACAAAAAGTTTTTAACTCGGGAAATCTGAACTAACTTTCACCCAAAGTCACAGAAATGGCACATTACGAGCTCAGCGGCTCTTCTGCGACTGACTGCCTCTGTACAGAACCCAGTCTGCCTTGCTTCCCTCCTCAGAGATCAAAAAAACTTGGAGGAGGCAAACTGACCAATCAACAAGATGAATTTATCAGTTGTACCAGGTGCCTTCTCCAACCAGAAAACAGGAGAGACATCACCTGCTTCCAGCTGTGCAACATTTTCCATTGGTTCAATGACTAAAATTTGAACAAACACTTGCTTTGTGCATGGGTCTGCAGGAACCAATTGAGAGGTCGCCCATTAATAAAGCCCATGCAGATAAATCCCTGTTTGTGTGGCACCTCAAACCAATTTCGAAAATCAAAGTCAATTGACAGCTGTAAAGCTGAACCAAGAAAGTACACCTAAATTCACCAAGTTGCATATGTTTGCCATTACATCCACATTCATTCAGTCCAGCAATCATCCATGTTTAGGAAAGGTGATTACAAGTACATGGTATGCTGAATATCAAATGTAATAAAAATGAAAATAAAACATATACAGTTAGGTTTCCTTCACTTAAACATGTCAACAGCGACTCATCAGTTGCAACTAGCAGTGAAGAGGTTGGAGTGGGTTGCAGAGACATTTTCCATAAATAAGTGTGTGTGTGTGTGTGTGTGTGTGTGTGTGTGTGTGTGTGTGTTAATTTTAATTGATTGGCGACTCCATGGCATGTTGTGTGCACCACGACCAAATAGTGGATAGAATTGGAAGGAAAATCAGCATTGGCCGTATTTTGTTGTTTTATTGTCAGCAAAATCAATTTTCGGTCACTTAGTTATCATCCTCAGTGCTGTAATATACAATTAAAATTGGTAAGCACTGGTATCAAGCTATAACCACAAGCTTAGAGCGATGAGGATGGCCACTAAGTGACCGAAAATTGATTTTGCTGACAATAAAACAGCAAAATATGGCCAATGCTGATTTTCCTTCCAATTCTATTAATTTTAATTGTTCTCATTATTGTATTAAATTACCTAACTTCCATATGAGGGACAACATTCTACTTTTTAAAAACTTTATGGTATTTCTGGGCCTCATTTTTTATTCCAAACTGATGTGGTTACCACGTAAAAGCAAGCGCCCAGAAAGCACTGAATATCAAGTCCCTAAGTCACAGGTTTGGGGGACCAGACTAGTTTTATAGGGTTTTATAGGGTTCTGTGAGACTGTGGCAAGACTGTGGGTGCACATTGTGTGGATCAACAAGAGCTTTGTTTCTTAAGGCTGTTGATGCTAACCACCATGAGGGCTAAGATTCGCCCTGGGTGCTTACAGGGTCAGCCCCATAGTCAGTCTCCATGCTGAGGCTGGAAGATTGCCAAAGACCCTCTGGTGGAAACTCATCATGTTGTGTCAAGCACGTAAGAGCTATGTAACTTTGTGTCAAGCACGTAAGAGCTATGGAACTTCATTTCTCCAGTTGTCCTTGAGCAGCAAGATCTTTTGGGATCTGCATAAAGCATTTTCTAGAATCACTTGGTGCGGGGCCAGTACAGACCCAAATCCTGGGTTTTCATTGACTGCCACCCTGGTGCTGAAGAGGCCCAGAGTAATTTTAGATTTAATACACTACAGGAGAGTTTTCTTTCTAACATATGTTTTTAATACAATGTTTTATGATATTCGAAATGAGCATCACAACAATGTAGCTGTATTCATGGATGAGACTAAAAATGGGGAGTCGTTTAGCTGCTCTGTTGTTTTCCCTAATTGTGTCCTCAAAATTTGGTTATCTCCAGACTTCACCACCTTTGATGCCAAATTCTGTGCAATCTTGAGGGCAATGGAGCATATGAGATGTGTCATTGCCTGCTAAATTCGTCATCTTTTCTGACTCCCTGAGTGCCCATAACCCTATGACACTCATGCTTAGTAGATAAATTAGTCAAGGATATCCAGGACACCATTTGCCATCTGCAGTGGATGGGAAATGAGTCTTCTTTCTGCTGGGCAGCATGAAATATGGGTATTAAGAGAAGTGAAATGGAGGATGTCAAGCCAGAGAAGTATGTCGTGATACTCGGATAGTTCGTGTGCCTTCGCCACATGTGCTATCACCTCTCTGTTGAGGTACAGAGTCATACATATATGGGAAGAAGAATGGGTGGATGTGACGGACAATAAAAAACACGTAGTAAAATCAGCAATGTGGCTATGGCCTGCCACCTTCCAACCAGGCAGTCGGGATAAGGTCTATCTGACTTGTTTTCACATTGGACATAGCCTTATGAAGCCCTGCAGCCCTATGAAACATGGCTCCTTGCTCCAGTGAGAGGACCCTCTGAGTGGTACTTATAGTGTACAGATTACCGTGTGACATTTTAGTAGACTGTTTTATATTCAGACAAGAGGGCAGCATTTCATTTTCCAACATATTTGCCTCTTATTTTAAATGGCAGTCAAACAGATGTAGTATATCTTTTGAAATTTTATGAATTGTCCAAATTGTTTCCTAAAATTTTAATGAGTTATCAGGTTTGCTGGCACATCCATGTTTTTTGTAAGTGATCAGCCAGTCACATTTTCCTGTGTAATTAGCTTAGCTTTCCTTTTATCTTGCTTATCTTTTAATTGCCGGTTTTATATCGCCTGCCCACTTTTATGATGCCTTACTGGATGTTAGTTAGTTAGAATGTGCGGATGGTTGCAAAGTAGGTTGAGAGAGAGAACATGTATTTGTTACGACGTAACCACAATTGTTCATATTAATATTTGTAAGGGCACTGATTTCCTTGCCGTAGAATGTAACACACACACACACACACACACACACACACACACACACACACACCATTGGCAAAAGAGTGTAGATTAGTCCTACATTTGGATCTCTGGAAGTGGGCTACCAAGAGGGGGGTAACCATTAGAAAAAGATTGAGTAATGATTAACCAATAAAAGAATAACATTCTACAAGTTGGAATGTGGAATATCACAAGTCAGAATGTGGTATGGAAGATAAAAAGTCCATAAAGGGCTTAGGCTAGATAGTGGGGGGTCATTGATGTGTAATGGAAAGGAGTTACAGATTTCTAGTCAAATCTGCTGAAAATGGTGTAACATACGTAATTTGTCATGACTAGGAAGGTGCTGTTGAGAGTGAGCTGTGCATTCCAGCTTGAGCTGCGGATGGTAATGGTCATGCATGTGTAGGTGTGCTACGTTATGTGAATGTGTGTGTGTGTTCTCTTTGCTGAACAAGGCTTTGGCCGAAAGCTATAATGCAGTGGTTGTCAAACTTTTCTGCTTAAGAACCAATATTGACATTGTAGGGCGACACGTCAGGCTGTATAAAAAGGGTGGAGGAGGGAGTAAAGTGGCCACTCAAAGAGAGATTCGTTTTTCATCAAACCATGGTTATTGATAGAAGCTTACCATTTACACATTTTGAATATTGTAGGATTTCATACCAAATATTTTTAAGTAAAAAAAAATATATTTTGGAACTATATGCATTTTTCTGAAGACTTTCATAGTGACCAATTTTCCGTACCTAAGTAGGTAATGTCGCCAATGCCACTGCAGCAGGATCCCACGTTTCTTTTTCTGATTGCTAGGTACATTTTCTAGGCTGCTTAATGCCGTAGTGTCTGAAAGAATACCAAGTGACTGCAGCAGAGTGGTTTCAATCGAATTTTTGTTTTAGGCCAAAAATAACAGAACAGAGATAGTTTTAAACAATTTAAGGTAATTAATTCAAAATTTTTACAAAGGTATATAATGACAGATGATAGCTTTGTGTGTGAATCAGTTTAAAAGTCAGTTTTATCTGTTGTATTATGCTTGTCATTTTGAAGTAACTAAATCTAAGTGGGATGACCACCTTGGCAGCTTTTCGTGACGAGTAGTGTCGCTACATTTCCTGACTGGACGTCATCTCAGCATTAGTAATTCACAGACAAGACTATCAGACTGAAATGAATGATCAGGAACTACATTTGTAGGCCAAAAGATGTTTAAACATTGATAGTATAAAAAATCATTACAGTCCATACAAGTGAGAAATACTATAAATGACTTATTTTACAGTAGAACATATCTAAAAACAAAGAAGATGTGACTTACCAAACGAAAGCGCTGGCAGGTTGATAGACACACAAACATACACACAAAAATCAAGCTTTCACAACCAACGGTTGCTTCATCAGGAAAGAGGGAAGGAGAGGGAAAGACGAAAGGATGTGGGTTTTAAGGTAGAGGGTAAGGAGTCATTCCAATCCCAGGAGCGGAAAGATCTACCTTCGGGGAAAAAAGGAAAGGTATACACTCGCAGACAAATGTCTGCTTGTGTCTGTGTATGTGCGGATGGATATGTGTGTGTGTATGTGAGTGTATACCTTTCCTCTTTTCCTTTTTTCCCCCTAAGGTAGGTCTTTCTGCTCCCGGGATTGGAATGACTCCTTACCCTCTCCCTTAAAGCCCACATCCTTTCGTCTTTCCCTCTCCTTCCCTCTTTCCCGATGAAGCAACCGTTGGTTGTGAAAGCTTGAATTTTGTGTGTCTATCAACCTGCCAGCGCTTTCGTTTGGTAAGTCACATCTTCTTTGTTTTTAGATATATTTTTCCCACGTGGAATGTTTCCCTCTGTTATATCCTTATTTTACAGTAGGTGACACAAAAACAAAACAAAAACTTTTACTAAATATTTACAGAATAAGCTGCTGTCTGCCTGTCTCACCGACAACAATGGTGATGTACATTATGTATATTGGAAATAGTCTGACAACTTCTCGGCAGTGCCGTCAGGGCAAAAAATATGCACTTTCCCATCCTGGTCACTTTACTACCTTTCCCCTACCAATCTTACTATTAATTGGTGACCAACATAAATCAGTATGTTATATTAATTACTAACAGTAATTGAAATGTGCGACACGATCAAGAATGTTTACTAAATCTTTTGAAGGTCATCTTCGGCCAGTGTGGTTCTAGGCGCTTCGGTCTGGAACCACGCAACCGCTACGGTCGCAGGTTCAAATCCTGCCTCGGGCATGGATGTGTGTGATGTCCTTAGGTTAGTTAGGTTTAAGTAGTTCTAAGTTCTAGTGGACTGATGACCTCAGATGTTAAGATCCATAGTCCTCAGAGCCATTTCAACCTTTTACTCGTTGTTCTGTATTACAATAGTATTGTGGTAATTTATTTTAGCCAGGAGATCTTTGAGATTATTGGACTGCCTCTGCTTCTTAGCTACAGCCATTTGCCTTGAAAAAGTGACTGCTATTTAGCACCAACCAGAGAGCCTGTGTGACTCATGGAATGTTACCGATGCAAACAGCCTAACTGGCTTAATAGTCTACACATAAAAAAGATGACATTGTTAGTATGCCAGTACAACCTACTCGCACATACTGGTTACCTATCTTGAGCCACATTTCATCTCCTGATATCAAACAGAAAAGCACACTACTGCATGAAGACCAGAAGATTGCTGATAACACTGACCTTCCAATATCAAACGATTTATTCCCTGTGGAGGGAAAAAGACTGAGATCAAGACATCCCACTCTCATCACAGCCAGGACTGAATTCAATACCACTGATGAATGGAAGCACAGCTGGCAATAAAACTGTCCCCCACAATACCTGAAACTGCCTTTATCCAGAACAAACCCCCTGGATTCAACCAGCCTCGGGCGATTTGGGCTACCCTGAACCGCATCTGAAAGGGCCATGGAGTATGTGCAGACTTGCTCTTCAGGTGGGGTAATCTTTTGACTGTGATGCAGAAGGACAGACAGCTGCTCTTGTTGTGTCAACATGTCCTGCACATGCCTACAAGGGTCCTTTTGAAGATTTCCTGACAGCAATGAGTGATATGATAAAAGACCTTGATATAGCTGTTGCTGGAGAGCTGTGCTTAAATGTTGACATGCTGTAGTTTTGTAATCTTTGTATATGTATTGCCATACGACCAATAAAATAAATAACAATCTTAATTTGATTTCATGTTACTTGCTACAAACATCTACTACCTTTGAATATGACCATCTAGAGTAATGCGCTTTCACGAATCCATGTTTCGTCCATTTGACAATTATACCGTAGCAGTATTTTTGTTTGTTACTGAGCAAAAAACATTAGTTGACATTTTTGGATTCTGGTATTAAGTTTCCAAGAGGCATTATTATAAAATACAGCTCAGAACCACTGACCGCAGTTTGATGACCACTGCTATAATGTGTAACAGTCTTTTCGCTGCTCCTGTCCACAACTCAACTGTCATCTTTACAGTGAGTACAATCTATCCTTTTCCAGTATTTTTGACTTTCCAACATGAAGTTTCCATTGTCTGAATGTTTTACACAGTACTGAATCAAAAGGACCATAATATCTTTATCAGTTCCAGTTCAATATTTTCTTCAACTTTTACATCTCATTATTGAACATTCTTGTGCACAACACTCAATACACAAGTTTTCCTTTTTCACTGTTACTGTAATGATTGCCTCAAAATGGTGGTTGGACGAGGTAGCAATTCCTTAGCATTTACTGCACTGTACTTGGGCCTTGCATCAACAATTAACTGTAGTGTTTCAATAAATCCATCTCCATACGCAGATTTGGAGGGACCTTAGGAATTTCTCTCTCCTTTTGTTAAAGAAGGTAATCACACTATTCTGTTCTGACTTGCCTCTTATGATGTAACGTATCTGAAGTCCCAATTAGGTCTCCATATGAGAATGTACATTTTTATACACACAAGAAGTCACTGTATCATGTTAATGGATTCTTCCATCACAGCTTGGTATAAAGTTATATTTATAAATGAATTAGTACTGTAGAACATCCAGAATTTTGTGCTTTCATTCATGTAAAAAAAAAAAAAAAAAAAAAAAAAAAAAAAAAAAAAAAAAAAAAAAAAAAAAAAAAGAAGCCACTGTGACTTGATTTTCTCCTTGCCATCAAATGCGTAACTAAATTTTTGACAAACCATCTATTACAATGTGGCTTCATGCATTACTATGTAAGTGAGCTTGCTTCATCTTACAGAAAATAATGTCCATAATGTTAATTTTATTGGTGCACTACCAGTAAATGTTTACACTCTTCAGCTGGCCACTCAAGCACTACAAAGTGTTAACTGAGGGTAGCAGGAACTTCGCAGTTTTCCCAGGTAGTTAGCAGCCAGGGACGTAATCTAGAATACACTTCACAGTTTGCACAAAAGATATCATCACAGCAACACAAAGTCAATAGGTGCTTGTAGAGTAGTCATAGCCAGAAGTAAGGATGGAAGCAGACTTCAGCTGAACCAGCCTTGCAAACATTCCAAGAATGCCCGCTGACTGCAAGTTAACAACTGTGTGGTACCACTTCATACAATTGTATTCATTAGTTGCAAGCAGCATAATTTGATGATTTCAGACAGTGGAAAATTTGGGATGGGAAAACAGAAATATTAATTACAAAAGATTGCTGCTCACCACATAGAGTAGTTGCTGAGCAACAGAAAGGCACATTTAAGTAGCCTGTTCAACATTATTAAGAAGTAATGACACAGCCCGGCTTCACATGGGTAGTGTGAAGCATCTACAGTCTGACAACTTGTTAACAGGCCACTGCATAGAGTTATGAATAAAATTCAGAGAACACCACTAAGTAAATAATGTTGGGCACCACAAGCCGTACTGCCCAGAGATACCAGTGGCTAGTGTATGCACACATGCAAGTTCTTTGAGAGATGTAGGTAACCTATACCTACATCTCTCAAAGAACTTGCTCTAATAGTTAATAATATCCAACACTCTGCTTAAATGTGCCGGCCGCCACACACCACCACCTCTATGTGGTGGTTAGTAACAATGTGTTGTAATTCATACAACTCATGAAAATTTTTACAATGTTCAAAGTTTAACAGATTCACTGACAATGCTGAACCTGACTTTTGCTTATGACATGATTGCTGCATCTAAGACACCCAAAGGCAAAATTTCAGTTACTCAGCACTTTAAATTAATGTATCTAAAGATCAATGTGATAAGAACAAGCACATCTGCTTTAGTTTTACAAGACTTTTATGCTGTCCTAGCTCAGTGATGGGCGAATACTGTATGGATCAGCTAGGCTGCCTCTCCAAAAATGTCTTTTGGTGAGGGGAAATAAGCTGGCAATGGCCAGTTGTCAGACTATCTTCTTTCCCAGTCTTGTTTCAAACTGCCATTGTGCCTTTTTTGCAACCACCACCATTCCATATGGAATTGGAGCAATTCTCATATCACCAGAAAGCAACAAGTGCAGCATCAGATATTGATCACAGTTGTCAAACTAGGGCTCACCATCATAAATATGAAGAAGCAAAGACATGTTTTAAAATTAAAATACTGTATTAAAAAGATAACTGTGATCCACAAATTACTTATAGGTCTATGTTTTGAGAGGATTTTGGTGAACACAACAATGTAGTTCAAACAGAATACTGGTTCATCAGGTTGGTCAGGTTGGATTTGAGTTTTGCATATCAGTTCTGACAAATTATTTGACTGCTCTGACCTTGAGGAGCTGCTCAGCCTATGTAAGTATAAAGAAAAAGTGTAGAACATACGAAAACTCCATCCTCTGCTTACAAAAGTACACGAGAGGGATAAGGTAGGGTCATACAATGATGTGAAACAACCCATCCCCCTTGTATCCTTTCATTGGTATTGAGAAGTCACATACAAGTGGAGAGGGGGGGGGGGGGGGGGAGGGAGGACTGCATTCGGTATCAGTAAACTATGGTTGGTATATCACATTAACTGGCTATATTCTAGCCAATGAGTGAATTGAAATGGTAATTAGTTGTCTTTGAATAGGCACTGCTGAATGACACGTGGTGCCTATTAGCACAGAGGCTGCCACTGTATGGTGTGTTACAATTTAACTTATTGCATTTCATATTCAGCCAAGAGTGCAGTGATGATGTTACCTGGAGATGTGTTGAAGATGGCCTAAGTTACACATTTTCATGTGTTAAGCTACGTAAAGAATGACAAATTAATGTCTACACAAGGATGGCCAGCTCAGCAATGTTAGTGATACGTTCTTATTATTGTATTCATTTATGTTTTAATTTATTTCAACAATAGATTTTACACCAAGACTTCATTAGTAATTTAAAATGTTGTTTGCTTCAGTATGAATGGATGAATGAAAATATGAGGGAGTGGATCACATTTTAACAATATTTCTTACTAGTGAAACAAAAAAGAAAATGCGTAATTGAGCTGTTGATGTCCTAACCTCAAAATCACCCTCTTTCGCTCGATGATGAAATTTACGGTAACTAAGGCATTCATTCAGCAGCTGTCATGTTTCCTGCAAGTAAAGAAAGGGGAACTGAATAAAGAGCCCACAGTGACACTTTCAAAATTTTTATTATTATGAAATTTCACCAGTAAGAAACAGTTCATGGTCTTTGAAGCCTTCAGCTTCCCATGTGCAACTGACACAAAACACTACAATGCACTTGTCAACAAGTTACTTATAGCCACACACAAACTACACAGATCACGTATCTTGTCATGGACGAAACAAAGTTATCACTTTACATAAAAAAGATATACGTGCTTAACAATGTAAAAAGTATATTGAAGTCATGAAAATGCTTCCAATATATTTCCTTCCAGTTCAGCTTGTATTTCTGTGTATATCTTTAGTTCAAAATATATCTTCCATTTTGTCGCACATAAAATAGCATCATAAAATATCAGAAACAGAAATTTAAAAGTTTTGTCGGCACATTTCTAAATCCTGGAATGTCAACACTTATGGTTATTTATATATTTCATTGGCACTGAAAAAGTTAAATGCTGAATATAAATACTGCACATTATTCAGCAATGAGACATTTCACTTTGTTAGAGATCATCATCACCAATTCCTTCAAATGCATCATTCTCAACAAGTGGGTGAGGCAGCAGTCTGATGGAAGACTTAAGTGACACACTTGCCAACTTTTCTGACAGCCGTTTCATAGATGATGTGGATTCCAATTTGGCTGGAGGTTTTGTGTCTCCATTCTGCAGGCAAGAAAAGAAAGTGTGAATAAAAATACAATAGCACAACTTGGTTTTTACATTCGTGTTACATATTTTAAGTGCACAATTGTAGATCGTAGGTTCTTAACACCATCTAGGTGGTCTGAGGTGAAATAATTTTTCCTCGATCACTGAAATGTAAATAAATTGGCACAAACTTTTAACAGTGAAATCTATATCAATATAATCAACGGCTTGGGGACACACCAAAGAATGGAACAAGGTAATGATAACCGTGAAGCTACAAAAACAAATTTGACAGTCCTATGGAAACTTAATGTCCGAGGCAGTTTATGGATGTCTAGTAAGATTCAGTAAAGTGTTTATCGCCTGAACAAACTAGAATCTGCTCTGTTTAACATTCTCCCACGCCACTCCCATTAAAGCATTAACACAAACTTGCATACACATTTTGGCACTACTCCACAAACATGACAGCACACTAAAACACTCAACCATTCATACACAGTATACTACAGGAAAAAAATCACAAAAGTTAATGACAATGGAAGATCCACAAAGGGACAACTTCAATAGGCTCAGAGTTTCTTCTACCTGCACAGTAAACTGAGAATAACAAACAGATATGGCTACTTCCGGTGACAGGAGTGATTAAAAGGACAGACTTTTATCCCAAAACATTTCAACCATTTCGCCACCCCAGTCGAATTTTATTCACGGAGTCAAACAAAATTACTGCATTTTCACAAAAATTAAAGAGGGATTTTACAGTCAAAGTTGAAACTATGTTACAGGCACATGAAAACACTTTATCTTCATTTGACCGATTATATGTAGAACAATAACTAACAAAGTGATGATAACATCTTGCTGATGCACCAACAGAGGGAATTATAAATGATATTATCATAAAATTATTTTCTCTATGTATTCCATCAACTGACCCAGAAAAAAATTAATTTGGTTCAGTACAAGGAAGGATAACAATAGAACAGGTGGAAACAAAATATATAAAAGCAAATGTTCATATCTCCTGGATGTGCACATTGATAAACATTTTAACTTAAAATCCCATCTACCTATGCTCTGCAATAAACATTAAGATCAAAAAAGGTTCAACGATAACAATTTTGGGAAACATTTTGAGATGTGTAAGAGCCCTGTTACAAAATGGAATTCTCTTCAGAGCTGTTGCTGAAAGTGAGCAATCTGGAGCCCTCTTTGTTGAGCATGTGCTATTTGTTTTAGATAATGCATCCATCCCACAGGGAGTCTTTTACAAGAGAAATTAGAAATAATTTTATTCCCACGCCAATTAAGAGAATAAAAGTTAACTCAGCAGAGCCACCCAGGTTATTGCTCAAGAATAAACAATACATGTTGTGTAACTACAGGTCTGGTGCAAGCCATTCTGTTTAATGCCACTTCTGCAGATTGTGTGTCAGTTTCACTGTTCATTTATTTAAGCAGCTTCCCATTTGGTCTCAAGAGGCTGCGATGACCCTGTTCCAGCCCTTTCCATCACAGAAAAATATGAATCAAACATGGGACATCCATGTTAGTAGTCAGTGATATTAACCTTTAGACCATAGAGCCAGCCTGGTGCTGAAACATATCCTTAGCTTAAGGTTACAGAAGATTGCTGATGCTGATCAGCACCTAACTTAAGAAGCTCACATTAGCCAAACTTATAAAACTAGACATTAAGTTCCTGAGGTACTTGTTATTTGGAATGATCCAAGAGGCACATGTGGCTTATTGAATGCTATGGCCACAGTCAACATTATCTCTTTCATATAAAAAAAGATTTGATACATATAACAACATAAAAATACATAAATATAAAAAGTGCAATATTGAGTGAGCATTATGCCCTTCACAATGCTAAGTGATTATACTGAATAAAAATACAGGAATAAAATAGTTCCTTTTTCTCTTAGTTTAGCTATCATTTTGCTATTTCGTGCAGCTTTTAGTCACCAGAGATTTTTTATTGTTATAGTTTCTTGGAATTGTTTCTAACGGATGAACATACCTCTGCACTGGGCTTTGTTGCAATTCCATCTGTTGATGTTGACTGACTGATGCTTATTAACTGGCTGCTCCCATCCCGTTTCATGTACGACCAACTACCCTTCCTAGAATTATCACTAGGCTGAAAACAATATGTTCACTTGAGACAAATAAAACATCCTTGATTAAAGTCTGAAAATTCATTTTAGTACACTTTACACGACTTAATGAAAACAATAAGTTCAAAGATTATATATTTTGATATTGTGGCTCAGACTAAAAATAATAAATAGCTATCTTAACATCTATAGTGAACAGCTCGCACACATGAATACTATTTGTAAAATGAAACAACAATTGTTTTTATATTTTTACATTAATTACAAGCTTAGATTTGCCTGAGCATCTGGAAGGAAGTCTACACGCGTTATTGCTCTTTGATAAATTTATGATTTTGTACAAGCAGTATTGCATAAGTAGTTAAAGATTTCTTTCTTTCACTTGAAATCACATCATCATTAACCCTTTGACTGCTGGGTATGTGTTAACTCGTCATGCTTCGCCGTTCCTCTGGTGTGCATGACGTGTTGACGCGTACTGTGCCACCGGCCTTTCCATTGCTATGCGCGCCATTGTCACAGCTACACAAACGCGACAGACGTGTAAACACGCAGAGCTGTCTTTCCACCCTGCTTTCCCAGTAGCTGTTCAGTGGTCTGAATATATAGTTCGAGAGTGCATATATGTTTGTTGCTGTGTTCCCTCTTTGCAGAATTCACCTTCGATTCCCGTGTTTTCATCAGTTTTCATGTCATGTCGCCATGGTTGCACAGATAGAGAGACCCTGGATATGCTCACTAAGAGCGACAGTGAGTGTGAACTATCTGATGTTGCTTGCAGTGGTGAGTCTTCAACAGAATCTCAAAGCTGGAGTCCTCAGCCCTTTACATCAGAGGGGAGAGCAAGAATTATAGTCAGCAGTTCCTCTGAATCTGAGGAATCAGAAAGTGACAGTGAAACGGTTCTGAAAAGAGCACACTGAAGTGACACATTTGACTGGAAAGAAACAGATTTCTAGCCGTTAAACCATTACTTTGATGACTAGATACTGACCCAAGCATTCTTCCATTTTTTGTAATAATTATGTCTGAAGAACTGTTGTAATTTACTGCAGGTGAAACAAGTCATTTTTACGTTTACACCAGAGAAAATACTACAAAATCTGTGAATTCTCGACTGTCAAAGTGGAAAGACACTGGATTTGAGGAAATGTATTGTTTTGTTGCTCTTTGCCGTCTAATGACGCAAGTTAAGAAGTTAAAATTAATTGGTTATTGGTCCAGAGATACACGTTTGAACACGCCAGTTTTCAGCAAAATTATGTCCTGAGACCGTTTGACTACTTATGAGCGTGTTACACTTCAGTGAGAACTCTGCAGGGCTGGAGGTGACAGTTTATTCAAGATTAGGACAATTGTTGACAAATATTGTAAGACGTTTCGTAATTCATTTCGGCCACATCACAAGCTTTGTATAGACAAAAGTCTCTTGCTGTTCAAAGGATGATTATCTTTTAAGCAGCTTACTCCAACCAAGCAAAGTAGATTCAGAATGAAGACTTTTGTACTGTGTGACTGTCAGAGTGGGTATATTTTGGATTTTATTATATATACAGGCGCAACAACAGAACTTGGGTTCCACAATTTAGGAAAATGTGGCGACGTAGTGGCAACTCTTATGGGACTGTATTTTGAACAGGGTCATATTTTATATGTTGATAATTGGTACTCCAGCCTGGCCCTGTTCCTCCGGTTTCACAACCATGGAACGGCTACATGTAGCACTGTTCGTAAGAATAGGCGCAACATGCCAAACTGCAGAAGAAATTAAAACAAGGAGAAACTTGAGTTTAAGTCCACTGACAAAATCCTTGCTATCAAGTGGTGCAGTAAGAGAGAGGTGTGCATGTTAACTACAAGTCACACAAAACAAATGGTTGACATAGAGAAGACTGAGAAATACTGGAAAAAATATAAAGAAACCGCAATGTTATTGTAGATTGCAATTTGAGTATGGGTGCAGTTGACCATTGTGACATGTTACTGAGCTCAGTGGGATCAGTGGTACAAGAAATATTTTTTTCACATTCGGGACTTGTGCATCATTCTACATGCTCATGCTCTTTCCCGGTCAGTAACAGGGCGAAAAATGGCAGTCTCAGAGTTTCACCTTTCTCTCGTAAGGGAGAGGTAGAAAAATATGCTACAGAACGGAAAGAAGCTGGTAGGGGAAGGCACTACGAAGATGAGAATCCTCTGTAATTCACAGGGAGACATTTTCCATCTCTTATTGTGAGTGAACATTCGCAGAAAAGTATGCTAATGTGCAGATGTGTGGTTTGCACGAAACAGAAAGTATGCTGGGAAACTAGATACCAATGCAAAACTTGATGTGTTCCATTACGTGTTGTACCCTGCTTTGAGGCTTATCATACAAAGAAACATTACTATTCATTGGGAACTAAATCTGAGAAAATTTATTGACACTTCTAAAAGAATTACTAAAAAAAATCTATTTTTTAATTTGCCAGTGCCTCTCCAAATCCCAGATCGAAAAGAAGGATGGGAAACAGATGTAACAGGTGTAAAGCTATTTAAACACTGCCTGACTGCTTCATATGTAGCAGTTTACTGGCAAATGAATGGACTTGGTGATTGAGATGGCACAATATATGTACTGCAGCAAATGTAATTATGCCAAGTACATTGCACCAGTATAACAAAGCCCACAGTAGGCAAAAAATTCTTGTGCGAGAAAACATGGGAAATTACCAAAGAAAAAGATGAATTAAACAGAATTCTCAGTCACAAAGTAAACAATGATGTTTCTTTAGAATGTCTCAGAATGTCCAGTATGTAATTAATAAAACAGAGCAGTTGAGTGTTTACCTAAATGAAACTAAGCCACACCTCTTCCTAACCAGTGAATTGGGATGCAAAGAAGAGGAAGCATATGGTTACAGGCTAAAAAATTACAAACTTATAAATTGTACTGCAGAAAGACACACAAAAGTGGTAGGGTAGGCATTTATAGTAGAAATGATGTAAAATGTGAAAAAGTGAAATGGATAGATGATCTGAGTACTGAAATGGTATTTGAGATTGCAGCAGTAAACCTAAAGTATGGAAACAACAGCCTTATTACAGCAGCACTGTATAGGTCACCTGGAAGTAACACAGAAGAGTTTCTAAATTGCCCAGAGGACTTGGTGGAGGGGACAGCAGTGTATAAATAACACTTGTTGCTTGTTGGAGACATCAACATAGATTCATTAAATAATAGTGTTAATTATTTGCACTATATGGATGTATTACAGTGTTATAACTTTAAACAAATGAACTCAGAACCTACAAGAGCCACTGCAAATACGAAGACATGTATTGACCATGTTCTCACAAATGTAGGAAAAGAGAAAGTAAATGAAAACGCCTTAGAAAACTACATTTGTGATTACAGAGCTCTTACCATGGAAATTGATGTAGGGAACATAGATGTAACTGAAAGTGATACAGTTATATATAAAAGAAAATTTGATTATTCTAAGCTTAAGATGGCACTAGGGAATAAAAAATGGGAACCAGTGTACAATGCAACTGAAGTGAATGAAAAATGGGAATATTTCTGTAAGTCATTCAGTAACACTTTAAATGAAACCTGTCCTTTAGTTAAAAAAGTAAATAAAGCTGTAAACCATAAAGCCGAGAATCTCCCTTCTGAAATTATTGAACTGAGGGAGAAAATGAAAGATTGCTATATACTTTTTTTAGAGATACTAAACTACAATATTTCTCAACAAAATATAAACTTCTCAGAAAAACATAATGAGAGTCCTTGACTAACCTAAAAGCACAGAAATATACCTCTGAAATAAGGAACTCTAGCTGTATCAGTAACACTGCCTGGAAAATAATGCATAAAGAAAGTGGGAAACAGAATTTTGTGAACACAGCAACATAACATTAAAAGAAAATGGTGAAGAAATAAATGACCCAAAAGAAGTGCGTGAGAAATTTATACAAAAGTTCAGTACAGTTGCTACAAATGAAGTTTATGTCAAGCCACAAAATTTTAGTCTTGGAAAATCTAGCCAGTCCTTTTATATCCACAGCATTACTGAGAGGGACGTCCTAGCAATCATATCAGCACTTCGACCGAAAATGTCTCATGGCTGGGATGACATTTCACCTACAGTGCCAAAGGAATGCAGGGCTGAATTAGTGAAACCCCTGACTCACTTGATAAATACCTCCCTCAGTAATGGTGTATTCCCTGACCTTTTGAAAATTACTGAAATTATACCAGTGCATAAAAAGGGATTAAAAACTGACACTAAAAACTACAGGCCAATATCATTAACCTCAGAACTAGGCAAATTGTTAGAGAGAGTAATACTAAATCAAGTTGAATCATATTTCACCAAACACAATCTGTTAAATGACCTACAACATGGATTTAGAAAAGGGAGATCTACTACAACAGCAGTAGCATCTTTTATACATGAAATATTAAATAAGCTGGACAAAAGTGACAAGGTAATAGGCACTTTCCTAGATATGAGTATAGCCTTTGATACTGTGAATCATACCATTCTTCTGTGTAAGGTTGAGAGGACTAGCCTTAAAACTACTTACCTCCTATTTGAAAGACAGGAAACAGTGTGTAAAGCTAACTTATAAAAATAATGAGCTGTTTCTAACAACCAAATCAACCTTCAGGACACTTCAATGTGGCGTGCCTCAAGGAAGCATACTAGGGCCTTTTCTGTTCCCTGTGTATGTAAATAACTTATTTGAACTCCAAAATTGCATGGTTGTAAGCTATGCCGATAACATATCCTTTATCAGCTGTGGCAGTGATATGCAGTCTGCAGCTAACAGTACTGAGATCAGTTTCAATACCCTGTCCGCATACCTTACAGCAAACAAGCTTCTTGTAAATAAAGACAAAACGGTAATAATGAAGTTCATCCTCAGTTATAATACTGTATTTACATCCCCATTGGGTGTTGCATATACAAATTCACATAAATTTTTGGGCATCATTGTTGATGAACACTTATCATGGAAAGAACATGTAGATAATATATGCAAGAAAATCAGTAGAAATGTGTATCTACTGAAACAGGTCTCAGCCTTCTTGGACCATGATACTTTAAGGCAAATATATTTTGGGTTGATTCATCTGCACCTTCAGTATGGTATTGAGATATGGGGTGGGGCATCAGCAGTTCATATAGATAGACTTTTTAGATCACAAAAAAAGGCAGTAAGAATGGTAGCCAAGGTAATGAAGACAGAGCCTTGTAGAGACATCTTTAGAAAATATAAAATTCTTACGGTGTATTCCATGTATATACTGCAAACAGCCATGTTCGTGAAACAAAATCCCGAATTTAATATGACAAACAGTAACGTACACAACTATGATACATGGGGAAGGGCACATTTTCATAGAATTGTCACCAATAAAAAGGCAACGGACCACAGCCCACATAGAATGGGAGCAATTTTCTACAATGCACTATCCTGTGAACTCAAGAAAGCAAATCTAAATATGCTAAAGAGTAGACTGAAGCAATTATTAATAGAGAAGTGTTGTTACTCTATAGAGGACTTTAAGTTGTAGTGCCATCTTGGAAAACACTGTATATAGACAATGTCTCCGATCTATCAGTGGTATGAAAGAATGTAGTTATACACTGTATTATGTGTACTGTACTATTATAAATATAAGATAAATTGTGTTACACTATAGAGGAATCTAGTTGTAATGCCCTTTTGAAAAATAGTGTGTTATGATGTTATGAAAGAATGTAAATATTTTACTGTATATGTGTAATGTAAGCTAAATTTTCCTGACAATGGCCGAAAAATTTTTGTTATATAGACAGAAAATAAATAAATATTGTTGTGCTATCAATCTATTACACTCTAAATTTCATTTTCATCATGCATTCACTCTACCAGATATGCGAAGCCAAAGTTTACATTGTTTTTGGGCCTGATTTTCACGTCCAACTTTCATTCCAATTATACAACTTGGTATGTTTTATAGACCATAGTTTTTCGCAAAATCAGGATGAAAACATGGCATTTTTGACATTTTTACAAAATCTTCTATTTCGCACTAAATTCATTCAGTACTGGAAAGTGCTAGAGAAATGAAACTTTATATTTAAGAGCCTTGTGTTGTTAGGTTACTACATGCCAAGTTTCATGTTTGTCATAGCATTAGATCAGGAGATGCAAGAAGCAAAAGTTCGAAATTTTTTCAGGTACCTATTTTTTTGGCCGATTTACCTACAATTTTCTGGTTCAATATAGCTCGTAAAATTCTTGTCATTATTATCCTTAAGAGAACGCATAGAGTTGTACAAGATGGCCAATTTTTATTTCTTTACAAAAAGTATTGCCTGAGATGTTACAGTTCAAAGTCGCCAAAAATTCATGCTGGCTCTGTGCAAGTCATAATCAGCTGAGAAGTATTCAGCACAGGGTGGGTTGGGCAGCATGGGCCGCTCCGTTCCTGGCAGCGGCACCAAGGGACAGGCATGCAGCGCAGGTAGCCAGATTACGCCGCAGGTCGCAGCGCCTCAGCACACCAAGCATATGGTGCGCCTCCAGCAATCAAAGGGTTAAAATAAAGAATAAAAACATATTATTATTATCATTATTATTATTATACATTATTCAGCATCACCACAAAAATATATACTTCCATACAATATAATGAAGTTTGCAACATCTACCTAGCACTCTTAAGCACCACTTCCTCTCCACCACCTTCCTCTTTCATTTGCCTCAAATCTATTCTTGTAATATTTCATCTTTCAAATTACAATTACCATCTAATCTTCTAACACCATTTCCATCTCTATGATTCTTTCATCACAACACACCTATTCTACATCTACATTTACATCTATACTCTGAAAACCATCAAAGTGCTTGAAGAGGGTATGTCCCTTTGTATCAGTTATTAGGATTTCTTCCCGTTCCATTAACATATGGAGCAGGGGAAGAATGATCGACTGAGTGTCTCTGTGCGTGCATTCTAATCTTATCCTCATGATCCCTATGTGAACAATACATACAGGTTTTAGTATATTCCTAAGAGTCATCATTTAAAGCCAGTTCTTGAAACTTTGTTAATAGATTTTCTTGGGATAGTTTATGTATCTCAACACACACCCATGGATCAAACCTGTGACCATTCATGCTGCCCTCCTCTGTATACATTCCCTTGTTAGTTCTATTTGGTATGGGTTCCACACACTTGTGCAATATTTTAGAATATTCTATTAAATGTTTCCAATTCAACAAGTACATGTGAGGTATTTTTACCTATTTTCATTAGTCTGCAATGGCACACATAATAATCAGTGTATCAAAATTCTGTAAACAGTTAACATTTGTTAGTCTTTGTTCTCCACTACTGAGTTCCCTACTTCTGTTCTTGACACCATGTACCCCACTAGTCTATTTTGTCTACCAATATTTGGGAAGCACACCCACTGGAAGTCATATACTTACATTACTAATAACCCATACACCACCTCTTCCAAACTGCATAAGATTCAAGCTTGGCCTGAATGCTTGTGTCAATGCGAACAGTGTCACCAAATTTCTTTTGGCTCAATAAAAATTCAAAAGTGTTTGTAACATTCGATTATCTTTTGCATTTTGGCTCTGATTACTATTCTTTTCTATTACTCTATTCGATTCTGTTATTTTGAGATATGCACGAGAGATTATTGAATACAGCAGGCAAGTTGAGTTATTTATGTTGAACAACAGATTTCTAACTTTTATCACAAAATGAAATCTAAGAGCAAAAATTTCTAAATGCTCTAAAACTGATGACAGCAAAATAATACTGACATACAACATTAATATTATTATGATAATAATAATTCCACATGGCTCAACAGAGTAGAACAAGTCTTTCCATTTGCTGCCACATCAACAGCTTGTGTGTCCTTAAGCTATCTTAGTAACACTACTGGGGAAAGCAGACCTACATTTTAATGTAGATGCAAGCCATGTGTCATTCCTGGCAAATTTTTGCATTATTGATAGGCGAAGGCTAGGTTAATGGAAGACTGGAATATTCCGTGGTTGGGCCACAATTCGGTCCCATGGCCTTTCACTTTCTAGGCCCATACTTTACCACTAGACCACTCAGCCGCATATTATTATTATGAAAACAACAAGCTACACACCTGTCTTCTCTTCATTCCAGTCTTTTTGAGTAATAATTCATCAACCATAGCCTGAAGGCACACAGACATCAGAATTGCTTGCTCACTTGCAATTGTAATCCACTGGAGCTTGTCCTTTGACATAAGATATTCAAATGAAAGCTCCAACTGTGGCTGTGAGTTGTCTGAGGTACTGCTACTATTACTGTGAACGCTGCTGCCTTCACCATGCTGAAAATGAAATGCAGTGTTAACTGCATAATTGTAACAATAATAACACCAGCACAATAATGATGAAAAAGCAGTGTTAACTGTATAATTGTAACAATAATAACACCAGCGCAATAATGATGAAAAAACAGCATATTCCTTACATGAATCTGTAACTATACTGTACCGTGCTTTATGTCTCAGACAGACACACACACACACACACACACACACACACACACACACACACACACACACACAGAGAGAGAGAGAGAGAGAGAGAAAATAAAAAGGAAGAGTTGTGTCCAACATAAACTAAAGTTGGTGGATGAGTTCCTACATCTGAAAAACAACATTTATTCAAATTTTAAGCCAATCACATAAGAAGGGCACTATCAGCACCATTATGAGGATGCTTGTGAACATTAGTTGCCTTTGAGACTGGACATGATAAATTGATGTTAGTCAAGAATGACTTTAAGGAGACAAATGTGCCATTATCAACACCTCACTGAGTTGAAATGAGGCCTTGTAACAGGGCTACAAGAATCTGAATGTTCCTTCTATGATATTGCAGAAAGACATGGCAGGAATGTAGCTACCATAAGTGACTGCTGACAGCAGTGGTTATGAGAATGTATGGTCACGAGAAGACTAGGCTCCAGATGGCAATGTGACACTATTGAGAGAGAAGACCATTATGTTTTGCATATGGCTCTGGTGCATTGTACTGCATCTGCAGGAGAAATCTGAGCATCAGTTAGCACCACCATAACACAATAAACTGTTACAGATTGGTTACTTCAAGGATGCCTGGGAGTCACACCCCTGTAGCGTGTGTTCCACTGACCCCAAACCAACACCATTTGCGACTTAAATGGTTCAAGCAAAAGATTATTGGAGGGCAGGATGCAGGTCTGCTGTGTTTCCTGATAAAAGCTGGTTCTGCTTCATTGCCAATGATGGCCGTGTGAGGGTCAGAAAGAGGCCAGTTGAGGGCCTGCAACCAACCTGTCTGCATGCTACACACACTAGGCCTACACCTAGAGTTATGGTCTGGGATGTAATTTAATATGACAGCAAGACCACTGGTGGTTATCCCACACAACTGGCTGCAAAATTTTACATCAATCTGGTGATTTGACCTGTCGTGTTGCCACTCATGAGCAGAATTCCATGGTGTGTTTTCCAACATGATAGCACTTGCCCAAATGCCGCTGTTGTAATACAACGTGCTCTACTACACAAATGTACAAGGTCTGTTCAAAAAATTCCAGAACATCCATAATTTTGCACCATGCTCTACTACACAAATGTACAAGGTCTGTTCAAAAAATTCCAGAACATCCGTAATTTTGCACCAATGGTGTGTTGGAGTGAAATGCGGTTGGCATCCCTGCATATGCCTGTGTTTAATGCCAGAGGCTTTATTGTTGTATTCTGTTAGTAACTGTTCAGTGCTGTATTGAGGAGAAGCTGTGTCACAAAGTTTGCAAATTTTGAGATGGCAGAGTTAGAGGAGCAGCACGTCTCCATTAAATTTAAATAAACTCAAGAAAACCTTTATAGGGACTCCGCAAAGGATGCAGGAACCTATGGTGATGAGTGCTTAAGCTGTACTTGGTGTTACAAATGGGTCACACAGTTTAAAAATGGCCAGACAGAAATTAAAAATGACCTCATTCAGAATTCCCTCAGACATCCACTGACAATGCTCGTGTCAGGTATGTCAATGAAATTGTGCATGCCAATTGAAGACTGACAGTCTGAGAAATTGAAGAAGAATGTAACATCTCAGTTGGATCATGTCATGAAATCCTGACAAAGCATCTTGAAATGCATCATGTTGCTGCCAAGTATGTCCCCTGGCTCTTGAGTCAAGACCATAAAGACCTTCACCCCCCAATCTGTGAAGAGCTTTTGGACTGCGCAAGTGAGAATGAGATGTTCCTTAAGAGAATCATAACTGGCGATGAGACGTGGGTCTACAGTTATGATGTTGAGAGCAAGGTTCAATCTTCACGATGGGTTGGGAAAGGTTCTCCAAGCCAGAAAATCTAGTCAGATCAGGTCAAATGTCAAAGCCATGCTGATAGTTTTCTTTGAATTTGAAGAATTAGTTCATCATGAATTCATGCTACAGGGATAAACTGTTAATCGATGATTCTATCGGGCCGTGTTGTGACACCTGTGAAAACCTGTGAGAAGGAAACGGCCTGAAATGTGGCAAAGACAATTTGTGGCTCTTGCTTCACGATAACACACCCGCACACTCATCCTAGTTGGTGCATGAATATTTCACAAAAAACAAAATCACTGTGCTGCCTCAATCCTCCGTACTCTCCAAACCTGTCCCATGCAGACTCTTTTTTTATTTCCAAAGTTGAAAACCCAGTTGAAAGGACGAAGATTTGCAACAGAAGGTGAGACAAAAAAAATTCAAAGGTGGTGCTTCTTGGAAGTGGAAACAACGTTAGGAACAGTGTATCAATAGTGGAGGAGAGTATCTGCAAGAGGACTGAGCACAATAAATAACAGGTACATGCAGAAAAAATTTGTGGACCAAGTTCCAGAATTTTTTTGAACAGACCTCATAATCCTGAAATTTCATTACTCTACATTAATTATTATTTAGTGTTGCAATTTTTATTTCCATCAGTATACATACATGTGTGTGTGTGTGTAAAACAGGAGAATATCTTTCAAGTTTAGGCTTAAATTTCAGTTTGGTTAATAAGAGCACAGCTTCCTTCCAGAATGAAACTGTAAACAGACATTAAAATACGTGGTACTTTTTTTATGATGCTTGGAATTTCATGTTTCCAATGCAAACAGTTTTCCTCAGAAAGTTATTAAATTTTAAAGATTTGTCACTTTATTTAAGATGATTTCCAATTGTTTAGTACATGTACTTCATAATGTTAATCCTTCATTGCCTAAGACGTCTGATTTCCATATCACATTTATGTCAGCTCATCTCTCTTTCACGGTTGTACGCACATAGTAGCATGTTTTAATTGACTTGTAATAGCCAATGTGGCACCTAGCTCAGTTAATTAATTGAACCATTTACACATAAAGGAGCCCCACACTATTAATTATTCCATAAATTCAAGCAGAAATGTGCCTTTAATACACAACAGATGGGTATACCAGGAACAGAGCTGGAAGAAGAAAAGAAGGATGGAAGGTAAGAAATTAGGGTTTAATGTTCTGATTACGATAAAGTCATTACAGATGGACTGGAAGAGCATACCAGTACGCTGAAAGGATGGATGGTCTAAAATAACAACTTGATGACAGAAAGAATAAGAATAAACAAAAAAAAAGAATG
The DNA here is from genome assembly GCF_023864275.1 of Schistocerca cancellata. Taxonomy (NCBI): domain Eukaryota; kingdom Metazoa; phylum Arthropoda; class Insecta; order Orthoptera; family Acrididae; genus Schistocerca; species Schistocerca cancellata. The sequence continues at coordinate 453,505,679 of NC_064626.1, read as the reverse complement.
AGAGAAAAAGAAAAATGTACATGGTGTTCGGAAATTCCCATTACAAACTTCTAGGACTTGCAGAGGGGAATGAGTACATAATATTTTGAATAGGAACACATGCCTGAAAATGCACTGTTTCCATTCTATGATGGTTTCATTTCATATGTTTATTGCATTCACTTCTGCTTGATGAACTGAATTACGCTCGGTGCAGTATAGTTATTAGGTAATAATCCAAAAGGAAACACAACGAAACATCCACTTATCATGGTCAGTGCAATGTTTAATTTGGGAGACTCCTGTAGTGACAGAAGAAGATCTGCTGACATGAGTTCTGGCTGCTGCACTAGAAATTGAAGAGGCACAAGATGGGATGGAGAGTGTGTACCAGAATATGCTTCAGAGGTACAATGTTTGTAACAATGCTGGAGGGCACCACATTGAAACACTGTTGTCACACACCAATACTGTTCTGTATGTACAGTACACCAGATTGGTTTTTGCTCAGGAATACAGTAAACACGTAATGTTTTACTGTTAATACAAATAAATGTGCTGAAGTGAGCAATGGATTTTTCGTTATGTTTCCTTTTGAATTGCTACCCAAGAACTGTACTGCATCAAGCCAAAGTCAATTCCTTAAGCAGAAGGGATGAGTTCAACATCTGAATTGCAAATGTCACTAAACGAAACAGTACATTTCTGGGAATGGTTTCCTATTCAAAATATTATGTACTCACTCCCGCCTACAAGTCCTAGGAATTTGTAATGGAAATTTCTGAACACCCTGTAGAAAGAAGGTTGAAAGGTATTATTCTATGCCAGAATTAGTAGGAGAGGGTGGAGAGGGCAGCAAGTTGAAATGACCAGTTGTCTGCCTGTATAGCTTAAAAATTTAATGTTACCTATGGAGAGGCCAATGACAGCACAGGTCATAGGTTAAAATTGCTCAATGACAACAAAAGAACAAAATAGCCTGTAATCTATTCTGAGTGACAGTACAGAGACTGGAGGGGTATAAGGCTACATGGATCAACCATTTTTTTCCAACCGGAAACTGACTATAATAATACTCTGCTAGCATATTATAGCATGTCTAAATATAGAAACAGAAGTAAGCTTGAATAAAAAGTGGAAATTGTTGAAATAGATGTTCTTCATGAATCTGCACATGAGGACAACAGAAATACAGGAAATCACTCTGACCGAATGAAGAAGAAGTGTCAACGGGTAAAGGAAACTACTTAGTATTTCATTGGGTGGAAAAGTTATTAAATGAAGATGCAAAACAGATCGGTGCTAGGATGGACACCGACTGAATGGAGATTTTAGCGTTATGGGCAAAACTGCAAATTCAGAAGGAGCAGATCCTTTTCAAGCAAAATTAAAGAAATAATTACAGTACTCTTTAAAGTCTCCATTATCCTCAGTTTTTTCTAATTGTAATATCAGTGATTATCTGGGACCACTGTAACAAAAGGAAGGCAAGTAGTGACTCATAGCACCTTCACATCAAAATCTTAAGTGACTAATGATGTTAAACAGTTAATGATAAGAAAGTAGAGCAAACAGAGGCTCTTACAAATTATAGCTTTTACTGTTTTCTTAAAGAGAGAGTCCTGCAGTTGCCAATGGTTTTCAGAAGGTGGTAAAACATTTGTAAACTAAATGGTCTTTCCAAAAATATTGTTGTGTATAGGGTATTCAAAGTTTTCTCATTCCTGAATCACTAATCTGTAAAATATTTTAAATCTATAAAAATGAATTATACAGAAAATAAGTGCTGAAGTAAGAAAAATTCAATTAAGAACATTTTCAAAATACCAGGAAACAGAAAGGATGGCCAGTACCTACCACCAAGTGGCGAAATTCCATATCTGAAAGCAAAAGAAAACTATCTAGCGTTCAGAGTTTTCAGTTTCATTCCTCATGGAGAATGATTGGTTGGGAAGTTTGGAAAGGATGAAGGACTCACTCAGATATTACACTGAGAGGGACAAATGTCTGCTCTTGTACTCACATCTCCAAAAGTATCCAGACACCTGGCTGAAAATGATTTACAAGTTCATGGCGCCCTCCATTGGTAATGCTGGAATTCAATATGGTGTTGGCCCACCCTGAGCCTTGATGACAGCTTCCACTCTTGCAGGCATACGTTCAATCACGTGCTGGAAAGATTCTTGGGAAATGGCAGCCCATTCTTCATGCAGTGCTGCACTGACGAGAGGTACCAATGTCGGTCGGTGAGGCCCAACACGAAGTCGGCGTTCCAAAACATCCCAAAGGTGCTCTGTACTATTCAGGTCAGGATTCTGTGCAGGCCAGTCCATTAGAGGGATGTTATTCTCGTGTAACCACTCCGCCACAGGCCATGCATTACGAACAGGTGCTCGATCGTGTTGAAAGATGCAATTGCCATCCCCGAATTGCTCTTCAACAGTGGGAAGCAAGAAGGTGCTTAAAACATCAATGTAGGCTTGTGCTGTGATAGTGCCATGCAAAACAACAATGGGTGCAAGCCCCCTCCATTTAAAACAACACCACAACATAACACCACCGCCTCCGAATTTTACTGTTGGCACAACACATGCTGATACATAACGTTCACTGGGCATTCGCCATACCCACACCCTGCCATCGGATTGCCACATTGTGTACTGAGATTTGTCACTCGACACAACATTTTTCCACTGTTCAATCATCCAATGTTTACACTCCTTACACCAAGCGAGGCATCGTTTGGCATCTATTGTCGTGATGTGTGACTTATGAGCAGTCGCTCGACCATGAAATCCAAGTTTTCTCATCTCCTGACATCTATCATAGTACTTGCAGTGGATCCTGATGCAGTCTGGAATTACTGTGTGATGGTCTGGAATGATGTCTGCCTATTACACATTACGACCTCCTTCAACTGTCAGCAGTCTCTGTCAGTCAACAGATGAGGTCGGCCTGTACAGCTTTGTGCTGTACATGTCCCTCCACGTTTTCACTTCACTATCAGTTGGAAACAGTGGACCTAGGAATGTTTAGGAGTGTGGGAATCTCATGGACAGATGTATGACACAAGTGACACCCAATCACCTGACCACATTTGAAGTCCATGAGTTCCGCAGAGTGCCCCATTCTGCTCTCTCACAGTATCTAATGACTCCTGAGGTCTCTGATATGGAGTACCTGGCAGTAGGTGGCAGCACAATGCACCTAATAAGAAAAACATATGTTTTTGGGGGTGTGCAGATACTTTTGATCACACAGTGTAGAAATTAGCAACTATGGCCTGTTCTGGTAATATGTTGGCCATAGCTCTGAACTTAAGTTGCACATCTTCCACGTCTCCACTGTTATTTCAGTGATCATAAACATTAGCACCTTCACACTGTGTCAAACTTGTTTCTATCAAGTATGATACGAAAATTTCTCCTTGCAGTTCTCTCTTTGTCAGTCATTTGTGACTGTCCAGATGTATCAGCGATCTTGGATTTCAGTCCTCCATGTTGTATCTATCTGGGATTTGTGCTATACATACAGTGCTTCATTTAGCTTAATATACCAGTTGTTATTAACTGGATTTAAGCCATAAATTTCTTTCTTCAGTCTTGTAATACATTTTTCCTTAACACTTTAAGTGACAAATTAATTAACTTGTAGGAAAAGATACATTGCTACTTACCATAAAGGTGACACACTAAGCTGCAGATAGGCACAATTAAGAGACGCTTACACATAAGCTTTCAGCCACAGCCTCCATCAGAAAGGCTGTGGCTGAAAGCTTATGTGTGTCTTTTAATTGTGCCTGTCTGCAACTTATCACGTCATTTTTACAGTAAGTAGCAATCTTTTCTCACATTGTTGATATCCCTACCTGGAGTTTCCATTGTTTGAAATTAATTAATTTAATGGTGTCTAACATAAATATGTTCTTACAAATCATCTTGATGAGCACTTCTCCAGTCGTGTTGTGAGGGGTGTTTTCAGAAAACCACTACTTCTACAAAGCCCCTAGTTATACAACTCCTTCAATTTATCCCAGTCTTCTTCCATGCTTGTGCATTCTGCAGATGCAAGTAAGTTGCTCCAGTAGTGAACACTTTCATCTTTTCTGTGTTATTTTGTCTGAGACACATTCCCATAACTTCTTATGGTAATGAATTTGTGCTGAAAGTAGCCATGTTTTTAATGTTCTGTATTGTATTTTTTCTTGATTCAGATTGCTGACTTTTGCATTTCAATAATCTTTAGCAAATTGTGTCTCCTGGGTCCATGACTTGTTATTTACTGATACTCCAAAATAATGTGGTCACAGTTTGAAGCAGTTGAGATAACATTTATTACAAACTGAGTACATATAATAACTAGCCAATACAGAAGTTCTCATTCATAACAATCTTAAGTAAGAAAAATTTATTCCCATGCACTAACAGTAGTTTGTAAGGTGAGAGACCGATTAAAAAATGGACACTCACAAAAAAGTCTTCTTGGCATTACAAGAAATGTTAAGTAAAGCTGTGCCCATTTTGTAACTGGTATTATTAGTTTCAATAAGAGCACACATACATGCACAATTCCAAGTACTATGCTAAAGAATATTTTAATTTTACCTTGTTCCAAAACTTACATTATGCAACGTGGTTATACGCCAACATCTCATACGAGTAACTTTGAAACTGCCTTCTCTCATATCTTGACCATCTGAGAGTCTAACTCTTAAATTAAGTTCACGGTTTCCTGCACTAACCAATACACGAGATCCAGGCTTTGGATAATCACAAATGCATGGTCGAAATTGCAAGAATCCATAATATTTCAGAGTACGTGCCAGCTCCAAATACTGCATAAAAAGAAATAAAGCAAAAGTAATTCTTTTTTTTAAAGTGTTACTCTTCAACATTATCACAGCTACACAAAAATTTGCAACTACATACTGTGATGTGATGTCATTTACTACACAGCTGCAAACCATTATGGTACTATTATTTGTTTAAACTGTTATATTACCTGTATACATAGGAAGAAAGATCTCAAGTCTACTAATACTCCAAATCAAACCAACACCATATTTCGTTGATTGTAAAATATTCTTGTTAAGGATGTGTACAGTGAATACAAACGAGTGTAAGATTTGGAGGAATGAAATGATACACTAAATTAGAGGGTCGACAGCCTGGTCCCTACTGCCCACTAGTGGGCATTCCATATTTCATGGAGGGTAATAGGTGGTTTTAAATAGGTGGTTTTAAAAACATTTTCATTAAGTTTCACAAAATTTTGATGTAATGACTTTGGTTGGTAATCATTATTACATGCTTTAACTTGCTGTAACACAGCTTTATAATTTTTATAAACCAAAGTTATTTCCCTACTTCGTAAATCACCATTACTGTGGAATCAGTGGGTGGTTAGAAAATTTTACTGTTAATAGAGATACAAAAGTGGGTTTAAGGTAAAAAATGTTGACTACCCCTGCTCTAAATCAACTCACTCATTCATTCTTACATTCATGCACAGATTTCTGTAAATCCCACCATGAAGGAGAGTCCTAGAGATGCTATGCTCCAACAGGCAGAAGCAGCCACCTCCATAAAGTATGCATTGTACTAATCTATTCATACTGACAATTGTAAGAATTACTTATGAATTACTTTCTACATGTTTGAAAGCTTTTTGGGCATTGAATTACGTGGTAGTGTGGAAACTGCAGAATGAGACAGCTGTTAGTTTCCTAGAGGTGCAGCTATAGGGAGATGTAGTGGCTTACCAATTTACTGTACATGTTGATTTGCTAGAACAGTAGCTTGTTTCTCTAGCAGGGAAATCTAGTCGTAAATGTTTCTTGCAATCGTGTTATAGCTCTGCTTGCACACTGGTTACCTGTCACTCATTCTGCTCCACTGCAGCTGCTTAATGCCAAAGTTCAAAATACTGTAGGGAGGAGCAAGTAAAAGGTGTGTTCATTATGTTGGTGAAGTGACAACTGACAGTGTGGAACCTCTAGGAGTGCCACAGAATGACAATCATATTACAATATTCAAGAGTCAAAGAACGAGAACTGGTAAGTATCCTTATATGAGCCCATTTGACTAAATTTTATACAAGGTACATGAAAGCATAGGGGATTTCTTTGTGATATTATTTACACAAATTAATTTTGTTGCAGAAATCATAGACAACTTCACAAATGAAGGTGTGCCAGTTATAGAACAAAACAATGGACTGACATTTGATGTTTCCTTACACGATGATGATGATGATGATGATGATGATGATGCCCTTTCACTACAGTCACATTCATCAAACAGCTTCATTGGTACAATAGGGCAATGATGAGAAAGGAAGTGTTGATGAAGCTTGCTTAGAAGATGTAATATTGTTGGATACCACTTTGGCCCTGTCCATAACAGAGATGTAGATAAAATGAAACGTCATCTTTTGGAAAAGTGGAAAGAAGGAAAATCTGTCTTTCAGGACAATCAAGAGTAACTTTAATACATGAAATACAAGAGAGGCTACCACTGACCCATAGCAGACTGATGTGTGGTGCACAGGAAAACTTAATAAAGAATCTACAAAAAAAAGGAATTAAAGCAACTAAAACTATTTATTACATATTTGTTTTATGTTTAAATATGGATCACACATGTAGTACTGCTTTCAATTAAGCATACTGTTATGTTCGATGTGCAAAATGCCTGGCAGCCAGAAACATAGTGGAATGAGGAGCATTGCTGCAGCTACGTAAGTCACTGTTTGAGTAGAGATCACTGCACATGTCAAAGTAATCTCACCTTATCCTCCACTGTGCACGGTTTACACTGATAAGGCTTGATGTTTCACAGCTTCCCACAAGTGAAAGTCTATAAGGACTAGATCTGCAGAGCATGAGGGGAACTTGGTAGGCCCTCTTTGTCCAATCCAATGACCCTGCAGGTTGTCACCCAGGAAAGCTCATACAGCTTGCTCATAGGAGACCCCTCTTCATCAGCTCCATAAAGCACACATAGAGCTGGTAAAATTAATTTGCATAACATTTCCAAGTTGGCTGTATATTTTATTCATTGAAAATTTTCAGGTACACTTCACCAATGCCAAATACCGTCAATGAAGAAGGGTCTACAGAGCCCTTACACAATAGTCCACACCACACATGAATGCCTGGTAGACTAACCAACTTATCTGCATGAACACATAAATCACGTGCAATAATCATAGGACGTATACTTTCCACTTAGCAGCTTTTACAATTTACTGTACTGCTAATCCTCATTTCACATTTCATGTGCACATTGCATAGCAGACTTCTGTGGAGAAGTAACAAATTTTTTCAACACGAAAGCTAATGAAGCAGAACTTCAAGCTTATATGGTCTTCTCAATCTTCCTTTGTAAATATCACAAATCACTGATGCACCTCAAACTTATCTGTATTGCATTCAATTGGTACACAGTTTGGCAGTTCTGTTTCAAACTCTTGTCTCCATTGACATTGCACCTCAACAGCATTATCAAATTTCAGAAATCAATTCAGAATGTATTTTCACAGCTTGAATGTCAAGTGTGCTCAAGCCCTGTCATTTTCTCACTATTTTGATTAAAGTACCAACATCTGTTGAGCCAAAGACCATATTGCAACATAAGTGTAATTCAAATCAAGTGATAATACAGATATCTCAGTACAGTCTGACAAAGTGTGAACACACTGTTTTGGCAGATTCTGTAGGAAACTATATTCACTAGCTTTTGAGCTCTCTGGCCCTTCTTCTAGTAGTCAGTACATGCATTCCCACACACAACCACACAGACACCCAAGCACATGCCTCCACGACGATGGCAACACTGACTGGAGGACTGTCAAAACAAAAAGTAAATATGCTGAAAAGCAGGGTGTGCATAAACAGTAGTTTTTGAATGTCAATACAATTTGTCTAACTAAATTTGTGGGAAGAATCTACGACAGTATGCCAACTAGAAAGACATTTTTATTATTCTTTTGCTGAGCAGCTGAGATTTAATATATTTATTCTTTGCTAGTTTTAGTTTTGACAGTGCTCTGTTATCGTTTCTGTTATCAAGTTGTTGAACTGAGTTTCTGAGAGAAATAAATAGTTATTGTGCATCTACAGAGATAATGCCAGAAAAGCAAGACAAAATGGAAAAGTCAAGCATGGCTGGAAGTGAGTGATTTACTTCATGTTATGAAGAAAAACACAATCAGATAGAACAATAAATTTGACAGCTACAGGGACAGTTGGAGAAACAAATTAAAAATTTGCAAATGAAAATTACAGATCAGGACAACAACACTTCACACCTATGTGGTTGCTGGCCCATGAATTTCAGGACAACAAGACTTCACACCTATGTGGTCGCTGGCCCATGAATTTCAGGACAACAACACTTCACATCTATGTGGTCACCGGCCCATGAATTAAGACACAAGTACAAAAATTCCTACCAGAGAAGCCCAAGCTATGGGTTATCATGTTGGATCTAATATTCACACAGAACAATGTTACAGAAGATCACATTAAGTTTGTGGTGGCTGTCAACAGCCTGGACGCACCAGCGGTAGAGACAGTGGCAGATGTGATATTCAAATCACCCACACAAGACACGTACCGACTCTTGAGAGACTTGGTAAGACAACTTCTACGCAAATCCATACAGTAACAGATACAGCAGGTCCTGCACACTGAAGTTATTGGTGATGGGACCCCTTCTGAGTTTTCATGACATCTCCAAAGTATCGTAGAGGAGAAGATGATGTCCAATGACACACTAAGGTATATATGGCTCACACAGCTGCCACTGTCAGTAAAAACGATGAGAGTCATTTGTAGCACTGATGACATCACCTCTGTGATGTCGGTGGCAGACACAGTACACAAAACTGTGGGACAAGAAGGTGCAGCAGTGATAACGCAAGGTGTGGATGACGACCGCAAGAGGTAGGCTGCAGCTACAAGCAAGTACTGAGAGGGAACGTATGCGCAAATGCGCAACTCCATCATCTGAAGCTACAGACTGATGCAATGCAGAAGCAGCTGTCAACACTAGTGGCGAAGAAGCAGGGATCCGCCAGACGAAAGAGGTAGGTACCAGGGGACAAGATGAATAGATATGTTGGTGCCATCAACAGTTTAGCAAAAGAGCTATGAGGTATAATTCGCCTTGGCTGTTCCCAAACGAGCTCAGCCACCAACAACAGGCACAGCAGCAGGCCACGTTTTCTGAAAGTTACCAAGACATAAATGAGGAGATGACCACTACAACCGTAGTAGCTGAGCGTAAGGTTACAGGAGACGAACAAGTTTCTGCATCCATGGTCAGACTAATTATGTGGCAAAGTTTAGACTGAACTGAGCAAACAAAGATAAAATGTTTGCTTACTTACATTGTCCCAGAACCTTTAGGTAATACAAGCAAACTGGTGTTACCTAGTTGACCCAGGCTTAGACACCAGTGCGCTCCCGTATAAACACAATAAAGTGGAAATAGTGGGTGCAGCACTTCATCTAACTGCTACAACAACTCACCAATTAAGACATATGGTGAACAATAAGTAACAGTTCATCGAGGGTTCAGTGAAAGATTTAGATGGAAGTTCATAGTAGCAGAAGTGCATGAGCCAATGCTGCATGCAGACTTTATCCACCACCACTAACTACAGATACAGCTGAACACAGTGCAAATGAGATGGAACACTGAGGTAACGATGGGTAGAGTTGCAAGCAATGCTGTCAATTTAGGCAATAAAGCAGTTTCACTGCAGCTAAGTCATAAGGTACTTCATGTTGTTGTTGTGGTCTTCAGTCCTGAGACTGGTTTGATGCACCTCTCCATGCTACTCTATCCTGTGCAAGCTGCTTTATCTCCCAATACCTACTGCAACCTACATCCTTCTGAATCTGTTTAGTGTATTCATCTCTTGGTCTCCCTCTACGATTTTTACCCTCCACGCTGCCCTCCAATACTAAAATGGTGATACCTTGATGCCTCAGAACATGTCCTACCAACCGATCCCTTCTTCTAGTCAAGTTGTGCCACAAACTTCTCTTCTCCCCAATCCTATTCAATACCTCCTCATTAGTTATATGATCTACCCATCTAATCTTCTGTAGCACCACATTTCAAAAGCTTCTATTCTCTTCTTGTCCAAACTATTTATCGTCCATGTTTCACTTCCATACGTGGCTACACTCCATACAAATACTTTCAGAAACGACTTCCTGACACTTAAATCTATACTCGATGTTAACAAATTTCTCTTCTTCAGAAACGCTTTCCTTGCCATTGCCAGTCTACATTTTATATCCTCTCTACATCGAACATCATCAGTTATTTTGCTCCCCAAATAGCAAAACTCATTTACTACCTTAAGTTTCTCATTTCCTAATCTAATTCCCTCAGCATCACCCGACTTAACTAGACTACATTCCATTATCCTCATTTTGCTTTTGTTGATTTTCATCTTATATACTCCTTTCAAGACACTATCCATTCCGTTCAACTGCTCTTCCAGGTCCTTTGCTGTTTCTGACAGAATTACACTGTCATCGGTGAACCTCAAAGTTTTTATTTCTTCTCCATGGATTTTAATACCTACTCCGAATTTTTCTTTTGTTTCCTTCACTGCTTGCTCAATACACAGATTGCATGACATCGGGGACAGGCTACAACCCTGTCTCGCTCCCTTCTCAACCACTGCTTCCCTTTCATGCCCCTCAAACTCTTACAACTGCCATCTGGTTTCTGTACAAATTGTAAATAGCTTTTCCCTCCCTGTATTTTACCCCTGCCACCTTCAGAATTTGAAAGAGAGTATTCCAGTCATCCTTGTCAAAAGCTTTCTCTAGGTCTACAAATGCTAGAAATGTAGGTTTGCCTTTCCTTAATCTAGCTTCTAAGGTAAGTCGTGGGGTCAGTACTGCCTCACGTGTTCCAATATTCCTACGGAATCCAAACTGATCTTCCCCGAGGTCAGCTTCTACCAGTTTTTCCATTCATCTGTAAAGAATTCGCGTCAGTTTTTGCATCCGTGACTTATTAAACTGATTGTTCGGTAATTTTCACATCTGTCAGCACCTGCTTTCTTTGGGATTGGAATTATTATATTCTTCTTGAAGTCTGAGGGTATTTCACCTGTCTCATACATCTTGCTCACCAGATGGTAGAGTTTTGTCAGGACTGGCTCTCCCAAGGCCGTCAGTAGTTCTAATGGAATGTTGTCTACTCCCGGGGCCTTGTTTCGACTCAGGTCTTTCAGTGCTCTGTCAAACTCTTCACACAGTATCGTATCTCCCATTTCATCTTCATCTACATCCTCTTCCATTTCCATAATATTGTCCTCAAGTACATCGCCCTTGTATAGATCCTCTATATACTCCTTCCACCTTTCTGCTTTCCCTTCTTTTCTTAGAACTGGGTTTCCATCTGAGCTCTTGAAATTCATACAAGTGACTCTCTTTTCTCCAAAGGTCTCTTTAATTTTCCTGTAGGCAGTATCTATCTTACCCCTAGCGAGATAAGCCTCTACATCCTTACATTTGTCCTCTAGCCATCCCTGCTTAGCCATTTTGCACTTCCTGTCGATCTCATTTTTGTGACGTCTGTATTCCTTTTTGCCTGCTTAATTTACTGCATTTTAATATTTTCTCCTTTCGTCAATTAAGTTCAATATTTCTTCTGTTACCCAAGGAGTTCTACTAGCCCTCGTCTTTTTACCTACTTGGTCCTCTGCTGCCTTCACTACTTCATCCCTCAGAGCTACCCATTCTTCTTCTACTGTATTTCTTTCCCCCATTCCTGTCAATTGATCCCATATGCTCTCCCTGAAACTCTGTACAACCTCTGGTTCTTTCAGCTTATCCAGGTCCCATCTCCTTAAATTCCCACCTTTTTGCAGTTTCTTCAGTTTTAATCTACTTCATAACAAAGTACATTACATTACAACTACTGGAGGTCAACTAGTTTTTCAAAAGCCGAGATGAATGGTGCCCGAATGGTTTGCAGAGGTGTAGGCAAAGTTTCATAGCATGTTAGAAGTGGGCACTGTATGGAGATCAGATAGCCCATGGGTATCATCTTGCACTTGGTCAAGGACAGACTTGGAGGCCTTGCAGAGATTACTGTGTGCTAAATGAAATTACAGTCCATGACCACTATTCTGTTCCCAATCTACTGGATTTTACATATGTTTAGCCAGAACCTCAGTTTTCAGTGTGGTAGACTGCAAAAAGGCATACAACCAGATGCCAGTGGCTGGAGCAGTCATTCCCAAGACCATTGTCGTAAACCCTTTCAGCGTCTGAGTTTCCCAGCATGCCGTTCAGTCTAAAAATGCAGCCCAGTCTTGGCAAAGATTCACTGAGGAAGTATTGATGGGAATAGATTTTTGTTTTGCATACCTGGCAATATATTGATATTTTCACAGACAGCCGAATTACACAAAGACTACCTCAAGACAGTGTCTGAGAGAATCCTTTAGCATGAGCTAGTAACAAATAAAGCTAAATGTGTCCTCCAGCAGAAGCAAACAACATTCTTAGGGCATGAAGTATCAGCTTCGGGTATCTATCCTCTCGAAGAAAAAGTGAAGACCATTAAAAACATCCCAAGGCCAACAACTTATCATCAGTTAAGGACATTCCTGGGGATCATCAACTTCTACAGGCACCATTTAACTGGGGCAGCAGAGATGCAGGCACCACTCACTGCTGCACAACAGGTAACAACTCTACTGACAAATATGAGGTGTGATTGGAAAGTTTTAAGAATCATCCGCTACTACGTATTGGTTTGGCGGGCAGGTACATGGAGGGTGGGGAGTGAGTCATTGCCTTATCCTTGAATGCCCTCTGACAGTAAACTGTGTTTCCTTTATTCATTTTGTTGTGGCAGCTGCTTTAGTATGTGTCTGTTTGGGCTTGTTGCCAGATTCTGTCTGTGCGAAAATGGACGTAAATACGGAGCAACGAGTTTGTGTGAAATTTTATTTTAAAACCAGTAAATCAGTTCCTAAGACTTATGAACTATTAAAAACAGCTTTTGGAGAGAATTGTATGAGCCAGTCAAATGTTTTTGTATGGTTCAACAGATACAAAAGTGGCCGCGAATCATCTGAAGATGAACCACGGTCTGGCTGTCCTTCCACCCCAAAAACGAATCAAAATGTTGTGAAAGTTCACAACTTAGTGCACTCTGACCATAGACTTTCAATTAGAGAGATTGTTCATGAACTTAATTTAAATTTCTATGCAGTTCAGTCAATTTTAGCTGAAGATCTGAACATGTGCTGAGTGTCCGCAAAATTCATTCCAAAAGTGTTGTCAAGTGACCAAGACAATACCGACTTGAATTGTGCCAAGAACTGATTAATCAGACTAAAAATGACCCAGATTTGTTAAATAGGGTAATTACAGATGACTAATCATGGGTTTATGGATAAGATCCTGAAACCAAAGTGCAGTTTTCGCAGTGGAAGCCTCCAGGTTCACCACGACCGAAAAAAGCACGACGAGTCGGTCGAAGGTAAAGACAATGTTGGTGTCCCCCCCCCCCCCTCCCCCCCGATTCTACTGGTATTGTGCATCATGAAGGACATGGAGAACAGACAATTAACCAGGAATACTACAAATGTGTCCTTGAGCGTTTGTGCGGAAAGGTGTGGAAGAAAAGTCCTGCATTGTGGAAAGACAGGAGTTGAGTGCTACACCATGACAACGCTCTGGCTCATCGTGTCTTCTCCATCATTGAATTTTTGACCAAATTCAAAATTCCTGTGCTTCCACAACTGCCATATTCCCCTGATTTGGCCCCTGCAGACTTCTAGCTGTTTCCTAAACTTAAATTTTCACTGAAAGAGAAGCAATTTGACTCGATTGAAGACATCCAGGCAAATACGGAGAGCGTCCATAACACACTTCAGGAAAACAATTTCCAGGAATGTTTCCAAAAGTGGAAACACCATAGGAGTCGGTGTGTTCAGTCAAAAGGGGACTATTTTGAAGGAAATGCATCACAATAGCTTGTAAGTACCACCATTGTACAATTACAAGCCCCAACTTTCCAATCATACCTCGTACACCCTGCCTTCGATGCCGGCCATTCAACAGGCCTTTCAGCAGGTAAGAACCAGCTTACACAGAGCAATCCTTTTGGCACACCCTGTTCATAACGTGCAACTGTAGTGGACACTAGGCAGTCTGACATTGTGGTAGACCTGCATCAAAAGGTTGAGAGCATTTGGAAACCTTAAGGGTTTTTCTCAGTAAAGCTTTCAAAAGCAGAAGCTAAGTGGAATTCATATCAGATGGAGCTGCTGGCCATTTATGAAGCTCGGCCATATACTGTTTATACCAATCATAAGCCCATTAACTTTACCTTTCAGGGAAGGAAATAAGGTTTTTCTCCATGGAAATTCTGCCAGCTGAACTTCATTGAGCAGCCTATCATTGATATTAAGCACATAAAAGGGCCAGATAATATAGCGTCAGATTTTTTTTTCTCATGGATTGGCAATATTTATACATCAGTAGATAACAATCAGCTACAAACAGAGTGAGCCATGGACGAACAGCTACAGAAGTTACTGCAGGACAAAATGATGCCCCTTAAATGCAATCAAGTGTGAATGCTAAGCAATAAGGGACTTATTTGGGTTTATATGTCCAAAAACCACCCAAGACTGTTTGTGACTACAAGGATGCAATGCTTGGTGTTTGACAGTATTCACAACCTCACACATTCCAGCGCTAACACATCCACCAAATTGCTGATGGGAGAAATTAGTGTGGCCTGGTATAAAAAAAAGACTGTCACACGCTGGTGAGGACGTGCCCAGGCTGTCAAAGGTGTAAAGTAGGTAGACAACTGCCGAAGACCATAGGAGACTTCCCGAAAATGACAAATCAATTCTTCCATGTGCACATCAACCTTTAAGGTTCACTGCTGCCATCTGAGGGACATCATCATTTGTTCGCAGCAATTGACAGAATATACACACTGGTCAGAGGGAGTGCCTATTTAAGACACATCAGCAGAAACTACAGCAATGGACCTCTTAAACAATCGGTGTCACGATTTGGATGTCAAGCTCATGTCACCACTGACCAAGAGCGACAGTCAGAATTGTGCTATTCCTACAGCTATCTAAATTATCTGAACACCACATGATCAACTACCATCCATCAAGCATTGAGATGGTCAAGAGAAGGCACAGGACATTAAAAACTGCACTTAGGTGCCACAATAGCTCATGGATGACTGCCTTATCAATGGTATTGTTAAGTGCTGTGGACAGCCTCAGCATAGGGGTCTCAACTGCTGAAACAATTTACAAGGAAATGTTGGACCTACCCACAGAATTTTTCATAGCATAACAGATCAATAAGTCACCAGAGCCACTGTAATTAAATTAATTTGTGATAAGGTCCTTTGGGACCAAACTGCTGAGGTCATTGGTTCCTAGGCTTACACACCACTTAATCTAACTTACACTAACTTACGCTAAGGAAAAAACACACATCCATACCTCTGACGGAAGGAGCCACACAAACCATGGCAAGGCACCTCAGACCACATGATAGCCACTGTATATACTGTAGCAGATTAGAAGGCACATAGTTACACTGAGTGCTCCCACAGCCTCATGACACAGTGAAAGAAAAGTGTTCGTATACAAGGACATTGCAGTGTGCTTACATGTTATGTTACGAACGGATATGGTATGCACACAATTACAGTCACCTTATTTGGGACCTTTCTGGATACCAAAGTGCAACAAACATAAAGTACAATACCACACAGTGATATGCCACTGATAATGCCTTAGGAGTGAGTGGAGGCGGCTTATGTGCTCAATTCACAAGCACCTGTACAATGACAGGGCCAGGGGATGGCTACACCAAATACAGTAGCTCAATCTGAAATGGGTACAGGGCAACTTACAGAAGTGACACCATTGGCATAACCAGCGAACCCAGAAGAAGAGCAATGAACACCAGTGACTTTCACAAGGGCAGGTCAGCAGGTTCAACACAAGTACTAAAACTTATCAGGAGCTCCACTATAATGAAGGGGAAGGAGGGGAGGGGAGGGGGGCTGTATGGGAAGTGCCTGCTACAGAAAATGACTACCGTATTTACTCGAATCTAAGCCGCACTCAAATCTAAGCCGCACCTGAAAAATGAGACTCGAAATAAAGGAAAAAAAAATTTCCCGAATCTAAGCCGCACCTAAAATTTGAGACTCGAAATTCAAGGGGAGAGAAATGTTTTAGGCCGCACCTCCAAATCGAAACAAAGTTCGTCCATTGTAATATGAGACACAATTTAGGTCAAATGAACGACGATACAGCTACAGTAGTTTGATTCGAGTCATAATCTTAGCAGTTAAGCTTTACCAGGTAGCCATTGCTATGCGTCACGCGCTCCGTCCTTATTTATATGGGTACCCTTCCTTTTTCACGTGCTTCATCTGGTTTGAATCGATTGTTTATTTTGCTTTGATCTAATAAGTGCCGTTTTTCTTTGTTATAGGTGTTTACGTCATTCTAAGCTGAAAATGCATTACTGTACTGTGTCATGCATTGTTCGTCGCATTCTGATAGTGCATGTTTACGGCCTGTCGCCGCTCACGGCATGGCTTGCTTTTGTACGCGCTACCGCCGCCTACAATTTAAAAAAAAAGAAAAAGAGAGGAATCGTCTCATTAGCGAAACAATGGCAAGAGACTGCTATTTGTTGTTACTTACACTGCTGCTTTCTTTCATAATAATCAACAAGAACCAAATAATAGACTGCGTATGATAGAACATGTTCTGAACGAGAGTTAGGCGAAAATTTTTCTCTGTTTGAAAATCTTTGCAGCCGCTTCTTTAGTACATCAAATTCTGTACAGAAATTAGAGTCATCTTAGATTTAAAAATCTAGTCAGTTGCCGTGCTTCATTTCTGACTGTATCACTATTAGGCATAAGAATAATACGAATATAAACATGACACGATACATATATTCTTCCGTGTTTGCTGTTGTCTCACTCTAGTTTCGTAGTTTATTAGGCAGACAGGATTTAAATGAGATATTGGCAAACACGAAAGAATACATGGCAAAACGTTTATATTCGTATTATTCTCATGGTGAAGAGAATACTGCATGTGAGACACATTTCATCAGGTTCCTTTTAGCAACCATCTCTTCTCACAGGTAGGAAAAAAATTCAGAACGTAGAGTTGGCAATATTGACAAACATCCCAAACAATATTGCCAGTCAGATTTTCGTAGTACATTGAAATTCTGCTACATTTGAAGATGAACAATACAGAATCTGTATTTACTTCGTTGGATAATGTATGAAAATGCAGTGGTCAAAACTCGGGGCGGTGAAGAAAAGCTAGTCTTCCACCTTTTTTTAAAAAATTTATTTACTGACGCAGAGGTTTTGGCGCCAGTATTTATCTTTGTGCCTACAAAGCATGCCTGTGTAGCGCTACATATATTCGACAGCAGAAGTCAGTTGTGGCGGCACCTACCAACATTTTTCAGAACTTCCGATTGCTTTGCGCTCGATTCTAAGCCGCAGGCGGTTTTTTGGATTACAAAAACCGGAAAAAAGTGCGGCTTAGATTCGAGTAAATACGGTAGAAAGCCATTTTTAGAATTCTTTGGTAGTTTTAGTTTTAGTTTTGAGAGTTCTCTGATATTGATTCCCTTGTCAAACTGTTGAACTGAAATTTTGGGAGAAATAAATAGTTATTGCAGTCTTTCTATGCAGTTGAGAGAGTGCAATGAGTTTTACCTATAAATTTGATAATGGACACAAAGGAACGATGACAATCTATAACATTAATGTACAGTGTCAAGCTGCAGTGGAGGTAGCACTAAAACATTTTAAAGGCAAGAAAAACACAGTATTTTGTTTTGAATAATAATCCATGTTACTACAACTAAAAAGCTAGGTAACAAGACAGCTATATTTACTGCATGTGAAGAGCTTGTTGCTGACACCAGTGTCATTATAGAAATGGTTGGTAGACAGGATGTGTACAATACGAATAAGAGCAAGCTTAATTTAGAAACTGTGTCTGATCAATCTCTTGCCAAAAAGGGACGAAAGATGTTAACACAGTCGTACATTCCATCAATAACATGACACGAAGCCACACAATAATGCTAATGATATCTGCACATAGACACTTGCTGTCACCTCTGTTTACATTTTAAAAGACCCAACTGGCACAGCTGAGCTGTGAGTCAAGCAAGGTTTCTTCCAGGCAGGCAATAATTTAGCAATTGTGCTTTTAAGCTTCTTTCACAAACACGTTACTTTAAGTGAAAAGAGGTAAGTAATATGAGTACATAATATGTCAAACACACGCAAATTTTTCATCTAAAATGACATGCATTCTCAAATAAGATTTCAAAACTAGTTGAGCAGACTTGACTGCTCCCCCCCGTCCCACTCTCACCCTTTGTTCCTCACCTTCAACATCCTGCAAAGAGAAGATTCTGGTTGTCATTTGTTGCATCCTGTTGTACAATACTTTGTCTCTGAGCTTTAGGCAGCTGCAGTGGGGTGGAGGGAGTGTCAAATGAGCAATGTAGCTGGATGTTTGAAAATTGTACATTCTGAATGTCAAAACTGCATAATATCATGAATATGTCCCAAATTTTCACATGGGATTGACTGCTGAGCTTGATAGTTGACAAGTGTGCTTTTCCCCCCTTAAGATATGAGGTCAGGTTAGTGATGTTCCCTTGTGAATTCAAATATTCTGATAAACTGTATGAGCAGTGGCTAAAAAGGCATATTTTTACTTGGTTTTTCAATATTTGTGGAATCTCAGTTTTCTGCTACTAACTGTTAAGTTACTCGACTGGTGATAAGAATGACATATGCAGTTCTATCAGCAAGAAAGTTCGGAATCCAATCACAAGTCTGGTCTTATATTCAGTAAGCTTGTATTTTGTTCACTAAACGAATGTGTGGAACTGTACAGAATGCCTTCCAAAGTCAAGGAACACAGCTGCCATCTTTGTCCTTTGAAGTCTATGTGGATAAACAGCTCAAGATGAGTTTCACAAGGTCTTTGCTAGCAGAGCTCATGTTGATATGCAACTTGTAACTAACATAGCAATTAAAACATGTTTCTGAAGCATGTCAAAGTAAAATGTATGTGGTAATGAATTACCTCTTTCTTGGCTCCTCTGGCCTGCAATGATGCCAAATGCTTTTGTGTCTCCTTTGAACTCAAAATCCATCCCTTTTCGACATCTGCTACTGTCTGTACGTACAAAAGATTCAGAGCCACCTTGTCCGACATAAGCTCAATGTCATAACTAGGATCCCAGTAACTGGAAGAGACAGAGAGCCATAAATTACAAATAAGTCACAGAATAATTAGTGTGTGACAGTGTAACATAGATGTGCATTTAACACAGATGTATCTCTCTCTCTGTCTCTCTCTCTCTGTCTCTGTCTCTGTCTCTCTCTCTCTGTCTCTCTCTCTCTCTCTCTCTCTCTCTCTCTCTCTCTCTCTCACACACACACACACACACACACACACACACACACACACACACAGTATGTCTACAATGTGCTGGCTGAATAAACATTATTTACATTATATCAGAACTTTCCATTGCCATACTTATAACACTGGTAGTTGTGTTTTGTCATGATTCAAGACATATAATAAAAGAAACATTCCTGAAAAATAATCTGCCAAAATTCCATTTTCATATTCTTCAGCATTCAAATAGCTAATTAAACTATTTTATCATTCGGCCACATCACCAACATCAAAATTATTTATTTTGTCACTCCACTTGCAAAGTACTCTTAGAAAGTGCACCCACAACATTTCAAAAAATAAGATGAACAACAGACTGTAGAACAATACTTTACTCAGACTCTTTTAACAGACAGATAAAGCTGAAATTATAAGACAACATTCAATACAAACAAACAAACAAAAAAAATTTAGAATCCAAGTTCAGAGAATATGTTAACTTCCGTTACAATGTACACTAATAATAAATACAGTTCATATGTGTGTGTGTGGGGAGGGGGGGGGGGGAGGGGGGCATATGTTACATACTAATATTTATCTCCTTTCTGTAATAGATATCAGTAAACCAAATATTGCATTACCTTTTTCTGAGAACAAGACGATGAACACCCTGGATGGATTTCTGTGATATGTACGGTGACTCAAAATCCTGAAGTTTCCGCAATACTGGAATCAAAATAATGTACAATAAGCCTTTTTATTTACTTTTGATGGTACCTGCAATATTTAAGCCTAGTGGAAATTTTACTTTGAGTGTTCAAAGTGATATATACAAGAGAGACTGACTTACCTGTGACATCTCCATCATCTTCACGTTTGATGAGAAACAATGAGAAGTAGTAGACATATTCACTTGGGAGGTTTATTTGCTGGCAAACTTTCTAAAAAATGCAAAACAGAGTATATTAATACCTGGAATACTATCAATAAGTTTACCAATTAAAACTAACATATCAAACTCTAACTACCTGATGCTGAAAACCAAATGTAGGCATAAAATTGCATAAGGTTGCCATTATTTGAAAATCACAGTTCTTTTAATACAAGATATGGTTTCACTGGACACACAGACTGACAATGAATAATAAAACTGAGATGATGATCTAAACATCAGACGAACAGCTCACATTTCACAGGTAAGAGACTGGTTCTACCTCCCAATAAAACAGAGTCTATCCAGTTCCTTATGAACAATTCTATCTGCACTGACATTCTTACAATCTTTGTACAGTTAGTGAAGCCAGAAGACATTTGATTTCTGGGACTGAGGTCAAATACCCATGGAAGGCACATATTCAAGATGTTACTCATAAGCTGAATGCAGCTCTGTTACTACTATTTGTAGAATATTGTCCATTGCTAGTATCACTGACACACTGAAACTTGCTTTCTTATCAATTTTTATCTCTTAAGGTCACCTGGAATTAAATTTAGTTACAACTCTCTTAGGTATGGTGAATATTTTTAGCCCAAGAACATGGCATCTGAACCACACAATATTAATTCATGAAGTTCACATGGGTTTCTATTAAGTATCTGGAGATTTTTAAAATGACCAATACATCTCCTTGCTTGTGATGACAATGTGTGTCTGATTAAAAGAAACTGCAGCAGGCATTCAGTGAATACAAAGCAGACAATCAATATTTATATATCAAGCACCTCTTTAACCACTGAAAAAAAAAGAAAGCTATGCGGCTCTTTGAGACATACATCTTCAACTGTTTTTTACAAGAATTCTAGGGTCTTAGTAACACGCCAAATGCTGTAATCGCTCAGACTTTCTTGGCATGACTGATTAATGGTGTGCTTCTGAGTAAACAGCTGAGATGTTAATTCCATTTCATGCACAATATTTTGACAGGCAACACAGTCTTCTTCATGTGGTGAAAGTTTTGCTGTAATGTGTACTTGCTGCTTGGACTGCAACTAGACTGCACTATTGTTGGTCCTGTATTGCCAGTTACAGCTAAGTTCAACTCCTAATGCCCACTGTACCATTTTGTACTCTTCTGTTTTTCAAAGACTGTACTGATATTCACTGAAAAGTGTTTGCCAGCTCTGTTGGGTTTGTGGCAGCTGAGATCTTAATAAATTGCGACTGAGACCCCCAACCTTATTTAAATTGATAGCTCATTCTCTGTTTATTAGAATTTCCAAAAATTTTATTTCAGCAGGTTCTTTAATTAAGCTGTCCCAGAAACATGGTGTTTACATCACCATACTGGCCTCCTCATGTTTCATCATATTCATGGTAGTGCTCAGCAACAGCAGAGTAGCTTGGTTGTTTCAGTCAGGTGTGTCGCTGATGTTCCTTGGATCTCTCCTCGACTCTTCTAATGGTTGCCCCATGTAAAACATGACAATTTTGCATGGAACGCCTAATACACTCAGCTTCGAAGGCCTAGATTGTCTTTAACGTTATGAAGAATATTTTTTATGTTTTTTAATGGCGGAAAAATAAACTGAAACCCAGTTTCTGTAGAAGCTTGCCAATCTTTCTGCATACTGGGCCAGCATAAAGTAGATAGCTGCTTCTTGGCTTCTCTTTCTGTCTCAGTTTCAAATTCTTTCCCAGCTGTTCTTGATATTGGCTGTTAACTCCTGCTCAGTTTAATGATCTGAGTATCATTCCTTCATAACACAATTTATAGATGTAATTATTTGGTAAGACTGCATTGTGGATTCCTAGCAGTATACAGTGGTTTGTTGCATAACAGTTTTCTGGTGGCCGTAAGTATGTGATCAGTTCTGTGCTGTGAAGATGACATGTGCAAATCAAACGTTGTAAAGCTATCACTTATAGATAATAGTATATCTTACTTGCTTGAATGTATTTTTCTAATAAAGCTCGCCGTTCTTCCAGCTGGCTGGATGATAATGGTAGAAGTTTTTTTGGTGGAAATGTTGGTAAATTATTCACCCCAAATTCCTTTTTCAGTTGCTCATGAAGGTTGTGCAACTGGCGATATCGTACTGAACAAATCATTTGGTAAGACTCTCCTTGTCTGATGAAAGTGTTCAAGCTCTATGTACCAGAGTCTTTATCATCAAACTTCCTTATGACAGATAATGATATCCCAATGTTTGAAGATACAGGTCACATCCATCATGAATTTTATATTGTGATGGATGGAATTAAATGTTCTAGGAACTCTTCAAGCTTCTCTGTTCCATATGACCACATCACAAATGTATTGTTCACACATCTATAGAAAAACATTGGTATGAAAAGGTGGATTCTCGTACCTTTGTTTCGAAGTGTTCTATGTATATATTTGCCATGACACGCAATAACAGACTACAGAGTACACATTGTCATGCTATCGGTTTGCACATAGTATTTGCCATCAAAGAGGACATAAGCTGACGTCAGAGCATGCCTAGAACTTTCAGCTAGACAATCGTCAAATCTTTATGTGATTATTCCGAGGATTCATGAAGTGAAACTCTTATAAAGAGGAATGCTACACTGAAACTGACCATAATATCAATACCCTGGAGTCACAGCTGACTGAGATGGCGTACAAAGTGAGCCAAGTTTCAAATGTGGTGTCCGCACTTTTCTAAATATTTGTTGAAAATGTTTTTCAAGTATTTTTCCATTTAGTACATAGATGCACCAATATTAACTATGTCTTAGAGGAATATCTTCCTTGTGTACTTTTTTACCACTGGATTTTAACTTGGAATCAAGCCTGTTGCCAAGCAACTGGAAAGCTGTCACCACAGTCTCGTGCAGGATCTATTCAGAGACTGAGCTGATGTTACCAAAGCCTCAGCCCTGGCACAATAGTTGCAGTCACGAATGATGGCGGTCAAGTTTAGGCTTGTTCTGTGCACCTACATCACTCATGTTCTGACAGCCAATGAGCATTTAGTATGTTCTGAGCACCCTGCTGTGAATGCTGTAGCTAGTGCAAGTATTAAATGTGATCATAGGGAGTTGTTTTGTGAATTTCGATTCCATTTGTTGCAAGTTGTCATTGCTGATTCGTGGTGGTAAGTGATAAATTCTGCATAAGTAAGTGAGAGACATAATTTGCAGAATATACTCTTTCTTCAAGAGGAAAACACGTGCATGCATGTACTGCAACTGACACTTGGAATTGTCAACTGTGCAGTCCCCATTTGCACCTCAACATGCGTGAACTGCCATCATTCATGGATCATACTATAGGACAGGGGTAGTTACCACATGTCCAGCATTGATGCTAGTGCCAGGACTGGAAAATTGTCAACACAGCAAAGTACTGGGGCCAGACCGTTGCAAAGGCGACCTCGATTACCACACATCTGAACCTGGCAGTGCGCCGAATATTCTGCTTATGTGAGGAAGAATGATGTCCTGTCATAACAGGCATGGGACAAGCAGCCACACTACCACCCTTCCAGTTGTACAGTGTCTGTCATTGCCTGCAGTTGGCTCTGAGAAGTACTTCCTGACAGTAATCAACCTGGTGAGGGACACCCCACACACTGCTACTGGATGCTGTCCCTGCTAACAGTGGAACTACAGGCTGCATTTAGTCCTGATGCTGCCAGGGGCTGAACTGGTGCCTTCCAGCTGTGGACCTTTGGCTAGCTGATTTCTACTGACTTCAGGGTGCCTATCTGGGTGTTCATAGCTTGCGCCTGGGTCTGACTTGTTGCTGAGTCACTGCCTGCCCTGCCTGTGTGCACGCTGCTACTGCAGGCTTGCATTTGGGGGGGGTCTTTGGGTTGTCTCCACATTTACATGCTTTCTGCCCTGAATCACATGTCTGCGCCACACAAAACATCTGACTTACTAGGGAGCTCCCTGTTGCTGTTTGTTGGCCTCCTGCCTGGGCTTCATGGGACACTACATTTGCCAAGGTGTTGATAACATAAAATCATCATCACCGCCATCTGCTGGCATGGCGACTATGGGCACTGGCAGTCTCACAAGGCTGTGTGCTGAGATAAGTGCACATCATTGTCCAGGGCTAGACTGTGTCCCTGGGCACTGACCACAGCAAGACGACGTTTCAGCTACTATACAGTAAGCAATGAATAAATGAACTATTGTCTTCTCATTGTTTCTATGACTTTACAACAGCCATACACCTGGCTCTTCATACCTGCTTCCCCACAAAACATCACAATCTAAAATAGTGTCACTAACATGCAAGTCATCCTGCCACCTGCTACAGAACCTTAGGAAAGCCATATAGTCCAGGTGGCACAGCTGCTCATGTTCTAAGACCATTAAAGACTTACATGGCAAGCCTGACTCATTGAGAAGAGTCATCACTTTCCTCTCAATTTGCAGTGACTGCCACTTCACGTCACAGTTGGATATGAGAACCAAATCAGACCGAGTAGTGACAGCACTATGTTTAGCTACAGCCACAACATGCCGGGAAGACTCGCCGGCTGGCCTACAGGCTGACTTTGATATGGCCAATACAGGGCAAACCATCACGATCTGAAAGTGAGTCTCACCTTCAGCCACCATTATGCTCATAAAGGCACAAATCTACAGGTGGCCTTATTTAAATGAGCAGCAGGCCACTACAGCCAGTTCATCTTGCTTTGCTGTGCTATGCTACTACCAGCCCCACAATTGAGAGTTATGACCAGACTGTCTGGCAACTGTTGTTGGAATGGACTTTGACTTCTTAACTGGACTTGTATTGGTGTGGTGTGAGTAATAAACGTGTGTCATTAACTGATTCTGTGTTCTATCAGTCATACCATAGTTTCATTCATAGGACTGACATCTTCATACCTGTTTGTAATGTTAAAGATAATATAGGTCTCCAAAAACTGAGCGAGTACCACATTCCATGCAAATGTGGCATGTCCTATGGTGAGCTGACTATTAGAGGAGAGATGCAAGGAACATCAATGACACACCTGAATGAAACAACCACGCAAATCAGCTATTGCCAGGCACTTCTTCAAATATAACCATGACTTGAAATGTGAGGAGACCAGTATCAAGGCCAAATGATACTGACCAGCCGCCGTGTCATCCTCAGCCCACAGGCGTCACTGGATGCAGATATGGAGGGGCATGTGGTCAGCACACCATTCTCCTGGCCATGTGTCAGTTTATGAGACCGGAGCTGCTATTTCTCAATCAAGGCCAGATGGTCTCCCATCGAAGTGCTAGCCCAGCCCGACAGTGCTTAACTTTGGCGAGCTGACAGGAACCAGCGTTACCACTGCGGCAAGGCCATTGGCATGTCAATTATATGGGACAGTGTAATTAAGGAGTCTATTGAAATAAAAATGTTGGAAAATCTAAAACAGGGAAAGAGTTTTCAATTTAAACAAGGCTTCAGTTCCATAATTCTACTTGTTAAAAACTCATCTCCCATCACACCCATCAGTGCTGTGAAACTCTAGGAGAATGTGTGTTTCAGAAAATATTAGTTAGGGCTCAGAAAAACAAAATAACATCAAATGATGTAATGTGTGTCGGGAGTTAAACATAGCTACAAGTAGCATCACAGGATCAACAATAGGTCACAGTCTAGTTGGACTCCAGGCAGCAGGTACGCATAGCAGAAGAACTTGCAGGATCTGTGTCAGTCATCGAAATATTGTCCATAATATGGAAACAAAAGAATCGGCTGTATATACAGAAGCACATAATTAATACCACATGCTTTCATGTTTCTACCTCCTTTTCCTGTAGGAATATCATAGGTTCATTTAAATTTGCTATGGCAGATGAAATTTGTTGAAACAGGGAATAATGGCTCATGCTATTTATTATAAGTGCTGCAGATTTCTGTGAGTGTTATTACTATTGTAAATCCCTAATGTGCAACAGGAAATACAAAATCTGTTTGTTTAAAGAGGATGGAGTCTCATTAACCAAAGTCAGTCATTCTGATTTTCAGCTGTCTCTGCTAACAGGTTCTCCTTCCTCAACCATAATTAACACTGGAAATGAACTATATTCCATACATTGTATGTTTATTATTATTGTTGTTGTGTTATTGTTGTTGTTGTTGTTGTTGTCGGCACCAATATTATTTTTGTTTTGGAATTTTGAAGTCCATGATTTATTACTCTGATTCATTTTATGTCAATGAGTGCTGTATGTGTTATAACATATACTATTGTGTCATTGAAAAAGATGTCCAACTGAATAAATATTAAATGAATAAATTCATATCTGCCAAGTTTGTACAGACTCAGTGCCCTGTAATGTTACAACAGTGGTGTTGAGCACATCTAAGGACAAAATATGGCATCTTAATTTGTTAACCTCATTATCAGCAGAAATAGTTTCTCATTTGCATGAGTAGATTTACACCTCCAAACACACATCTCAATGAAACATAATTTTTCAGGCAAAAACTAATGTTTTACCATGACTTAATATCAATTTACACTCTCTTAATATGCAGAACCCAATATAGTCCTTGGCAAAGTGTTTCATGATGATTAGCTAGTAAACAGCTGTGTAGAGTGTACAAAATGACTGTACATGAATAACAAGGTGTATTTGTTTTTGTGGTTAGCACAGAAAGAGGTCAAGTACGGACATAATTTCTTGAGAAATGGGAAAGTGTATGAATGAGTCAAATATTAAGAAACATAAGACACAATGTAAGCAACAGTACCATGTTTGCAAAGTGCACAATCTATTTCAAAAGGCTTTTCACTGTTAATGAAATTGCTTCAGAATTCAACACGAGCCATATATCTGTATATAGTTACATCCAGATGACCTTGGCTACATGCACCAAGAGGGCTGTACAGTAATAATAAGTGTTGCGCAGCAAACAATCTCCCAAGAAAAATTGTTCCATTATGCATAGAAAAAATATGCTTTTCTCTGTTTAATTATAACAGGATACAAGTCATAGGCGCATCACTACTAAACACAAATTAGACAAATAATGGAGTAGAAGCACCCTCTACCTCTGCTCCAGTGGCAGAGTTATGATGACTACTTTTTGGAAAAGGCTCAAACTGTTACTATTTCTCTGCACACCTTTGCAAAAATATTACAATAAAATTACTTTTATTTAATTCTTACGATCAAATTTCATAAGGAAACAGAAAATCAGTGAAATATCCCATTATGGAAAATTTAAGTTTGGGAGCAAGTAAAGACAATCATTCACAATGCAGATAATGAAACCCTCATTCAACCAAGACTTGAGTATTGTTCAGCAGTACGGTATCTCTGTCCAATAGGACTGATAGAAGAAATAAGAGATGATCCAATGAAGAGTAATGTGCTGTGTTACATGTTCATTTTGTAAGCATAAAAATGTCGCAGAGACAATCAACTACGTCCACTGGCAAACACTGCTAGAGAGACATTCTCCATCATAGAGTGATTTACTCTTGAAGTTTGGAGAACATACACACCTAGAAGAGTCAAACAAATATACTGCTTCTTCCTACGTACCAGATCTGTTTAAAAAATTCCAGAACTTTGTCCACAAAATTTTTCTATGCTTACCTTTTACTTATTATGCATGGTCTCTTTCAAAATATTCTCCTCCACAATTGATACACCACTCCCAATGCCATTTCCACTTCTGGAAGCAGTCTTCATATGCCTCCCACTGCACCGCGCGAAAGTCCACCTGCGAATTTTCTTTTATCTTGCCTATTGCTGCAAATCTTCGCCCATTCAACGGGGATTTTCAACTTTGGAAACAAAGAAAACAGTTTGCAGGGACCAGATCTGGAGAATATGGAGGATGAGGCAGCACAGTGATTTCATTTTTTGTGCAACAGTCACCCACTAACTGGGATGAGTGTGCGAGTACAGTATCATAATGCAAGAGGCACGAATTGCCTTCGCCACATTTCAGATCATTCCCTTCTCACATTTTCTTGCAGGTGTCGCAACATGTCCCGATAGTACCACTGATTAACAGTTTGTCCCTTTGGCATGATTTCATGATGAACTAATCCTTCAAAGTTAAAGAAAACTATCAGCATGTCTTTGGCATTTTACCTGACTTGACAAGCTTTTCCTGGCCTTGGAGAACCTTTCCCAACCCCTTGTGAAGATTGAACCCTGGTCTCAACATGATAACCGTAGACCCACGTCTTATCACCAGTTATGATTGTCTTAATGAACATCTTTTTCTCATTTGCACGATTCAATAGCTCTTTACCGACAGAGAGGCGAAGGTCTTTCTAGTCTTGACTCACGAGCCGTGGGATGAACTTGGCAGCAGAACGATGCATTCCAAGATGCTGTGTCATGATTTCATAACATGATCCAACTGCAATGTTACATTCTTCTGCACTCTCTTGGACAGTCAGTCTTCGATTGGCACGCTTAATTTCATTGATGTTTCTGACATGAGCATCATTGGTAAACATTGAAGAATACCCTGAATGACATAATATTTACTTTCATCTCCCCACTTGTAAACTGTATGAACCATTTGTAACACCAAGTATGGCTTAAGCACTCATCGCCATAGGCTTCCTGCAACACTTAGTGTGTCTTTGTAAAGATTTTCTTGAGTTTCACGCAAAATTTTACCCATCGCGTTGCTCCTCTAACTTTGCCATCTCGAAATTTGCAAACCGTGAGACATACAACATTCTACTCAACACAGTGCTGAACAATAACTATCAGACATACAACAATGAAACTTCCAGGAGATACACATTAAACACAGATGTGCGCAGCAATGCCAACCATGTTTCTCTCCAACACACGACTGGCATGAAATTACAAACTGGAATTTTTTGAACAGATCTTGTATATCTAGCAAAAGAGCCATGAAAACAAAATTAGAGAGATTCGAGCCCCCGTGGGGCAACTGGAAAAGGGAAGTGACAGCAGTACATAAAGTAATCTCTGCCACACACCCCAAGATTGATTATGGAGTTTATATGTAGATCAAGTGATGAAAAGTGAACTTGCACGTAAAGCAGAGTTCAACATTGTAACTGTAGCTCTACATGGTTTCCATACAGTCCTCATCTCTTTCCAAGCGATTTCCATATTTTTGGCACCCTGAAGAAAGACATTTGTCGTCCATTCATGGCCATTGATTTGCTTCGGGTGAGGAGGTGCACACCTGGGTAAAATCAGGGTTCAGTGCTGCCTGTGTTGTCAACCTGGCTTGTTTTGTTCATCTGTAATGACTGTTTTTGCTAGCTCAGTTTTGTTCTTGTTTCATTTTTTATGATGGCATGTTTTAAGTGAACAATGTGCAGCTGTGAAATTTTCATTTCTACTTAGTAAAAATGCTGCTAAAACTTTTAATGTTGAAAACAGCTTACCAAGATGACACTATGGGAAAAACTCAAGTGTATGAATGGTTTCCTCAGTTTAAAAATGGCAACATGTTGATTCATGACAAACTTCATTTTGGACATCCATCAACTGCCCGTACCGATGAAAATGTTGAAAAATTCAAGAGCTTGTGCTCGCAGACTGTCAACACACAACTGATCAACTGCCAGAGATTAGTGCGTTATCTTGGAGCTCGGTTCAGTGAATTTTATTGGAAGATTTGGGAATGAAAAGGGTTGTTGCCAAATTGGTTCCTACGCTTCTGACTGACAATCAAAAAGAACATCTAGTTGAAAAATGTCATGCTTTGAAACAACTTGAAACTGATGCAGATTTTCTAGCAAGGTGATGGTGATGAGTCATGGCACTATGGTTATAACCAGAAACAAAGCAACAGTCAAGCCAATGCAAGACGTCATTGTCACTCAACCCAAAAAAATTTCTTTGACTCAAACATCTAAACAATGCAGATTTGCTTTTTTGATGCCAAGGGCGTAGTTCATTCAGAGTTTGTTCTCCCAGGTCAGACTGTCAATCAATCCTTTTATTTGGAAGTTTTAAGAAGATTGCACAACAGTGTTTATAAAAAAAAAAGGCCCAATTTGTGGCACATAGGAGACTATTTCTTCCATCATGACAAAGCATCTGCTCTCTCAGCCATCTTTGTTACAGTTTTTGGCTAAAAATGGCATGGTTCCACTGCCCATGCACCTTTTTCATCTGACCTGGCTCTGTGCAACTTTTTCTTGTTTCCGTGCATGAAGAGGGGCATAAAAGGACACCGATTAAACAACATTGATGAAGTCAAGAAAAAAACAAGAGAGTAGCTGTCAGCTATTTCTAAAGATAACTACAAAATATGTTTTGAACAGTGGAAGCACCAGTGGGACAAATGTATTAGTTGTAATGGAGAGTATTTTGAAGGGGATAAGGTTTTGTAAACAATTCAAAAACATCTAGCTTTAAAAAAAAATGATTTTTTTTTGGGTAACCATTCGTATTGAGCCATGCTACCTCTATAGCCATCTATAACTGTGAAAATGCAAGTGCAGGATTTGTGGTACAAATTGACCTGTTGATAATGTCCCATAAATATTCAATGGGATTTATGTCAAGCAATCTGGATGGTCAAGTCATTCCCTCAAACTTTCCAGAATGTTCCTCAAACCAATCGCGAATAATTGTGGCCTGGTGACATATTTGGGAACATGAGTTCATGAATGGCTCCAAATGGTCTCCAAGCAGGTTAATATAGCCATTTCCAGTCAATGATCAATTCAGTTGAATAAGTGGACCCAATCATTCCATGTAAACACAACCCACACCATTATGCAGCCACCAACAGGTTTTACAGTGTGTTGTTGACAATTTGGGTCCATGGCTTCCTGGGGTCTGTGCCACACTCAAATCCTTGTATCAGCTCTTACCAGCTGAAATCGAGACTCACATGACCAGGATACAGTTTTCCAGTCAATCAGGGTCCAACTGATATGGTCATTTTCAGTTGCCTAGATTCCAATCAATATAGTCATATGGGCAGCAGAGGTGCTGTAGGTGATGTTGTATTGTTAGCAAAGGCACTTGCATCAGTCTTCTGCTGCCATAGCCCATTAATGCCAGATTTTGTCACACTATCCTGACAGGTATGTTCGGCATACATCCCCCATTGATTCCTGCAATCGTTTTATGCACTGTTGCTTGTCTGTTAGTACTGTCAACTCTAGGCAAACATAGCTGCACTTGGTTGTTAAGTGAAGGCCACTGGCAACTTTGTTGTCTGGGTCAGAGGTAATGCTGGAATTTGGTATTTTCAGCACACTCTTGACACTGTGGATCTCAGAATTCTGAATTCCCTAACATTTCCAAATGGAGTGTTTCATGCATCTAGCTCCAACTACCATTCCATGTTCATAGTCTATACGGAAATTATTTCTACTTCTAGTGCTGTGCTTGTGAATTGCTGAGTTCCTTCTAAATTTACTTTCGTGATTAAGTGCAACTATCATTAGGGAGTATATGTAATGATTGGTATTTATGTATAAGAATCCTTAGGTCTATGAAGAGGCTTGTCAAATATGTCCAGTCATCAATTTTAAACAATATTTGTATTGCATGCTCCTGTAGAACAACACTTTTTTCACCTTAACTATAATAACCTAGAAGATTACGCCTTAGGGATGAACTGAATGAAAGTATGCTAACTACTTTTTATGCAGGTCGATACAGTGAGAGATATTTCTGAGTGCAAAGCAAACAGAACTGAGCTTCTTGGCTAACTTATCCACAAGTTGTTGCCACCTCAGTTTGTTACCCACATGCACACAGAAAGTGCTATCACCTAGTGTACACTTATTGATCTCTACTTCTGGTATCTGCAAGTCATTTTTATTTATCCTGAATAGCTTAATATGAGTTTATGCAAGATTCAGTGTTAAGATGCTGGCTGTGAACCAATTGTGGCCCAGTCCATTATTCTGTTGACTGTGTCTGGTGTGGACCTTTTATCAATTTACTTTTATCATCAGCAAACATTATTGTCTTTGAACAGCCCTCCAATGTCCTCAGTAAATCATCTATGCAGATCAGGAACAGGAGAGTATCAACCTCCAAGACTTGTGGCAAATCATATTTAATGTTTCCCCATTCTGAATATTATTCCTGTTACATCATATGATAATTTGTGATCCTCTTTTTTTCTACTTTTAAGATATGCAAGAGGAAGGCCTTTAATGTGATACCATTTTAGTCTCCCTAGCAGAGTTTTATGATCTTTATAGTCAAAGGCCTTGGCAAGACCACAGAAATTGCCAGTAGTGTAATTCTTGTTGTTTTTGCTATAATTGAGTTTGTGAGATCACATTTTGCATTCTGCATAGAGAAGCCTTTACATAAGTCAAACTGAGGTGTTGTTAAAAGGATATTCCCAGAAAGTGGTTCAGCATTCTGCTGTAAGCAACTTTCTCAAAAATATTAGATAACACAGGAAGGACTGAGACTGATCTATCATTAGAGGTCAGCTATTTATCTTTACTTTTATATACTGGCGTTAGTATTGCATACTTCAGTCTTCCAGGAAAAACTCCTTGACTCACCAGCTGATTACAAAGGTAACCCAACTGTGGCAGTACGAAGCCAGTACAAGACATTACCACACTGAAGAGCCGAAGAAACTGGTACATTTGCCTAATATCATGTAGGGCCACCACGACCACACAGAAATACCACAACATGA
Source organism: Schistocerca cancellata (assembly GCF_023864275.1). Classification (NCBI taxonomy): domain Eukaryota; kingdom Metazoa; phylum Arthropoda; class Insecta; order Orthoptera; family Acrididae; genus Schistocerca; species Schistocerca cancellata. Next base: position 453,472,638 of record NC_064626.1, on the reverse strand, counting down.
TATGGCAAGGACTCGACTGTTGTCTGAAGTAGTGCTGGAGGGAACTGACACCATGAATCCTGCAGGGCTGTACATAAATCCATAAGAGCACAAGGGGGTGGAGATCTCTTCTCAACAGCACTTTCAAGGCATCCCAGATATGCTCATTAATGTTCATGTCTGGGGAGTTTGGTGGCCAGTGAAAATGTTTAAACTCAGAAGAATGTTCCCGGAGCCACTCTATAGCAATTCTAGACATGTCACATTCTCCTGCTGGAATTTCCCAAGTCGGTCGGAATGCGCAATGGACATGAATGGATGCAGGTGATCTGACAGGATGCTTATGTACATGTTACCTGCCAGAGTTGTATCTAGATGTATCAGGGGTCCCATATCACTCCAACTGCAGGTCCCATATCACTCCAACTGCACATGCCCCATACCATTACAGAGCCTCCACCAGTTTGAACAGTCCCCTGCTGACATACAGGTCTATGGATTCAAGAGGTTGTCTCCATACCCGTACATGTCCATCCGCTCAATACAAGTTGAAACAAGACTCATATGACCAGGCAACATGTTTCCAGTCAACAACAGTCTAATGTCGATGTTGACAGGCCCAGGTGAGCCATGAAGCTTCCTTTCATGCCGCCATCAAGGGTACACGAGTGGATCTTTGGCTCTGAAACCCCAAATCAATGATATTTTGTTGAATGGTTTGCACGCTGACACTGTTGGTGGCCCAGCACTGAAATCTGCAGCTATTTTCAGAAGGGTTGCACTTCTGCCGTGTTGACTGATTCTCTTCAGTTGTCATTGGTTCCGTTCTTGCACAATCTTTTTACAGCCGTAGCAATGTCGGAGATTTGAGGCTTTACCAGATTCCTGATATTCACAGTAAACTCGTGAAATGGTCATACAGGAAAATTCCCACTTCGTCGTTACCTTGGAAATGCTGTGTCCCATCACTCGTGTGCCGCCTATATCACCCCCCCCTCCCCCCCCCCCCAAAAAAAAAAAACTTGACAACCTACCATTGTAGCAGCAGTGACTGATCTAACAACTGTGACAGACACTTGCTGTCTCATATACGTGTTGCCGACCGCAGTGCCGTATTCTGCCTGTTTACATATCTCTGTGTTTGAATATGTATGCCTAAACCAGTTTCTTTGGCACTTCAGTGTATTTTGGCTGAGATATCATAGCCAGAACAGTTACTACTTTTCAGTGACCCAATGATCTTTGTGATCTTTCTAACAGACCACTTGACAAATCTGATGGAGAGTATGAATTACTTGTCTAAGTAAGTATATTGGATCTGCATTTGATAGGCAATTAGGAATAATTTATTGAATTTAGTAGCCAATGATTTAAATTTCATATCATTTCCCACACTCATACTCCCATCACGGAGTTCAATATCATTTGCCTTGTAAAGTGTATTCATTTCTTCTTCTTTTTTTCAGCCTAAACAGTGCCTTTTTACATCCTGATCAGTGCTTGCCCTTTCAATTAAATAATGCTCTCTCTTCCTAGCACAAAAGATTTTCACCCCTGTTATTAGTGACAATTTTTCTTGGCTTCCAATGTAGATGTTTGTGACCCAGTGTCCAGGTAAACTACAAAACTCAATACAACTTGACGCAATACTGCGCTACTGTTCTGCAAAGTTATGTACACAATAATGTGGTTATAACAGATATAAGCTGTAAGGATAATGAAATATGTACCTCAAGAACCTGGTCTGATCTTTCTGTAGTCAGAACCTTGAGCAATATCCTGTAACCATTCATAAGGTAAACATCCAAATTTACTTCTTGGCTTTTCTCACAACTTGTTTCTTGCTGAGCTGATAGAAGGAATCCATTGAATAAATCAGAGTTGACCAGTCGAGGATCTTGACCAACTAGAGGAAAACAAAAATAATTACATGCACACTTAATTTGCTTCAATTTTTTACTTGGTATGCTATGACAATGTACTGAAGATACAATGTACTTGAATATCATTTTGTCTAGAATGTAATCATTTATGCATGTATTGTTGCAGACCTACAGGTATATCACACCAATCATTAAAAATTCCTTCATCAAATGGGTGAACCACGCAATGTTCCATACTCAAAACGATTCTTTTAAAACTGTATGAATTCCATATACACACGTGTTAGATGAAATGCTTTAACCATCTGACAGTTGGTGAAATAACTGTGTTTTTCCTGATTCTTGTCATATGAATTCAGAAAATGAAATGATGATAATTTGTTCTATCCTAATAAATATAAAGCAGTTTTCCCAGCTTACTGAATATTCTATGAGGTTTCAGGATTGCAGCCAGATCATGTTGACTTCTTGCCACAACATTTTGGCAGGCAAGAAAATGAAATGATGATAATTTGTTCTATCCTAATAAATATAAAGCAGTTTTCCCAGATTACTGAATATTCTATGAGGTTTCAGGATTGCAGCCAGATCATGTTGACTTCTTGCCACAATATTTTGGCAGGCAACTGTCCAGCCGTCTTCATGTGAGTGTCCGCCACTGGAGACTGCTAGTTCACACTGTCGCTTTACAGCAAAAATTGGTGCACAAATGCAATCACTTTGGCAGCCATCACAGGAGCGCCCTCTATTGAAATCTGTGTCCTCTGAAAATACCATTCCATATGGGGCGTGCAGGTGCGTGTGTAAAGGTGAAACTACGTGTTCGCCCTCTCTCAGAATGCGCACTCGCGCTGCTAAAAACAAACATCAGATTATGTCATTATGAATAAAATATTTTCTCTCTGAATAAATTAAAGAGTTCACTGGGTCCCAAGCCTTGTCCAGTTGTAAGCCACTCTCATGGTTTATAAGATTTTGTGCTGGTTGTATCCCCACAGATTCTTTAATTACTGAATCCCAAAAGCATGTTGCTGGGGTCAAGATTATAGTGGCAGAATAGTCCACAGAGTGTCCTATGGTAATACAATGCTCAGCTATGGCTGACTTACTGGGCTGTGAAAGGTGAGTGTGGTGCTCATTTTCAATGCACCTTTCATGTACTGTGGATATCGTCTGACCTATATAAGCTTCACAACACCGGCAAGGAATATTGTAAATCCTGGCCTTCTGCAGGGCCAGATTGTCCTTTACTGAACAAGAAGGGCATAAATCTTCATTGGTGGCCAGAAGTTTACTTTAACTGGATGTTTCCTTAGGATCCTGGCTACTTTAGAAGAAAGGTTGCCGACATGTGGAAGGAATGCTCTGAACTTGAGCAGTTCCTTATCATATTGATGTTGTGAGTGGTCACTTTTCTTAGCTTTGAAAACTGATTATAGGTGTTCTAGCTCATTTGTGAGGCTGTTTACATCGGAAACAACATGAGCCCGGTGCACAACATTCTAAGGATGCAGGTAGTTTGTGAAGGGCAATGGCAGCTCAACACTTGCAGATAAAGATCCGTATCCGTGGGCTTACTGTAAACATCTTGCCTCTCTACTGAGACATTTTGTGGACAAGTGTGGGTATCATGTTCACAACTCTGCTGACTTTATCAATAGTCTGAAGTCACTTCAACTCAGTGAGCTTTGATGTCATCTCAGTTTTCACTAAGGTTCCTCTTATGGACCCTTTGTCACTCATTAACATTAAGTTCACGGCTGATATAACAGCACTTTTTCATCACGTTCTCTACCTACTTTTTATTGAACAATGAATATTTTGAGCAGATCAATGATGTTGCCATGAGCAGTCGTCTCTCCCCTCTGGTAGCGAACTTTATCAGAATTAAATCCACTAGAATATGCAGTTTACGTTGTAAATAGAGAAGGATCATTGCTTACCATTTCTGGACCTTTTGGTTACTAGGAGAGTGGATGGGTCATTAGGGCATTCTGTCTACCATAAGCCAATGCATTTGAACCTTTATCTGCAAGCGTCAAGCTGCCATCAGCCTTCAATGGCATCCTTAAAATGTTGGTGCACCAGGCTAATGTTGTTTCTTATGGAGACAGCCTTACAAATGAGCTAGAACATCTACAGTTGGTGTTCAAAGACAATGGTTACTCTCCACATCAGATTCTTACAGCGCTAAGGAGGAAGAAACATGACTGCCTACTACATCGAGAAGATAAAGAGCTGTCCAAATCCAGGGTGTTCCTTGCTTACATTGGGAACCTTTCATCTAAAGCAGACAAGATTCTAAGGAGACATCAAGTTAAAATAATCCTCTGGCCACCGGCAAACATTAGTGCTCTTCTCAGTTTGGTAAAGGATGATCTGGGTCTGTGGAAGGCTGAGATTTACAAAATTTCTTGCCAGTGTGGCGAAGCTTACATAGGTCAGACAATATCCACAGTACATGAAAGATGCACTGAAAATGAGCACCACACTTGCCTTTAAGTCAGCCATAGCTGATCATTGCATTACCAAGGGAACTCTGTGGACTATTCTGCCACAACAATCTTGACCCCAGCAAGATGCTTTTGGATTCAGTAATTAAAGAATCTGTGGAAATACGTCTAGCGCACAAATCTTATAAATCATGACAATGGCTTTCAACTGGACAAGGCTTGGGCCCCAGTGATATCTTTAATTTCTTCTGAGAGAAAACATTTTATTAATAATGACAAATCTGGAGACATCTGACGTTTGTTTTTAGCGACGCGAGTGCATATTCCAACAGAGGCGTACATGTAGTTTCACCTTTACACACCTGCCTGTGCGTCACAGATGGAACAGCATTTGCAGGGGCGCAGATTTCGATATAGGACGCTCCTATGATGGCTGCCAATGTGCATGTGTTTTCGTGCCAATTTTTTCTATAAAGTCAACGCCGAGAACTAGTAGTCTCCAGCTGTGGACACTCACCTGAAGACGGCTGTTGTGGCAAGAAGTCAACATGATCTGGCTGCAATCCTGAAACCTCATAGAAAATATAAAGTGTCAAGACTGAGAGTGCGATGCCAGAAGCAGCATTTATACTGGATCGAGCAGAAATTACCAAAACGGACAGAAAGTCAAAGCAGCTCAGACTTTGAGGAAGTACCTCTGTTTGCACACACATGAATGATGTCACATTTTCTAAATTCCCTGACAAAAGCATACAGCTGGTCATTTCCGAAATCTTTGTTATACACTGTCATTAAGACAAATCATCTCACTCCTGTTATTGCTTCTCAAGTAGTTACAGTCACACTCTTAATGTTAACTACTAAATTAAACAGATAACCCAATCCATAGTATTGCATTGATTATTAATCCAATTCTTGCCTGGGTTGGTGCTGACTTTGTGTGGAGCTCACATTAACGGTGTGTCAGTTGCTGCTATTGGAAAGGTGAGTATACAAGGCATTGTCTACACTTCAACAGTAGGGAAAGAAACAGATAAGCTTAACTGACCATTGAAAATACCACCAATGGCATGGTGCCTGTTATTAAAGGCTCATTGAAAAACATTGCTTTAAAAGAGGCTCTGGTAAGTGAGTGCTACACAGAAAATAACTTTGTCTGGAAAAGCTTACTATGACGCATCAGAATGGTGGAGGACTACAAACAAAGTTAATTAATTTCTTGTCTGCATACACAACACAGAATATCAAAATGAATTTCATGTGTTATTCCTGACCAAGCACCACATAAGCACAGGAATCCAAATGTTAAACACAGAGAACTATAAATTAGCACCCCATTTCTGTAGAGAAAGTGTGGAGAAAGGAGGTTTTGTTTCATATGTTAAAATGTTATTACAGACAAATCTATTGAAATTAATAGTTCACACTTTGATCAAAAAGTGGAACCCTGTGCTTATGAACTGATTCAACAGGAATATTCATTTATAATTATTGCAGTATACAGATTCCTACTAGGATATTTTTAAATATTTCTGGAAAAATTAGGCTCACTATTAAGCCATTTATCAGATGAAAAAAGGGAACAGAAAGTCTATGTAAATTTTAACAATAATTTTCTGAAAGATTCAGATAAAAGAAATGCTTTGGAAATTTTATTTAACGCTTACAACCATAATTCTTTTGCTGATTTTTCCTACCAGAATTGTACAGGAAAACAGAACAATAATGAATAACATATTTGCAGCTAAATACTTAATGAGAGAGTGGCCTCTCTGAAACTATCCATACATAGCCATTTAGCCGAATAGTTCAGTGATTACTGAATAAGGAAGGAAGAAAGCGTAGTATTTAGTGTCCCTTTGGCAAAGAGGTCATTAAACATGGAGCACAAGCTCAGATTGAGTAACGGAAAGAAATTGGCCATTCCCTTTCAATGGAACAATCCTGACATTTGCCTTAAGTGATTTAGGGAAATTACGGGAAAACTAAACCAGGATGACCAAATTGGGATCTGAACCTTCATCCTCCAGAACATGAGTCCAATGTGCTAACCACTGTGCTACCTCGCTCAGTGATTACTGAACGGACAACAGAAAGTCACAAGGCATTCTTACAGGAAAGTTTCAAGGCATCCCGCAGCAAACTGACTGAAGGGACGTGTATAATGTGACTGATGTTAATTCTAAATTTAATGTATTAACAGGTGGATTTCTTTCAATATTTCACAGCTGTCTTCCCAAGAAAACAATAAAGAATGTCACTATAATAATATAACTGTGTGTGGCTCAATAGTCAAATGCAGGTCTTCCACTTTAAGGCACCGTGAAAGCCTCAGTTTACAAAAGAAATTACATTGTCTCGTGTATGGCAAAGGTAATGATATGAAATGGTTAGGATAAACAATGAACTAACACTGATTTCATGTTGTTGCCTTCAGTCCAAAGACTGGTTTGGTGCAGCTCTCCATGCTACTCTATCCTGTGCAAGCTTCTTCATCTCCCAGTACTTACTGCAACCTACATCCTTCTGAATCTGTTTAGTGTATTCATCTCTTGGTCTCCCTCTACTATTTTAACCACCATGCTGCCCTCCAATACTAAATTGGTGATCCCTTGATGCCTCAGAATATGTCCTACCAAGCAATCCCTTCTTCTAGTCAAGTTGTGCCACAAATTTCTCTTCTTCTCAATTCTATTCAATACCTCCTCATTAGTTATGTGATCTACCCATCTAATCTTCAGCATTATTCTGTAACACCACATTTTGAAAGCTTCTATTCTCTTCTTGTCTAAACTATTTATTGTCTACGTTTCACTTCCATACATGGCTAAACTCCATACAAATACAGTCATAAACTTAAATCTATTCTCGATGTTAGCAAATTTCTCTTCTTCTGAAACGCTTTCCTTGCCATTGCCAGTCCACATTTTACATCCTCTCTACTTCGACCATCATCAGTTATTTTGCTCCCAAACTAGCAAAACTCATTTACTACTTTAAGTGTCTCATTTCCTAATCTAATTCCCTCAGCATTACCTTATTTAATTCAACTACATTCCATTGTCATCATTTTGTTTTTGCTGGTGTTCATCTTATATCCTCCTTTCAAGACACTGTCCATTCCGTTCAGCTGCTATTTCTGGTCCTTTGCTGTCTCTGACAGAATTACAATGTCATCGGCAAACCTCAAAGTTTTTATTTCTTCTCCAAGGATTTTAATTCCTACTCTGAATTTTTCTTTTGTTTCCTTTACTGCTTGCTCAATATACAGATTGAATAACATCGGGGACAGGCTACAACCCTGTCTCACTCCCTTCCCAACCACTGCTTCCCTTTCATGCCCTTCGACTCTTACAACTGCCATCTGCTTTCTGTACAAATTGTAAATAGCCTTTTGCTCCCTGTATTTTACCCCTGCCACCTTCAGAATCTGAAAGAGAGTATTCCAGTCAACATTGTCAAGGGCTTTCTCCAAGTCCACAAATGCTAGAAATGAAGGTTTGCCTTTCCTTAATCTATTTTCTAACATAAGTCATAGGATCAGTATTGCCTCACGTGTTCCAACATTTCTACGGAATCCAAACTGATCTTCCTCGAGGTTGGCTTCTACCAGTTTTTCCATTTGTCTGTAAAGAATTTGTGTTACTATTTTGCAGCCATGGCTTATTAAACTGATAGTTCGGTTATTTTGACATCTGTCAACATCTGCTTTCTTTGGTGTTGGAATTATTATATTCTTCTTGAAGTCCGAGGGTATTTCGCTTGTCTCATACATCTTTCTCACCAGATGGTAGAGTTTTGTCAGGGCTGGCTCTCCCAAGGCTATCAGTAGTTCTAATGGATTGTTGTCTACTCCTGGGGCCTTGTTTCGACTTAGGTCTTTCAGTGCTCTGTCAAACTCTTCACGCAGTATCATACCTCCCATTTCATCTTCCTCTACATCCTCTTCCATTTCCATAATACTGTTCTCAAGAACAGCACCTTTGTATAGACCCTCTACATACTCCTTCCACCTTTCTGCTTTCCCTTCTTTGCTTAGAACTGGGTTTCCATCTGAGCTCTTGATATCCATGCAAGTGGTTCTCTTTTCTCCAAAGGTCTCTTTAATTTTTACCCCTAGTGAGATAAGCCTCTACATCCTTACATTTGTTTTCTAGCCATCCCTGCTTAGCCATTTTGCACTTCCTGTCGATCTCATTTTTGAGACGTTTGTATTCCTTTTTGCCTGCTTCATTTACTGCATTTTTATATTTTCTCCTTCAATTAAATTCAATATCTTTTCTGTTACCCAAGGATTTCTATTAGCCCTCGTCTTTTTACCTACTTGATCCTCTGCTGCCTTCACTATTTCATCTCTCAAAGCTACCCATCCTTCTTCTACTGTATTTTTTCCCAACATTCTTGTCAATCATTCCCTGATGCACTCCCTGAAACTCTCTACAACCTCTGGTTCTGTCAGTTTATCCAGGTCCCATCTCCTTAAATTCCCACTTTTTTGCAGTTTCTTCAGTTTTAATCTACAGTTCATAACCAACAGATTGTGGTCAGAGTCCACATCTGCCCCTGGAAATATCTTACAATTTAAAACCTGGTTCCTAAATCTCTGTCTTACCATTATATATCTGAAACCTTCCAGTATCACCAGATTTCTACCACGTATACAACCTTCTTTCACAATTCTTTAACCAAGTGTTAGCTATGATTAAGTTACGCTCTGTGCAAAATTCTACCAGGCAGCTTCCTCTTTCATTCCTTACCCCCATTCCAAATTCGCCTACTACGTTTCCTTCTCTTCCTTTTCCTACTACTGAATTCCAGTCACCCATGACTACTGAATTTTCGTCTCCCTTCACTATCTGAATAATTTATTTTATCTCATCATACACTTCTTCAATTTCTTCGTCATCCGCAGAGCTAGTTGGCATATAAACTTGTACTACTGTGGTAGGCATGGGCTTCGTGTCTATCTTGGCCACAATAATGCGTTCACTATGCTATTTGTAGTAGCTTACCCACATTCCTATTTTTTTATTCATTATTAAACCTACTCCTCTATTACCCCTATTTGATTTTGTATCTATAACCCTGTATTCACCTGACCAGAAGTCTTGTCCCTCCTGCCACCAAACTTCACTAATTCCCACTATATCTAACTTTAACCTATCCATTTCCCTTTTTAAATTTACTAATCTACCTGCCCAATTAAGGGATCTGACATTCCACCCCCTGACCCATAGAATGCCATTTTTCTTTCTCCGGATAACAACATCCTCCTGAGTACTCCCCGCCTGGAGATCCGAATGGGGGACTATTTTACCTCCGTAATATTTTACCCAAGAGGACGCCATCATCATTTAACCATACAGTAAAGCAACATGCCCTCGGGAAAAATTACAGCTGTAGTTTCTCCTTGCTTTCAGCCATTCACAGTACTAGCACAGCAAGGCCGTTTTGTTTAGTATTACAAGGCCAGATCAGTCAATCACCCAGACTGTTGCCCCTGCAACTACTGAAAAGGCTGCTGCCCCTCTTCAGGAACCACACGTTTGTCTGGACTCTCAACAGATACCCCTCCGTTGTGGTTGTGCCTACTGTACGGCTACCTGTATCGCTGATGCATGCAAGCCTCCCCACCAACGGCAAAGTCCGTGGTTCATGGGGGGGACTGATTTTATATTACAAGATAAATTGTGTTGTCTTAAGGAAATTCGTCAAAAAACCTCTGTATAATGTCAGAAATTAATAGTTCAGATAGTAAATGACATCTTTATGGGTAATAGTTCAAAGGGAAATAAGGAAATTAGTTAAGACAAGCAAGGACTTTAACAGTCAGGTAGCCAACATACTGCCACAAGCTCTGGCACATGCAGTGTGGCTTGGTGGTTAGCATTGCTGGCTTGACTAGTATGCTGCAGATCATCAGTTCAAATTCAGTCACCAGCAATTATTTGTTATTTTGCTTAGCATTTATCAGTTCTGGAAGATTCTTGAAATAGCTTATATTTTTAATGTTCGTATGTTCTGAAATATTCATTGTATGTTTAAATACCACCATTCTGGAATATTCCAAGTTTGTATAAATAACTGCATTCTCTGTTCAGGAAGTCAGCTCTGTATTAATGTTCACAATAAACATTCTTCCAGTGATAAATGTTGTATTTCACTGAAGAGACAAATTTTATATTGTACTTGATTGTGGTTATGACGTGACATTGTTTCATGAAGACACCAGCCACTTCAAAACATCTACAGCATGGTTGCAATTAGGTGATGTAAAAGCCATCACCTACGAGGACAGAAACCAGAATAGAAGCAATACATCATTCCAAAGGTCCTTATAGTCAGGAGCCAATGGATTCCAAGCCAGCAGTAAGTCAGCTGTACATGATACATCTATCAGTGTTTTTTGGAGGCCCTAGTCAGAACCCAAAAAATGGCTGAAAGGATTCAACCAAGTCACCAAATACAATGGGTGGGATGATGTGATGTCTTTGCTAAATAATACTTTTACTTCACTGGCGCAATCCAGTGTGTGTGTGTGTGTGTGTGTGTGTGTGTGTGTGTGTGTGTGTGTGTGAAGCGTGTGTGTGTGTGTGTGTGTGTGTGTGTGTGTGAAGCTTATGGGAACTCAACAGCAAGGTTATTGGCACCATGACCCTCATTAAAACAAATGAATCTGGATAAAGTCTCTAAGAGAAAGGTGGCTGACTAACAGAAAACATGGGTGAGCCAGTCACCCTGTTAACACATTAAGAACATCTCCCTAATATTTTAGGAAACAAGTTTGATGTATCACAATACCTTAAAGCTCTCAATACATCCATGTGAATATTACATAAAATAGAGAGCAGGTCTGTTGGAAAATCTTCTGCTGCCTTCTCATCAAAAAATAAACACAGTCCTATAAAATGTGGCACACAGTGATGTACACCACAAGCACCAAACATTGGAGAGTTCTCCCACAGGAGCAAGAAGCCGTGTATCACAGGGCTGTGGCCTATGCAAAGATGAGTAGGGAGAACCCCATCATGTCGGCATGGCTGGAAGGAGGTACACCACTGCTATGTTGCAGGCTTTACTGGACAGAGCTTTTTGTCTGTCACTTCCAGCCACTCATCTCCCCACTGACATCTGACACTGTACCACAACAGCGATATGAAAAATGCAGGGCGATGCAACATTGAACCAACTGAGGATCAACACAAGCCTCCTTGGCTGCTACTCCACCCTTTTGTTTCCTGCAATACCCATGCATCCTGGCACCCAGAAGGAGGACACATCCTTCTGCGGCCATTGTTGCCAGAGAAGGTGTCCTGGATGTCCTGGACTAGTTTATCAACTGAATACAAGCATTGCAGGGACTGAGGAGCACTCAGGGTGTCAAAGCAGATGAATTTACCAGGCACAGAACATCTCATCTCCTCCAGTGCCCTCCAGATTGCAGATAGTTCAGTTTCAGATACAGTGAACTTGGTGGGAAGTGAATCTTGAAGACACGATTCTGAGGGGGGGATGGACAAAAAAGGAGCAACCAATGGAGTCTCCCTTGTTTGGACCTATCCGTAAAAACAGCAACATAGACGTCGTGCCCTTTAAAATGTTCGAAAATATTGCACTAAAAACAGAAGGAGGAGGGCAATCTCTCTAGTACTGCACTATCTAAAATTACTCTGGGCCTCTGCTGTAACCCGGGTGGCTGCCACTTAAAAGCCTAAATTTGAAACTTTACATGCTCCATACCAAGACACTTCAGCACATATTTCACATGGATCCCAAATGGCTTCATTTCCCATGGAGAATTCGTTAAGACACGTTCCATAGTTGGACGAGCAACGGTATGGTATGCTGGGGAAATGGCAGTAGTGAGGAGCTGACTTGCCTGATGCACCATGAGAAGCTGCCACCAGAAGGTAAGTGATGGTGCACCAGCCACAGCACAGAGAATGGATATGGAGCTGGTCCTGTTAATGCCTATGGTCACCCTAATCCCCTCATGGTGTACAGCGTCCATGATTTTTCAGGCATAAAGGCCTCACTGACTAATACACAGTGCACTCACAGTCCAGTCACGATCGAATGAAAGCCCTATGAAACTGGAGCAAATGCACCATGGTCACTCCCGAAGACATGTGGCTAAGGCACTTCAAAATGTTTAGTTCCTTCTGGGCCCTTCATGTCCTTCAGGTGCGATAACCACAACAGGTTGGAATCAAAAATGAGGCTCAAAAACCATATACATTCTTTAAAAGCAAGAATGGTGTTCTGTATATATGCAATGTAGGTTAATTAAAAATATGACGAGAATGATTAAAATGAAAACACATCCACTTCTCCAAAGAAAACATAAAACCAGTCTTTGTAGCCCATTCCTACAGCCCCTTCAACATAAGTTGCAACTGATTAGTTCCTGTTGCCATACTGGAGCAGGAAAAGAAAACTGCACAATCATCCACAAATAAGGAGCACTTTATGGGACTCATTATCGTAGATGAGGTTCTGTTTATGGCTATGGCAAAGAGGGGAATATTTAAAACACTGCCATGAGGAACTTCATTCTCCTGTACAAAACAATCCGACAGCATGTCACCAATGTTGGACCTAAAAACCGCTCAGACAAGAAAGACCACATGAAACTAGGGAGGGGGGCCACAAAAGTCCCATTGATGCAGTTGCTTGAGAGCACTTTGTCTCTAAGTAGTGTTGTAGGCCTTGCCGATGTCAAAGAATACAACAAGACAATGGTGTTTACGTAGGAAAGCCTGTTGCGTAACCACCTCTAGCAGGGTCATATTGTTGACACTGGACCAAAATCTCTGGAACCCACACTGAGAGTGACTAAGGAGTTGCCTGGTCTTTAACAACCAGACCAGACAACAGTTAACCATTTGCTCTAGGGTCCTTTTTTTTCTACACAGCTTGTTAAGGAGACACTCTGGCACCTACTAAGCATATGCAGTCCTTTCCTGGTTTAAGGAGAGCTATAAATACTGCCTCTCTCCAAGACTTGTGAAGTTGGCTTCTCTGCCATATCAAATTAAAATTTGAGGAGGATTTCCTTTGATGATTCTGGCAAATGTTGAAGCAAGCGCTACTGGATTTGGTCATGACCGGGTGCAGTGTCAAGAGTCCCACACAATGCCAATTCCAGCTCCCACATAGAGAAAAGTTGTAAGACAGAACTGTGGGATCTGAAGTCCATTTTGCCCCTCTCTGCAGTCACAAGGTAGTGGTAAAGGCCAGACTGTGGCTAGCACTGGCAGTAGTCGCACCAAAATGCTCTGGCATCATCTGAGCAATGTCTCCAGACAGGGTGATCCCCAGAGCAATTTACACACTTTGGAGGAGAGAAGCAACTAACTCCGCCATGGGCAGCCTTGCCACATTTGGCTTAACCGTTACATTCTAAAGTGGTATGCCCAAAGTGCTGGCACTTAAAAATGCACATTGGGTTGGAGGCACAGGGCTGTATGCTTAGACGAAACAACTTGCCCTGATATGTTCTGGGAGGTTTGCGCTATTCAAGGTAAGGATGAAGGAGTCAGGTTTTATGAGATTCCCATCCACACTTTTCAATATATTTTGCACACCAAAGATCCCTTCTTGAGCCCAGTCATCTTTCAACTCCTTGGGAGTGATGGCCAGATCTCTACATGACACAACATCTTTGCTATAGTCCAAGTCGATGTGGAACTCCATTTCTATAGGTTATTTGCCAAGGCATTTAGCTTTCCAGAGGTTTGATGCTTGTTGGAATCTAACAATTTCAACAAACAATGTTCCAGTACACAATTGCTTGGCTGATTTCAGTGTACTTGCAATGCCCTGTAAACCTTTTCAAATATAAAAAGGTGATACCTTCTCAAAGCTGCCCTCCTTAGATTTCACAATCAAAAACACCTTCTGACCAACAGCATGTATTCTGTAGCTACTGAGTGAAGAACTCTGTGTAAGTTGTGGGTCTGGAGGTCTGGCTACACAAGCCCTCTTAGTAGATTGAGTCTTGGCACCTAGAAGCAGTCCACCTATTCTGCAAGGAGAAAGAAGAGGAACTTTCAAGGGTTCCATTTCAGTTCCATGAGGAGCTAGGGAAATACACTATGTGATCAAAAGTATCCGGATAACTGGCTGAAAATGACTTAGAAGTCCATGGCGCCCTCCATCGGTAATGCTGGAATTCAATATGGTGTTGGCCCATCCTTAGCCTTAATGACAGCTTCCGCTCTTGCAGGCATACGTTCATTCAGGTACTGGAAGGATTCTTGGGAAATGGCAGCCCATTCTTCATGAACTGATGAAATGAGGAGAGGTATCAATGTCAGTGAGGCCTGGCACAAAGTCGGCGTTCCAAAACATCCCAAAGGTGTTCTGTAGTATTCTGGTCAGGACTCTGTGCAGGCCAGTCCATTACAGGGATGTTATTCTCGTGTAACCACTCCACCACAGGCTGTGCATTATGAAAAGGTGCTCAATTGTGTTGAAAGATGCAATCACCATCTCCAAATTGCTCTTCAACAGTGGGAAGCAAGAAGGTGCTTAAAACATCAATGTAGGCCTGTGCTGTGATAATGCCATGCAAAACAACAAAGGGTGCAAGCTCCCCCATGAAAAACATGAACACACCCTAACACCACCGCTTCCAATTTTTACTGTTGGCACAACACATGCTGACAGATGACATTCACTGGGCATTTACCATACCCACACCCTGCCACTGTATCAGCACATTGTGTACCATGATTTGTCCCTCCACACAATGTTTTTCCACTATTCTATCGTCCAATGTTTACACTCCTTACACCAAGCAAGGCGTCATTTGGCATTTACTGGCATGATGTGTGGCTTATGAGCAACCGCTCGACGATGAAATCCAAGTTTTCTCATCTCCCAACATCTGTTATAGTACTTGCAGTGGATCCTGATGCAGTCTGGAATTACAGTGTGATGGTCTGGATAGATGTCTGCCTATTACACATTACAACCTCCTTCAATACAACCTCCTAATACAAGAAAACCTATGTTTTTTGGGAGTGTCCGGATACTTTTGATCACATAGTGTAAAAGTCCATCTAGATACAGCCCCACATACCTAGGTAGGCCTTACACAACTGAGGTGTGGTAGGTTCCCCACAAGTTGCCCACTAATGACTGTTCCACATCAACAACCATGCATCTCATTGATGTGCAGCATACCTCAAGATTGAGGTTTTTTTTCTTTCTTTCAGGTTTTTATCATCTACATGATCTGAATGGTAAAGCCAAGATCTGTGTTCCCCATGACACACAATGTTCCACCACTGCACCACATGGCGGTTGCTGAACCATGCTCAGAGCATTTATGGTGACATGGGACTGACAGTGCTTACCAGTTCCCAGCTCAGGAGCCCTCGGATTCACCAACCCCTTACCCATCAAACAAATACTGAGCTCCTGAGGGCAACAGAGCAATGCTTAGAGAACAACAAAGAGAAGGTCATTTACTGGGACAAAGTGCAAGCCGAATTGATGACAACATTTGATGACAATCAACAGCTAGGTCTCTAAGCAGAAGACCAATTGAAAAACAAGACCTGTCATCATGGTGAAAAGACAGTCTTACATACAGAAAGTTTTGGTCTTTTACAACAGTGTGAATCCAAATATGAAAGGACAAAATCTCATATGTAATAAAAGGAGTCGCAGAAGACATGTACCAAACTATTATGGTAAAGGATGCCATAAAAGCGGAAGAATTCATGAAGTGGTTCCAGCACTTCGAGAAAATGCAACAGAAAAAGAAGCAGATGAAACAGGTATGACGGTCTCCTGAATGTGGTCCTTCATGGCAGTTGTGGAAGACCACATTCACCTCACCTCTCTCATACGCCAGGTCATAAGAGAAGAGAGACAGAATTTTATGGCAGCCAGAACTGTTGAACCTGTTACACAAGAAACTGCGACAATGAATGTTGAGCCCTTATATCAGGAGATGACAGAGTATATTAAAGAAGAGGTGTAGTGACCTTTGCCACCAATCTCCACCAACAGTAGAATGCGCTATGAAGAACGGACTTTGCCGTCTCAAAAATATGGCACCATTGTCAAACAACAATCCAGCATCCAACCAATTAAGGTTCAATCATCACCTCCACCAAATATAACAACTCTCAGAAGAAAAGACATTTGGAGGATGGACGACATCACATTGGGCTGTTTCTACTGTGGATATATTATATGCTACTACAGAGAAAGGACGAGTGTTCAATAAATATTGCGCTGCAAGACATTAACCATCACTACAGTCCTATTCATGCCAGTAAGCTGCAGATGATTATTGTCAACCTGAGGGATGAAGTTAATCCTTTGCCCTGGACAAGGGCAATCCCCATCATCCATAGAGCATGCCTTAGCAAATCCCCATCACTGTCTAGAGGTACCAGCTGCTTGCCTACCTGCTGAATTCAGTGAAACTAAGAGATGCAACAATGTATCAAGTTGAGACTGCCACAGATGAAAATCCTCCATGAACAACAGTAACCAACATGACAGGAAATCTCACTGGTGCCAACATCAACCACCAACTTGTCTGGGCCCTAGTCAACTCAGGGTCTTCTTTTTCCATAATGTTGAATGTTTATCATCGCCAGCTAACTGTTTCAGGATAAAAAATTGATTGTGCTGAAGATCACAAATGGACAAACATCCAGCTGAAAGGAACTTGTCTTGCGAGAATAATAAATTAGTTGTTTAAACAGAATGTAGTAGTTGTGTTATTTTTGGATGAGAATTCTTGCAAGAATCATAAGCAGTCATAGACTGTGGAAGATCAGAGCTCCAGACTGATGAAGCTGTTACAACAATGATTCATAATAAAGATTGCTCTGGGTGTTTGTTTGCCACTGAAGACTTTGTTATCCCACCATCATCAATGAAAAGAATTTTAATCATCAATCAAAATGCTCAGATAAACTATGAAGTTTTTGTCAATTGTATAAAGCTACTCAGCCTCACAAAAGAAATTTACATGCCAACAAGGATCATAAGCATTGTAGGCAGTCACGGAGAACTTTAGATCACTAACTGTCATGAGCAGCCATCACTCATCCCTAAAAGTGTATGCACAGGGACAGATTAACCAGTCCAAGAAGGGCAGCTTAGTGTTATCGATGAAGAACTGTGCTCTGCTATCACTACAGGCACTGCAGGGGAGGAAGTCATGATACTGCCAATAGGATCTGGTCTGTCCAAGCAGCAATTTCATCGAATGATAGCCATTATGAGTCAGTTTTTGGATGCTTTCAAATCCAGAGCGCAGAAAATGCAGACCAAGTGGCCCGTAAAACAACGTAACAATACTCGCGATCATAAACCTATTAGTCAGTGCTCATATAGAATGTCAACAGCTGCACAATGGATAATCTGAGAGGAAGTGGATAAGATGATCCAAGATAACATCACTGAATCTTCAATGCATCCTTGGTCTTATGAAAAAGAAGGATGGCACAAGGTGTTTCTGTATTGAATATGACAACTGAAAAAACCACAGTGAAATCTGTCTACAATCCATTGCCACATATTGCTGACCTCTTCGACTGCTTGAAAAGAGCAAAATATATCTCAACTATGGACACACAAACAGGCTACCGACAAAATGAGGTCAACAAGGGTGAGTGGGAAAGAAGTGCTTTCATACCTCCTGATGACCTCTATGAATTTCTAGTTACGCCATTTGCACTGTGTAACTCTTTAACCACTTTTGAACTTACGATGGACTACCTGCTTCAACATCTTAAATTGTTGATGTGTGTTTGCTACCTGAGTAACACAGTCTGAAGACAACTGAAGAATATCTAAGCCACCTGACAACCATGTTGAAGTTGTTTATTTGCAGACCTCTGCCTGAATCTGAAAAAGTGCCCCTCTGCCACCCAAGAAATAAAAACCTTGAAGTATTGTGTGAATGGCAATGGAGTGCATCCTGATCCAGAGATAATACGAGCAGCCACCAATTTTACGATTCCTTGGCCATTCATGATGCGAGAAGTTTTCTCGGAATGTGCATGTACTACTGCTGATTCATGTTGTGGTCTTCAGTCCAAAGATTGGTTTGATGCAGCTCTCCACGCTACTCCATCCCATGCGAGCCTCTTCATCTCCGAATAATTACTGCAACCTACATCTTTCTGGAGTACGTATTAAAATCCATGGAGAAAAAATAAAAACTTTAAGGTTCGCTGATGACATTGTAATTCTGTCGGAGACAGCAAAGGACTTGGAAGAGCAGATGAACGGAATGGACAGTGTCTTGAAAGCAGGATATAAGATGAACATCAACAACAGCAAAACGAGGATAATGGAATGTAGTCAAATTAAATCAGGTGATGCTGAGGGAATTAGATTAGGAAATGAGACACTTAAAGTAGTAAAGGAGTTCTGCTATTTCGGGAGCAAAATAACTGATGATGGTCGAAGTAGAGAGGATATAAAATGTAGACTGGCAATGGCAAGGAAAGCGTTTCTGAAGAAGAGAAATTTGTTAACATCGAGTATAGATTTAAGTGTCAGGAAGTCGTTTCTGAAAGTTTTTGTATGGAGTGTGGCCTTGTATGGAAGTGAAACATGGACGATAAATAGTTTGGACAAGAAGAGAATAGAAGCTTTCGAAACGTGGTGCTACAGAAGAATGCTGAAGATTAGATGGGTAGATCACGTAACTAATGAGGAGGTACTGAATAGGATTGGGGAGAAGAGGAGTTTGTGGCACAACTTGACTGGAAGAAGGGGTCGGTTGGTAGGACATGTTCTGAGGCATCAAGGGATCACCAATTTAGTATTGGAGGGCAGCGTGGAGGGTAAAAATCATAGAGGGAGACCAAGAGATGAATGCACTAAACAGATTCAGAAGGATGTAGGCTGCAGTAGGTACTGGGAGACGAAGAAGGTTGCATAGGATAGAGTAGCATGGAGAGCTGCTTCAAACCAGTCTCAGGACTGAAGACCACAACAACAACATCTTTCTGAATCTGCTTACTGTGTTAATCACCCGGTCTCCCTCTGCTATCCCCCCCCCCCCCCCCCCCTCAATTCACACTTCCCACCAATACTAAACTGGTGACCCTTTGATGTCTCAGAACCTATCCTATCAACCGATCCCTTCTTTTGGTCAAGTTGTGCCACAAACTTCTCTTTTCCCCAATTCTATTCATTACCGCCTTCTTCATTACGTGATCTACTCATCTAATCTTGAGCATTCTTCTGTAGCACCACATTTCACAAGCTTCTCTTCTATTATAGTCTAAACTGTTCATAATTCATGTTTTCGTTGCCTACGGGGCTACATCCCACAGAAAAAATTTCAGGAAAGACTTCCTGACACTTAAATCTGTACTTGATGTTAACAAATTTCTCTTCTTCAGAAACGCCTTTCTTACCATTGCCAGTCTACATTTTGTATCCTCTCTACTTCAGCCATTATTAGTTATTTTGCTGCCCAAATAGCAAAACTCATCTACTACTTTACGAGTCTTGTTTATTAATTGAATTCCCTCAGCATCACCTGATTTAATTCGGCTACATTACATTATCCTTGTTTTGTTTTTGTTGTGTTCATGTTATATCCTCCTTTCAAGATGCTGAACATTCCATTCTATTGCTCTTCCATGTTCTTTGCTGTCTCTGACAAAATCACAGAGCCATCATCAAACCTCAAAGTTTTTATTTCTTCGTCCTGGACTTTAATTCCTACTCCGCATTTATCTTTTGTTTCCTTTACTGCTTGTTCAATATACACATTGAGTAACATCAGGGATAGGCTACAACCCTGCCTCACTCCCTTTTCAACCACTGCTTCCCTTTTGTGCCCCTCAAACCTTATAGCTGCCATCTGGTTTCTGCATAAGATGTAAATGGCCTTTTGCTCCCCGTATTTTACCCCTGCCACCCTCAGAATTTCAAAGAGAGTATTCCATTCAACACAGTCAAAAGTTTCGTCTAAGTCTACAAATACTATAAATATAAGGTTTGCCTTTCCTCAACCTATCTTCTAAGAAAAGTTGTAGTGTCAGAACTGCCTTGCTTGTACCTCCATTTTCCTGAATCTAAACTGGTCTTCTACCAGTTTTTCCATTCTTCTGTAAAGAATTCAAGTTAGTACCCTTCACTTATTAAACTGATATTCAGTAATATTCACACCAGTCAGCACCTGCTTTCTTTGGTATTGGAATTATATCCTTCTTGAAGTCTGAGGGTATTTCGCCTGTCTCATACATCTTGCTCCCAAAGTGGAAGAGGTTTGTCGGGACTGGCTCCCCCAAGGCTATCAGTAGTTCTATCGGAATGTCATCTACTCCTGGGGTCTTGTTCGACTTAGGTCTTTCAGCACTCTGTCAAATTCTTCATGCAGTATCATATCTCCCACCTCATTTTCATCTACATTCTCTTCCATTTCTATAACACTGCCCCCAAGTCTATCTCCCTTGTACCCTCTGTATACACTTTCCACATTTCAGCTTTCCCTTCTTTGCTTAGGACTGGCTTCCCATCTGAGTTCTCAGTATTCATACTGCATCTTTCCTCCAAAAGTCTCTTTAATTTTCCTGTAGGCGGTATCTATCTTTCTCCTAGTGATATATGCTTCTAAGTCCTTACATTTGTCCTCTAGCCATCCCTGCTTAGCCATTTTGCACCTCCTGTCAATCTCATTTTTTAGACTTTGTATTCCCTTTCATCTGCTTCTTTTACTGCATTTTTAAATTTTCTCCTTTCATCAATTAAATTCAGAAACTCTTGTGTCACCCAATGGTTTCTACAAGCCCTCATCTTTTTGGCAACTTGATCCTCTGTTGCCTTCACTATTTCATACCTCAAAGCTACCCATTCATCTTCTACTGCATTCTTTTCCCCCATTCTTGCGAATCATTCCCCCATTCTTGCAAATCATTCCCCCTCAAACTCTCAACAAACTCTGATTCTTTCAGTTTGCCCGGGTCCCATTTTCTTAATTTCCTACCTTTTTGTAATCTCTTCAGTTTTAATCTACAGTTCATTGCGAATAAATTGTAGTCAGAGTCCGTGTCTGCCCCTGGAAATTTCTTATGATTTAAAATCTGGTTCTGAAATATCTCTTAAGATTATATAATCAATCTGAAACCTGCCGGTGTCTCCAGGTCTCTTCCACAGACAAATTCTTCTTTCATGATTTTTAAATCAAATTTTAGGGATGATTACATTATTCTCTGTGCAAAATTCTACCAGGCAGTTTCTTCTTTTCTTTCTTTCCTCCTGTCCATGTTCTCCCACTATTTTTCCTTTTCTTCCTTTCCCTACTATTGAATTCCAGTCTCCATGACTACTAGATTTTTGTCTCCCTTAACTATCCAAATAATTTCTTTTATCTGATCATATATGTCCTCAATCTAGCTAGTCAGCATATAAACTTGTACTATTGTGGTGGGTGTGGGCTTTCTGTCTAAAATAGACAATAATGTGGTCACTGTGCTGTTCGTAGTAGCTTACTCGCATTCCTGTTTTCTTATTCATTATTAAATCAACTCCTGCATTACCCCTGCATGATTTTGTATTTATAACAATGTATTCACATGACCAGAAGTCCTGTTCCTCCTGCCACTGAACTTTACTAGTTCCCACTACATCCAACTTTACTCCATCCATTTCCCTGTTTAAATTTTCTACCTACCTGCCCAACTAATGGATCTGACATTCCACACTCTGATACACACAGTGTCAGTTTCCTTTCTCCTGATAATGAAATCTTCCTGCTTAGTCCCCACCCGGAGATCGAAATAGGGGGCTATTTTACCTCCGAAATATTTTATCCAAGTGGATAACATCATGCCCCCAGGAAAAATTACAGCTGTACTTTCCCCTTGCTTTCAGCCGTTCGCAGTATCAGCACAGCAAGGCTGTTTTGGTTGATGTTTAAAGGCCAGATCAATCAATCATCCAGACTGTTGCCCCTGCAACTACTGAAAAGGCCACATTAAATGTCTTTGCTACTGAACAGAGTGAAGAATCATCACTGCTGAAATCCATCACTGCTGAAAACCACAGACGCCCTGAAGGAGGAGGAAGTGACTACAGGAGAATTCCAATTAATAATGGTACCAAACCCACCTGCAACAGTGCCATTCTACTCAATTGGCATTCATCTCACGGAGAAGTTCCCAGAGTCAATAAACAAATATCGATGGACAAAAATCTGCACTGAATACCTCATCTGTTATGCGAACATCAAAGCCAAACCTCCATAAATTGCAAGGTTCCTTGCAGAAGACATATTTTTGAAGCACCGAGTAACCTATGTGATGATCTGTCCATGGAAAAGTTTTTCAGTTGAGAGTAACATCAAAGATAATTTCACATTATCCCATCACCCACAGCGTGACAGTTACCTACCATCCACAGAAGAATGACCTCACAAAACATTACAGTAAAATAGTGGCAGGTACACTCTCAAAGTATGCTGATGACTGGGCTACAATACTGCCTATCAAAACATTTGCATACAACACAGCTAACCATGAAACTACAAGCTTCACACTGTTTTTTTCTGCTTCACTGTCACGAGGCTGAAACAACAATGGATACACTGTTCCTGTTTTGACCAGACCATACTCAGGATGATTATATGAAACACCTCATCACCAGGACCAAAGAAGAAAGGTCTCTGGCTCACAAATGGACCCTCGGCACCAAGGAAAAAGACCAAGAGCACTACATCACCAAGTACTGGTCGGTGAGATACAGACTGGTATACTTGGTACAGGCTTTTACACCTGTGTGGAAAGTAGAACTATTGGACAAGAAACTTAAGCACTACTTTGGGCTGTATCATGTCCTTCCTTGTTGGTAGACATCATATATGAAGCTGAGGATTATGACTCATCATCAAAAAGACAAAACCGCACAGACATCGTCCATGTCCTCCTTATGAAGCCCTACTGCAATCCAGAGGCACAATGGACAATGGGAGGTTCAAGGAGACTGAAGATCCACTTGACAATGCTTATCACAGTGAAGAGGACTGGCTAAGAAAATTGGCGTGGACAGTTGAAAGGATAAAGCAGTAGAATGTATGGAAGAATCAATGTCAATGCCACTTACACACACTCCTACCACATAATGTTCTGGCACAAAAAATTGAGAATGTAATTAATTTAATCAAAAGCAAGAACTTTCATAAGGATGATAAAATTTCAAGTAAAGTACTGAAATCCTATTCTTCACACACAAGCAGGGTATTCAATCACACACACAGTATGTCACTATCACATGGTATTCGAGGTGCGTTCAAAATGCATTGGGAGTTTACATTTTTTTGGAATTTTATTTATTCATTTACATTAATGCTACCTTTTCAAAGTAGTCTCCATTATGCCAACACTTCTTCCAATCTCCAAAATGTTTCTGGAACTTGATGTTCGGAACAGCATGTGACTCTTTCAGTAATGGACTTTAATCACGTATATGCTTAGCCCTTCAAGGTTCTCTTTATTTTTGGAAACAGAAATATCAAGGCTGGGGCACGATTAGTGTTGGTTTTCACCAAAAATTCATGAATAAGCAATGAATTGTGAACAGGTGCCTTTGGCACAAATGCGCTGTCACACATTTCGTAACCAAAATTTCCAAAAAAATTTATGGCATGAACCAAATGATATGCAAACATCATTAGCAACTTCAGTGTTAGTGATCTGGTGAGCATTCATAATAATTTCTTTCACTTTTTCCACATTTTATTCGGTTGTTGATGTGTTGGGGAGTGCAGAACGCTCATCATCTTCGTCTTCTCAGCCATCTAGAAAACACTTAAACCACTTGTAAACCCTTGTTTTACTCATAGAAGACTCATCAAAAGCAATATTCAACATTTATAATACTTTGTTACATTTTATTCCATCATTACAGTAAAAACCTCTGATTCATTTTTAGAACAAATCAATAATTGCCACTTGCAAGGAAACTCACGTAACCCTCTTGACAACTGATGACTGACTAAACATCCAATAAGGCTACCAGTATACAGATATGTTTCAGGCATTTTCACCAACGCAACAACAAAATAGCACACAAATTGGACTAATACGACTTGCAAAATTATAAAATTCCTGAAACGTTTTGAACACACTTGTATTTCCTAGCAGACAGGAATTAGCTATTGTCAGACCCTTATACAAGAAAGACAGTAATGCAGATACTAACAATTTCTCACCATTCTCACTACTTACACTGATCTTAAGGTACTACAAAAGATTAAGTATGTGATTAAGTACATAAGAACAATACTTCACCTATCCCAAAATAAGATACTTAATCCAAGTTTGAATTTTGAGAAGTCTCTACCAGAACACGCCATTTTCCAATTCATGGATCAATGGATCAGCTCACACAAACTTTAAATGACACAATACAAACAGCTGACTTTTCTACACCTACACTCTGTAAACCAATGCGAAGTGCATGGTGAGGGTCTGTCCCATTGTACCAGTTATTAGGGTTTCTTCCCATTCCATTCACATACAGAGTGTAGGAAGGATGATTGTTTGAATGCCTCTGTGTGTGCTTTAATTATTCTAATATTATCCCCATGATCCCTATGTGAGTGATACACATTCCTAGAGTCATCATTTAAAGCCTGTTCTTGAAACTTTGTTTTTTGACTTTCTCGGGATAGTTTCCGTCTATCTTCAAGAGTCTGCCAGTGCAGTTTCTTCAGTATCTCAGTGACACTCTCCCATGGATCAAACAAACCTGTGATCATTTGTACTGCCCTTCCCTGTATGCATTCAATATCCCCTGTTAATCCTATTTGGTGCAGGTCCCACATATTTGAGCAATATTCTAGAACCGGTCGCATGAGTTATTTGTAACCAATTTCCTTCCTAGACTGATTGCATTTCCTCAGTATTCCACCAATAAATCTGAAGTCTACCACCTGCTTTACCCACAGTTGAGTCTACATGATCATTCCATTTCATATCCCTACAAAATGTTACACCCAGCTATTTGTATCAGTTGGTCGATTCTAACAGTAACTCATTGATGTTATAGTTATAGGACACTATATTTTTTCATTTTCTGAAGTGCACAATTTTATGTTATTGAACATTTAACGCAAGTTTCCAATCTTTACACCACTTTGAAATCTTATAAAGACCTAACTGAATATCTACGCAGTTTCTTTCAGACAGTACTTCATTCTAGATAATTACATCATGTGTAAAAAGCCTGAGGTAACTGTTGTAATTGTCTGCAAGATCTATGATAGATAGCAGTTATAAGAGGGGCTAAATCAGCTGCAAATACAGTATAGAATCTGAAATAGGTGAATCTGATATAGGTGAATAGAATCTGATATAGGTGAATATGGATTGGGGAAAAGAAATGAAAGAGGAAGCCGCCTGGTAGAGTTATGCACAGAGCATAACTTAATCATAGCTAACACTTCGTTCAAGAATCATGAAAGAAGGTTGTATACATGGAAGAATCCTGGAGATACTAGAAGGTATCAGATAGATTATGTAATGGTAAGACAGAGATTTAGGAACCAGGTTTTAAATTGTAAGATATTTCCAGGGGCAAATGTGGACTCTGACCACAATCTATTGGTTATGAACTATAGATTAAAACTGAAGAAACAGCAAAAAGGTGGGAATTTAAGAAGATGGGACCTGGATAAACTGAAAGAACCTGAGGTTGTACAGAGTTTCAGGGAGAGCATAAGGGAACAATGGACAGGAATGGGGGAAAGAAGTACAGTAGAAGAAGAATGGGTAGCTCTGAGGGATGAAGTAGTGAAGGCAGCAGAGGACCAAGTAGGTAAAAAGACGAGGGCTAGTAGAATTCCTTGGGTAACAGAAGAAATATTGAACTTAATTGACGAAAGGAGAAAATATAAAAATGCAGTAAATTAAACAGGCAAAAAGGAATACAGACGTCACAAAAATGAGATTGACAGGAAGTGCAAAATGGCTAAGCAGGGATGGCTAGAGGACAAATGTAAGGATGTAGAGGCTTATCTCACTAGGGGTAAGATAGATACTGCCTACAGGAAAATTAAAGAGACCTTTGGAGAAAAGAGAGTCACTTGTATGAATATCAAGAGCTCAGATGGAAACCCAGTTCTAAGCAAAGAAGGGAAAGCAGAAAGGTGGAAGGAGTATATAGAGGGTCTATACAAGGTCGATGTACTTGAGGACAATATTATGGAAATGGAAGAGGATTTAGATGAAGATGAAATGGGAGATATGATACTGCGTGAAAAGTTTGACTGAGCACTGAAAGACCTAAGCCGAAACAAGGCCCCCGGAGTAGACAACATTCCATTAGAACTACTGACAGCCTTGGGAGAGCCAGTCCTGACAAAACTCTACCATCTGGTGAGCAAGATGTATGAGACAGGCGAAATACCCTCAGACTTCAAGAAGAACATAATAATTCCAAACCCAAAGTAGGTATTAAAAATAAAAACTTTGAGATTCGCCGATGACATTGTAATTCTATCAGAGACAGTAAAAGACTTGGAAGAGTAGATGAACGGAATGGACAGTGTCTTGAAAGCAGGATATAAGATGAACATCAACAACAGCAAAATGAGGATAAAAGGAGTTTTGCTATTTGGGGAGCAAAATAACTGATGATGGTCGAAGTAGAGAAGATATAAAATGTAGACTGGCAATGGCAAGGAAAGCGTTTCTGAAGAAGAGAAATTTGTTAACATCGAGTATAGATTTAAGTGTCAGGAAGACGTTTCTGAAAGTTTTTGTACGGAGTGTAGCCATGTATGGAAGTGAAACATGGACGATAAATAGTTTGGACAAGAAGAGAATAGAAGCTTTCGAAATGTGGTGCTACAGAAGAATGCTGAAGATTAGATGGGTAGATCACATAACTAATGAGGAAGTATTGAATAGAATTGGGGAGAAGAGGAGTATGTGGCACAACTTGACAAAAAGAAGGGACCGGTTGGTAGGACATGTTCTGAGGCATCAAGGGATCACAAATTTAGCATTGGAGGGCAGCGTGGAGGGTAAAAATCGTAGAGGGAGACCAAGAGATGTGTATGCTAAACAGATTCAGAAGGATGTAGGTTGCAGTAGGTACTGGGAGATGAACACCCTTGCACAGGATAGAGTAGCATGGAGAGCTGCATCAAACCAGTCTCTGGACTGAAGACCACAACAACAACAACAACAACAACAACAACAGGGATTCCGTTGGGTCCTGGACCTTTGTTCAGTTTCAGTTATTTCATCTGTTCAATACCATTGACACTAATACTTATTTTGCACATCTTTTCAGTGGAACAAGGATCAAACTGGGGAAACTCTCATGGGTTTTCCTTTGAAAATGAACATTTGGAAAAGGAGTTAAGCATCTCAACTTTTGCTTTGCTATCCTCAATTTCAGTTTCTGTCTCATTCCCTAGGGACTGGACACTAACTTTGGTGCCACTAACAAAATTTATTTGTGATTTGTTAAAAATCATTTGACAATATTCTGCTACGGCAGTCACTGAAGGCTTCACGCATTTTCTTGACAGCCAAACACGTTTCATTTAGCACCTGTCTATCTACAGCTCAATGCTTTGTTTCACATCTATTATGCAGTAATCTCAGTTGCTTTAGAAATTTCTACTATGGAGGGTCCCCTCCCACTATAAACTGTTTTACTGGCTACATGTCTAGCTAGTGTGGGGTCAATTATGCTTTCAATCCTGAGCCATAGTTACCATACATGCTCCAGCACTGTGCTGAAAGTTTCAAGTTCCTCATTAGGATATGCCACTACTGATTTTTTATCCAGTTTACCAGAAATATATATCTTTCTGCTTGTTTTAGTTGTGCTTTGTACTTTGGTAATCATTGTTACCACAACCGTGTGATGGTCACCAATACCAGTCACAATGCAGACATTCTTAAAGATCTCAAACAGTGGAAAATCCAGGACGGAAAGTAACAATATAATGAAAAGGATACTTGCTAACCACAATATAGCAGAGATGCTGAATCGCAGAAAGGTGCAACAAAAAGACTGTGTGAAAGTTAGCTTTCTGCCAACAAGGCCATTGTCAAAAATAGACAACACACACACACACACACACACACACACACACACACACACTCAACCACAGTCTTTGTCAGCTAGAGCCAGACTGCAAGCAGCAGCGCATGAGAGAAGCAATCAGATGGGGGTAAGGAGGAAGCTGGGGCAGGGAGGGTAAGGGATAGCAAGGTAGGGGTGGGGGACAGTAAGTGCTGCTGGGAGCATGCATGGATGAAGTGAAGAGTAGAGCAGATAGGTGCAGTTGGGAGGTGAGACAGAGGTTGGGGGAAAGGCGGGTGGGGTTAGCAGAAAAGGAGAAATGTAAAGACAGGGTGCGTTGGTGGAATAGAGGGCTGGTTAGTGCTGGATGGAAACAGGGAAGGGGCTAGGTGGGTAAGGATAATGAGTAAAGAAGGTTGAAGCCAGAAAGGTTATGGGAACATAGGACATACTGCAAGGAGAGTTCCCATGTGTGCAACTCAGAAAAGTTGGTGTTGGTGGGAAGACTCCAGATAGCAGAGGCTGTGAAGCAGTCATTGAAATGAAGGACATTGTGCTGGGTGGTGTGCTCAGTGACAAGGTGGTCCAGTCGTTTCTTGTTTGTCAGTGGCCATTCATTAGACAGACAACTTGTTGGTTGTAATGCCCACATAGAATGCAGCACAGTGATTGCAACTTAGCTTGTAGAGCATACAACTGGTTTCACAAGTAGCCCTGCCTTTGATGGGATAGATGATGTCTGTGACTGGACTGGAGTAGGTAGTGGTGGTGGGAGGATGTGGGACAGGTCTTGAATGTAGGTCTATTACAGGGATATGAGCCATGAGGCAAGGGGTTGGGAGCAGGGGTTGTGTAGGGATGGAAGAGGATATTGTGTAGGTTCGATGGGCGGTGGAATACCACTGTGGGAGGGGTGGGAAGGACAGTAGGTAGACATTCCTCATTTCAGGGCATGATGAGAGGTAGTTGAAACCCTGGCAGAGAATGTAATTCAGTTGCTCCAGTACTGAGTGGCACTGAGTCACGAGGGGAATGCTCCTCTCTGGCTGGATGGTGGGACTTCTGGGCAGTGTTGGGTGACAGGAAATATATGTCATGGGAGATCTGTTTTTGTGCAAGGTTGGGAGGGTAATTATGATCTGTAATGGCCTTAGTGAGAGCCTCGGGATATTTTGAAACGGATGTAGTGGCTGTGGGTGGCTAGGCTGTATGGAAGGGTTTTCTTGGTATGTAATGGCTGGCAGCTGCTGAAGTGGAGGGGGTCTTTGCAGGTCGTATTACCCTCCCAACCTCGTACAAAAACAGATCTCCCATACCTTATCTTTTCAATCACCCAACACCTCCCAAATGCCCACCATTCGGCCACAGAGAAGCATACCCTCATGACTCAGTACCATCCAGGACTGGAGCAACTGAATTACATTCTCTCTCAGGGTTTTGACTACCTCTTGTCATGCCCTGAAATGAGAAATGTCCTACCCACTACCCTTCCCACCTCCCATACTGGTATTCCTCCACCCACGGAACATACACAATATCCCTGTCCATCCCTACACAACCCCTCTCCCAAACCCTTGTCTCATGGCTTATGTCCCTGTAACAGATCTAGATTCAAGACCTGTCCCACATCCTTCCACCACTTCCTACTCCAGTCTGGTCACAAATATCACCTATCCAATCGAAGGCAGGGCTATTTTTGAAACCAGTCATGTGATCTACAAGCTAAGCTGCAACCACTGGGCTGCATTCTGCATGGGCACGACAATCAACAAGTTGCCTGTCCGCATGAATGGCCACTGAAAAACTGTGGGCAAGAAACAACTGGACAACTCTCTTGCTGAGCACGCCGCCCATCACAGCAGCCTTCTTTTAAATAACTGCTTCACAGCCTCTACTATCTCGATCCTTCCCACCAACACCAGTTTTTCTGAATTGCGCAGACGGGAACTCTCCCTCCAATATATCTTAAGTTTCCATAATCCTCCTGGCCACAAACTTCCTTAGTCACTGTCCCTACCCATCTAGCCCCTTCCCTGTTTCCATCAGCACTACACAGCCCTCAACTCCACCAACACACCCAGTCTTTTTATTTCTCTCCTTATACGCTGAGCCCCCTCCCCCTCCCTCCTCTCTCTCTCTCCCATGGCCTCTGTCTAACCTCTCGACTGCACCTAGCTGCCCTAAATTGCATCTCATCCCTGTACGCTCCCAGCAGCACTTTCCCATCCCCAGCCTTATCCTGCTATCCCTCTCCTCCCTACCACTCCAGCCTCCTCCTCGCTCCCACCTGTTTGTCTCTCAAAGAGGTCAGGCCTATTTCTTTCCATTAGATCCAATATATTTCTGTCATGAGTGGGATTCCAAACTTCTTGATAATTTTCAGAGAAGGCATTTAGCAATGTTTCACAGAATGCCCACCACTAACAAGATTAATTTTCCCAATTAATTGTTGATGGCTAAAGTCTCTACTAATGATTACAGTATAATTTTACAGCTGCCAAATTATATTTCGCGGAAAGACCACAAAGATAAGATAAGAGAGATTAGGGCTCGTACAGAGGCATATAGGCAGTCATTTTTCCCTCGTTCTGTTTGGGAGTGGAACAGGGAGATTAGATGCTAGTTGTGGTACGAGGTACCCTCCACCATGCACCGTATAGTGGATTGCGGAGTATGTATGTAGATGTAGATGTAGGATCTAGTGGAGGGTACAAATTGCGTGCAATTTACCTACATAATTCTTCGTACCAGTAATATCATTTGCTGTTTGCGTAAGAACCTATTCTGTACTAATTTTAATTGTTTAAGAATTTTTTGCTTAAGTAACCCAGTAAACCTCCCTGTTCTTATAAAACAGGCTCATAATCCACATTTTTAATTTGCTTCATGACAATTTCTAGTTTTGTATTTAGTTTTTGTTCTAGGTTTATTTATCAAACTATGTACATCTTTGTAGAAATCACCTTCCCCATTAGAATATGAACACATTTATGCATGTAGTTAAGTAGTGGTCTTCAGCCCAAAAACTTGTTTGATGCAGCTCTCCACGCTACTCTATCCTCGGAAAGCCTCTTCTTCTTGGGATAACTACTGCAACCAACATCCATTTGAGGCTGCTTATTTTACTCATTTCTTGGTCTCCCTCTGAAATTTTTAAACCACCTCCACACCCCAAACATTTCCCTCTAACACCCAACTGATGATTCTGCTGTCTCAGAATTATGCCACAAGCTTCTTTTCTCTCCAATGCTATTCAGTACCGCCTAGTTAGTACTCATCAGTCTCTTCTAGTCTGAACTTCATGTCATCCATGTTTCCCTTCTGTATAAGACCTACATTCCAGATAAATGCCTTCAAGAAGACTTCTTAATATTTAAATTTATATTTGATGTTAACAAATTTCTCTTCTTCAGAAACGCTTTTCTTGCCATTACCAGCCTATGTTCTATGTCATCTCTACTTGGACCATAATAAGGTTTTTCACTGCCCAAATAGCAAAACTAATCTACTATTTTTAGTGTCTCATTTTCTACTCTAATTCCCTTAGACTCAACCTGATTTAATTTGACTACATTACTTTACCTTTATTTACATGTTTGACAATGTTCACTTATATCCTCCTTTCAAAAGACTATCCATTCCATTCAACTGCACTTCCGAGTCTTCTGCTGTCTCTGACAGAATTAACAATGCCATCAGTAAACCTCAAAGTTTTTATTTCTTCTTCTTGAACTTTCATTCCTTCTCCAAATTTTTCTTCAACTTCCTTTGCTACTTGCTCAGTGTGCACGTAGAACAACATAAAGGATAGGTTACAATTCTGTCTTACTCCTTTCTCAATTACTGCTTCCCGTTCATGCCCTTCAACTCTTATAACTGTCATAAAAACTTTCTTTAAGTCTATAAAAGCTATAAACTTAGGCTTGCCTTTTCTTATCCTATCTCCTAAGTCGTAGGGTCAGTACTGCCTCAGATGTTCCAACATTTCTCCAGAACTCATGCCAATCATCCCCAAGGTCAGCTTCAACCGGTTTTTCCATTCTTCTGTAAATTATTCACATCAATGGTTTGCAACCGTAACATATTAACCTGATAGTTCAATAATATTCACACCTGTGAACACCTGCTTCTTTGGAATTGTAATTATTACATTCTTCCTCAGTTTCGAGGGTACTTCTGTCTCATACACCTTGGACACCAGGTGGAATAGTCTTCTCATGGCTCACTCTTTGAAGAATATCAGCAGTTCTGAAGAAATGTCATCTACTCCAGGGCCCTTCTTTTGGCTTAGGTCTCTCAGTGCTCTGTCAAATTCTTTTTGTAGTGTTATATCTTCCATCTCATTTCCAACTACTTCCTCTTCCTTATATGTAATATTGCCTTCAAGTTAATTTTCTTTGTACAGCCTCTCTATATATTCCGTTCACCTTCCAGATTTCCCTTCTTTGTTTAATACTGATTTCTGTCTCAGACCCTGATATTCACAGCTTCTTCTCCTTTCTCCAAAGGCCTCTTTAATTTTCATGCAGGTGGTATCTACTTAAATATAAATGCTTCTGTACACTTACATTTGTCCTTTAGCCATTCCTGCTTAGGCATTTTGCACTTCTGTCATTCTTATTGCTTAGACTAACGTCTTCTCTTTCATGTACTATATCTGCTGCATTTTTATATTTTCTCCTACCATCAATTAAATTCAACATCTCCTGTGAAATCCACTGATTTCTACTAAGCCTTGTCTTTTCATTTGTTTTATCCTCTGCTGCCTTCACTATTTCATCTCTGAAAGCCAACCATTTGTCTTCTTTTCTATTTATTTTTCCTGTTCCAGTCAACTGTTGCCTACTGCTCCCTTTGAAACTATCTTCAACCCCCATTTTTTTCAACTTATCCACATCACATCTCCTTAATTTCCTACTTTTTTTGTAAATGCTTCAGTTTTAGTCTACAGTTCATCACCAATAAATTATGGTCAGAAACAAAATCTGCCCTGGAAATGTCTTCTTGCTGTTTAAGATTTGACTCCAAAATCTTTGTCTTAGCTTCACGCAACCAACTAGAAAACTTCCATTGTCTCCAGCTTCCTTCCATATACACCACTTTCATGATTCTTAAACAAAATGTTGGGGATAACTGAATTAAGCTCTAAGCGTGGACTTCAAACATCTCCATGGATATACTTTGTTTATTTTTAAAAAAAAGCTTTTTATTTTGCCTGAGTTTCCTTCAATATCCGTATTTTTTTCTCTCTCTTGTTTACACCTGAATTTCCCTCACACTTTTTCTTTTCTGTTAGTAAAATATAAGTTTGGATTTTAATACTACTTGGAATCCATTTTTATCACACTTATGATTACTCTTCTATATCGTATTTAATGTTATTTAACTCATCTTCCAGTGCCACTAACTTTCCAATTTTCCTAAGGTACTGTACTATCTCCAACTAAAAAGCAGTAAAAGCAGCTTGGTTAGTGTTTAATTAGCTGAACATCAGATAGTGAGATGCAAATCCCCCCCCCCCCCCACCAACAGTCACAATTGAACCTGGTGGTAGGTGATCTGAAAAGTAACCCAAAGAGTCATGTGAACAGTTCAAAACATTGGCAGCACTACAGTCACAGTAGTCTAAGCTAAAGCTTGAGTGCTTCTAAATCTAAGAGCCTGAGATCAACATGAACTCATTATTTGTGTCATGCATAACACATTCAGTCTAAAAGGATAGCAGATATTGAACAGTCATGTTCTCTACACAATTAATTAGTGAGCAATCCACCCATATTTGTTACCCATAAAGCTATCCATAAATATGGTAGGCCAGCTGCTGTGTCTATGGGTAGCAGCTTTGGCTAGTATCCAAAATCTCCTAGTTCCAGGATTTTATCCCAGTTACTGTTTAAATTTTGAATAAAAATCATCAGAAATGGCAGCCAAAGATTTCCAGTTTAAGCTGTCACCAACATTCTGTCAATTGCCTCAACAAGGAGGGAAGAGAAGTGGACCGAGTCTGGGGACACCTTCTTGCCCTTGGGATGAGAAACGAATCCTAAAATCAAAAAATCAGCAACAATCAATCACACGAGAATGGAGAAGGCAATGGAAACCACTGCATTACAGTGTGTATCCTCAGAACATGTGGCCTATGACTGAAAAAGTGTTACAATGATCTCTCCATTGCCAAAAGATCCCAGATTGGTCTCCCATTCAGATTTCTGGGAGGGCACTGCTACAGGAAAAGTGACCATGAGAAAAAGAATGAACAAGCAATGTGTAAGGTTGAGCCAGATAGTAGGGGATTCTATCGTTATTTTATTTCAAAAGGTTTATTTCATTCTCTTGTTACGGTCAAGCCTTAGCCAGTAGCTTCACCTGCCTGTAGTAATTTTCTCATCCTGTGGTCTGGCAGCAGCAAATCAGCACCGAGGTGGGCAATTTCAATCACGCGCCTCCCTCATATGCTGACAAGGTAACGCCGCTTAGGCAAAGCTGACCAAGCTGCGCTTTGGAACTTTCCATGCCGCCCCTGCAGTTTTCTCGGCTCCTGGTCAATCAGGGCGAAGGAAATTGCGTGGATGTGCTGGAGGTACCCTGCTGCCCGTCAGCCAAAACTGATCTCTCTGCTGCATGCCCTGTGGCTGTGAACATCATCTTCTCTTCCTGGTGGTGTAGTGCTGAGGACTTTGTTTCTGTAGCTGCCACACCATTCACACTTGTCTGAATGGCAGACACCACTTTTCTTTAACTTCGCCTAAGTTTTCTGCAAACTATGTTTCGCCCACCACTACGTCTTGGCTCACCCTTGCCTCCCCAGGCCTGATTCATGTTGCCCGTTTGAATTCGCATCTGCTGGTTTTTCTGTCAATAAATGGCCTCATTGCAAGAAAAGGTGTCAGAATAATTTCTTCTAGCACATTCGCCCACCGCCTTAGCCGCTCCTAACAGAGCCGTTCCTGCACAAACTGGTGTCAGAATCGGGATTTGTTCTCATAGTGACTTTGTCACTAATTTAAATTCTTCCAGAGAGAGTATCTTGGTGGTAGCCCCATGTCATAAACTCATTAGCAGTTATCTATGGACAATGAGCAGTACGCCGTGGCAGGGCACTTCCATTTCATTATGATTTTAGTGCCAAGCATTTTGCGCATATAGAATGTGCCAACCGGCTGCCACGTTTGCACCGCACAGGACGTGGCTGTGTCAGTAGAAATACACAGGGTGCGCACTGCAGTGCCGCAGCTGCTTGAGTCTGGAAAACCAGCGACGCGAGACAGACGTGGTCGCACTGTCCACTGCCGTGTGAGGGGCATGCAGCCGAGTGCCAGGAAAGCCACCGTCAACAGCCACCAACACATCCACCGCCGCCTGAGGGTCCAGTAGCAGCCAGCCTGCATCTATGACAGCCACTGACGATCCTGCCATCTGCCACTTCACCATGCTGTTGCTGCCGCCAGCACATCACGCCAACTCAACTTCAACGTAAGCCGCCGCTTCAAACCTTAACATCACGGGCTGTCCACCGCTGGACTAGGTTATTTTGTGGCCCCTCTTTTTTTTTGTAACATTCATTTCATGGTCACTAGAGCCACCTGATTTTGTAAACATGCCAATGGGAACTCTAGCAACGGAACAGGATACTTCTGGAGAGGCAGCTGCCTCGCAAGACCCGCTCAAGGCTATCAATGCTAGAATGAACCTATTATTCACATAAAATCAAGAGTTAATCGAGCAAAATCGTGTCTTGAAACAGACGCTGGAAGGCAGCGTGCGAACTTCTGTATCTGTGGCTAGCTCCATACCTGTAACAACTGTACAACCTGTGACAGCTAATACTAATTTTGTCACTAATACAACTACCACAACCTCAGATAACATGGCAAGTGTAAGCAATTTTCCTGCGGCTTTTTTCATTTCCACCTTTTCTGCAAAGTCCCATGAAGATGCGGTTATGTTCATAGAGAATATTCGTGATGCGGGTCATACTTGTGCCTGGCTGGATGATCTATTGGTCAATGTAGATAGATTGAAGTTGATAGGGGAAGCAAGTATGTTCATAAAGACAGTGGACGAATTGCGTGATATGCATGATTTTGAAGTTTTGGCCCATGGATTAATTACACGTTATTCCAACACCAGAGATATCGGATATTACCGAGATCAGTTATCAAATCTTAGGCAGAAGCCTAACGAGGATTTTGATGCTTTTGGAGATGTACCTTGTCATACCTACAAGCTCGGCAAAAACGCCAGTGAGAATAGGATTTTGCACTCGGAAGAAGAAGCTCGTGCTTTTGTTGTGTTTATTCACAGCATTGACCCCAGAATTGGTGGAGAAGTTTAAGCGGCCTCTCCCGCCTCTTTGTTTGATGCTGTTCGTTTAGCAGTAGTACGCAAAGATGTATGCACTTCTGCACTGCCGCACCGCATCCACTGGAGCCATTACCAGTATTAGCAAGGGAAGTAATTTGTCAGAGTTGTGGGAGACCTAACCATACAGCAATGAACTGTCGCGCACCTCTCTGCACTATTTGCCAGACTGTGGGCCATCTCAATAATGTTTGCCCAACAAAGTCACTATTTTCTTATCAGATGCGCGGTCACCACCGCAACGCGAGATCAAATCTGGTAAACGAGTAGGGGCAGGCTCCGCCACCCACCCTCGCCCCCGACTAGAATAATACACCTGGTGAGGACCGGAGAAAATAAAGAGGGGGAACTTAGTGTAAGTGGCATACTCGGGAACAAATTAGTTAAGATTCTAATTGATACTGGTGCACAAGAAAGTGTGTTATTTGCAGATAGAAATGATTGAAGGGTGCTGCAGCCACCCCGATTTCATATTAGTGGTCTTGGAGAAGAAACAATTGTCCCTGCAGGTACGTGCGTGGTGAACCTGCAAATAGATAAGAATAGTTACAGTCAGGAGATAGAAGTATGGACATTAAAGAAAAGCAATTTCGACGTCATATTGGGGAATGACTTCCTGCATCGTTATCAGGGGATAGTGAATTATCAGATGCAAACTGCGCAGTTAGGTGAAGCAATTCATCGTTTCGGCAGTGCACCGACCCATCAGACACAAGGAAGCTGTAAAAGGCGCCATTTAGTCTCCCATAAAACTGCGAATGTGGGCGGGAAAAATTCTCTGGATAAATGTCATGAATCAGAGGCAGCCGAAGACAGACATTCTGGTGGCTCCACTCACCCAGAATGATGATTTGGATCATCAACAAGTTAATATTAAGAGAAGTATTTGTCAACCAGAAATAAAACAGAAAGATTTTGCAATACCTGTGAGTACAGATAATTTTGGTGTGAAAGATGTTATAATACTGAAAGGTACTATTGTCGCTAATGGACAAGAGATCTTGGAAAAAGTAGGACGAGCTGGGATTCAACAAAGTAAAGATGAGAAGGGACAGAAGAAAAAGAAATTTCCAGTTAGAGAAGTGTGTTATGTAGCATCACTATTACGGAATCAATTGTCAAAGAAGTTAAGCCGTTTATGTATCAAGGAGAAAGAGATGTTACAGCCAGTGTTAGAGGAGTTTTCTTGGTTGTTGAGAGTTGAAGAGAGGCAGTTTCTACCAGCTATGGATTTGGTTCAGCACAAAATTCCAACCAATGAAGCTTGGCCGATTGCACAAAAGCCGTATTGTTTACCGTATATCCTTGGCAATCAGTAGTCGAAGATACGATTCAGCAGCAGTGTTGTTATGGTATTCAGTCCTGAGACTGGTTTGATGCAGCTCTCCATGCTACTCTATCCTGTGCAAGCTTCTTCATCTCCCAGTACCTACTGCAACCTACATCCTTCTGAATCTGCTTAGTGTATTCATCTCTTGGTCTCCCCTTACGATTTTTACCCTCCACGCTGCCCTCCAATACTAAATTGGTGATCCCTTGATGCCTCAGAACATGTCCTACCAACCGATCCCTTCTTCTGGTCAAGTTGTGCCACAAACTTCTCTTCTCCCCAATCCTATTCAATACTTCCTCATTAGTTATGTGATCTACCCATCTAATCTTCAGCATTCTTCTGTAGCACCACATTTCAAAAGCTTCTATTCTCTTCTTGTCCAAACTATTTACCGTCCATGTTTCACTTCCATACATGGCTACACTCCATACAAATACTTTCAGAAATGACTTCCTGACACTTAAATCTATACTCGATGTTAACAAATTTCTCTTCTTCAGAAACGCTTTCCTTGCCATTGCCAGTCTACATTTTATATCCTCTCTACTTCGACCATCATCAGTTATTTTGCTCCCCAAATAGCAAAACTCCTTTACTACTATAAGTGACTCATTTCCTAACCTAATACCCTCAACATCACCCGACTTCATTCAACTACATTCCATTATCCTCGTTTTGCTTTTGTTGATGTTCATCTTATATCCTCCCTTCAAGACACCATCCATTCCGTTCAACTGCTCTTCCAAGTCCTTTGCTGTCTCTGACAGAATTACAATGTCACCGGTGAACCTCAACGTTTTTATTTCTTCTCCATGGATTTTAATACCTACTCCGAATTTTTCTTTTGTTTCCTTTACTGCTTGCTCAATATACAGATTGAATAACATCGGGGAGAGGCTACAACCCTG
Source organism: Schistocerca cancellata (assembly GCF_023864275.1). Taxonomy (NCBI): domain Eukaryota; kingdom Metazoa; phylum Arthropoda; class Insecta; order Orthoptera; family Acrididae; genus Schistocerca; species Schistocerca cancellata. Next base: position 453,433,682 of record NC_064626.1, on the reverse strand, counting down.
TCTTACTCCCTTCTTAACCACTGCTTCCCTTTCATGTCCCTCAACTCTTATAACTGCCATCTGGTTTCTGTACAAATTGTAAATAGCCTTTCGCTCCCTGTATTTTACCCCTGCCACCTTTAGAATTTGAAAGAGAGTATTCCAGTCAACATTGTCAAAAGCTTTCTCTAAGTCTACAAATGCTAGAAATGTAGGTTTGCCTTTCCTTAATCTTTCTTCTAAGATAAGTCGTAAGGTCAGTATTGCCTCACGTGTTCCAACATTTCTACGGAATCCAAACTGATCTTCCCCGAGGTCAGCTTCTACCAGTTTTTCCATTCGTCTGTAAAGAATTCGCGTTAGTATTTTGCAGCTGTGGTTTATTAAACTGATTGTTCGGTAATTTTCACATCTGTCAACACTTGCTTTCTTTGGGATTGGAATTATTATATTCTTCTTGAAGTCTGAGGGTATTTCGCCTGTTTCATACATCTTGCTCACGAGATGGTAGAGTTTTGTCAGGACTGGCTCTCCCAAGGCCGTCAGTAGTTCCAATGGAATGTTGTCTACTCCGGGGGCCTTGTTTCGACTCAGGTCTTTCAGTGCTCTGTCAAACTCTTCACGCAGTATCATATCTCCCATTTCATCTTCATCTACATCCTCTTCCATTTCCATAATATTGTCCTCAAGTTCATCGCCCTTGTATAGACCCTCTATATACTCCTTCCACCTTTCTGCTTTCCCTTCTTTGCTTAGAACTGGGTTTCCATCTGAGCTCTTGATGTTCATACAAGTGGTTCTCTTATCTCCAAAGATCTCTTTAATTTTCCTGTAGGCAGTATCTATCTTACCCCTAGTGAGATAAGCCTCTACATCCTTACATTTGTCCTCTAGCCATCCCTGCTTAGCCATTTTGCACTTCCTGTCGATCTCATTTTTGAGACGTTTGTATTCCTTTTTGCCTGCTTCATTTACTGCATTTTTATATTTTCTCCTTTCATCAATTAAATTCAATATTTCTTCTGTTACCCAAGGATTTCTACTAGCCCTCGTCTTTTTACCTACTTGATCCTCTGCTGCCTTCACTACTTCATCCCTCAAAGCTACCCATTCTTCTTCTACTGTATTTCTTTCCCTCATTCCTGTCAATTGTTCCCTTATGCTCTCCCTGAAACTCTGTACAACCTCTGGTTCTTTCAGTTTATCCAGGTCCCATCTCCTTAAGTCTACAAATGCTAGAAATGTAGGTTTGCCTTTCCTTAATCTTTCTTCTAAGATAAGTCGTAAGGTCAGTATTGCCTCACGTGTTCCAACATTTCTACGGAATCCAAACTGATCTTCCCCGAGGTCAGCTTCTACCAGTTTTTCCATTCGTCTGTAAAGAATTCGCGTTAGTATTTTGCAGCTGTGGTTTATTAAACTGATTGTTCGGTAATTTTCACATCTGTCAACACTTGCTTTCTTTGGGATTGGAATTATTATATTCTTCTTGAAGTCTGAGGGTATTTCGCCTGTTTCATACATCTTGCTCACGAGATGGTAGAGTTTTGTCAGGACTGGCTCTCCCAAGGCCGTCAGTAGTTCCAATGGAATGTTGTCTACTCCGGGGGCCTTGTTTCGACTCAGGTCTTTCAGTGCTCTGTCAAACTCTTCACGCAGTATCATATCTCCCATTTCATCTTCATCTACATCCTCTTCCATTTCCATAATATTGTCCTCAAGTTCATCGCCCTTGTATAGACCCTCTATATACTCCTTCCACCTTTCTGCTTTCCCTTCTTTGCTTAGAACTGGGTTTCCATCTGAGCTCTTGATGTTCATACAAGTGGTTCTCTTATCTCCAAAGATCTCTTTAATTTTCCTGTAGGCAGTATCTATCTTACCCCTAGTGAGATAAGCCTCTACATCCTTACATTTGTCCTCTAGCCATCCCTGCTTAGCCATTTTGCACTTCCTGTCGATCTCATTTTTGAGACGTTTGTATTCCTTTTTGCCTGCTTCATTTACTGCATTTTTATATTTTCTCCTTTCATCAATTAAATTCAATATTTCTTCTGTTACCCAAGGATTTCTACTAGCCCTCGTCTTTTTACCTACTTGATCCTCTGCTGCCTTCACTACTTCATCCCTCAAAGCTACCCATTCTTCTTCTACTGTATTTCTTTCCCTCATTCCTGTCAATTGTTCCCTTATGCTCTCCCTGAAACTCTGTACAACCTCTGGTTCTTTCAGTTTATCCAGGTCCCATCTCCTTAAATTCCCACCTTTTTGCAGTTTCTTCAGTTTTAATCTACAGGTCATAACCAATAGATTGTGGTCAGAGTCCACATCTGCCCCTGGAAATGTCTTACAATTTAAAACCTGCAGCAGTAAGCAGCAGTAATCATTCAGCCTTCCTCAAGCTTGTGGGTGTCTCCCGTGGTCGTTGTCCCGAAGAATTCAGTAAATGGTAAGAAAGCCTATCAACTTTGTGTCGATATGAGGGCGATGAACTGAGTAACTACTCCGGACACATATGCCCTACCGCATATTGATGAAACCTTGGACCGACTAGTCAACTGTAAGTTTTTCACCACACTTGATTTGCACTCTGGATATCACCAGATCCCTGTTACACCCCAGGATCACCAGAAAACTGCTTTCGTTGTACCTACAGGACTATATGAATTTGTAAGAATGCCTCTTGGTTCGAGGAATGCACCCGCCACTTTCCAGAGATTTGCAGACAAGTTGTTGCACAGACTAAAATCCACGACATGTTTAGTATATTTAGAGATTATCATTTTTTCTAAGACCATAAAGGAACATGCAGAGAGACTGAGGGATGTATTGGAAAGGTTGAAAGGAGCCCACCTGAGTGTGAAACTGGAGAAGTGTGCCTTTGCCCAATCGCAGGTACAATATTTAGGACATATAATAAGTGAGGAAGGTATCAAAGTGGATCCCCGTTTGACCACAGCAGTAAAGGACTTTCCAACACCAACAAGTACTAAAGAATTGCAGTAATTCTTAGGCCTTTCAAATTATTATAGATGTTTTGTGAACAATTATGCTACCATTGCTAAGCCCCTAACTAAACTATTGAAGAAAGGAGTTAGTTTCCCCTGGACCAAGGAACATGATGAAGTGATGCAACAAATTCAACATGTTTTGACTAGAGCCCCTGTACTAGCCTACCCAGATTTGGAAAAATCATTTATTCTGTTGGTAGATGCCTCAGATTATGCTGTAGGAGCCATTTTGTCACAAGAAATCAATGGATAAGAGCGACCAATTGGTTATGCGTCTCGACAGCTTAACAAAGCGGAATTGAATTACTGATTGAAAATGAACTTTTAGCGCTCATGTTTCGCGTACCCTACTTTCAATGCTATTTGTACTGAGGAAGTTTACTGTCATTATGGATCACGCCGCATTACGGTGCATGCTAAGCTTAAAGGATCCCAGCAGCACGTTAACTCATTGGGCTTTAAAAGTGAGAGAATTTGAATATGAAGTGAAACATAAACCGGGCAAGTTGCATCAAAACACCAATGCTTTAAACTGGAAGTTTAGAGTAATTGTTGCCAATGATATTTCTATTGAAGATTTGAGGGAAGCGCAGCAAAGAGATGTTGAACGCCAGAGGTATGTCAGCAGAAACTGTAGCTTGAGCATTTGTCACCCACTTGGTGTTACCATATGGAAGTCCTGAAGCTATACTTACAGACCAAGGCATGAACTTTATGTCAGCATTATTTACAGAAGTTTGTCAACTATTGCAAATTAAAAAGTGGAGAATGACCCCGTTTCACTGTAAGGCTAATGGATGCTTAGAGTGAGTCCACCGCACAGTTACACATATGCTTTCTTATTACGTTAATAAAAATCATTCTGATTGGGACACATACGTCCAATACGTCACATCAGCATATAACAGCTGTGTCCATGAGGCCACTGGGAGGCAGTATATGGCCGACCCATGAATTCACCTTTTGAAATTGACAAACTGCCCCCAGGGATTAGATCCACAAACGTGAAGGGTTTGGCACGATGTTTAAAAGCTATTTGGAAGAAAGTACGAGGAAACAATGCAAAAGCTATGGCTCAGCAGTTAAAAAGGAGTAATGGGAAAGCGATAATGCCAGAGTACAAGGTAGGAGATATAGTGATGTTGTGCAATCCAGTAGTTAAGAAGGGAAGGACAAATAAGTTTACTTCTATGTATGAAGGTCCATATCCCATCATGTGGCTTACTTCGTCGGTAAATGCAGAAGTTCAGTTAGCAGAATGGACAGTGATTGTTCATTTTGACAGGTTAATGTTGTATAATGTTTCCAAGCCACCTCCGATTGACAGTGAAGCAGAGCCTATTACACAAGTAGCCCCAGCCAAGAAGACAAGAAAGAAAGTAGTGCAACCGCCTATAGTGTGACCTAGATATGCTCTCACTAGGGCAAGAACAACAGCAAATAAGTGGTGTCAGCCTTACCTGGTAATAAGATGCAAAAGGTAAAGCGAGTTCACACTTCTGTTGATGACAAATTTTTAGTAAAACAACTATCAGACAGGAAACACAAAACTATAAATGCTCACAAGGATAGTATATTGGGTGCATTTGTGTTCTTAATATATGTCGATGACTTTCCACATAGTATAAGACATGGGAGGAAAAGTTCTCTTTAGTGGCCACAGCAACATCACAGTCACTGCTAAAACAACAGAACTCCTAGTAGAAAAAGCAAATGAAACCCTCAAGGATGTTTACAATTGGGCGATATGTAATAAATGAACAGTTTTGATTTCCCTTCTGATCACATACCAAACAAGATGGCTATGTCAGTCTTAATGCACTTCACTCACATTTGGGAGGCGCAGGGTTTACTCTCCCTCTGGCAATTCTGACTTGGGTTTTCCGTGGTTCCCCAAGTTGTTAAGGTGAATGCTGGTATGGTTCCTTTCATTAGGCCATGGCCTACTTCCTGACCTATCCTCACCTAAACCTATGCTACTCTGTTAATGTTTTATATACGAATGTGTTATTTCTGTAATGTATCTGACATGCTTGATACTATTGCATTGAATAATCTATGGACAAATAAATTAACTAAACATAAAAAATGAACTGCATGCTGTTCAGCATTAAGAGGTAAAACTACTCTGACACATTAACCCTATATGATAATACTACAGAACATGCATAAACACAAAAGTTTATAGGGATGGATATTGGTTGTCAGTTAAAGTGGAAGATTCTGGCAGACAGATTGTCACCAGCATGTTATGTTCTTAGGTTTCCATCATCATGTAAATAAGTATACATTTATTTTAATTACCATACGTTATGTACAAACCTCTGTAAATAAATATGATGAGTACACAAATATAATATGTATTACCCTTATGCACAGTATTTTGTTTGCAAAAGTCATCAGTTAGTTAGTTTCATGTTCTATGGGTCATTTAGCATTTGATGACTATATGCAAAAGAAATAAATCAGTTTGTATCAACCAATGCCTGCTGACGACATACTACTTCTATATACACGCAGGTCTTGGCTATGAGATTCTTTTCTTGGGATCAAAGGAAGAAAACACGGACAAAATATTAAAACTACATAAAATGGTTGCAAGCATAATAATTAAAAGTAGTAGTCGGGCTCAATGCAAAGAACTATTTAAGAAACTGGAGATACTTACTGTATCAAGCTAGTACATCTACTACTCTGCTGTGCATATGAGGGAAAACAACAGTAAGTGTTTCACAAGTAGATTACACTTAATCATGGAACAAGAGCTAGATGGCACTCATCCACTTCTGCTTGAGACACTGAATTAGGCATGAAGCACCACAATTATTAGGTAAGAGCTTGAAAGGAAACAATGAAACATCAATTTGTCACTTAAGCATATTTGTATTAACACTTAAATGTTGTGTGTTTACATTATTCCAAAACAAAAAAGAACCCAGTACACTGTACGTACAGAATGTAATGTTTAAGTGTTAATGCAAACAAACATGCTTAAATGATAAATGGATGTTGCATTATGTTTCCTTTCAAACTGTTACCTAATAATTGTACCGTCACACATCTAATTCAGTTCCTCATGCACAAATGGAAAAGTCAAACATCTGAAAATTTTGTAACTGAAATTTCCAAACACCCTGTAAAAATTTCACAATGTAATGCTTAAAATTTCCCAGTTCAAAAGTATTACACACAGTAAAAAAATTCCTTCAAGGGATAAAAAGCGTTCTCCGAAAGATAAGGTATTAGCTGTTTTATGAACTTAATCAGATCCCCAGTGGCTGCTTTGACAAAAGCTGAAAGTTTATTGTATACTTTTATGCTTGAATAATGTACTGCTTTCTGCACCACACTGACAGCTTTTCATATCTTTGTGAAGATCATGTTTACTCTTTGTATCATGGTTCTGGTATGCACAATTTATTTTGTAAATTGTACAATTATTGTTGACAAAGAACTTAACCCTATGACGCATAGTGTCCACTACAGTGGACAGCTGTTAATGGTTGCTTCTTTGGCACTTCCAATCAGTCCTAGGCTGCAGTGGGCACTCCCTACTGGTGTTGTGTCCTGCATGAATTTGCTGCCTCATGACACATTGAAACTGCCAGAGAATTGACCATTAAAAGTTGTCCACTGCAGTGAAATTCATGCACCACAGGGTTAAATGAAAAAATGTATTGGCATGTCATGGTGAGGAACTCCAGCTGTTTCAACAAATTTCTGCAAAAGCATCTAGGGTGAACTCTACTCATAATTCTCAATAAGAACTTTCTTTACTTGTGAATGGTTTCGCCAGTGAATGGAAGTATGGAAGGCAATCATCTTTGATTGTTTCCACATCACAAACAGATGCAAATGGGTGAAAGCAAATGCTGCCGCATTCAGTTTTTTTACACAGATCGAACTGATCCTTTTAGGTTGTTGTCAATATGCAACCCCAGGAATTTGGAAGACTCCACTCTAAATATTACTTTGTCACCCATTTTATCTCACATCCAACTTTTTTTGTGTGCTGTGTGCAACTGTATAAAGTGAGACTTGTTAATATCGAGGGAAAGGCCATTGAAAGTGAACCAATCTACAGTTTCTTTGAATATAGACGTCACAGTGTTCTCTAGACTGCAGTTGCGTGCTTTGTCAATCATAATGGTTATGTCATCTGCATATAAGGTGAAGTGAGCTTTTTGGTTCATACACTATGGCAGTACACTGATAAAGATTAAGAAAAGTAATGGAACAAGAACTGAGTCCAGCAACATTCCCATTTTCAAGGTGCCCCATTTGGAACAGGCAGGTGCCACTCCAGAATTATTCAACACCACCTTCTGGCTTCTGTCTTTTAAATATACCTGAGCCTGCATCCCTACTTTATCATTTAAGCCACAGTGATCAGCCTTCTTAAGTTGAATTATTATTATCATTTAAGGCACAGTGATCAGCCTTCTTAAGTAGAAGTTTGTGATCTACACACCTGAATGCTTTAGACAGATCACAGAAGTTCCAAACTGGTTACATTTTATTGTTTATCATTTCAAGGAGTTGTTTAGAAAATGAAGAAAAAAAATGACCTGCTCAGTTGAAATACTCTTTTGGAATCCAAACTGACTTTTATTTAGAGTATTGTGTTTATTCAAGTGATCCATTATGCTCATGCACATCAGCTTCTCTACAATTTTAGAAAGACTTGTTAGCAATTAAAATGGTTCTCAGTCTCACATGCATCTGGCTAATTTTGTCTAGCACCGATTTTTGTAAAAGGTTTATGGCTTCAACTATAATCATTTTACAACCAATTAGATTCACTACAGTCAAAGAAAGGTTGTTGAGGATACTAGTAATTATTTCACCTTCAGCTACAATGCTGCTGTTTGATGGATGCACTTCGATGCTGTATGCATCCTCTCTTGCCTCCCTCTCTTTTTTTATCACTTTCCATACTGTTTTTATTTTATTACATAAACTGTCGGTACAATGTTACAGTACTCCCTATTCAGAAGTTTACTGGAATTTCCCGTTGTGAACCACTTTCTCCTGCAATCATTCTGGTTTGTAATTTTTGAAAATTCTGCATCTTGGTGACACACTCATGTCAAGGATCTATGGAACTCATAAATAAATAAATAACACCAGTAAGGCCACATCTATTCTTAACATTGTTGATACTGTAGGTCTATATATTAGAATATAATACATTATGTATCAGTGATATAATAAATTATGTATTTAATAAATGAAAAACTTCTGAGTGGAATTTTGACATGTGTGAGAAGACTACTACTTGTCATATGAAAGAAACATTGAGTGACAGGTGGCAAATGTCTTTTATCATCCATTTCTCATTCCAAATGATATTTCTAAACAGTGTGATCCGTACAACTTACTGGATTTGTCATTTAATTTCACACAGTTATACATTTTACACAGCTCAAGTCAATATGGATGTTTCATAAATAGGTGAATCATGCAAAGTATCTCATGCACAATGCAAAGCTACTATGATGTAAAGATTTCACATAATGCTGTAGTTTAAAGCGGATGGTGGGATGACTTCTTAATCACACAGAAGAGAAACAATAATAACATACCCACTAGTAGCATCTGAGGTAAAGCACTGAAGAACTCAGATTATATTTCTGATACATGAGTGAGTTTGTTGCTAAAATAGTTCATATGCATTGTGTTCTAGCTGCAAACAAAAGCTTATACCACTGTCAAAGCATTTTCAGACACTCTCTTGAAGGAGTGTGGCAAGAGGTGGTACAAATAAGGGAAGTCAACTTTCTATTTTGAGGCACATCTCGTTTGAATTGATATAAGACTGCTTTGTGGATTCCTAGCAGTATACAGTGGTTTGTTGCATAACAGTTTTCTGGTGGCCATAACTATGTGATCAGCTCTGTGCTGTGAAGATGACATGTGCAAGTCAAACGTTGTAAAGCCATCACTTATAGATAATAGTATATCTTACTTGCTTGAATGTATTTTTCTAATAAAGCTCGCCGTTCTTCCAGCTGGCTGGATGATAATGGTAGAAGTTTTTTTGGTGGAAATGTTGGTAAATTATTCACCCCAAATTCCTTTTTCAGTTGCTCATGAAGGTTGTGCAACTGGCGATATCGCACTGAACAATGAAACACTCCGTTCACGTGTATGTTGTAGCCCTGAAAAATGACACAAAAACAATACACAAATAATTTACATCGGAATAACAAACTTCAATTACAGGCGTTTGTCTCGCGCTACTAACTCCTAGACTTGTGCATGAAGATTACGCAACGCCAAACAATTTAATGATACACGCATTTTTGACAAATATGCATTACCATATACGTCGAATTCCCATCGTCGGTGAATTCTTCCGTATCAGGGATAGAGAAATGCATTTTGGGGGATTTGTAACTTACATAACACTAAACCATTGTTATAAACTAACGAAATCCAACAAACAACAATTACAGCACATCACAAAAATTGACTAATATTCCACAACACCATGCCACCCCCCGACTAATTTCGTCTAAACTAGCCAACATTGGTAATCATTCTCGGCTAGCGGGACCCATTTCGTCCAATGTCAAAAATTAAATCCATGGTTAACGCTAAGTCTTCTTCACTTTAGTTTTATAAGCCTACAGTGGTATTCAGATTGTGTATGTCAAACATATTGATATCCTTCAGCGACGTCAGCAAATAGATTTGTGTACGTCGTTCAAAAACAATCCTATTGGCACAACTGCACTGTTGCACTCCCACAGCCACAGCTGTTTATTTGGAAACATCAGCTGTTCACCAAGTAATAGGAGTATCTTGATCAAGTGCTGTTCTTTGATAAACACGAGAACGTGGAGCGGCCGAAGAGTGGTATGGGGATGGTGTGAAAACTGTGTGCTGTGAAGAATAATGTTAATACAAAAATAGCCAGAAGTGTATTGTTGCGTGTAGCATAATCGAAGCATAGTTTGTAAGAAAGAAATATTTCTGAACAGAGTTTTCGGCACTGAATTCGCGTCTTTGGCAACAAGAACAAGCCGAAAAATGCAGTTTAGAATTCTGTGCAGTGTCATGCTAGCATTGGTGATACGCGCCTCTGGAGACGAAATACTGGGATGCGGCGGATTTGTGAAAAGTGACATAGACATTAACTTCTCCGATGTGGAAGTGAAACTGTGAGTGAATATTTAAGTACTATATGTTCATTCCTGTCAACTTAAACAGACATTGTCCGTATCACTTCGTTTGTTGCAATCAAAACTGATGATATGCAAAATTCTTTTGCTCAAATTTAATGCTTATTTCCTGCGTTGAAACCCAATTCCATACAGCCACTGGGATTGCATACATTTGTTACTATGACTACTTCTACGCTGGAGTGTGTTATTGGACCGTCCTCCTCCCCTGAAACCTTGGCGTTAGGACAGATTACTCTTTATCCTAATCCGATATCCAGATTATGTTGGAAAGTAATAATTAGACTAGGAGTATACTGTGAGTCGGATGTGAATGTCAAATAAATATTGATGTAGCAGACATTGTTAGCATAGCCTAATGTTTATATTCGCGCCATATTTAACACGTTTTCCCCATTTAATGTTTGTTTTGCAGTAAAAACAAAAGCTGCAAGATAAATTTAGAAGTCCCATATTCTCTTAGTATTGTGATGCATATTATATACATAAACTACAAAAAAAAAAAAATGCAAGGGAAATCAAATACATAACTTTTGCCCTAATTCTGATTGATGCACACATGTTTACCTTCTAATTGATGGACACCACGCCGTGCTGTCGCCCCTAAAACCTAGATTGTGGTGACAGTCTGATCTGTAGTGTATGCCAAGCTCCAGATTAGGTTGAAGGAACTCAATTTGTTTGTGTGTTGGTGAGGCAAACGAATGTGAATTCATAATAAAGATTATGGTAACAGGTTGATGTGTAGCATAGCATGATGTCTGTGCTTGTGCACTATATTTAAGCAAAACTGCAAAGTAAATTCTGAACAGCTGTAGCATGTAACAGACAAATCTGTGCCTAGTGTTTTAATGCTTATTATGTGCACATAGATGGTCAATTGACCCTACAGATAACAGACAATGATTTTTGACTCCTTACATAATAGTGATGTGGTTTGTGATGTCACACATGGACAATCAGACACAGAACACGGACAGTATTTGTTTTCCGAATCCATGGAAACATCTCACAGACTATGGCAAAGCCATTTCCTGCAATATCCTTTCTTCCAGTATCACTGGTCATGCAAGTTTCACAGAACTTAGTGAAGCTTGGAGATTAGGAGCTGCCAGAAGTGAAGCTGTGAGTTCTTTTTGTGAGTAATACATGGATGGCTCTGTTCAAGTCCCGGTCTGGCACGAAGATTCAATACCTTATTTGCTTTTCATTAGGTAATTCCATGCCAATTGATCTAGAGGGTGCCTATTAGACCATGGCAAATTTTGCTGAAATTTTGTAACCTATTGAACAACTATCAAAAGTACACTGCTGAGTTTTTGGCAGCTTTGAGACATAATATCTCTGGCAATATTTTATTGAAAGCAACAAAACTATACCATCTTGTACTACTTTTTGCACACTCATAAGCAAAGTAATAGTAATAGATATATTTCTTGATCAATTTTTATATGGATAATTTGAAGCAAAGTCCATCGAATAAATAGACACTTGAAGAAATTAGAAGTTTAGCATTTTATAACTCCAGAAGTTAGCATTTTGTATTTCTGGTAGTTAGTTGCAGGATGAGTCTGAAACTTTGTATACAGTGACTTACCAATACAATGTTTTAGAATTTAAAATTTAGTTCCCCTACTGCTCTCCAGTAGTCTGCAAAATGAGGAAGGAGTTGATGATTTTTGTAGAAATGACAAAAATGGTTTTTTTTTAGCCCAATTCTACAAAAAAGTCTACTGCAGACTCTTTTAAACAATTTTGATTGGAAAGACTGTGTTCTAAACTTGATGAAATTGTCACATAATGTTCTTGAGGATAAGATTAGAACAATTACTGCACGCACAGATGCATTCAGTCATTCTTCCCACACTACATATGTGAATGGAACAGGAAGAAACTCTAATAACTGGTACAATGGGATATATCCTCTGCCATGCACCTCAAAATGGTTTGCAGAATGTAGATGTAAATGTCACTGAGAATGCTGGAATTGCTGCAATAAAGCGCTGTTCTAGAACTCAGGACTTGTCACCAAGTGATGGCAAATAAAATGAATTTTCTGCACCATGTGGATGTGTAAAGCTTATTAAAGCATTCTTCTTCTCAGCAGAAATCTCTCAGATATTTCCAGTTTGCCACTCTTTTTCAAAAATTCATGAAGCATATTGTCCTGAATGCAAGTCTGATCTGTTTCGCTTTTGCAGTGAGAACATTAAATTTGCTTTCATGAGCAAAGAAAACATTGAATGAAATAAAGTGTTAACAAGAAGAGTGGCTTTAACATGGGCATACTGTAGCAGGAACTAGAAAAAAATCAGCATTTTTTGGCCAATTAATGAAACAGCAATTCAGGTCAACAGATTTCTAAATGATGCATCATCTTTTCTGGCCAGAATTAGTGGCAGTAAAGAAAGAGATACATTAACATGAGACCTCTAGCCCTGAGAGTATGCTGCGTGCATTCCTGAAAAAGAATGGTGGATTGGAAATAAGTGAGAGACTTTCGCTGAGGAGAAGGGTGGTTTAATAAGCTTTATGCACCTGCATGGATATTGTGTCACAGACACAGCCGCTTTGACTGTTCGGAGATGTCACTGAACCAACCAAAAGATGTAAACAACCATGCATGAGCAGCGCCTATTAGATGGAGGGGTCCGACAACCAATCAGTTCCAGTCTTTCCACCAGGAAGGAGGTACGTAGCTCATGTTGTCTGTAGTTCAACCAGGCCTAGACGGTCAATACCATGGTTCGATCGCATCCGCATTGTTACTCTGTGCCAGGAAGGGCTCACAACAAGGGAGGTGTCCAGGCATCTTGCAGTGAACCAAAGCGAAGTTGTTCAGACATGGAGGAGATATAGGGAGACAGGAACTGTCAATGACATTCCTCACTCAGGCCGCCCAAGTGGTACTACTGCAGTGGATGACCGCTACCTACAGATTATGGCTCAGAGGAACCCTGACAGCAACACCACCATGTTGAATAATTCTTTTTGTGCAGCCACAGGACGTCATTTTATTACTCAAGCTGTGTGCAATATGCTGCGTGATGCACAATTTCACTCCCGATGTCCATAGCGAGGTCAATCTTTGCAACCACGACATTATGCAGTGCGGTACAGATGGGCCCAACAACATGCCGAATGGACCACCCACAATTGGGTCACATTCTCTTCACCGATGAGTGTGGCATATGCCTTCAACCAGAGAATCGTTGGAGACGTGTTTGGAGGTAACCCAGTCAGGCTGAATGCCTTAGTCACAGTGTCCAGCAAGTGCAGCAAGGTGTGGAGGTTCCCTGCTGTTTTAAGGTGGCATTATGTGTGGCCAACATACACCGCTGGTGGTCATGGAAGGCGCCACAACGGTTGTACGATAAGTGAATGCCATCCTCCGAACGATAGTGCAGCCATATCAGTAGCATATTGGTGAGGCATTCGTTTTCATGGACGACAATTCATGTCCCCATCGTGCACATCTTGTGAATGTCTTCCTTCAGGATAATGACATCGCTCGACTAGAGTGGCCAGCATGTTCTCCAGACATGACCCCTATTGAACATGCCTAGGATAGATTGAAAAGGGCTGTTTATGGACGACGTGTCCCACCAACCACTCTGAGGTATCTACATTGAATCGCCGTTGAAGAGTGGGACAATCTGGACCAACAGTGCCGTGATGAACTTGTGGATAGTATGCCACAACAAATACAGACATGCATCAGTGCAAGAGGATGTGCTACTGGGTATTGGAGGTACCAGTGTGTACAGTAATCTGGACCACCATGTCTGAAGGTCTCGCTGTATGGTGGTACAACATGCAATGTGTTGGTTTTCATGCGCAATAAAGAGGGTGGAAATGTTTATGTTGACCTCTATTCCAGTTTTCTGTACAGATTCCAGAACTCTTCGAACTGAGGTGATACAAAACTTTTTTTGATGTCTGTACTCCAAATTGTCTGTAACATGAATCCTTTCAAACAAATGTCAGACAGATTGCTATGAATTGTGCGAAAACTTACCCTGTGTGACAGTGGTTTAAAACTTGAAGACAGTTTATATGATGTGCATTGCAGCTGTTACACAACAATTTTACTACCATGATGTCCAGTACCTAGGTAACACACAATTAAATTTTGAAGTTTATAACTAATTTGATTCTGTAGTTATCATAGCAGAAAAACAGACTGTAATATTTCATGAGGAGCTGTGACAAGACTCCCCTTATCTGAAATTTTGCGAGTTGTTCTGATTCTCTCTTACTTGGTAGTTATGAAGACTTTTGATATTACCTTCACTGGAGAGTACTAAACAATTGAAGAATACAGTAAAGGATAACAGATTTGAGTACCAGCGGAATATTAGTGTATTTTAAATGCGGAAGCTTCTTTTTTGTAAAAGTGAACTAAAAACACCATTTTTGTCATTTTTACAAAAGTGATCAACTTTGCCCCCCCCCCCCCCCCATTTTTAATGGAAAGCAACAGGAGAATGAAATTTTATATTCCAAAACCTTGTATTGGTAAGTGTTAGGCACAAAGTTTCAGGCTTATCCTGCAGTTACTTCCGGAGATATAAAAACTAAACTTCAAATTTTTTAAAGCATCTACTTTTTCAGCTGACTTCGGTTTGAAGTATCCATGTGAAAATTGCTCAAGAAATATTTTATTCTTATTATTATTATTATTATTTTGCTTAAGATAGGAAAAGAAAGTTGTACAAGATGGTCAAGTTTTGTTTCTTTCCAGAAAATATTTCTGGAGATATTATGTCTCAAAGTTGCTGAAAACTCAGGGGTTCACTTTTTAAAGTTGTTTACGGGGCCAAACAAATGACTATAATTCATTAAATATTATATTTTGCAAGTAAAACTTTAGTGGTTCATGGTGTGGGTTCCTGTAGTCATGTCCTAGTTCATGAACCACGGGCAACGTATGAGTGGCCAAGTAAGTGGTCCCGACAGTCGGGATACCAGTTACTTTGGAATAAGGCTGGGCATCTCGGACATATTCTGAGTTGTGGTCACCTTTGTGCTCATACGGCAAAGACTACCAAATCCACTGGTTAGTCCCTCAGCCGTTAGGGGTAAAACCCAATGGGACTCGGGGCAAGTAAGGCTAGCAACCTGCTTCCCTGGTACTTTAAATATGATGCTGGCAACAATCAGAGCAAAATGCCTCGGACCTTTGGAGGTGACGGAGTCCCACCTCTAACTGACAAACCAGGGACTCCTAAGATACGACTTGGCAAACAAATGGTAATGAGATGGGGAGCTATTAATATCAATGGGGGCTACTCTGGGAAGAAGGTAGAGCTGGCAGAGGCAGCAAGTAAGATGGGGCTGGACGTTTTAGCTGTTAGTGACATTCGGGTAAGGGGTGAGAAAAAGAGGAAGTGGGAGAATACAAGGTCTACCTGTCAGGAGTCAAAGCAGGAATAGCACAATGGGGTGTAGGGCTTTACATCAGGAAGGAAATGAAACCCAGTGTAGTTGCAATAAGGTATGTAAACGAACGACTGATGTGGATAGATTTGACAGTGTCTGGCAAGAAAATTAGGATTGTGTCAGTATATTCGCATTGTGAAGGGACAGATCAAGATAAGATGGATAGTTTTTATGAGGCACTCAGTGATGTAGTTGTTAGAGTAAAGGACAAGGACAGTGTTCTGCTCATGGGTGATTTTAACGCCAGGATTGGAAATCGAACAGAAGGGTATGAAAAGGTTATGGGTAAATTTGGAGAGGATATGGAGGCCAACAGGAACGGGAAACAACTCTTGGATTTCTGTGCCAGTATGGGCTTAGTAATCACAAACTTCTTTTTTAAACATAAGAACATTCACCGGTATACTTGGGAAGGCAGGGGAACCAGATCTGTCATTGACTATATAATAACAGATCAGGAATTCAGGAAGGCTGTGAGGGACACACGTGTATTCAGGGGATTCTTTGATGACACTGATCATTATTTAATCTGCAGTGAAATTGGGATCGTGAGGCCGAAAGTGCAGGAGATCAGGTCCATATGTAGGAGGATAAGAGTGGAGAAACTTCAGGATAAGGAAATCAGGCACAAGTACATAACAGCGATCTCAGAAAGGTACCAGTTAGTTGAATGTAGTCAATTACAGTCATTGGAAAAGGAATGGACAAGGTACAGGGACACAGTACTAGAAGTGGCTAAAGAATGTCTTGGAACAGTAGTGTGTGAAAGTAGGATGAAGCAAACAGCTTGGTGGAATGATACAGTCAAGGCAGACCGTAAAAGGAAAAAGAAGGCGTATCAAAAATGGCTACATACCAGAACCCAGGTAGACAGAGAAAGTTATGTTGAAGAAAGAAACAAAGCCAAACAGATAATTGCAGCATCCAAGAAGAAATCGTGAGAAGACTTTGGAAACAGGTTGGAGACTTTGGGTCAAGCTGCTGGAAAACCATTCTGGAGTGTAATTAGCAGTCTTCGAAAGGGAGGTAAGAAGTAAATGACAAGTATTTTAGACAGGTTAGGAAAACTGCTGGTGTATCCTGTGGATGCCTTGGGCAGATGGAGGGAATATTTTGAAGAGTTGCTCAATGTATGTGAAAATACGATCAGTAATGTTTCAGATTTCGATGTACAATGGGACAGGAATGATGATGGAAATAGGATCACATTTGAGGAAGTGGAAAAAATGGTCAATAGATTGCAGTGCAATAAAGCGGCTGGGGTGGATGAAATTAAGTCGGAACTCATCAAATACAGTGGAATGTCAGGTCTTAAATGGCTACACAGGATAATTGAAATGGCCTGGGAGTCGGGACTGGTTCCATCAGACTGGACAAAAGCAGTAATCACACCAATCTTCAAACATGGAAACAGAAAAGATTGTAACAACTACAGAGGTATCTCTTTAATCAGCGTTGTGGGTAAAATCTTCTCAGGTATTGTTGAAAGGAAAGTGCGAGTATTAGTTGAGGACCAATTGGATGAAAATCAGTGTGGGTTTAGGCCTCTTAGAGGTTGTCAGGACCAGATCTTTAGCTTACGGCAAATAATGGAGAAGTGTTATGAGTGGAACAGGGAATTGTATCTATGCTTTATAGATCTAGAAAAGGCATATGACCGGGTTCCTAGGAGGAAGTTATTGTCTGTTCTACAAGATTATGGAATAGGAGGCAAACTTTTGCAAGCAATTAAAGGTCTTTACATGGATAGTCAGGCAGCAGTTAGAGTTGATGGTAAATTGAGTTCATGGTTCAGAGTAGTTTCAGGGGTAAGACAAGGCTGCAATCTGTCTCCACTGTTGTTCATATTATTTATGGATCATATGTTGAAAACAATAGACTGGCTGTGTGAGATTAAGATATGTGAACACAAAATAAGCAGTCTTGTATATGCGGATGGCTTAGTTGTGATGGCAGATTCGATTGAAAGTTTGCAAAGTAATATTTCAGAGCTAGATCAGAAATGTAAGGACCATGGTATGAAGATTAGCATCTCCAAAACGAAAGTAATGTCAGTGGGAAAGAAATATAAACGGACTGAGTGCCAAGTAGGATGAACAAAGTTAGAACAGGTGGACGGTTTCAAGTACTTAGGATGCATATTCTCACAGGATGGCAACATAGTGAAAGAACTGGAAGCGAGGTGTAGCAAAGCTAATGCAGTGAGCGCTCAGCTATGATCTACTCTCTTCTGCAAGAAGGAAGTCAGTACCAAGACTAAGTTATCTGTGCACCGTTCAATCTTTCGACCAACTTTGTTGTATGGGAGCGAAAGCTGGGTGGATTCAGGTTACCTTATCAACAAGGTTGAGGTTACGGATATGAAAGTAGCTAGGATGATTGCAGGTACTAGTAGATGGGAACAATGGCAGGAGGGTGTCCACAATGAGGAAATCAAAGAAAAACTGGGAATGAACTCTATAGATGTAGCAGTCAGGGCGAACAGGCTTAGATGGTGGGATCATGTTACACGCATGGGAGAAGCAAGGTTACCCAAGAGACTCATGGATTCAGCAGTAGAGGGTAGGAGGAGTCGGGGCAGACCGAGGAGAAGGTACCTGGATTCGGTTAAGAATGATTTTGAAGTAATAGGTTTAACATCAGAAGAGGCACCAATGTTAGCACTGAATAGGGGATCATGGAGGAACTGTATAAGGGGGGCTATGCTCCAGACTGAACGCTGAAAGGCATAATCAGTCTTAAATGATGATGATGAGTAAAACTTTACCAATGTTTATTGGGAACATGTGCGAATCCTCACACAAAATTTCATCAAAATTTGTCACGATCATGCAGGAACTTTTTCGAAATTAGATCAGTTGGCATGGAATAGTCCATCTGTATTTTTTTTGGAATGGAGTTTGTGATGACAGACCAACCTGTAGTGAAATGCAGCCCAAGTTCTAAGTTAGGTTGAAGATGACAGTTTGGTTGTGAGTTAGGAAAGCACTACCAGATGCTTCTTGTAAGGCAGTGGGCAAGTTGAATGCACTGATACCATTGTCATACATCAAGTACAAGAAGTTCAGGTTGGGGAATATTATGAATCCCTAATTTTACCAGTTAATCTGTTAGAGGAACCAGTCACATTATAATACATATTAAATGATGTTCTTAAGTAATGTCACATGCCTGTTGTTCCGTTGAATGCTGTGAGTCTACCTCTACCAAGGTTTAGCACTGTTCACGTTTCGTGGCAAACTGGCCTGGCAGGCAGTTGTATCATGGACTGTGTTGTTAGAATCCCGGTGAGATTCCCATTGTTGTGGCATTTTAAAATTTAATTCCTCTTATGAATAAAAAGTAATATTTTATAGGAAAAAATGTAGAATATGTTAAGTGCCATACATTTATTAAGAAAAATGAGGTAAATACGAACATTGGATGTTGAAGCCAGTGTGGAGTGGCACATGCTGAAGGTGATATCGGGACATGAATTTGTGAGAGGGTGACTGAACAGAGGAAAGGGAAACTGTTGGCTGGAGGGTTCATGGACAATGAGTTACCAGAGATTGAGGCCAGGGCAATTATGGGAGAGAAGGAGATGTTGCGTGGATAAGTCCCATCTGTGTAGTTCAGAGAAGGTGGTGGTGGAGGGAAGGATCCATATGGCCCAGGTTGTGAAGCAGCTATTGAAATTGAAATTGAGCATGTTATGCTGAGCTGCATGTTGTGTGACCAGGCAATCAACTTTGTTCTTGACAGCAGTTTGGTGATGACCATTCACCCTGGTCGACATATACCAACTCTGTTGTATGTTTGCAACAGAGTTGATATATGACATGACTGCTTCCATAGATGGTCTGGCCTATGATGGGTTAGGTAAGCCCGTGACAGAGTCACAGCTTTTTATTTCAGTATGACCACCATCGCTGAACCTGTGGTCTAGGGGTAGCACCTTTGATTAGTAAACAAAATATCATGGGTCCCGGACTCAGACCAACAGCTGATTAAATTTTGTATAAAGATCATCAACAATAGCAGCCAAAGACTTCTGGCAGAAGGAGGCACCCACACATTACCAACGGCATTGTCAAAAAGAATGCAGGAGCAGACAGTTGCTCGGAACACTCTCTTGCCTCTGGGTTGGGAAACTGCCTCAAAAATACAGTGATTAATGGCATGAAGATGCAGAAGGCAGTGGAAACCACTGCATTAAAGACACATGATGTGTATCCACAGGACATGTGGCCCATAGCTGAAAAAGTGTCGTAAGATTCTGGGATTTCTCTCCCATTGAGATCTCCAGGAGGGAACTGCCAAGGGGAGATGACTGTGAGAGAAAAATGGAATAACCAATGTAGGGACCCTTTGCATGACTCAGAGCATGGAATGTCAGATGTTTGAACATAGTAAGAAAGCTAGAAAGCCTGAAAATTGAAATACAAAGAGTCAATGGGCTGTAGTGGGTTCAGTGAAGTAAAATTGAAAGAAAATAAGGATTTTCGTTTTGAGGAATTTAGGGTAATAACAACAACAGCAGAAAATGCTGTTATGAGAGTAGGAGTGATTGTGAATAGGAAAGCGTGGCAGAAAGTGAGCTACTGTTCAGTAGCAAGGTTTGTCCAGATTTAGCATCAAACCAGTTCCAACATCAATAGTTTAGGTGTATGTGCCAATGTCACAAGCAGAATTTGAGAGAAAGACAGAGAGAGAAAGTATATAGGGATATTGCATAGGTAATTAAATATGTAAATGGAGATGAAAATTATCATGGGGGACTGGAATGCAGTTGTAGGGAAGTACCAGAAGAAAGGGTTAGATAGCAGGAATGAGAAAGAAGAAAAACTAATTGAGTTTTGCAATAAACTGTGGATGGTGATAGTGAATAATTTGTTCAGGGAGTGCAAGAGGATGTTGTGTATGTGGAAAAGACCCAGAGAAACAGAAAGATTTCAGCCAGATTACATCATGGCCACACTTATCCTGAAATCATGCATTGGAGATTAAGGGATACCCAGGAGTAGATGTAGACTCAGGTCACAATTTAGGAATGATGAAGAGTAGACTGAGGTTTAAGAGAATCATACAGAGGAATCAGTGTGGAAGGAAGTGTTGCATTTGAAGTTTGCTAAGGATGTGGATACTGTGATTTTTCCCTATCACAGTAGGCAGTTCAGTTGAAGGGAAATGGACATCTATAAAAAAGCCAGTCACAGATGTTGAATGGTCAGACATAGGTACAAGGAAGGTAACTCTGGAGAAACCTTGGGTAACAGAAGAAATACTTCAATTGATCAATGACAGGAGGAATGAATAAATAAAAGTGCAGGGCAGCCAAGGTGAAAGTACAGCAGGAAAAATGTGAAGAAATCGAAAAAGAAGTGATCATCAGAAAGGTTAATACAGCGTATAGAAAAGTCAGAATGATGATCAATAAAATTAAAAGCATGAGTGATAACATTAACAATGTAATGTCAATTTCACTCTTAAATGCAGAGGAAAGTCTGCATTAGTGGAAAGAGTACATTGAAGGCCTCAATGGGGAGGGCTTGTCTGATGAATTGATAGAAGAAGAAACTAAAGTTGATGAGGAACACATAAGGGATCCAGTATTAGAGTCAAAATTTAAAAGAGCTCTAGAATGCTAGAGAGCAAGTAAAGCAGAAGGGATAGATAACATTCTGTGAGAATTTCGAAAATCATTGGGGAATGTGACAGCCTAGGTGCAGAAACTATCACACAATCAGCTTAACATATCATGCATCCAAGCTGCTGACAGAAATAATATACAGAAGAATGGAAAAGAAAATTGAGGATCTGTTGGATGCTAATCAGTTTTGACTTTAGGAAAGGTAAAAGCACCAGAGAGACAGTTCTAACTTTGCACTTGATAATGGAAGCAAGACTGATGTAAAATCAAGATATGCTCATAGGATTTGTCATTCAAGGAAAAACATTCAGCAGTGTGAAATGGTGCAAGATGTTTGAAATTTTGAGAAGAACAGGAGTAATCCATGGGGCAAGACCTAATTATATGCAATATATGCAATTATTGAGAGGGAACACTAAGATTGGAAGACCAAGAATGAATGCTTTGATTAAAAGGAATGTAAGACAGGGACACAGTCTCTTGCCCCTTCTGTTCAATGTATACATAAAACAAGCGATGACGGAGTAAAAAAAAAAAAGGTTCAAGAGTGCAATTAAAATTGAGAGTGAAAGGATATCCATAGGGTGAAAGGTTATCCGTAATAAGATTAACTGATGACAGTGCTGTCATAAGTGAAAGTGAAGAAGAATTACAGGATCTATCGAATGGAATGAACTGTCTAATGAGTACAGAATGTGGATTGAGAGTAAACCACAAAAAGACGAAAGTAATAAGCCTAGCGAGAAACTTAACATAAAAAAAGCAGACAAGCACAGGCAAAGAGACCATTCATGGCCAAAAGAAATCTACTGGTATCAGACTTGGGCCTTAATATGAGAAAAAAATTTCTGGGAATGTATGTTTGGAGCACGGAAACGTATGGTATTGAATCATGCATTGAGGCAAAACTAGAACAGAAGAAAAACAAAGCATTTGAGATGTGGTGCTATAGAAGAACTTTGAAAATCAGCGGACTGATAAGATAAGGAATGAAGAGATTCTCCGCACAGTTGGTGAAGAAAGGAACATATGGAAAACACAGGAAAGAAAAAGGGACAGGATGATAGGACACGTGTTACAGCATCAAGGAATAATATCCATGGTACTAGAGGGAGCTGTAGAGGGTAAAAAATGCAGGGAAAGGCAAACATCAGAATACATCCATCAAATAATTGAGGACATAGGGTGCAAGTGCTACTCTGAAATGAAAGAGGTTGGGAGGGAGGGGGCGGTGTAGTTGTCACCAACCTGCTATCTACCAAGATTAATGGCCACTGCCAAACTGTTGCCAAGATTAAAGTTTTCCACCTGCTGAGACATCATGGTCAGTTTCAGTGGCCACTTCCCGGCCCAGGTCATGAAGATCCCCTTCCCTCCACTACCAGCTTCTCTGAACTGTGCAGATAGTGCAACACATCCATCGCCCCCATAATTGCCCTGCTGAAATGCTGCACTGGCGTTGTGCATTTGGCTGATGCAATGTGTGTGTGTGTGTGTGTGTGTGTGTGTGTGTGTGTGTGTGTGTGTGTGTGTGTGTGTGTCAATGACTCAACACTTCTCCTTTTTTGTGCATGATCACCTTTAATCCAGAAGTATTTGCGTTCTATCAGAAGTTTCCTACAAAGTTAAGTTTTTTGTTACTTTTTAATATTAATATTGTATAAGTGCATTATCATATCATTAATTATTTTTATGCCTTAATTTTACCTTTAAAGAACAGAGAACAATTTTAATTGATTAATGCTTTGAAGAATGCTCTATTCTCTTCCTTCAACAGTGGCAACATCTGTTGCAGATCCCTGAACTTCCCAGTTTACAACTTGTTTTTAAATGTTTGGGATAGTTATACCATGTCCTTGATTATATACCGGGTGTTACAAAAAGGTACGGCCAAACTTTCAGGAAACATTCCTCACACACAAAGAAAGAAAATATGTTATGTGCACATGTGTCCGCAAACGCTTACTTTCCATGTTAGAGCTCATTTTATTATTTCTCTTCAAATCACATTAATCATGGAATGGAAACACACAGCAACAGAACGTACCAGCATGACTTCAAACACTTTGTTACAGGAAATGTTAAAAATGTCCTCCGTTATCGAGGATACATGCATCCACCCTCCGTCGCATGGAATCCCTGATGCGCTGATGCAGCCCTGGAGAATGGCGTATTGTATCACAGCTATCCACAATACGAGCACGAAGAGTCTCTACATTTGGTACCGGAGTTGTGTAGACAAGAGCTTTCAAATGCTCCCATAAATGAAAGTCAAGAGGGTTGAGATCAGGAGAGCGTGGAGGCCGTGGAATTGGCTCGCCTCTACCAATCCATCGGTCACCGAATCTGTTGTTGAGAAGCGTACGAACACTTCGACTGAAATGTGCAGGAGCTCCATCGTGCATGAACCACATGTTGTGTCGTACTTGTAAAGGCACATGTTCTAGCAGCACAGGTATGAAATCATGATAACATGCTCCATTTAGTGTAGGTGGAAGAACATGGGGCTCAATCAAGACATCACTAACAATGCCTGCCCAAACGTTCACAGAAAATCTGTGTTGATGACGTGATTGCACAATTGCGTGCAGATTCTCGTCAGCCCACACATGTTGATTGTGAAAATTTACAATTTGATCACGTTGGAATGAAGCCTCATCCGTAAAGAGAACATTTGCACTGAAATGAGGATTGACACATTGTTGGATGAACCATTCGCAGAAGTGTACCTGTGGAGGCCAATCAGCTGCTGATAGTGCCTGCACACGCTGTACATGGTACGGAAACAACTGGTACTCCCGTAGCACTCTCCATACAGTGACGTGGTCAACATTACCTTGTACAGCAGCATCTTCTCTGACGCTGACATTAGGGTTATCGTCAACTGCACGAAGAATTGCCTCATCCATTGCAGGTGTCCTCGTCGTTCTAGGTCTTCCCCAGTCACGAGTCATAGGCTGGAATGTTCCGTGCTCCCTAAGACGCCAATCAATTGCTTCGAACGTCTTCCTGTCGGGACACCTTCGTTCTGGAAATCTATCTCGATAAAAACGTACCGCGCCACGGCTATTTCCCCGTGCTAATCCATACATCAAATGGCCATCTGCCAACTCCGCATTTGTAAACATTGCACTGACTGCAAAACCACGTTCGTGATGAACACTAACCTGTTGATCCTACATTCTGATGTGCTTGATGTTAGTACTGTAGAGCGATGAGTCGCATGTCAACACAAGCACCGAAGTCAACATTACCTTCCTTCAATTGGGCCAACTGGCGGTGAATCAAGGAAGTACAGTACATACTGACGAAACTAAAATGAGCTCTAACATGGAAATTAAGCGTTTCTGGACACATGTCCACATAACATCTTTTCTTTATTTGTGTGTGAGGAATGTTTCCTGAAAGTTTGGCCGTACCTTTTTGTAACATCCTATATATTAGTGGTAACCTCTTACTTCCTTGGACCTTTTTACTGTGCACTTATGTGAACAATACTTCACTGTATTTTGGCTGACAGGAGAGTTATGATTATTGCAAAAAGTGCCTAAAAGTGTTTTTACAGATCTGTACAATGTACAGAGGGCCAATGGGGGACACCTCTGCACGAAGTTGGGATAGCTGTTGGGAATATGTGAAGTGTCAACAATGCCGCTAACACATCATTAGAGTTCAGTTGTTCATTCACAGTCTGAAGGCACCTTAGTGTTGAACATGAATGTGAACCCAGGAGACCCTGATGCTGGCTTGCATGTTGAAGTCTTGTATTGGCAGCACTCTATGATGTGTTGTCGGAAGATGGTCAGTTGTTCCATCTGTAGATGGTAGGCAGCAAGCAGCATGACGTTCATTCAGTGAAGGCCATCATCTGGAGAACATCTTTGGCTAGTTTATGGACAGTGCTGGAGATCTAGGATTTAGATTCACTACAGTATCATAATTATGGAATCAGGTGCTAGTGCTATGAATGCCATTAATCCCAGTGATCAACTGATGATAAGAGCTGGAGTACTTACAGGGAGCTAGTGTGAGGCTGTGATGCCAAGTTTGGTTCATAATAACCAAATTTGTCCACCTTATTCTGCTACATCCACTTAACAGGCTGTTAACTACTGTGTCAGTCCCTCCTTTATGATCTGAATAAACAAATACAGTTTGTTGCAACGTGCCTTACAAGCTAACGAATATGCTTGTCTCACTTGCTTTAGTTTTTGGTCCTTTTTTTCCCTGCTGAATGCTTATTCCTTACTTGGCAGACAATGTCGTCGACCTGACACACTTGCAACATAATGACTCACTTCCTGCTTCCGCCTCTGTCTCTGGCAGACTTGAATATGCCTGAGGCAGCACGAGTGACCTTTAAAATTTTTTTTTCTGATTTTACCCCTTACTATTTTGTGCCGTAACAAATGCCATCGTCTTCAACAGGCAATGAATGACAAACCATAGCTTGCCTTTTCTGTCCTTTGCGACATTATATTGACCATGATGCCTTTTCCATACAGAAGTAGTAACAATCAGATCCATCAAAATGAGTTTTGCTTCACATTATCTGTGAATACAAAGAAGTTGTTGAAAAGGACTCTCTTTAAGTGGGATGCAAAAACTTACTAGTTTACACTTGCTGCTTAGTTTAAACAAAGCAAAAGTTAGAATCTTACATCACACGGACTAAGAAAGATATTTTTGAAAGTCTTTCTTTTGTTAAAATATATATATATTCCATAAAATGGTCAAATATTAGATAACAACATTGAATATTATAAATAAATATTTCGAACAGTGGAAAGCCAGCATGGAATAGCAATAATATTATGAAAATGATCGACTGCTGCTCACCATGTGGAGGAACTGGTGAGTCGCAGATGGGCATAACAAAAAGACTGCTACGATTTGAACTTTTGTTGAAAAGGCCTTTTTCTAAAGTAGAAAACACATACACACAAGCACAGCTCGCACATGATCACTGCCTCTGGCCACCGAAGTCAGACTGTGCACAGCTACTGCACCTGATGGAAAAAGGCAATCTATGGTAAGGAGGAGGCTAGGGCCAGGAGGTGAAGGTATAGAAAAGTAGGGGTGTGGGAAGGTGTAATGGTGCTTGTGGGAGAGTACAGGGATGTGTTGGGACATGGTAGGGCTGCTAGGAGCATGTGAAAGATTTGGGGGGGGGGGGGGGGGGAGTGAGTGGAAAGGAGAGAAATAGGGGAGGCATAAAAGACTGATAGGTGCATTGAATAGAATGATGTTTGTAGTGCTGGAATGGAAGCAGAGAAGCGTATTGGTGCCTGAAGAATGGACAGTAGTGTAGGTTGAGGCCATGGGAGTGTTCCCACCTGTGCAATTCAGAAAAGCTGGTGCTGACAGGAAGGAGCCTTCCTATCAGAATAAATATTTTGCACATATCTTTTCTTTAGGCTCAGTTTTCCTACCTGCAAACTTGTCTTTATGTTACATGTAAGGTTTACCTTCACTTCCATGATGTTTCATTTCATCTCGAATTGATTCTACTTGTTTTTTATATCCATTGTTTGTACAAAATGCTCTCAAAAATAAGACTGAAAACAACAAACTGAAGGCATAGTCAACAGATTTTAATCCAAAGAATAAGGTTAGATTTTACAATGTAGACAAGACTCACAGTGAACTGTAAAACTTGGTCACACTTTGCCCATTTTACACTTTAATCTGAGCTCTGGGCCAGCACATACAGTCTCTCCTGCCACTTGCTGAATCTTGTTGCCTCAACTGTCAATGCTCATGGCATTTAGCCTGGTTTTGAAGTTATTGACAATGGTATTTAGATTTGTTTTTTGGATTTCACTTATTTTTTAAAATTGTGACACTTAGCCTATTATTGATGTCCGGTCCATGTTGTTATTAATTTGGCCATATAGCTATCATGTAGAAGATGCTGAAGTAGCTGTTTGTCCCTCACCTAAAGCCATTCTCTGGTGTTTTTTTTAATCCATTGTTCCCAATATTCTTTCACTTAAACCAAACTACTGATATCCCTGGAACTCTTACATTGCAGTAGGGCTTCTTATATCACTCATGGGTTTATTTGTCCAGTGGCTGTGTAATATTATAACAAAGGATTTGTCCAATATATTACAAAAATATTTTCACATCTACACAAACTTGTCCAGTATTAAACAGAATGGGGTGGGTAATTGGACACAGACTTTTCTAATGAACCGCCCCAGAATTCACTTCAATGACATAGGAAAAATATGGAAAACCTAAGTCTGGTTGCTCTCCTTCCAAATGCAAATCATTTAGCTTAACACTGCAATATCTCAACCGTTTGTTTGTATAAGGAATGGTCAGTAATGCCATCATGAACATACTAAGAACAGATTACACCGTGCACGAGATCTGTAAACAATTACATTACTAGAACATGAAGTACATTTATTAGCTATAGAAAGATAAACACATGAACTCCTAGCAACACAGCTTCATCCATAACACTTCATTACCCGTTGTATGTCAGACTCACTTAATCAATTTGATGCAAATGTAACAACTACATTTGTAACAAAGAAAACAGAAAACCAACAACAGTAACAATCTCGTGTAAATACTCACACTGTAACAACAGTATACTCATTGTAAATAAAAATATACATAACAGTTTCACAAATGATTTGTATTTTTGTAAGCTAAATTGTTTACTTAAAATGTAAAACTGTTTCTCGAGTTGACATGTTTTTAACTTACTTTCTCCAAGCTCTTGATGTATACTGGCAGTGCATTATAAATTTTGACACCAATGTCGCTCTGATGTCTTTGAGTACATGTTTTTCTTGGTCACCCCACATAATGTGAAGCACAGTTGCAAGTATCATAGTCATAGATATTTGCAGTGCATAGCGGGAAGGGGGCATGTGCTCCCCCTGGAGTCTGGAATACAGAGATTTTATAAATTACAGAATTCTTATACACTTATAGAAATGGATAATCATCAATTTTCTGGTGTAAAAAACATTTATTGTCACCTATAAAAACAGTGGCTATTAGAGTCTTGCTTCCCCTGGATAAATTTTTGCAGGCTTCTATGGTTGTATCTACAGGGTGTTTCAAAAATGACCGGTATATTTGAAACGGCAATAAAAACTAAACGAGCAGCGATAGAAATACACCGTTTGTTGCAATATGCTTGGGACAACAGTACATTTTCAGGCGGACAAACTTTCGAAATTACAGTAGTTACAATTTTCAACAACAGATGGCGCTGCAAGTGATGTGAAAGATATAGAAGACAACGCAGTCTGTGGGTGCGCCATTCTGTAAGTCGTCTTTCTGCTGTAAGCGTGTGCTGTTCACAACGTGCAAATGTGCTGTGGACAACATGGTTTATTCCTTAGAACAGAGGATTTTTCTGGTGTTGGAATTCCACCACCTAGAACACAGTGTTGTTGCAACAAGACGAAGTTTTCAACGGAGGTTTAATGTAACCAAAGGACCGAAAAGCGATACAATAAAGGATCTGTTTGAAAAATTTCAACGGACTGGGAACGTGACGGATGAACGTGCTGGAAAGGTAGGGCGACCGCGTACGGCAACCACAGAGGGCAACGCGCAGCTAGTGCAGCAGGTGATCCAACAGCGGCCTCGGGTTTCCGTTCGCCGTGTGGCAGCTGCGGTCCAAATGACGCCAACGTCCTACGTATCGTCTCATGCGCCAGAGTTTACACCTCTATCCATACAAAATTCAAATGCGGCAACCCCTCAGCGCCGCTACCATTGCTGCACGAGAGACATTCGCTAACGATATAATGCACAGGATTGATGACGGCGATATGCATGTGGGCAGCATTTGGTTTACTGACGAAGCTTATTTTTACCTGGACGGCTTCGTCAATAAACAGAACTGGTGCATATGGGGAACCGAAAAGCCCCATGTTGCAGTCCCATCGTTCCTGCATCCTCAAAAAGTACTGGTCTGGGCCGCCATTTCTTCCAAAGGAATCATTGGCCCATTTTTCAGATCCGAAACGATTACTGCATCACACTATCTGGACATTCTTCGTGAATTTGTGGCGGTACAAACTGCCTTAGACGACACTGCAAACACCTCGTGGTTTATGCAAGATGGTGCCCGGCCACATCGCACGGCCGACGTCTTTAATTTCCTGAATGAATATTTTGATGATCGTGTGATTGCTTTGGGCTATCCGAAACATACAGGAGGCGGCGTGGATTGGCCTCCCTATTCGCCAGACATGAACCCCTGTGACTTCTTTCTGTGGGGATACTTGAAAGACCAGGTGTACTGCCAGAATCCAGAAACAACTGAACAGCTGAAGCAGTACATCTCATCTGCATGTGAAGCCATTCCGCCAGACACGTTGTCAAAGGTTTTGGGTAATTTCATTCAGAGACTACGCCATATTATTGCTACGCATGGTGGATATGTGGAAAATATCGTACTATAAAGTTTCCCAGACTGCAGCGCCATCTGTTGTTGACAATTGTAACTACTGTAATTTCGAAAGTTTGTCTGCTTGAAAATGTACTGTTGTCCCAAGCATATTGCAACAAACGGTGTATTTCTATCGCTGCTCGTTTAGTTTTTATTACCGTTTCAAATATACCGGTCATTTTTGAAACACCCTGTATGATTGTCACTGTTAGTTTTTATATCTCTGAGCTTAGCACTGATTATTGATGCACATTTGTACCAGTATGTGTATAAGGATGCTACTGTAAGTATAAACATTTTTCAAATAGGACCTTGCAGTGTACCCCTGTAGTGCTGTGAAACATGATTCAAGTAGCTCTTTTCTGTAATGCAAAAACTTCTTTTAAATGAGCATAAGTTTTTCAAAAGAATACTACTCCACAAGCTACAACAGATCAGAAGCACTGAAAATAAACATCAATCAAACATCTTTTCTGGTGCAAACTTTTCAAATGATTCTCAGATTAAAACATGCTGAATGAAGCCTTTTGGAAAGTTACATGATATAGTCTTTCCAGTTTAAGTCTTTTCAACAGGTGTTCATAACAGATCGTGGATCATCGTCTTTCTAACATTTGATCCAAATGGTAGCAGGCTGTGACTCACCACACTGTGTATAGTGCAGATTGATTAGTGGGCCACCCATATTTGTTCCCCATTAAGCAATCTATTAGAATAATTGCTATACGTGTATTGACACCTGTGTGCCATAAAGATTTGAGTTATTATTATTATTAATTTCATCTTATAGTCTTTCTGAACACACACTAATAGGTACATAAGTAATCACAAATTCCAGAATGAGATTTTCACTCTGCAGCGGAGTGTGCGCTGATATGAAACTTCCTGGCAGATTAAAACTGTGTGCCCGACCGAGACTCGAACTCGGGACCTTTGCCTTTCGCGGGCAAGTGCTCTACCATCTGAGCTACCGAAGCACGACTCACGCCCGGTACTCACAGCTTTACTTCTGCCAGTACCTCGCCTCCTACCTTCCAAACTTTACAGAAGCTCTCCTGCGAACCTGCAGAACTAGCACTCCTGAAAGAAAGGATATTGCGGAGACATGGCTTAGCCACAGCCTGGGGGATGTTTCCAGAATGAGATTTTCACTCTGCAGCGGAGTGTGCGCTGATATGAAACTTCCTGGCAGATTAAAACTGTGTGCCCGACCGAGACTCGAACTCGGGACCTTTGCCTTTCGCGGGCAAGTGCTCTACCATCTGAGCTACCGAAGCACGACTCACGCCCGGTACTCACAGCTTTACTTCTGCCAGTACCTCGCCTCCTACCTTCCAAACTTTACAGAAGCTCTCCTGCGAACCTGCAGAACTAGCACTCCTGAAAGAAAGGATATTGCGGAGACATGGCTTAGCCACAGCCTGGGGGATGTTTCCAGAATGAGATTTTCACTCTGCAGCGGAGTGTGCGCTGATATGAAACTTCCTGGCAGATTAAAACTGTGTGCCCGACCGAGACTCGAACTCGGGACCTTTGCCTTTCGCGGGCAAGTGCTCTACCATCTGAGCTACCGAAGCACGACTCACGCCCGGTACTCACAGCTTTACTTCTGCCAGTACCTCGCCTCCTACCTTCCAAACTTCTTTCAGGAGTGCTAGTTCTGCAGGTTCGCAGGAGAGCTTCTGTAAAGTTAGGAAGGTAGGAGGCGAGGTACTGGCAGAAGTAAAGCTGTGAGTACCGGGCGTGAGTCGTGCTTCGGTAGCTCAGATGGTAGAGCACTTGCCCGCGAAAGGCAAAGGTCCCGAGTTCGAGTCTCGGTCGGGCACACAGTTTTAATCTGCCAGGAAGTTTCATATCAGCGCACACTCCGCTGCAGAGTGAAAATCTCATTCTGGAAACATCCCCCAGGCTGTGGCTAAGCCATGTCTCCGCAATATCCTTTCTTTCAGGAGTGCTAGTTCTGCAGGTTCGCAGGAGAGCTTCTGTAAAGTTTGGAAGGTAGGAGGCGAGGTACTGGCAGAAGTAAAGCTGTGAGTACCGGGCGTGAGTCGTGCTTCGGTAGCTCAGATGGTAGAGCACTTGCCCGCGAAAGGCAAAGGTCCCGAGTTCGAGTCTCGGTCGGGCACACAGTTTTAATCTGCCAGGAAGTTTCATATCAGCGCACACTCCGCTGCAGAGTGAAAATCTCATTCTGGAAACATCCCCCAGGCTGTGGCTAAGCCATGTCTCCGCAATATCCTTTCTTTCAGGAGTGCTAGTTCTGCAGGTTCGCAGGAGAGCTTCTGTAAAGTTTGGAAGGTAGGAGGCGAGGTACTGGCAGAAGTAAAGCTGTGAGTACCGGGCGTGAGTCGTGCTTCGGTAGCTCAGATGGTAGAGCACTTGCCCGCGAAAGGCAAGGGTCCCGAGTTCGAGTCTCGGTCGGGCACACAGTATTAATCTGCCAGGAAGTTTCATATCAGCGCACACTCCGCTGCAGAGTGAAAATCTCATTCTGGAAACATCCCCCAGGCTGTGGCTAAGCCATGTCTCCGCAATATCCTTTCTTTCAGGAGTGCTAGTTCTGCAGGTTCGCAGGAGAGCTTCTGTAAAGTTTGGAAGGTAGGAGGCGAGGTACTGGCAGAAGTAAAGCTGTGAGTACCGGGCGTGAGTCGTGCTTCGGTAGCTCAGATGGTAGAGCACTTGCCCGCGAAAGGCAAAGGTCCCGAGTTCGAGTCTCGGTCGGGCACACAGTTTTAATCTGCCAGGAAGTTTCATATCAGCGCACACTCCGCTGCAGAGTGAAAATCTCATTCTGGAAACATCCCCCAGGCTGTGGCTAAGCCATGTCTCCGCAATATCCTTTCTTTCAGGAGTGCTAGTTCTGCAGGTTCGCAGGAGAGCTTCTGTAAAGTTTGGAAGGTAGGAGGCGAGGTACTGGCAGAAGTAAAGCTGTGAGTACCGGGCGTGAGTCGTGCTTCGGTAGCTCAGATGGTAGAGCACTTGCCCGCGAAAGGCAAAGGTCCCGAGTTCGAGTCTCGGTCGGGCACACAGTTTTAATCTGCCAGGAAGTTTCATATCAGCGCACACTCCGCTGCAGAGTGAAAATCTCATTCTGGAAACATCCCCCAGGCTGTGGCTAAGCCATGTCTCCGCAATATCCTTTCTTTCAGGAGTGCTAGTTCTGCAGGTTCGCTTCTGTAAAGTTTGGAAGGTAGGAGGCGAGGTACTGGCAGAAGTAAAGCTGTGAGTACCGGGCGTGAGTCGTGCTTCGGTAGCTCAGATGGTAGAGCACTTGCCCGCGAAAGGCAAAGGTCCCGAGTTCGAGTCTCGGTCGGGCACACAGTTTTAATCTGCCAGGAAGTTTCATATCAGCGCACACTCCGCTGCAGAGTGAAAATCTCATTCTGGAAACATCCCCCAGGCTGTGGCTAAGCCATGTCTCCGCAATATCCTTTCTTTCAGGAGTGCTAGTTCTGCAGGTTCGCAGGAGAGCTTCTGTAAAGTTTGGAAGGTAGGAGGCGAGGTACTGGCAGAAGTAAAGCTGTGAGTACCGGACGTGAGTCGTGCTTCGGTAGCTCAGATGGTAGAGCACTTGCCCGCGAAAGGCAAAGGTCCCGAGTTCGAGTCTCGGTCGGGCACACAGTTTTAATCTGCCAGGAAGTTTCATATCAGCGCAAACTCCGCTGCAGAGTGAAAATCTCATTCTGGAAACATCCCCCAGGTTGTGGCTAAGCCATGTCTCCGCAATATCCTTTCTTTCAGGAGTGCTAGTTCTGCAGGTTCGCAGGAGAGCTTCTGTAAAGTTTGGAAGGTAGGAGGCGAGGTACTGGCAGAAGTAAAGCTGTGAGTACCGGGCGTGAGTCGTGCTTCGGTAGCTCAGATGGTAGAGCACTTGCCCGCGAAAGGCAAAGGTCCCGAGTTCGAGTCTCGGTCGGGCACACAGTTTTAATCTGCCAGGAAGTTTCATATCAGCGCACACTCCGCTGCAGAGTGAAAATCTCATTCTGGAAACATCCCCCAGGCTGTGGCTAAGCCATGTCTCCGCAATATCCTTTCTTTCAGGAGTGCTAGTTCTGCAGGTTCGCAGGAGAGCTTCTGTAAAGTTTGGAAGGTAGGAGGCGAGGTACTGGCAGAAGTAAAGCTGTGAGTACCGGGCGTGAGTCGTGCTTCGGTAGCTCAGATGGTAGAGCACTTGCCCGCGAAAGGCAAAGGTCCCGAGTTCGAGTCTCGGTCGGGCACACAGTTTTAATCTGCCAGGAAGTTTCATATCAGCGCACACTCCGCTGCAGAGTGAAAATCTCATTCTGGAAACATCCCCCAGGCTGTGGCTAAGCCATGTCTCCGCAATATCCTTTCTTTCAGGAGTGCTAGTTCTGCAGGTTCGCAGGAGAGCTTCTGTAAAGTTTGGAAGGTAGGAGGCGAGGTACTGGCAGAAGTAAAGCTGTGAGTACCGGGCGTGAGTCGTGCTTCGGTAGCTCAGATGGTAGAGCACTTGCCCGCGAAAGGCAAAGGTCCCGAGTTCGAGTCTCGGTCGGGCACACAGTTTTAATCTGCCAGGAAGTTTCATATCAGCGCAAACTCCGCTGCAGAGTGAAAATCTCATTCTGGAAACATCCCCCAGGCTGTGGCTAAGCCATGTCTCCGCAATATCCTTTCTTTCAGGAGTGCTAGTTCTGCAGGTTCGCAGGAGAGCTTCTGTAAAGTTTGGAAGGTAGGAGGCGAGGTACTGGCAGAAGTAAAGCTGTGAGTACCGGGCGTGAGTCGTGCTTCGGTAGCTCAGATGGTAGAGCACTTGCCCGCGAAAGGCAAAGGTCCCGAGTTCGAGTCTCGGTCGGGCACACAGTTTTAATCTGCCAGGAAGTTTCATATCAGCGCACACTCCGCTGCAGAGTGAAAATCTCATTCTGGAAACATCCCCCAGGCTGTGGCTAAGCCATGTCTCCGCAATATCCTTTCTTTCAGGAGTGCTAGTTCTGCAGGTTCGCAGGAGAGCTTCTGTAAAGTTTGGAAGGTAGGAGGCGAGGTACTGGCAGAAGTAAAGCTGTGAGTACCGGGCGTGAGTCGTGCTTCGGTAGCTCAGATGGTAGAGCACTTGCCCGCGAAAGGCAAAGGTCCCGAGTTCGAGTCTCGGTCGGGCACACAGTTTTAATCTGCCAGGAAGTTTCATATCAGCGCACACTCCGCTGCAGAGTGAAAATCTCATTCTGGAAACATCCCTCAGGCTGTGGCTAAGCCATGTCTCCGCAATATCCTTTCTTTCAGGAGTGCTAGTTCTGCAGGTTCGCAGGAGAGCTTCTGTAAAGTTTGGAAGGTAGGAGGCGAGGTACTGGCAGAAGTAAAGCTGTGAGTACCGGGCGTGAGTCGTGCTTCGGTAGCTCAGATGGTAGAGCACTTGCCCGCGAAAGGCAAAGGTCCCGAGTTCGAGTCTCGGTCGGGCACACAGTTTTAATCTGCCAGGAAGTTTCTTAATCACAAATTATTGTTTAAATTTGACTGCCAGACAGCAGAACTCAGTGTCACTACATGCAAGGAATCCAGACAAGTTTTAAATGCATGAAGTGATCAGTTCTCCAAAATATATTTTGTTGACTGTTCTCCACACCATAGTCACATGTAGCACTTTCACAAAAACTCCATTCAACCTGAAAGCAGTCTTCCCAAAGAGTGTGGATGTCCTGTATTGTAGCAAGAACAAATCCGATTTACGGAACACAGTACTTTATAGAGTCAACATAAGATACAGAGAAGTACAGGTTGTGCGTAGCACTGAACACACTGAAAGAACAACAGTAATTCAGGTTACAGAATAGGACAAGCATTCATTTGTGATTGCTTAAATGACACTGTTTCTTTGGCGGCTAACCGCAGCCCACCAGGGGACAAACACAGATGGCCTCTATAAGCGACCTGTGAACTGTATTGACATGCACTCTCTGAAATCGTGAAACTACATAACTACTCCCATACAATTGTTAAGAAAACCACATACGTACTTAAAAACACTAGGCACAGAAAAATGCAGGGCACAGAAAAAAATGCAGTAGTACTGAAAGAAATCACTAGTATTGAAAAAAAAAAAACTGGGACTGAAAAAAGCACTGGTACCATGAAAAAAAAGCACTGATTGCACAATGCACTGAGCTTTTTAGTCACAGTAAACACCAATGACGGCACTGATGTCCATTTCATCGCCCGACGATGGCGGCTGCAGTATGTGGCTTGCACACACCGGTGAGTAGGGGTAAGTGATGAGGGAGTGTTTTGGTGCACTATCCCACCTTTTGTGAGAGGCCATAGTGCAGAACTGGAGATGGCACCTCCACAGTGACATCCTCATTAAGGTCAGCAGGGGCATTGGAGATAGTGGCCACACAGGACCGAGCAACGGAGTTGGCCTTGGCTGCAGCAGCATCAGGGGCAGAGACCTCGACAGCAATCTGCCAGGCAGTGACCCTGCTGAGGCATGAACTGGACCATCTGCAATACAGGAACAGGATGCAGGGTGGGGGAGCAATGAGTGCTCCAGAACAGACGTCCCCCCCTCCCCCATGTGTGTGACCACAGCTGGTAGAAGTGACAGGACATCTGCCCATTAGGAGTGCATGCATCACACAGGTGTCGACCCCGGTGGCTCTTGATGGTGGCAGGAACTTAGTTCGCCCAGAGGCCAAAATCACAAGCCCAGAAAACAATGCCCTGCCAGAGCCGTCGCAGAGCCACCAATGTCTGTGGATATGGTGTCGGATGCAGCAGGTGAAGGAGGTCCATGGTTGGCATCCACATAACAGCTCAGCCGTGCTCTTGTCCTTGGAAATGGTATGAACTCAAAAAATGGTCTAAAGCAGCTTCAGGGGACCTGTCAGTCAGATACATAATTCACATCTGAATTTTAAACATACGAACCGTGCATTCAACCTCACCATTAGATTGACGTTAAAAGGTGGAGC
The DNA here is from genome assembly GCF_023864275.1 of Schistocerca cancellata. NCBI lineage: Eukaryota > Metazoa > Arthropoda > Insecta > Orthoptera > Acrididae > Schistocerca > Schistocerca cancellata. The sequence goes on along the minus strand of NC_064626.1, from coordinate 453,397,077 downwards.
TATGAGATGGCGAACACCACTAGCCTGACAAACTGGTAGCCATTATCGGTAATCACGTTATATGGAAGTCCCTCAATTGCAAATCCTTAGACAAGGCTAAAATAGTAGCTAATATGGATGTGGACAGATAACGTGCCGCATACGGAAACTTGGAATAGGCATCCACTAGAATAACCTGATATTGGTTTAGAAAGAGCCCAGCAAATTCAACATGTGTACCGGTATGCTCCCATGTGCACAGCAGCACCAGCCGGGGTGAAAAAGACACCCATGGAGCTGTCTGCTGCTGAACACAGTGAGTGCAAGCAGCATTAAGCTGCATAATGTCCCTTTCTATGCCCAACCAATACACATGCTATCAGACCAAAGCTTTGGTGCGAGAGGTCCCCCAATGACCAACATGCAGAAGCTGCAGTACATTACAGCTTAATGAAGTGGTAATCATAATCTGGGGAGCAGCATCCTACATAGCTAACAAAAGAACCCCATCAAATACAGAAAGGTGATGCTGGAGGGAGAAGCAATTTTCCAAGGATCCGAGGCATGGCCCAGGGGTTTTTCCAGTCACCCGTGATGCACTAAAGAGAGGACAGGACTAAGTATATGATCCATGGTGTAGGGCGATGCTATCATGGCACTTGTGATGGGAAAACCATTGACTACGTTCTAGTTCTCAGTATGTAAACAGAAACAAAACAACTCACCCTGATCAAATGCTGGGTCCAGCCCGATCAGAAAGTAAGATAAGGCATTGGCATTGTCACCTTGCGCTGTCGGCCAGTAATGGATCTGATAATGGTAGAGTGTTCACTGCTGCAAATGATGCACTGCCTTGTCTGGCATGGAAGCCGAAGGCTTAAGAAGAGCAATCAGTGGCTTGTGATCCATGATTAAATGGAACTTAGAATAATATAAGATGATGTGAAATTTCTTAAGGGAAAACACAATTGCTAAAGCTTCCTTTTCAAACTGACAATACCAATGCTTAGGAGCATAAGCAGTGGGTCATCCAGACCCATCTACATATGTTTGCACCAACATTGTGCCAAGACCATACTGAGAGGCATCTGTAGCCAACACGAGATACTGTCCCGGCTGAAAAGTGGCCTGACATGGGGCAGATTGAAACTTACATTTAAGCAAAATGAATTATTTGTTACAAGCTGGGGACCAGAAGAAAGACAAATTTTTACATAAAAGTGCATGCCCTGTCCTGACCAACAGTGGACGCATCCTGTAAAAACATTTGATAATACGCAACTTTATCTGAAATGCGTGCAGTTCCTTAATGGAGTTCGGCAGTGGCAAAGTCGTGACTCAATGGTTTTACCCTTGTGCAAAAAACCTCAAAACCTAGGTATTCAATTGATGGCTGGAAAATTGGGATTTGACAAGATTGCACTTGAAACCCACAAACTGCAATACAAAACAACTGTTGGTGATTGCTGAGGTGGCCTTCGGTGGAAGAACCCGAAACAACATTATTGTTGAGGTAATTGATGCAGCTGGGTACAGAGGCTGTCAACGGTTCTAAAAATGTTAAAAAAAATTGCAGGCATGCTAGTGGCACCAGGATCCAAGCCTTGATATTGGTATAGGCTGAAAGCTGTTTTGACTATGAGGAGGCACCTAGTGGAGGTATGCTTCCAAAAAATCAATCTTGGAAAACTACTGGCTGCCTAATAATTTTGCGAGTAACTCATCAGGGTGGGGCAAAGGGTATGTATCTATCACGGACTGTGCCTTAATCATGACAGGGTGAAGTCGCCGCAACGGCAAAGCTTAAGCCATTGGCTTCGTAACGATGACTAGTGGTGTAGCCCATTCACTGGAAGAAATTGACTGAATGACATTGAGCAATGTTAACGGTCTAATTTGGCCTTGACAGCGTAGCGCAATGCAATAGGCACCTACCCGCCCAGAAAAAACAAGGGCAGGCAGGCTCTTTCATGGTAATGTGGGCTGAAAACCGATAGCACAGCTGAGCCCAGGGCAAAACTTTGACAGAAACTCAGAGCAGAGGGACTCCAGTTGCTGATGTGGAACTTGATCTGACGCAAAATTTATCCCTATGGCAATGTAGCAACCAAAAGCATTAAACACATATAACCGAAACAGGTCTGAGTTAAACACCGATGCAGTGCAGTCTTTCCTTCAGCACTTGTTGCAAACAGCCCAATGTTTAGGGCATGTAGCATGTTCCAGTTCGACAAAGCAGTACAGGCGAGACAGAAGAGGGGCATGGAGCTACTGTTGTGATGCAGCCTATTCTGCTGTGTCCATCTTAGGTCATACTGCAGTAAAGGCTACCCCACCATCCTGAATACTTGTAGCTTGCCTAACGTGGGTTGACTGAACAACATCCGATACCTCCCCCCACACAACAGTCTGATCATCTGCAGCTTGTGACACTTCAAAGGACTGTACTATATTGAGCACATCCGCAAGCGTCGGATTCTCACATTGAAGTGCTTTTTCTCGAACTTCTTTATCCAGGTCGAGATGAGTGATATCATGCACCATGTGATAAGTGTAGGATTCATGATGGCTATTAGTGACAAATTTATAATGACAGTTCAACCCGTGTGATTCTGTAGCCCAGGCTAGATTGATTTGGTTGTTTCTGACAATAGTAAAACTCTACACTCATTGCAGTGACATGTCTTCTGTCACAGTAACAGGTTGAGAGAAGCCCGCACATTTCATCAAATGATAAGCTGGCTAGTTCTCGCAAAAGTGAAAGTAGGCCCAACAACTGACACATACGTGACAAAAGCCAGGAAAGAAAGAATGCCTCACACAGGTCTGCATCGCTCATGTAAAAAAACCTAGAAATGTTGGCGTAACTGTGTCTTATTGGAGTCTCAGTCTTCAGCCAATTCATCATTTGCTAGAAAGGGCAATGGTTGCACTGATGGAAGAGTAACCTGCCACGAACACGCAGATGCCACTTGATTGAGAGTGGTGGTGAGAGCTTGCTGTTGTTTCGCAAATGCTTGCTGCTGGGCAGTGAGGCATTGGAGTATTTCATCCAACGATATGTTTGTCAGCTGACTTAGCACTGACTCTAACAAGCAGAGAAAACCTAATCCACACTCTTCACCAAGTTTGTTATAGCAGTAAAAAACATGATTTATGGAACATAGTGCTTTATTGAATCAACATAGGATACAATGAAGTCCGGTTGCATGTAGCACTGAACACACTGAATGGACAAGAATAATACAGGTTACAGAATAGGCCTAACACTCACTTAAACAATACTGTTTCTTTGATGGATCACCAGAGCACACCAGGGGACTGACTCAGGTGGCCCCTATAAGTGGGCCTGTGAACTGTATGGACACGTGATCTCTGAAATTGCGCAAGTCATGAGTGAGGGTACATCATCCTGCCCTGTCTATCCTCACTAAGGTGTAGTAATTTTTTTCTGATTATGTTGACTGGAATTACTTTTGTTCATTTCTAAGGCTCCTGAATGACATTATTCTCAGCTTTACAAGCTTATTGAAATTTCTGAATCGTGTATTTCAGTTACACAATTAGATATAACTGTGAAACAAGGCAGTACAGATGTCTTCCAGTAAAAAAGTACATTTCTAAATTATTTTTTGTTTCATATTTCCTGCTTATCTTGAATACAAAGAAAACTGATGTTTGTTGCATTATTTAAATGTGATTTATTGTTCTATATTGGGTTAAAACACACATTTTTCTTTTCTCTTTCAGAAATTACTTTATTATCATTTTATGTTTTATTTGATGCGTCAAGCAATTATCAACCAAAACCTAGAAGTGTAAAACAGTGATTATTTTGTGCCAAATTAGAGTACATTAGAGCTTGGTACATTAATCGTATGACAGTGTTGTGTGTAATAACTTCAAATACACTTCGTTTCTTTTCTTTTCAGGTACACAAAACAGGGAAGTCTGAAAGATCAGACAGATTGTGCACCAAATAATGGTTATTATTTCCTACCACTGTATGACAAAGGAGAATATGTCCTTAAAGTAATGAACTATCTTTCTTTAGTGTACTATTTTTATCAGTGAATAATTGCTGCTACTAACAGAAATTTTTTCAGATACATCCACCAGCAGGTTGGACATTTGAACCAGAAGTAGTTTCATTGAATGTGGATGGAACAACAGATGCCTGCAGCAAAGGGCAAGATATCAATTTTATATTTAAAGGGTTTGCAATATCAGGCAAGGTATGCTATTTATTATTTGCAAAACAGTTGGAAATCAGTCCACATTATTTTTGACTGTTATTAGTGTAAATATTTAATTTAGTTTGTATTTTGACTTGGTTTTAATTTCAGGTTGTCAGTGCAGGTGCTCGCCAAGGTCCCAAGGGAGTGAAAGTTGCACTTTCACTCGAGGGACAGTCTGCTGCTCCTCATTTGTATGAAACAAGTACAGGTGATGATGGTAGTTTCCAGTTTACTCCAGTTCTTCCAGGCCAGTACATTATAAAGGCCTCACACCCAAAATGGAAAATGGTGCAAGACATTGTACAAGTTCAAGTTACAAAGGGAAATGCAGATGTTGGTGACAGAAGTCTTGTTGTAGCGGGATATGATGTCTCTGGTTCAGTCACGAGTGATGATGAACCAATTAAAGGAGTTAGCTTTGTTCTGTTTCACACAGAAGAGGTAAATCTTAATTGTAGTTTATGCAGCAAATTTTTGAAAATTAAAACTTGATATAGAAATAAAGGTGAAATGAGAATGGGACCAAAAGGAGCACTCAGAAGTACATACTTTGGAAGAAAATCTGCCCTGAATGAAAAACAGAATTGGTTAGTGAAAAGACGGAATTAATTTAAAATGAGCTTATTTTACACAAAGGAAGTTTTGCCTTATCCTCATATTGATTTCTGTTTACTATAGAAACAATTTGTCCTTCTCTTCAGTATCTAGGTGCAAATTTTACTTTTCAGCAGATGTTTAGGGTGATGCATCTTTTCCCTGTTCCTTCTTTCTACTGCCTGCCCTGCTGACTGTGTTTTCCATCAAAAGTATATTTCCATTCATAAATACATTAAAATCACACTCATTTGATCTATGACAAAATGAGTGACGAAGTGAGAAATAAATATTGTTACATCATCGTCATAAACATCATCGTCATCATCATAATCATCATCTTCATCTTCTTCTGAAACATCCAAGTCCGGGTTGGGCCTGTTTGTGTAGAATATGTCTTTCTGTCCTCCGTGTTTCTCTCTCCACCCTGTCCCAGTCTTCTCCTCTCTTCGTCACACAGTCCTTCACTCTAACGGTCCATATGTCTCTCGGTCTTCTCAGTCTCTTGCCTCCTATTTTCATGTCAAGGGACTGTCACAGTATCCTGCCAACTCCCATTCTTTTAACATGCCCGCACCATAATCTTTTCTGTAGTCTCCTGTATGGGATTCTCTTTCACTATTTCCTTCACGGACTCATTCCTTATTCTATCCTTTCTAGTAATTCCTATGAGTGTTGGGGTGTAACACACTCAGTACAACATTTGCTAACTTTTTGATGGTACATCTTTCTCAGACAAGGCTTCTTACATTCTATAGGAAACCACAGACTTGCCATCTCCTTTTATTTGCATCCTTATCTTCTATTATGCTTCCCAGGTACCTGAAGTTTCTTACTTTCTTTAATACTTACCCTCTAATACTTAAATTCACTGCTGCTGTCCCCATATTACATATTGTCACAATCACTTTACACTTCTTTGCATTAAATTTCAATCCATAATGTCCCACCACTTCCTCCCATACATGTAATGTTTCTCATATCTTTCCTTCTCCATATCCCCAAACCTACATTATGTGATCAAAAGTATCTGGACACCTGACTGAAAATGACTTAAAAGTTCGTGGCGCCCTCCATCGGTAATTTTGGAATTCAATATTGTGTTGGCCTGCCCTTATCCTTGGTGACAGCTTCCACTCTCACAAACATATGTTAAGTCATGTGCTGGAAGGTTTCTTGGGGAATGGCAGCCCATTCTTCACAGAGTGCTGCACTGAGGAGAGGTATTGATGTCAGTCGGTGAAGCCTGGCACGAAGTCAGCGTTCCAAAACATACCAAAAGTGTTCTCGTATAACTACTCCGCCACAGGCCATGCATTATGAACAGGTGCTCAATCGTGTTGAAAAATGCAGTAGGCATCCCCGAATTACCCTTCAACAGTGGAAAGCAAGAAGGTGCTTAAAACATCAGTGTAGGCCTGTGCTGTGATAGTGCCGCTCAAAACAACAAGGAGTGCAAGCCCCCTCCATGAAAAACACGGCCACTTCATAACACTATCGCCTCTGAATTTTACTGTTGGTACTACACACACTACCAGATGACATTCACTGGGCATTCGCCATACCCACACCCTGCCATCGGATTGCCACATTGTGTACCGTGGTTCGTCACTCCAAATGTTTTTCCACTGTTCAGTCGTCCAATGATTATGCTCTTTACGCCAAGCAAGGCATCGTTTGGCATTTACTGCCATGATGTGTGGCTTATGAGCAGCCGGTCGACCATGAAATACATGTTTTCTCACCTCCCGCGTAACTGTCATAGTACTTGCAGTGGATCCTGATGCAGTTTGGAATTCCTGTGTGATGGTCTGGATAGATGTCTGCCTATTACGCATTACGACCTCCTTCAATTGCCTGCGGTCTCTTGTCAGTCAACAGACGAGGTTGGTGTGTGTACACTTTTGTGCTGTGTGTGTCTCTTTATGTTTCCACTTCACTGTCACATCGGAAACAGTAGACCTAGGGATGTTTAAGATTGTGGAAATCTCACTTACAGACGTATAACACAAGTGACACACAATCACCTGACCACATTCGAAGTTCATGAGTTCCGCAGAGCACTCTAGTCCACTCTCGCACAATGCCTAATGACTACTGAGATCGCTAATGGAGTACCTAGCAGTAGGTGGCAGCACAATGTACCTAATATGATAAAGTATGTCTTTGGAGGTGTTCAGATACTTTTGATCACTTAGTGTGTAAGTCATCTGCAAATGCCATTTCTTCATATTTTCATCTCCTAATCACACTACCAGGCCTCTCATTATCTCATCCATAATGGTGATGAAAAGTAGAAGAGTGGATAATGCACTCCCTTGCTTCAGTCTGTTTTTATGTTCAAACCATTCGATGTTCTATCCTACTTTCATGCAACTCTCACTTCCTTGATGCATTTCCTTTATTCTTTCCATAGTTGGGCCTCAAATTCCTATTTTCTGAAGTGATTTCCATATCTTGCTTCTTTTCATATTATCATGTGCCTACTAAGTGTCTAGGAACACTATTATTAAACTTTTGCCATATTCTTAGTTTATCTCTTGTAGCTGCCTTACACTACAAATTAGATCCACTGCAGATTTTTCTTGTCGGAGTCTTATTGTTCCTCTCTCCCCTCCTCCTGCAACTTTTCCTTACTCTCTTTTTCCAGAGTCTTCTTAAATACTGGCAGCATGACACATGAAAGTTACTCTCCTATAAATTTCATGTAGTTTGTTGCAGCCCTTCTTAAAAATTGACACTATAATTTCATTTTTTCCAGTCATCAGGTGTCCTCCTCCTTTCGGTCCATTCTGTTCTCATGAGCTAATAGAGCTACTGCACTTCAACAATGTCACTGGTCTCACTACATATGGTCCAAGTACTTCTCCTTTCATGGTCTTTATTGCTTCTTTCTAGCTTGGGTCCATCTCAGTATCCTCTACATTCCCTGGCTTCTCGTTTCCCTCATCAGTATTTCTGTTGGGACTTAGTAACTATTCAAAATGTCCTTTTCACATCTCCTCAATTTCTTGTACCTTCTCAATTTCCTTATTGATCATCCCAACATTTTCCTCTGAATGATCATATACTACATGTTATTACTTATCCATGGCTTTGGTCATCCACTTACCTTGGGAGTGATGAGCTCCAAATGTTTTTCCTTTTCTCAGGATTAAATAGCAAGAGGGTCACCATAGTTAAGATCCCTACTATCTGCTATAGTTCTGTATAAGGAAGTCATAGCTCCTTAGTTCCAAATTTTGTTCCATTACTGGTCACCTAGTTGGTAGGGGTTTGACTGTTGAGTTCTGTTACAGTTTTGCCTCTCTTATTGCTGCACTTTGTGGATGTTGTTCCTTGTCCTTCTCCATTGAGTAACCATTTGGCAGGGTGTTATCTTCTCTGGCAACGTAGACCACAAGTTACTCAGTGGTGTTGCAGCCCTGTACCCTAGGAACAACTCTGCGAGGATGGCCCAGTGACTCCCACGTTTCACAGTGTTGAAGGTCAGCAAGAGCCATGGTAGATATTGGTCCCAACCATACTGATCTTTGCTGTTGCAAGCTTTTAATGCTGAATGCAAGTTTTTATCAACCCTTTCCACATATAAGGTGTTTGGGTAGTATGGAGTTGTTGCACTGTGCCTAGGTTTATACAAAAATTTGTATTTTAATGCTTTCGAAGCAAAACATGATTCATTGTCCATAACTAGTGTTATGTAGGACCGCATGTGGCAAATATTTTCTTCAGTGTGTATATAACTGATTTGGTGCTAACTGTCCTCAGGGACAAGAACCACATGGAATTGAAAATGTGTCTACTCAAACCAAGACGTAACAATTCCCTTCCTTAGATTTAGGTAAAAGTTCTACAAAATCAACATAAAGCTTATCAAACACATTTTCAGCAGGTTTAGATGGTAGCAACCTATTTTATTGTTCTGTGCTGGCTTACTTTCTGCATGTGTCCTACACACTGAAATTCTGGTCTTAATGTTGGTATCTGTATTGCACCATACAAAGTTATGGATTTTATTTTAATCTTAAATATTCCTAAGTGGCGTCCTACTGGGGCTCGTGGAGTTTGTATGGTACTAATTTGTGTAGGACTCTTGTATTGGCCTTCTTATTATAGTGTGCAGTACAACACAACATTCCCTGTTTAATTGATTATGGTGTAATATTTTCTCCCTTTTGTAGTCTTTCTGTGATATCATAAATGTAGCTATTGTTATCCTAATATTCTCCTTTAAATAGTTGTGGTTTATCCATGAGAATTACGTTAATGGTGTGTGGCAGTTGTTCCAGTTCCCCCAAGTCAGTTTCGAATATGTTACTCAAGGTATCGGCATTTACATTATCGTTTCTCATAATGTTAGCTACCTCAAAATTAAAGGCTAATATCGTCACAGCCCATTTGGGAACGTGCCCAGTTTTTCGTAGCTTCCCCAGTGCTCAATCCAATGCTTTATCATCAATCTTTAAGTGGAAGTGTGTGTGCTCCAAATAAAATCTGAACTTTTCTAAGCCAAAGAGAACTGCTAATGGTTCAATTTCATACAATGGACATTTCTTCCTCAATTCATTGAGAGTTCTCAATGCATGCACTATAGGTTATCATCATTCCTCCCCTTCTTGTAACATCACTGCCCTTACCGCCAGCATAGAAGCTTCTGTCTGCAGTACAAATTGTTTGGTAAAATCAGGCATTGCCAACATGAGAGCTGTGCTTGGCACATGTTTTAAGACCTTGAAGGATTCTTGTTGTGCTTTTGTTCATTTTCCTCAATTCACTGAGTGGGCAGCTCCTTGTGCAAATGTGCGGTTGAATCTCCTAAAGAAATTCACCTTTCTTATGAATTTGGTTATTCCTTTGCTGTTTGGTTCTACCCTCCCCAGGCCAATGATCACTTCTTCCAGTGCTACCACATGACCTAAAAACTGTATTGCAGCACAGGTTACATTATTTTCTCCAGATTAACCATAAGTTCTGCCTTTCTAAGACACATGAACACTTCGGCTAATGTCAACAATGTTTGTTCATATTCTTGCTGTAAATTATGAGGTCATCCAAATAATTGTACATGTACACACACATAATATCAGAAAATATTTGATCTATAAACTGCAAGATAAACTCAAAGGAACACTATTAAATTCATAAATATTCCAGTCTGAAGTAAATGTTGCTAGTGATCTAGATTTTTTGGCCAAGGGTATCTGATTATAGTCTTCGTGTAGTTCAAGGGTAGGGAAGATCTTTGCTTCCTTGAATCACTCAAAACTTAAATTTAAATGAAGTAGAGGCAGCAACCATAGACTGATCTTTTTATTTAACTCTCTGTAATCTAATACTGGTCCATGCTCCCCATTGGATTTTGTTACAGTGAAAACAGGTGCCACATGTTGAGACTTCCCGATGGACATATTTTACTTTTTATGTAACATGCCTTCTATTAGTTGTTGCAGAATTTTTATCCCAGGGGGTGAGTCGATAACGTAGCTTGCACACCAGAATATTATCTGTAAATTATATCATGTATTCCACTAATGAGCTCCTCCCCAACTCAGAAGTCCATACATCCCTAAACTTCTGGCAAATAGTCTTAATTTGTTGCTTGTCTTCCTTGCCAGGATCACTTAATGGACCATGACTACATTTAACTGAGCTGTCAATTTGAGCTACTTGTTACCTGTTATTCCTACATATTATGTTAGGTTCGCCCTTATAAATACAGAATGATGTTACAGTGTCATGTTTTAATTTAAAGTAAAATCTTTTTCCTGACCAATCCAAAATCAACCCTACCTTCACAATAAAATCAGATCCTGGTATACATGGGATAACCAAGCTTGATATTATTTTTACCTCAAACTTCCACTCTGATTTTAGCAAAATCTCCTCCGATCACTCCTATCATGGTATTGTTCACAGCCATATATTTCTCCTGTCCCTCTGTAATGTTAGGCCATTTACAGTGGGCCTAGTGTTGCATGATCCATTGCTGAGCAGTCACATTCTTGAATCTAATAATGCATGAACGGGTTCCTCATTAATCAGAATACAAATAAAGTGTAACTTACTTGCATCTCTAGGGGTAATTACTTGAATTCAAGGTTGCAGGAGATGCCCTCATGTTTTGTCTTTTATTATAGGGTTTCCACACCTTGATAAATCCTTCTTTTACAGAATTTTGTTGCTTGCACAATTTTGTTGAAAGCGTCCTTCCTTTCCACGACACCAGCATTGTGTGGCTGTCCCCCATTGTCATTTAAATTCCGACTGCCATTGCCTCTTCATACATTCACAGCTCTGAGCAATATGGCTGCTCTGACTGCACACCATTCTTCCACGTATTGTATTACCTGTATGTACTGTAAAACCATATTCAATTCGTCAAAACTACAGGTCATTGACAAAAGCTGGCTCTGTGTCTGTCCCTATGGTTCAACACACCTAATTATGGTGCACAATGTGTAACCCCATGTATGCTAACCATAATATTCTAGACTTTTTCATATTTTGTGAACGTAACTTCTAATGCTTTCTGACCAGCACTGTTCCCTTCTATATGGTGAGTGTACTGGGTGGTATTCTGCTCTTACAAATCGTCCATTGAAACTCAATTATGCCCTTTTTATGCTCTACTACTTGTATGAACCATTCCACTAACGGCCTCCTTACTGTGCTTCTCAATATTTGTAACATGTTTATGCTCTGCCAAGCCCAGTCCTTTTATTTGAACTTGTAAATCTGATACTACTTCCAAAAATTGCACTACTTCTACTGAATCCACCTACAGAGCTTTACATCTGATGCATATCCAATACCCCACCTCCCGTTACATCTCTCTGTTTCCTTTGTCGAAGCCGCCTCTCAGTATTTTCCTGATCACTTTTGTTATCTGTCCTGCTTGCATATGAATATTACTATTAGTATTGCTATTAATGTTGTCATCATTCTGTATTTTCTTAGCTAAATAGGAATTTAACCATTTTGTAATTTGTAAACTGTTTAATTGCGACTCATGAAAGTCACCAACCCCCGCACACACTAAGTCATTCAATCTACCTTTATAATGATTCATCAACACCTGCAATTACCGTATCTGACTACTAGTGGGATTCGATACTTGAAACAATTTCTGTTATCTAACATGTCACTAGTGCCATGTGAATAAAAGTGACAGCAAAACTTACCTTTTGGTCTCCAAACTTAATGGTAACTGGTTTATTCATATTTTCACATAATGTCTGAATTAATTCTTTCATGCAGCCCTAAGTTCCATACTTCTCCACTGTATTTCATTTCTGAGCTCATCTTTCTGTAGATAGGCCAGGTCCTTTACAACAGAAGTAGCCATGCTGAAACACAACAAAGCAGTACATTGTATTAAAATGTGCCACTTTGCACAATTCTCCCAGACCTTTCTGCTCTGGTGCCAATTTTTGCACCATTGGCTGGTGTGGAGCGAGTTTTGAGTTCAATAAGTGCAGAGTGACAATTTGTTATTTAAAAACATGTGACCAATTAAATTTCACAAATGCAATTTAATTTCACATTCCTAAAGAGTAAGCCATAATTTTTATGAGCTTGATTAATCATCTGCATACATTAAAAACAGGATAGTCAAACAGAATGTTTTCTGTTCTGTCCAGCAAACAGTGGCTGGCTCATCTACAAAACAGCATACTCAGTTACAGTGTTGCTTGGTCAGTATACAGTATACCGCAACCAGGTAGTACACAAGTTAGTTATCATTTAGATGCCCAGAATAAGCTCATCTGCAAAGAAAATCTTATTAATGCCTTGTCATACAGTCAGTGACCACCCACATTTATAGCAAAATGGCTTCAGTTTCAAGGAACTTTAAATAACCCCCCAAAATTTTTAATAACTGCTGTCATCATAACCATGAGTACCAACTCCGGCCACAATATCTTGTGAGCAAACAAATAGCATACAGTCTAAATCTAACACTGTTGTAAAAGACTCAGTAGTATTTGCAATCAAAGTAGCTTGCCCTTTTAGACACAGAAGTACTTGTAACATTCTCCTGCAATGCATGCACTGTATTAGATTTACACGTGGCATTGGCAGGCAATCTCATCAGATTACAAACTGAAACGTCAAACAAGCTCAGTGTATCTTGATACAACTGCAAGAGCTATGCAAGTTATGGTGTTCCTATGCCTACAGAGCACAACTGTTGTGCAGTGCCAGTCATCACACCCTCTCATTGCAGCAACAAAGCTCAGCACACATTAATTCACTCCATTAGTCAAGTACCACTCCACATACTGTACATAAACACAGGGTGGATTCTTCTTTGCATAAAACAGAAAACTAATGGTAGGTTGCTCTCCTGACATAAAGTCTATTTAACGGTGTTCGTGTACTATTTCCATACAGTGTCTGACTGCATCCTTGAGTTGAGCACACTTAGTTCCTCATACAGTCCCACAATCCTATATCATTGGTAATGTCATCATTGAGCACAAGCTGGACGACTTTCCCTTCCAAACCACAGGAAGCAGTATTATTCAGCAGAACTCTCACCAGTTCTGCGTGGCTGTCACATTCAGGTCTGTCCTACAGGCAACTAACAACTCTTTTGCTACAAGTCCCTTCTGTTCATCTCACCCTGCCTCCGCTGCTGCTGAGTGCAGTTCTCGCCTCCGCCTCTGAGTGGTACTAGTGTTCAACACAGATTATTTCATGCCAAAAATGTACCAACTCACGGCACATTGTGAAGGTCAGAAAGGTAATAAAATATAGCTGTGGGCAAGATATCTAGGCATCTCTTTTTTGAACTTGAGTTGTGAAAGTCATGTCCCTGCAGAGTAATCTGTTGAGGCGTTTAAAGCCTGGTGTGGGGGAAGGTGAATGAGGCAGGGTGCTTTGTTATTTAAGAGGAGCAGCTTCACTGCTAGGAAAGGGATACAGAGCTGGGGGAGAGTGCCCAGAGATTGCTCTTTGGAACTAGTTCAGTGAATTAGTTGAAGGAGACAGAAGCCTGGAAGAGTTTATTGGTATATGTGATTAGGGATTTGGTGTTGAAACAAATTTGTTTTCCATGGATACCTAGGCATAGGGGAAGGAGCATTTGACATGTAACAGGGGGTATCTAGAAAAGAAAAGATGTTTGGTTTGTTGGTTGACTCATGTGGATTAAAGATTGGATGCAAGCCTCAACAAAATATTGTTCAGCATCTACAATGGCCACATCTCCTTCGACTAACCTACTGACATTCTCCAAAACCAAATTTTCTGAGCAGCAGCTTCCTTTCTTTTTCATAGTAGTGAAGTTCCTACCATTGAACAACTCAGATGCACCTCCATAGAGACTCCTGACCACCCTTGCCTGGAATGCATCAGTTTATTATACTGACAGGACTTTGACTGTCTCAAATGGAGCACTAAAATAAAATTCTATCTTCCCATTATTGTCAAACATCATCCACAATTGCCTCATGACAACATTCTTATGTTAACGATATCCTTGTCAGAACCTGTGACATGATTCTGGCCCCAAGGTCCCAACCTCTGTAACCATTCTCATTGTAAACTCTGCTTCACTACTGGTGAAATACACAAAATTGAAGATAAGGCCACAATGAAAATAATCTTTTATGAGGTGAAATGAATTTATTAGATGGCTTTATACATAGTAATGACCACTATTGAACTGACAGTATACATGAATGGATGCAGCCATAGGACATGGGTGAAGCGTGTGCTAGGAAAAAATCCGAAAACTGTAAATTTTTAATTATATCACACTTTTTTTACACTGTCTGTTCATCCATCTGTTAAAGACTCCTTTTTCTCAGGAAGGTATAGACTTATCAAGTTGAAATTTATGCCTGATCGCTTTGAGCAGGAGAACGGTGTCCCTCAGGGTAGCATTTTAAGTGTGACTCTCTTTGCCATCGCTATTAATAGCATTACGTCCATAGTGAAAAGTCCTGTCCAGTGTTCTTTGTTTGTGGACGATTTCTCTTTGTTTGCTCTTCTTCAAGCCTTGCAACGACAACTCATCAGTTGCAACTTACGATTAGGCGATTGGATGACTGGGCGCAGAAGAGTGGTTTTAAGTTTTCCACCGAGAAGTCTGTATGTATTCTTTTTAACCGTTCTCGTTCGATTTTAACCTTTCCTGAGTTGAGGATGAGGGACGCTATTCTTACTTTTAAAGACACGGTGAGGTTTCTGGGGCTCATTTTTTACTTGAAGCTCACGTGGTTACCTCATCTTAAAGACCCGAAACGGCGGTCACTTAAGGCTGTAAGTATTTTAAAATGTCTTAGCCACAGTACATGGGCAGCTGACAGGACTTGTCTGCTCCAGTTTTACAGGGCGTTTGCGCGATCTCGGCTCGATTATGGGTGCACGGTGTATGGGTCTGCGAGGCCTTCTTACTTAAAGTTGTTGGACGTTGTGCACCATGAAGGGCTTCGGTTAGCCACTGGAGCATTCCGAACTAGCCCCATACCAAGCCTCTGTGCAGAGGCTGGTGAACCGCCACTTCATATGCGGCGACGGCTACTTACAGTGCGCCAGGCGTATAAAACTTTGTCCACACCATACACCCCTGCATACCATACCGTTGCTCAGCCTCCTCTGGCACGATTGTTTCATAACCGGCAACGTGCGACGCAGCCCTATGGGATTCGCGCACAGGATTGCCTCGGTGCGATGTCTATGACTGGTCTTCGTGTTTTATGTCGCGGTTGGAGCAGATCTCCACCTTGGCTCCTCCGGAGACCCAAACTTATTTTAGATTTGACTAATTTTAAGAAAGCTGGCACACCAAATTTTACGTTCCAATCTCTGTTTTTTAACATTTTAGATGTGCATCATGGTTTCACTGTCGTTTATACTGATGGCTCTAAACAGGAGACTTTCCTTGGCTGTTCTGTGGTGTTCCCTGATCATGTTACCCGGATTCGCCTCCCTGCTGAATATACCGTTTTCGCAGCGGAGCTCCACGCGATCCTGACGGCACTGGAGCAGATGTATTGTGTTCGAGGTGATCGATTTCTTCTCTGCTCCGATTCTCTTAGTGCCTTACAGTCACTGCAGAACCTGTACCCGACTGAAGAGATGGTCCAGCTGATACATGACCAACTGTACTTGCTCCAACGGCGGGGTAAAGAGGTATCCTTCTGCTGGGTGCCTGGTCATGTCGGCATTTGGGGCAATGAACAGGCTGATTGGGCTGCCAAGGAGGCCTGCAGAGAGCAGGATGTGGTCCAGTGTCCTATCCCCTTGCAGTCAGTCATCGCTGCACTCCACAGGAAGTGCATGGAGTTGTGGGAGGACAAATGGCTGGCGGTGACGGCCAATAAACTGCGGTCGGTAAAGTCAACCACTTGGCCGTGGCGTTCGTCCTGCCGGCTGCTCAGGCGGGAAGAGGTGGCGCTCACCCGTCTTCGGATCGGGCACTGTCCTCTGACACATAGCTATTTATTATGGCGGGAGGATCCTCCGTTTTGTGATGCTTGTGGTGTGCACATCTCTGTCCGGCACATTTTAACAGACTGCATTTTATACCGTGATGCAAGGGCAGAAGCACAAGTTGATGGGGATCTGCCCTACGTTTTAGCTAACGATGAGACGTGTGTGTCTAGGGTTTTTAAGTTTTGTGATGTGTCTGGACTCTGGCCTAAACTTTTAGGCTGGCGGTTTTAGTGTATTGTAGAGTGGCTGACTCCTCCCTTTTTTTCCTTGCGGTCAGCCAGCCACTTCCATCTGCAACATTGTTTTAGCACCCTCTACCTTTTTCTTCCTGTGTTGTCCATGTTTTACTGCTGACGCCCTGCTTCATCCCACGCTTCGGTGTGGGTGAGCACATATTTTTCAATGATTGTTCCCCGTGTTTTCTGTTCCCTTATATGTAAATGTGCTGAGTTTTTTTCTTGACACCCGTCTCACTATGATACTGAACGGGCGCTGAAGACCTTGCTGTCGTGCGCCCACACAACCCTTATACTACTACTACTACTACTACTACTACTACTACTACTAAGGTCTATAGGTGCTTGGTGGTGTAATAAATGTAAGCTTCTTAGTCATTGCAACCAAAAGACGTGGCCCTTTAGGTCATGTATTTTATTACATGCAAACTCATGTATCAAAACCTACATTGTACTTCCTGCTGGCCTAGAATCATGAAATTTGCCAAGAAGCAAGGCTCCATAGTACAACCAAAGGAAAAAAAAATGTGAAAAATGTACATTTGTAATTATATCAAATGAAAAAAATTGGCATTTTTTATCAGAATGTCTGTCTGTCTAAGCGTTAAGACCCCTTTTTCCAGGAAAGGGTAGATGTATCAAGTTGAAATTTATTTCACATACTAAAGTCTGTATGCTACCTTGGCAGTATAACAAATGTTAGCTTCTAAGTCAGTGCAATCAATGTCACATATTTTGCTACTCGCAGACTCACTCATTAGAACATATAGGATACTTCCCATTGACCTAGAATCATGAAATTCGGCTGCAAGTAAAGTTTCACAGTAGAAGTAAAGGAAAAAAATGAAAATTGTTGTTTTTTAATTACATCACATGAAAAAATGTTTCTTCTGTCATTTATTATCCAATGTCAAACTTGAAATTAAAACAATCAGTAGCTCTGTATTCAGGCTGTCTGGGCTGGATTGTTGAAAGTCAAATATCAGTCAAGGAATGACTTTATTGCTCATATGAAGCATTTAGCAATTTATCCATCATCAGATATCTAGGAGCAATTATGCACATAGATATGGCATGTCAAGTTGAATGTGAAACACACTTTCACAGACTACACTCCTGGATATGTGATGATGGATAAATTCTGGAATGTGTCATATAAACAATTAAGTCATTACTTGCCTGATGTTTGACTTTAGCCATCGTGACTCAGTAAGCCTGAATAGAGAACTACTGTTTATTATGATAATGGTCACCTGACTCCTGCATGACTTTGTCACATTTATATTGTTGTTGTTGTTGTTGTGGTATTCAGTCCGGAAACTGGTTTGATGCAGCTCTCCATGCTATTGTATCCTGTGCGGGCCTCTTCATCTCCGAGTAACTATTGCAGCCTACATCCTTCTGAATCTGCATAGTGTATTCATCTCTTGGCCTCCCTCTATGATTTTTACCTACCATGCTTCCCTCCAGTACCAAATTGGTGATCCCTTGATGCCTCAAAACATGTCCTACCAACCGATCCCTTCTTCTAGTCCAGTTGTGCCACAGATTTCTCTTCTCCCCAATTCTGTTCAGTACCTCCTCATTGGTTAGGTGATCTACCCATCTAATCTTCAGCATTCGTCTGTAGCACCACGTATCGAAAGCTTGTATTTTCTTCTTGTCTAAACTACCATCCATGTTTCACTTCCATACGTAGCTACTCTCCACACAAATACTTTCAGAAAGGACTTCTTGACACTTAAATCTGTCCTCAATGTTAACAAATTTCTCTTCTTCAGAAAAGCTTTCCTTGCCATAGCCAGTCTACATTGTATATCCTCTATACACCCCCTTGCGGGTCCAGGGGTCAGAATAGGCCCGAGGTATTCCTGCTTGTCTTAAGAGGTGACTAAAAGGAGTGTCTCACTTTTCTGCCCTATGAGTTCAGCTTCCATTCTATGGTTTGACCTGCCACTTTCAAAATTCTACAGAAGTCCGCCTTATGTGGTGCACTAGTGCCCTTAGATTCGATCTCCTGAATCTCTTGTCATGGCTTTGCATCTCCACCTGTGGTTCAACTATTTGGACAAGGACACTTTCCAGGGTATGTCATCATCTTCTGTTGCCTCCTGTCTTCTTTCTCCCCCACAACAATATTGGATTTCTCTGCACCCAATATCCAACATGTTAACATGTCCGTTGTGGTGGGGCCATCATGTACCCATTTGGTGGTAGCCCCTTGACAACACAGGGATCACCCTGCTGATGCCTGAGCTGTAAACTCCCCACATATGCCAAGGCGTAGATGCCTGTCTTCCTGGGGCATCAGGACTTCCAGCAACGGCCATCATGCCAGTTGGCCTTTGCTATGGCTGGGTGGCGCCCATGGGTAGAGCCCCTGATTGGAGTGGGTGGCATCAGAGCGGATGACCCACAGTGAAGTGAACTTAGTCATCTCTTGCTGGTGATCATACGGCACCAGCAGTCTCTAAGAAGGGCAAAATAGAATACAAAGTCAACAGGTATGATCCTAAATCATTTCCCTCCCTCACTACAGCATGGGAGGAACATAGAGCTACAGAACAGAGAGAACCTTATTCGCCTTGGTTTTTAGTCTATAGCAGAACTGATGGGGACTCTTTTCTACCGACAGAGCCTCAATTTTTCGTTGAACACCTTGAGGATAAGTTTGGAGAAGTGACAGCGCCGTCCAAGATGCAAAACGGCACAGTCTTGATTCAGACAGCATCCCCAGCCCAATCCCAAGTGTTACTCGCCTGTGACAAGCTGGATGATATTCCTGTTTCCGTCACTCTCCATAAAAGCCTCACCATGGACCAGAGGATTATTTTCCATCGTGACCTCCTCTTGCAGTCTGATGACGAGCTCCGTGGCAGTTTAGAATGGCGGGGTGTTTATTTCATCCGTTGCATATACAGAGGACCCAATGACAACAGGGTTGCTACCAGTGTGCCTTCATCTTGGCCTTTGAGGGTGATTCATTACATGAAAAAGTCAAGGTGATGGTTTACCGCTGTGACATTAAACCATACGACCCTCCCCCTATGCAATGCTTTAAGTGCTAGAAGTTCGGGCACGTCTTCCCGGTGCACTTCCAGCACCAAATGTCGAGACTGCGAACATCCACTGCACCCAGATACTCAATGTGTGCAACCTCCCACTTGCATCCACTGTGGAGAGCACCACTGCCCCTGCTCGCCAGACTGCCCAGTACTCCAAAAGGAGTGGAAAAGACCCTGGATTGGTTGACTTACACAGACGCTAAACGTAAATTCGAAAGATTACACCCCATTCGGTTGATGTCGACATAAGCTGCAGCTACATCACCAGCACCATCGCCATCTCAAGTGCCAGTAGTTCCTCACTCTGTGCCACGAACAGCCAGCCCTCCAGGCCACCAGAATACATCCGCCCCCTTGGTGGTAGGGGGCAAATCTCCCTCCGTTGCTCCCAAAGCACCTACTTTGGGAGCAAGCCCCCCCCAAATGCAGGGGACATCGGTCCCCTCCCCCCCTGCTGGAGAAGCAACTGCCTCCTCTGGCTCCTCTCATGTGGAAGGGGTCCCTTGTGGCCTTCTCTTCCAAGGTCTCCACTAATGCCACGGTGGACACTCACCAGTGGCTAAAGGAGCCAAAAGCTGCTGAACGAAGAGCTTCATGGTCTTCCTCCGTGCCTGCAGCTGCTTCAGAGAAATCTTCCCAGCAAGCTCCTAAAGAGAAGCGAGATAGCAAGCAAACTACGAGATAGCAAGCAAACTAAGAAGTACTCTGCTAATAAACAGGACCCTCTGTTGGCCCCAACACTACCACTCCCTATCAATTCTGCATCTGAGGATGCAGTGGAGATCTTAGCGTCCCCTCTGGACCTGGCTCTCACTGATGCTTCATTCACCATAGAAATGGCTACAAATACTCAGTCAGAGGCAGCAGGTGACCCTGAGGCATAACCTGCCTCCTTGTGGGCTTCATGCCTTCCCAACCTCACTACCATCTTCCAGTGGAATTGCAGCAGTTTTTTCCACCACCTGGCTGAGCTACGGCAACTGTTAAGCTTTACACCTGCTTTCTGCATTGCCCTCCAGTAAACCTGGTTCCCGACATTGCAGACCCCTGCCCTCTATGGCTATAAGGGATATTACAGGAACCATAGCATCTATAATAGAGTGTCAGGTGGAGTTTGCATCTATGTTCTGAACTCAGTATTTAGTGAACCTGTGCCCCTTCAAACCCCCCCTTGAAGCTGTAGCTGTTAGGATAAGGGCAACGCAGGAAATAACTGTTTGCAACGAATATGTTCCTCCAGATGGTGCAGTACCCCTGAATGCATTGGCTGCACTGATTGATCAATTCCCTGAACCTTTCCTACTTTTGGGAGATTTTAATGCTCATAACCGCTTGTGCCCGCCCCCCCCCCCCCCCCCCTCCCCCCGTGAACCATGGACCTCGCAGTTGGTGGGGAAGCTTGCGTGCCTCAACGATACAGATAGCCGTACCGTAGGTG